>NC_086194.1:2790000-3390000 GCF_035770615.1 Melospiza melodia melodia
GATGTCAAGATCGTAAAACCACTGGAAGATGTGGAAGTGAACGAATATGAGAGTGCTTCTTTCATCTGTGAGATCTCACACGACGAGGTGGAAACCCAGTGGTACAAAAATGACAACAAGCTGAAGACTTCCGACAACATCAAAATGCGGCAGGATGGTAGGAGGAAAAAAAAAGGGGATTTTGATCTGGAATGGTGTGGAAACCCAGGGCACTGGGAATATTTCTGTGTCTGCTCTGGGCTGCCCTGACCCCCAGGGCAGCACTGACTCTGACCCTCATCCATGGAGAAAGTTTCCCAGACTGCAAGATAGACCAGAATCCACAAAAATGTGCAACAGATTATAGAGAGCAGTGTGGGTGTGTCACTGGGTGAGAAATTGAGGGTTTGGGGTTTTTAGTGTGTTGTGGATGGCAGCAAGATGGAGGGCACAGGGTGTAATCCTGGGTTTTTTCTTCATGCTGCTTCTTCCTCCTTCTCCATGGGTTTGGGTGGCATTTTGTAATTGGGCAGAAAAGTCCCCACTGCAGCTCTGTGGGATCAGTTATTGGGTTAAAAGGGGAAATAATCCAGGTGTCAGTTCTCAATGGGATAGTTTAGTCTGAAAAGCCCTTGGAACAAGAGATTGTTGGCCATTTTGTGCCTTCTAATGCAAAGCTGCAGAACTCCCAGCAGTGAGACTGTTTTACTGATAAGAAACAATAAACACCTGAGTGTGAACATCTCAAGTGCCTTCAGACCAGACCCAGAGAAACCCACAACTGGAACCACCACAGAATGTGGGTGGGATAGAGGAGGGGCTGGCATGGGAGACTAGAAAATGGGGTTTTGCTCTGGGATATCTGAGCTGTGTTTGTGTGTCTGTTCCCAGGAAAAACCTATTCCCTGACATACGCACGTGTCCAGGTCGAGGATGCGGCAGAGATCAAATTCGTAGCAGAAAAAGCAGAATCTCGTGCTCACCTGACTGTAAAAGGTAATTCTGCTGTTCATGCCAGCACTGCTTCTGCTCTCTCACATTACACACCAATTCACTTCCCTCACTTTGCACGTGAAGGTTAAAAAAGTCCTACAGTCTTCAGAGAAAGAAAACCTGCCTACTTTGCTGTCTGGTAAATATCAGGTGGGAGTTTATTTTGGCTTAATTCCAGTTAAATTTTCTCAGGAGGTTGTATTTGCACCTTTAGAAATTTAAAGTTGTGTGTGAAATTTGAGGCACAAAAAGCTGTAGCTTGACTTTTTCTTGCATTTTCACTTTCTGGTGTATGTTGTAACAAAACCCAGCATTTTTGGGTATGTTTAACTAAAACAATGTGATAGAAGGAGAGAAAAGGAGAATGATTGAATTTGAAAAGGAGGATGCACTGCTGAGGAGCTCAGGAAATTGGAGATCAGTCCCTGGTTTTGCTGTAGTACTGCTGTGAGGTGTTGAGGAAAAACCACCTGTTACTTCTGCAGTTCAGCCACTCCAGCGGTAAACCACGGAGAGAACGTTTCCCTTTAAATAACTCTAAAAGGGAAACTTTAAGAGTTTTTAAGAAAAAATAACAATTAAAGTTGTTAATTGAGTGCTCAGCCTAGCAGGGATTCCTTTCATCATCCAAATTACTGAAAATGAAAGAAATATTGCTAGTGAGAGCAATGGAGACTGTACTGATGGCTCCATTTCCTTTGCCCCCCTAGAGCTGCCCGTGAAAATCGTGAAGCCCTTGCGGGATAAGATCGCCCTGTGGAAGCACCGGGGGGTCCTGGAGTGCCAGGTGTCCCGGGCCAATGCCAAGGTCAGGTGGTTCAAAAAGGACAGGGAAATTCACCCTGGTGTGAAATACGAGATCGTGAGCGAGGGCGTCTATCGCAAACTCGTCATCAACGACGCCGACTACGAGGATGAGGACACGTACACCTGTGATGCCTTCGATGACAGAACCAGTGCTAATTTCTTCGTTGAAGGTAGAAAACCTCTTTTTTTCACCCCTAGGATTCACTGAGAGGAGGATGACCTGACTCATTTGTTGTTTACGTTGGAAAGGATGGGCTGACTCACTTGTTGTTTGCTTTGGAAACACAATACTGCTTAAAAATGAATTTTAATTCATGTTATTTTTTCTGAAGTCCATTGGTGTTCAATCCTTTTACACACAGGAACATGCTGAAAAATTAATATATGGTATATTCTCCTAAGGAAAATGAGGGAATTCCCATTCCAGACACATTTATCAAATGTATTGGATAAAGTCTGTTTTTCACATAAATGTTGCAGGTCCTTTTATCAACATTTCATTCCAATGAACCTTCTTTTCCATTTTATTGTGTTACATATTTGATACCAGGATAGGAAGGTGACTTTAGAATTAGGACTAGGAATCAAGAGATATAGATTCACTTTCTGGCCTGTGACCAGCAATGTGTGTTTGCTTTCATAGAGAATAAAAGATGTTTTAAGGCCTTTTGAGTTCATAAGTGCAGAAAAGATGTCTTGAGTGGTCAGGCTGATAATGGAAAAGCTTTCATGACTCCTAAATCCCTGCTCTCTTGTTCCATCCAGAGCAAGCCATTAATATTGTAAAAGAATTGTGTGACGAGGACGTGACTGAGCCTGAAGAAGCCAATTTTGAATGTGAGACTTCCATTCCATCTGTGAAACCTGCCAAGTGGTTCCTGAAGGGAGCAGCCTTGCAGGCTGGCAGAAACATCATCATGCAGCAGGAAGGCACCATCCACAGGCTGACAATAATCAAAACAAGTGTTGATATGACAGGCACCATCCAGTTCTCCATTGGCAAATCCAAATCCACAGCAAACCTGCTCGTCAGAGGTAATGTGATTTTTAATATATATCATGTGAATCAGAACCAAGATCTTCCCTTTCACAGTAGCTGGAAAGTAATTTGTCATAAATATTCTCTGTTCTGGGCTGGATTCTTGGAAATGCATGTGTACCTGGAAGATGTGTTTTGTTCCCAGCTGCAAGTTGGGAAGTTGGGACCAATGCTGGATGCACCAACTGAGCCAGAAATGTCTTAGGAAGGGATCTGATTAAATGACTTTGGTGTCCCTGGTATTCAAATCTGTCAAGCTAAAACTGGTTTCTGTTATATTTTTATTCACTTGACTTTACCAAGGAGGACAAAACAGATGAAATTTGCCAGGAGAGTTTATTTTGTCCCGTTTATGAGCTGGCCAAGTTTGATAGCTCATTTACTTAATTCATTTTGTCATTGACTTGATGTAGGACAAAGCCTCAGGGCTTTTTATCTTCTGCTGTCACCATGGTAAATCTCTTCAATCACGTCCTGAAGTCCTTGTTTTGTCTTTCATTTACTCTTACTTGAATGAAAACCTCAATTAGAGAGCAATTCAGCAATCACTGAGCCAGAAGTGGACCTTGAATTTGGTGGTTGATACACAGTATTATCTTACAGAAATCAGCTTTCCTTATAGATCATCGTGCTGTGGTAGCTTCAAAGCACATGAGATCTCTTAGAGATACTTGTAGCAGGACCTGAGCAGTTCATAAAACAGAAACTCATATATGAAATTAATGGGCATGAAATACAGATTAAAATCTTCCTCTTCTTTAGATTGATCCATTTTTCTTCCCCACCCCTGCTTGGCAGATTACCACATCCAGATCACCAGGAAGCTGGAGGACAAGACCGTCCTGGAGCGGCACTCGGTCATCCTGTCCTGTGACTTCAGGCCTTCCCCAAAGCACGTCAAGTGGTTCAAGGGCCAAGAGCTCATTGAGCCCTCAGAGAAGTACAGAATCAAGAGGGACCAGTACTCAGCAGAGCTGAAGATCATGAAGGTGAAGCCCCAGGATGCTGGCGTGTACAAGTGCAAGGCTGGCATCGCCGAGACCGAAGCCACGCTGAGCGTTGAAGGTACGGGAGGTTTGCAGCAGCAGGGCTGGCCTGCTGGTGGTCTTTCTGATCCTCTGCTTCACTCAAGGTTCCCTCTCCTGAGGAGAGGTAGATTCCCACAGTTATCTTCTGATTTTATATAAATGCAGCATCACACGCAAACTGCTGATTCCCCAATCCTGAAATCCATCTCCTGCTGTGAAGTTGGTAATGCGTGTGGGAGGGCAGCATCTGGGTAAGGCACAAGTTAACATTTGTCAAGGCACATCATTGTCCATTTTCATGCAAGGAATTAGACCTCTGGGGCTTTCACCTAAAAATATCCTTTATATTCAACTACTACAGGCCTCCAGTTCTGGTCATCTTGGCTGTGGTTTTCATTTTCTGACATCTGAGTCAGCATGTCTATCTCCCATTGTTATACATTTGTATTGTTATACATCTGTACACATTTGTCTACAGGTATATTTTATATAAAATATATTTTATATAAAAAATAAATATATATATAAATATATTTTATAGCTACTATTATATATCTGAATACAATAATTATTCATAGTGATGTTCTGCCCCATCCGTTCTGGGCATGGAATTTTTTTTTGCCAGTTCTTCCCCTCAGGTGACACTGCAAGAAAAAATGTTCACTGTGTCACTTCTAGAAAGACTTGGAGCTGAGCTACAGAACCATTTCCAAAAGTCCGGGGAGCAGCTCTTGGTAGCAGTTTGGCTTTTCAGAGGTTCTTCATTGAATGTGTTGTCAGACATTGAAATTAAATACTCAGGGCAGTGGTGATGTCAGCATCTCTGGAGGGATTGAAAATTTTTGGGGATGTGGTTTCAAGATGACCTTGGCAGTGCTGGGGGAATGGTTGCACTCAGTCTTAGAGGTCTTTTCCAACCTGAATGATTCTGTGACTCCATTCTATCCAAACAAATATATATATTAAAAAAGAAAATGAAGTAATAGTCCCAAACCCTCTTCTGAGTTATCCCATCCTTGAAAACAGCATTCCATGAATGGAGAATCTGCAAGGATTCTTCAATGACAATTCTGTGCCCAAGGACTGGAAAAGAAAGGAATCAAAATCTCTTGCTCCCTAAACCTAAGCAAGTTGCTTAAGCTCTTTTGTACTTTGCCTTTGTGGCCAAAATCATTGTCTTCATCTCATCCTGTGTGTCACAGTTTCCCTGGAAATGAGGGACAATTCAGTTAAAATGTGTTTGTTTGTGCAGTGATGAGCACACAGGAGTTGGAGCTCTGTGTGATGCTTAGGGTCACTGTAACATCATTTTAGAAAAAAAGATACGTATTTTTAAATACAACACAAACAAAACCTCCAAACTGATTTATATATAAAAAGAGAACTGAGGGTTCTAGACAGTTTTAATTAGCCTTTTTAATAGGGTTATTTTTTTCTCCTGAAGCAAATGCAGAACCAAGTAAGTGAAACATGGGGACCAAAGTGTGCAGGAGACCAAAACCAATAATCTAATAAACTCCATGAAATTCTTTGTGATAACAGGTGATTTATGATGATGGTGGTGTGTGCAAACCCAGGGCACTGGGAATATTTCTGTGTCTGCTCTGGGCTGCCCTGACCCCCAGGGCAGCACTGACTCTGACCCTCATCCATGGAGAAAGTTTCCTGGACTTCAAGATAGACTGGAATCCACAAAAGTGTGAAATAGATTATAGAGAGCAGTGTAGGTGTGTCACTTGGTGAGAAATTGAGGGTTTGGGATTTTTAGTATGTTGTGGATGGAAGCAAGATGGAGGGCACAGGGTGCCATCCTGGGTTTCTTCTTCATGCTGCTTCTTCCTCCTTCTCCATGGGTTTGGGTGGCATTTTGTAATTGGGCAGAAAAGTCCCCATTGCAGCTCTGTGGGATCAATTATTGGGTTAAATGGGGAAATAATCCAGGTGTCAGTTCTTAATGGGATAGTTTAGTCTGAAAAGCCCTTGGAACAAGAGATTGTTGGCCATTTTGTGCCTTCTAATGCAAAGCTGCAGAACTCCCAGCAGTGAGACTGTTTTACTGATAAGAAATAATAAACACCTGAGTGTGAACATGAAATAACATCTCAAGTGCCTTCAGTCCAGACCCAGAGAAACCCACACCTGATCCCTCTTGGTTTCCCTCAGCCCGCAATGTAGAGGTCCTGAAGCACCTGCAGGACGTGGAGGTTGAGGAGGACAGCTGTGCCGTGTTCTCCTGCGAGCTGTCCCACGACGACGAGGATGTGGAGTGGTTCCTCAACGACACCCTCCTCTACACCAACAACCTCAATGACATCAAGAACGTGGGCAAGTGCTACACGCTGACCATGAAGCAGGTGAAGCCTGAGGATGCTGGCACGGTGACAATGAAGTCAGACAAGGTGTCGGAGACTGTGCGGCTGAAGGTGATAGGTGGGTCCAGATTGTGCTCCTGAATGAAAATGAGAGGTGCAAATGAGCCATTATTTACCAAATCCATGGGGATCTGTAAGGAGAATCCAATCCTGCTTAATAGATTAAAAAATGTTGAGCTGTTAAATATGGGCCATGAGGATGGTGAAAGTCTAGAGGGGAAGCCTTGAGAGGAGCAGCTGAGGTCACTTGGTTTGGTCAGCTGGAGAGACCTTGCTGTGGGCTTCAACATCTTCATGTGAGGAGAAGTGGAAGGGCAGGTACTGATCTCTTTACTCTGGTGGTCAGTGGCGGGACTTGAGGAAACAGCTGGGCCTGAGTGATGGGAGGTTTATGTTGGATTTCTGGAAAAGGTTCTTCCCCAGAGGGTGGTGGGCACTGGATAGGCTCCTCAGGGCATGGGCATGGTCCCAAGGCTGCCAAAGCTCCAGGAGTGTTTGGACAATGCCCTCAAGGAAATTGTGGGTTTGTTGGGGTGTCTGTGCAGGGACAGCTGTTGGACTTGATGATCCTTGTGGGTCCCTTCCAACTCAGGATATTCTGTAATCCTGTGGTTTTTAATACATCAGTTCTGGAGCTGGATTCAATCAGCCATGAGAAGACAGTTTCCTGCTGTCCTTCAAATGTCTGGAAGCTCAGTCACACAACTGAGTTTTTGTGGTTTAACACCTTCTTGGGCACCCTCAGCGAGTGTGCAAGTGACTACCAGCTGAGTGGGGCAGGTGACATGCTTGAGGGTTGAGGTGCCATCTGGAGGGACATGGACATGCTCAAGAAGTGAGATCATGTGAACCTCTTGAGGTTCAACAAGGCCAGTGTGAGTGCTGCACCTGGGTCAGGGCAGCCCCTTTTTCAACACAATCTTTGGATGAAGGATTGAGAACAGGATGAAGGAATTGGGCGTGCCAGAGGGTGATACTGGTTTAGGTTCTGCATTGGTATCAGCAATATTGCCAAGGGTTTATTAATGTCTCTAAATATTTGATAGCAACTGGAAGTGTCACAAACATCCTGGTTGTTCTCTGTTTTGCCTCTTGACCTCCAGAGAAACCTGCTGTCTTCATGAAATCCTTGGATGATGTTTTCGGTGAGGAGCGAGGAGTGATCAAACTGGAATGTGAGGTCTCCAAGGAGAAGGTCAAACCTGTTTGGAAAAAGGATGGTGTGAAGATCACTTCTAGCAAGAAGTATGAGGAGATACAGTCTGGGAAGACTCTGTGCCTCCTTATTCATGACCTGGAAAAGGCAGATGCAGGGTTGTACACCTGTGACATCGGCACTGATGTTGCCAAATCAAAGGTCAGCGTTCAGGGTAAGTGTTGTAAACAGTGGCCTCTCAAGGAGTGTTAAAAATATGAATGGGTTTTGTCCCATGGGCTCTCACAAACAAATCTCACACACTATTGTGATGTCTGAGCAATTCTGTTAAATTTGGTGTAAGTATATCTGGGGTTTCTAAGTGAAAATCAGATGTCAGAAATGTAGTGAAAACATTTCCTTCCTGAACATCCCTAAAGTGCAAAAATCCTCCCAAAAAGCAAAAATTTCTCAAAATAAAAATCCCAACTAGCAAAAAAAAAAAAAAAAATCACCCAAGCAGCCTGTTTCTGTTTTGAGCTATTGTAGGAACACAAAATCAGGACAATATCTGCTGAGGAACCCAGCTGTTCAGGCTGTCCTCTAACCCTTGTGTCAGCCTGAAGGACAAAGAATTGTTCATGACTTCCAAACTCATAATGTTAATGAGAAAAAATTTGATTTTGTCTGGTTTGAACATCAGGAGTAACAAGTCAAAAAACTGAAACATCTTATTTCTCCTATCATGGAGGAGAACCTCACCCATTGTCCCAGAGGCTTCTTTTCAGACAGCTTTTCTCTTCTCTAACTCATTAAATCTTGAATCTTCTCCACTGAGCTGTTCTTCATTCAGTCCTTCCTGTGCACAACCAGGAGATTCACATTTCTCTTTTTGTACAACTTTGAGATGATTCTTAGCCTGAAAAATCCTTCCCATGTCACAGCCATCTGTGAGGAATACAGTGGTATTCTGTCAGTCTAGCAGATAAACCCCTCTTCTGAGTTAAAAACACCATTACTCTACTCACGCCTATCATAAAAGCATTTTTAACTTGTATTAATGCAATTTTCATTCTCCAGAACTGAACATTGGTATCACCAAAAGGCTCAAGAACACTGAAATCCAGGAGGGAGAAGATTGCACTTTTGAGTGTATTTTGTCCCATGAAAGCATTGACGACTTCAACTGGACCCTGAACGGGAGAAAAGTGGAAAGTGGGGGGAGGTTTAAAGCCTCCAATGCAGGTCGGAAATACACACTGAGTATCAAAAATGTCACTCCTGGTGACGCTGGGGAAGTCATCTTCACTGCCCGTGGTCTCTCCTCCAAGGCTTCCCTGCTTGTGAAAGGTAAAGGGATCAGAAAAGTCCTCGGTGTATTTTCATAGGGTTTGCCAGCAAACACTTGTTATCGTCTGAGTCAACAGCAACCTCCCTTATGAGCCTTGAAGAGCTGAGATATTCCCTTAAAAAAATTCTCCTTTGCCTTTCTTGTGAGCCTTGAAGAACTGAGATATTCCCTTAAAAACAAATGAAGTGCTGAAACTTTTAATAGATATTTGAGAACTGACTACACTATGTAGTGTGTACAGATAATTACAGTCCAGACTGTGCATCAGTCCACCAAGGCTCCCAGGTGGTCAGTGGAGAGAAGATATCAGTAATTTTCAGACAAGGGTCATAATCTGTAGTTAGTAATTTTCCATAGAATCAGGAAATCACAGAATGGTTTGGGTTGGAAAGAACCTTCTATTATTTCATTCCAACCTTGCACAGGGTGCCCAGAGCAGCTGTGGCTGCCCCTGGATCCCTGGAAGTGTCCAAGGCCAGGCTGGATGGGGCTTGGAGCAACCTGAATAGTGCAAAGTGTCCCTGCCCATGGCAAGGGCTGGCACTGGGTGATCTTTGAGATCCCTTCCAATCCAAACCATTCTGGGATTCTATGATTTGAATTGCAAAAAACCCCAACCATATAGAGATGATTTTCATTCAAAGATCTTTTTTTTTTTTTTTTTTTTTTTTTTTAATCTCTGCAGAAAAACCTACTGAGGTTACAAAACAACTGGAGAATAAAACATCCCCAGCAGGGCAGGACATCAGCCTGAGCTGTGAGCTGTCCAAAGCTGATGTGACCATCAGGTGGTACAAGGATGGCAAAGCAATCAGGAAAAGCCAGAAGTACGACCTGCAGCAGGAGGGGACACGAGCCACTCTCATCATCCGAGACTCCACGGTCAAGGACAGTGGGGAGTACACCTGTGAGACTGAGACCTCCAAAACTACAGCCAGGGTCACAGTGCAAGGTCAGCTGAAGGGTGCAGAGGGGCTGGCAGGCTCAGAGGTTGGGTGTAAATATCTGCAATCATAGATTTCTTCTCCTCCATCTCCCTGGACGCGATCGGTTTTTAGTTTTTTTAAAAAATCATTGATTAAAAGCTTAAAAAATTAGATTTGAAAAAACATATTTTGGATGCTGAACAATCTTATGGGCTCTGTAACCAGCCAATCAAAACTGGCCATTTGGCCATTTGAATTATTCTATTTTGAATATGAGTGATGAAAGCTGTCTGCAAGAGGAGACCTCACCAGTCCATGGACCATGGCATTAAAATTCCCTGGAGATATTTCACCTGATATATCATGTGACAGGAGGTGGACCTGGTGATCTTAGAATCACTCCATCTGATGGGATGAGAGGAAATGGTCTCAAGTTTTAGATTAGATGTAAGAAGAAATTCCTTCATGGAAAGGGTGGTTAAGCATTGGAAGAGGATGCCCAGGGAAGTGGTGGAGTCACCACCAGTGGGGAGATTTAAAAGATATGTAGATGTGGTTATTTGGAATATGGTTTGATTAAGTTAATAGTTGGACTTGGTGATCTTAAAGTCTTTTTCAGCCTAAATGATTCTATGATTATTTTTTTGATGATTCTATGAGTTGGAGCAGAGAGGATCCAAGATGATTCTGGACGCTCAGGACTAGTTTGGGTGACAAATCTGTCTCGGTCCTTTTTTAAAATTATTTCTTTTTCCTTCCAGAAAAACCTAATTATTTTGTCAAGGAGCTTTCAGACCTGAAAGTGGACGAGAGTGGAACTGCAGTTTTTGTGTGCCAGAGTGAGAGAGCTGCATCCTCTGTGGTCTGGAGGAAAGGCATCGCTGAGCTCAGGGCTGGCAGGAAATACGAGATGACACAGAAAGGACAAGTCCTCCAGCTGACCATCAAGAACCTGGAGAAAAGTGACAGTGACACTTACAGCTGTGACATTGGGGATGCCCAGTCCAGAGCCAAGCTAACTGTGCAAGGTATGGATGAGAGGAATGTGATTTACATCTCTTTATTGCCATGAGAAACACACACAGGCAGAGCTGTAAATTTCTGGTTCTGTCTCACTCAGGATGGCAGGAACATGTGGCCAAAAATATGGGAATATAGGGAATATAGAGCAGTTGGAGTTTTTTGGGTGTGATTTAAAGGTTCATATGAGGGGAGAGATTGATGTTCCTGTGTGAACATAAACCTGCAGAGCAGTTTGAAGCAATTACACCTGAAGTATTTTGGGTGTGATTTAAATTCCCCCCCAAAAGGCTCGTGTGAGGGGAGAGATTGGTGTTCCTGTGTGAACATAAAATGGATGGGATTCACAGTTCCTGCTGTTGGATGAGGGAAGATTATCCTGCCTTCATGGTTTTCTCCATATCCCTTGATTCTTCTTCCCAGGCATGGTTCTGAAAAGGTGGTGGAAAAATAGAATGGTCCATGGAATAATGGAATGGGTTGGGTTGAAGGGACCTTAAAGATCATCCAGTTCCACCTTCAGCTATCCCAGGATACTCCAAGCCCTGTCCAGCCTGGCCCTGCACACTTCCAGGGCTTCAGGGGCAGCCACAGCTTCTCTGGACCTCCCCACCCTTACAGGGAAGAATTCCTTCCCAATATCCCACCCAACCCTGCGCTCTGGAGAAATGGTTCATGAATGAGAAATGATTCAGGAATGATCAGATGGAGGTGCAGCAGCAGTGTCCACTTGCTTATTATTGTAGTTTTTAAAGACAATGGGGTAAAGTCAAACTCCTCCTCTGATCATCTGCTACAGCATCCTCAAGAAGCAAAGAAATGTGTTTAATCCCCATCATAATCTCAGACTCTGACCTGCCTGAATTCACTCTGAGTGTTTTTAACAGCAGCTCTTCTAAATGAAAAAAAACCCACTTCTCTGTCACAAACATCTAAGTAAAACAGCCCTGTGCTGGTTTTGTAAGCAGGAGGAACATCAGAGATATTTTTGTATACAGTGCTAACCTTATTTTATATATATTTATAGTGAGGTTTATCTTTGTATGTATGTTTATATTTTATATTTATTTTTAGTTAGGGATGTATCTATATTTATTTTTAGTTAGGGATGTATCTATCTATACAGGGAGGTTTCAGGGCAGATGTTTTGGGGTTTTTTTAACCAAATTGACACTCAGACATTTTCTCCATTTTCCACTGTGTTAGGGGTTGGGCTGAACTCAAAGAAGGTGTGGGATCAGTGGTCCTATCCCATAGAAAGGGAGTTATTTTTGCTGTAGAAAATCAGCCAGGTTGTCAAGGGAGAGATAATTTCTTGATGATGTTTAGAGCCCAGTAATGCTATCAGAGACTCATCCTTCCAACCTTTCCTGGGGAAAGGAGAAAATTTACAGCCCTGGATTTGCATTGTCCTGGCTACTTGTTCTGCTTTATGTTTTCTGATGCTTTAAAGTTGTCTTTGCCTATTTTGGTGTGTGTCCTGTATGTTTTATCTTCCTGTGAGTGGGTTTTGTGGTCGATATTGGGGGAATTCTGTTTCAATCTTCCCTGTCATGAACGGGAAATCTTGGGAGCTTCCCCACGTCGATTTTCATGCCAGAAACCGAAGATTGCAGTAATTGATGTATTTATGTTCCTTTCAGGCCAGAAAGTGCTAATAACAGAAGACCTGGAGGATGTCACTGTGTTAGAAGGAGAATCTGCCATGTTCAAGTGCAGAATCTCTCCCGTAGACTGTAGCAGAGTGCAGTGGTTTTTGGATAAAACCCCACTCCATACCAATGAACTTAATGAGATCCAGTCCCAGCCTGGTGGATATCACCTGCTGACGCTGAGAAAGCTCTCCCTGAAGGACTCGGGGGTCATTACATTTGAAGCTGGTGATAAGAAAACATCTGCCAGTTTGGTTGTTAAAGGTAAATCCATCATCACAACTGCAGGAGAGGAAATGATGAGCGGAAATGAGCGGGGTTGATGTGGGTAGGTGGAAAAACAAAGGAGCAAAAATGCTAAAAAAATTAGCACCATTGTATATCTGTGCATTTTCAAGAATAACATTAATTATATAGTGAAATTATGGCTGGAGGATGAACTCTTTGTAATCCTAGACAACTCTTGGAGTGTTTATTTGATTTAGATGGGAATGTTATAATGCTGTGATGATACAGTGGATGCCCCATTCAGTTTTCCTCAATCTGGTAAGGTGATAACTCATGAGGAGAAATCAATTAATTCAATGAAAAAACAAAAAGAGCAACCAGTAAGTTTTAAATTCAGTTTTCATTGTTTGAAAGGAAACATTGCACGTGTGTTCTCTGCTATTCATTGTTGACAATGGATTGTTTTCTCTGGAGGAGTTAAACTGAGGTAAAACTGCAGTGTTTGGTAGCAAAGATAAATAAATGAAACTAATGGCAGACAGCCCAAGAATGTGGGATTGGAGAGATGTTTCCTGACTGGAAATCTAAATACTTCTCATGGCACAGAGATTTTAAACACACAGTCTTACTATGTCAGATCATATCTCATTTTTTTTTCAGAATAACCACACTTATTTCAAAGAAATTTTCTTTTTACAAAAATTGAAAATTTGCCCAAATTTTGCTAAGCTGCAGAAACACAAATGGATTTCTTTTTCTTGAGGGAAAATGAAATGTTTTATTTGCCAAAGGCTAATTATTGATGTTCTTCAACAGGAATATTTTCTTCTCAGTTTTTCCCAGATATCATTTAACAGTTAAACAACACTTCAGAACATCACTGGTGCCTTCCTGAGGGCTTTATAGTCACAAACACCAAATAATTTATTACTAACCCTGACCTATGACTTTCATACAAGCAATCCTGGATCCAAATCTCACAGATTACTTGTGATCTGAGAACCCACACCTTTTCTGAACCATGTCAGATGGTTTATTTATATGGATCTGGAGAAGCCCTGTGTCACCATAAAGGAGCTGGTTGATGCTGAAGTCACTGAGGGAAAGGATGTGAGCCTTCAGTGTGAAACCTCCAGATCAGACAGCCCTGAGAAAGTGGTGCAAAGATGGGAAGAGCCTTAGGAATTCTTCCAAATGTAACATCAGGCAACCAGGATTTGAAGCCAAGGTTGTCATTCACGGGGCAGGAGAAAGAGACAGTGACAGATGTGAGTGTGAGGCGGGAGCAGCCAAAAGTGGTGCAATTATTAATGTCAAGGGTAAGAACTTTTGGGGTGATTTTGGTCCTAGCACCGAGCCTAGAGTGATTAATTGGAATTAAAAACATGAAACTACACTGAAAAGGAACCTTGTGGTGTGCACTGAGGTGTTCCCATCAAGTCATCTGGAAGAGCTTCCAGAGAGGTGGCGGAATGTGAAACAGGAGAATCCTTCATCTGAGGAGCTTTAGTGCCTCTGAGAATCATGGAATTCTAGAATGCTTTGGGTTGGAAGGTACATTATAGATTATCTCATTGCAAACCCCAAAAAGAGAGCAGCAGGAGCACACCCCAGGCTGAGAGGTGATCCCCAGAAAGGATGGATCACTCCTGGAGCTGTCCCCAGTGATGGCCCTCCCCAAGGAGGGAGCTTTTTTGCACATTTGTCTGTGCAATTGCTTTAGGCAGCCAGATTTATTCAGAGCAATGCACCCAAAGAGCATCACTGGGCAGGAGGTGCTCTCCTGCTTGATAGGACATAGGGAGATGGTTTAAAGTAAAAAAGGGTTAATTTAATTAGATGTAATATTGTATTTGTGGGGTGCCCTGTGGCAGGGAGGAATGACTCTGACTCCATGTTCTCAGAAGGCTAATTTATTATTTTAGGATACTATATTATATTAAAGAATACTAGGCTAAACTATACTAAAGAATACAGAAAGGATACTTACAGCAGGCTAAAAAGATAATAATGAAAACTCCTGACTCTTTCCAGAGCCCCAAGACAGCTTGGCCCTGATTGGCCAATGAGACAAAATAATTCACACCAGAATCCAATGAAACAATCACCTGTGGGTAAACAATCTCCAAATACATTCCAAAGGAGCAAAACACAGGAGAAGCAAAGGAGATAAGAATTGTTTTCCTTTTTCTCTGAGGCTTCTCAGCTTCCTAGGAGAAAAACCCTGGGTGAATGGATTTTTCAGAGAATATAAATGCCACAGATGTAAGGAAGAAGTTCATTGCAATGAGGGTGGTAAAACACTATAGGAGTTTGCCCAGAGAAGTGGTGGATTCTCCATCCCTGCAAATATTCAATATCAGGATGGGGTTCTGAGCTGCCTGGTCTGGTTGAAGATGTCTGGGCACATGGCAGGGGGGTTGGAATAGATGAGTTTTAAAGGGCCCTTTCAACCCAAAGGGTTCTGTGAGTCTATGATCTAAGACTGAGCTGTCTTTTGCTGTCTGAGCTGAGGCAAAACTTCTCTTCTTAGATGAGTCTTAACCTTGAGTTTGGTATGGGTTTTGTCTCATCCAGGTCAGAACCAGGCCCACCACACATCACTCTATAATTGCTCCTGCCTCTGTGAGCTAAATCTCTCTGTGGGTTAAATCACTGCCCTGGGCAGGTCTGAGCAGGTACAGGAGGATTTTACAGGCACAGGCTGTGCTCTTGCAGACCAGAGGATGGCCTGTGTGCAGCTGGTGTTGCACACTTGGGATGGACTGATCAGAAGCTGTGTCTTGATTGGGGAAGTCAGCAGGAACCAAAAAAGGATTTGGGTTGCTGGAATGGTCAGCCTGAACCCTAGAGCACCAAGTGGGAGGTCAGGCTGCCCACAGGATTTTTCCAGAGCACAAAGAACCAACTTGAGGCTGTGCAAGAAAGAGAAGACCTTGATGATGCAATGAAGAGGAGCTGGTTGTGAATGATCCCGATTTTCAGTAGCACAAGGATATTTTCCCAATATCCATCACAAAACAAAGATCCGTGTTGACTCCAGTAGGACTCCAATGGACAATTTTTCTGTTAGAAAAGAACCACCTTTGTAATGTTCCCACAACAGTCCCATTTTTCCCTTCACAGAAAAGGGTGTGGATGGACGTAGGATTTAAACACACGGATTCAGGTCAAGGAGTCAAGTCATAAGGATGTCTACAAGGAATTTCACTGTAGAAATTGTAGAAATAGATGTGAAAACTTTCCTTTTTCTGTCAGAGTCGCATCAGAAGAGCAGAATGCAAAAATAGAAAATAGAAATTCAGTAGTCCTGTGACACAATTCAGTGTCCCAGACTGGAGGGTATAAGGGGGACAGGATAATAGGGTGTAGATTTCCAACAACCACAGGCTTTGTGCAGTATCTGACTTGTATACTCTTAAGAGAGCATAATTCAAGAATAATTTATTTTTTCCTTATCTGAACATTTCAGTTGAGTTTATTTTTCCTCCAAAAGTGCCTTCCCTACACAAGCTCACCTAAAAGCCTTGAATGGCAGAGCCTTCAGGGGAATCTCCACAGGGACCCTGCCACGTTCAGCTGTGCTCCCCTCTCTGTGTTTGCTCTGTGCTGGTTTTAAATCTGTGTTAATGATGGACAAAAAAAGTACACTGCAGGGGTTTTTTATGATAAGATATTAATACTGCTGGTCACAACAGAAAGTGCTTTGCCATTCCTCTGTGTGCTCTGTGTTGTGTGTGAGCTGACCTCAGTGAAGTTTTATGTTTTTTGTGCTGGTGGTCCAACTCTGGGCAGCCATCAGCAGCACATTAACTGCAGTGCAGCATCTGCCACTGACGTTAGTAATGAAAGCAGTAAGAGCAGCAGCATCTTCAGTGGTTAAAAAGAAAATAAGCATCTGGCCTCAGGTTTTGGGTTTTTTTCTGCTCTGAAGTGCTGGCAGCCAGATGTGAGATGTCAGCATCTGTTTACTCTTTGCTAATGCTTTTTCATTCCTGTGGTTTTCTGTTTCAAAAACAAAGTCTGACTCTAAAAGAGAAAAGTAATTTCCAACCTCACGTGTTTCTTTTAACATTTCTGTTACTCCTTTTTTTTTTCAGAAGCACCAGTTCTCTTCAAGCAAGAGCTCCAAAACGAAGAAGCCAAAGAAGGAAAGCAGGTCAGGCTGACCTGTGAGCTCAGCAAACCTGGCACCCCAGTGAAGTGGATGAAGGGAGACACTGTTCTCTATGCCAGTGAGAAGTATGAATTTAAGCAGCATGGGACAGTGGCAGAGCTCATCATTCGAGATGTGAAATCTGTGGATGCTGGGGACTACACCTGCAGTGCTGGGGAACTGAAAACCACTGCTCGGGTCAAAGTGAATGGTGGGTACACTTTGAGGCATTGCCACACTTAATCAGGTGCTTAATTAAACAAAAATCACATAACACTTCATTAGATCTATTAAACAGAAATCACAGAACACTTCATTTTTTTTTGTGGCAGTGCCATCTTTAATAAGTAAATTTAAAGATAATATTTTACCCTTGTAGGCACCTGGATGTATTTCATTCATGTGATTTCATATTCTGTGTCTGGGGTTTTCAATCTGTAACTGGGGAAAAAAAAAAGAAAATTAAGTGCAGAGGATTAATTTTCTCTGTGCTGCATCAGCTGCTTTACATAGCTGTGTTAAAACTGGAGTTGGAGTGGAGACACATAAGGATGTGGAAACAGGAATCCAGTCCCTGAAAAATTGAAGGTGAACAAGTAATTAATAGACTCCAGACTCCCCAAAACATCCTTTCAAAGACTCTTAGTGCCATCTCCACTCTCTACTGCCCTTAAACAAATGCACTGCCTTTAGTAGTGTGTGCTGGAGCGGAAAGCAGGAGAAATATAGGATATGAATGTTATTTCAGAGCCCTGAGGGAGCAGGGAATTCATTAGCTGATGGTGCCCAGAGCAATCTGAAAAGGTCCCTTTTTAAAAATAAAAGAAACTTGCCCCACATTTCTAGGAATCCACAGCGAGATGGTAACATCAGAGAGAGAGAGATTTATTCCTGCTCCCAGGCGGAATCTCCTTGTGCCACACAGCCAGTGGAGGGCCTAGGGCTGCTCTGCTCACTTGGAAAAGGCCTGGATTAAAGAGGTGGCAGCTCTCATGGGGGGAATTGATGCAGAGCAGATCAGGAGGGCCTGTCCTAACCCCTGGCTCTGTGTTCCAGCTGTGCCTGTGCTTTTCAAACAAGCCCTGGAGAACGCGGCTGTGGAAGAAGGGAAATCCGTCTCCCTGCGCTGCGAACTCACAAAAGCTGACGCCACCACCGTGGTGTGGAAGAAGGGAGAAGCCACGCTTCAGGCAAGTGCCAAATATGAAATGAAGCAGAAGGGGACAGTGGCAGAGCTGGTGATTCATAATGCAGAGCCAGAAGATGCGGGAAGATACACCTGTGACACTGGAGACCAGCAGACCACAGCCCAAGTCCAGATCCATGGTAGGAATGAGACACCTGCTTGTGACCATTTGTTGTTGTTCTTGCCACGGTCCTGCTAAACCTGGGCGCTTTCAGAGAGTGCTCAGGAGAACAAGGATCAGCACAAACATTCCTACCAAATCCATGGTAGGAATGAGACACCTGCTTGTGACCATTTGTTGTTGTTCTTGCCGTGGTCCTGCTAACCCCGGGCACTTTCAGAGAGTGCTCAGGAGAACAAGGATCAGCACAAACAAAAGGCAGCTCTGGCTAGGTCCATTCATGTTCTTTGTTTTTTGGGGTGATAACTTCATGCTAAAATGTATCAGTTAAAGATACTTGATAAAATAATATTTTCTTCCCTATGAAGTGTCTGATGCTTTGGATAGAGGTGACTGTCCAAGCTCTAAGCCAAGAGGTAAGAAGGGTCTCAGCTGCACCTTTTATTGAAGAATATTCTGGTCTTCTTTCCACTTTCTCAACAAGTTTTTACATGTCTGTGACCAACAAGTTTTTACATGTCTGTGACCAAATTCCTGCTAACCCTGGGCACTTTTAGAGAGTGCTCAGGAGAACAAGAATCAGCACAAACAAAAGGCAGCTCTGGCTGGGTCCATTATGTTCTCTTTTTTTTTTTTGGGGGGGGATGATAACTTCGTGCTAAAATGTATCACCCAAAGGTACTTGATAAAATAATACGTTTTCTTCCCCATGAAATGTCTCTTATGCTTTGGATAGAGGTGACTGTCCAAGCTCTAAGCCAAGAGGTAAGAAGAGTCTTAACTACACATTTTATTAAAGAATAGTCCATTCTTCTCTCCACTTTCTCGACAAGTTATTACATGTCTGTGACCAACTTTGGGCAGCAGAAGGACAATTATTTTGGTATTCTAACTATTAGAAAATAATTGGTTTTTTTTTTTTTGGTCCAAAACTCTTATTTCTACTGTAAATATCAGCAGACTCCTGGAGATGCAGGTAGGTCAGAGCTTCTTTTCTCTGTGTGTCAAGAGAATTTGAATTTGTGTTGCCTTTAAGTCCTTGAAGTGTGAGGTCACCAGGTGGTGACAATGCGCCTGAAGTAAACTGGGAATGCTTCACTCCTCAGCTGTGCCCGTGCTCTTCAAGGAAGAGCTGAAGCCCGTGGAAGCTGTGGAAGGTGGGACAGCCACCCTGAGGTGCCAGCTGGGCACAGAGGCCCCCGTGGAGTGGAGGAAGGGGCAAACTCTTCTCCGGGCCAGTAACAAGTACCAGATGAGGCAGGAGGGCACCGTGGCTGAGCTGCTGATCCACGACCTGGAGCCAAAGGATGCTGGAGACTATTCATGTCTAGTGGGGAACCAAAAAACCACAGCAGCTTTGTCAGTGAATGGTAAAAAGGCAGAAATAACCTGTGAAACTCTGGAGTGTTTTTGTCCACCTCTTTCTTCCTCCTCTCTGTACATTCCCTCACAACAACTTCCTTCATGTTCTGCTTCCACTGCTTTCTTCCATCCATTTGCTCGTTGTCACTCCTGTCCCCAATCTCATTTTCATTGTACCCATGTTGGATGTGTGTTGTGTTGTCTTCTCACCTTCCTTTGAGTGAAGGATGTTGTCCTGCATGTGTGTTTTCCTGAATTAGCGTGGAAACATAAGATTCCTTAGTATTTTCTGTTTCAAAGGGTTCATCATGTGTAACGATGAGAATGAGTTTGTCTCTCTTTATGTGTGATCTCAGCCAAGATCATGCTTTTGTTGATTCCCACAGAACAATTCAGTAGAGAATTTCTTTCCCACCCATGAAAAAAACCAGGATGTGCTTAAGTATTGTGTTTGCAGGGTGCCCTGTGGCAGGAAGGAATGGTGAATCTGACTCCATGTTCTTAGAATGCCAATTTATTATTTTATGATACTATATTATATCAAAGAATGCTATACTAAACTATACTAGAGAATACAGAAAGGATACTTACAGAAGTATAAAAGGATACTCAAAGGATACTTACAGAAGGCTAAAAAGATAATAATGAACACTCATTACTCTTTCCAGAGCCTCGACACAGCTTGACCATGATTGGTCATTAAGTCAAAACAATTCACATGAAACCAATTAAACAACCACCTATTGGATAAACAATCTCCAAACACATTCCACATGTGAGCACAACACAGGAGAAGCAAATGAGATAAGAATTGTCTTCCTTTTTCTCTGAGGCTTCTCAGCTTCCCAGGAGAAAATCCTGGCGAAGGGATTTTTCCAGAAAATACGACTGGGTAAGGGTGTTGGAGTAAGGCTTAGGTAGGCACATGATAAATCATGCCTCAACCTCTGAGCGGGGTCTAGGGTGGCAATCCCTCTCCATTGTGCATCTCTCAGCCCTGCCAGTCCGTTTCAAGCAAGAGCTGAGGAACGAGGAGGCCACGGAGAGCGGGACGGCTACGCTGCAGTGCGAGCTGAGCCGGGCGGGCGGCTCCGTGCGCTGGAGGAAGGATGGGAAGGAGCTGGTCCCCAGCAAGAAATACCAAACACGGCGGGAAGGGCGCTTTGTCGAGCTGGTCATCCATGACCTGGACCTGACGGATGCTGGGAGCTACACCTGTGTGTGTGGAGAGCAGGAGAGCACGGCTGCTTTGAGAGTGAATGGTAACCCTCCTACACACGTTTTTCTTTAAACACCAAAGGTATTGCCGGCCAGTACAAATCACAAATGGGGTGGAGCTGCCAGGAACGTGCCTTGAGCTGTTTTATTTTCCAACATCAGTCTCGTTCCATGGTTATGACAATGGGAAAATGCCATCAGCTCACATCCCAGGCAGCAGACCAAGAACTTAACATTACAACTTTAAAAGTTTTTTGACCAAACCCACAAAGCAAAAGCACATTGACAGTAGTTCTATCCAACCACTATAAGCACACACACCTTTGGTTAAACAATGCTTGCTTATTTCAAATACAATACCTGCTGGTAAACCTTAAAACACAATGCACAGAGCTCCATTATTAAGCCTAGAACTTCCTAATACCTCACTAGATAAACTTTTCTGTAGCTTAGGGAGTTATTCTAGACAAGCATTAACACACAGACCATTGTTCTATTTGTCCTTACTTTTCTACTTCTTACATAATTTTTCTGCTGACCAATCTTATGGCTACTGCTTAGCTCTAATCACAGTTCTGCTGTCTCTGAGGCCTGCCTTTTGCAGCTTTCCCAAAACCCTCTGATTTTAAGGATTCCCACACAAACATAGCAGTTTTGGCAGCATTCCTGGTCAACCAGAGTGTGATTTCTTAGGGTTTTTGTGTTCTTGGCTCTGTAGTACCAGAGAGTTGCCCTATTAGGGAATATTCTCTTGTGCTTTTTTTTGCCTTGAGACAGCACCTGTGTGTTGTATATTGTTTAATTTATTTCTCTCTCCTCTAGGAGGTTTCACCCCCTTTTTCAATTGTACCCACCTAGAAACAGAGCATTTTTGATTGAGTGCACACACTGCAGCCCAGTAAGTCCAGTTCATTTCATTCTGGTGCTGATTCCTTCTCTGTTGGTGTTGCATCCTTCAGCCTTGCCTATCCTCTTCCAAGAAGAACTGGTGAACAAGGAAGCTACAGAGGGGGAGGCAGTCACTTTGCACTGCAAACTCAGCAAACCAGCCCCAGTTGAGTGGAAAAAGGGGAGCACAGTGCTCAAGCAGAGTGAAAAGTACAAAATAGAGCAAGAAGGTCCTTTTGTGGAGCTGACAATCCAGGATTTGGATTTGGCAGATGCTGGGGATTACAGCTGTGTGTGTGGAGACCGACAGACTACAGCTGCTCTGGCAGTAAATGGTAAAAAAGAAATTCTCAGTGCGTGTTCCAAGCCAGCCTGTGTAATTCCAAGATCTCTTCCTCTCTTACTTCTGCTTCCTCTGATCCCTCTGCACTTCCAATCCTTCTTTCTGCTGATTAATTTTCCTATCCTTTCTTCCTTCTCTCTTTATCTCCTTTCACCTGATACCTTCTTGATGTGCTTCCAAGGTGCTTTAGTCAAAAGACAAGTGGAGAACGGGTTCGCAACTCAACACAACCTCCCTAGTCCAGAATAACTTATTGTTTAGAAATTTTCCCATAGGAACTGACCTAAAAGTCGGAATAATATTGATTTTTTTCTGACTTAGACCGTGGTACTTGTTGTTCCTAAGAGGAACAAATTTTCATTAACGTATGGTGCTACACAAGGACAGTCTTAATAAAAAATAGGCTTTTAATGCTGCTGGTATTTCCAGCTCTTTTTTTTTTTTTTTACCAATTTTGGCTTAATACTTCCCAAACAAATATTTTATTTCTGCAAAAACCTGACAGCATGTTTGCAACCGCTCTGCTTTAAGGGACTCTTGTTTATAAAAATTCAGACAGTGCCATGAATCAGGCCCTTCTGTAGGACTCCTGCTTTTCTCAAGGGAAGCAAAATGCTCTGGCTCTGATATTGAAATACAGCCTCTAATTTTTTGTCCTTGATTTTATGGTGTATAAAGTAAAGGGCAGGTAATTTGTCAACTAATTCGCAGATAGACTTGAATTTAAAGAAAGTTTTAAAGCAGGAGGGCAGAAAAAAAAAATAGACTGAATTATCTTTTGAAGGGTTAACCCTTTTGAAGGGTTAGAGGCTGCAGAAAAATTATGGAGGAACTAAATCCTGGAGGAGACCGAGAAGGTCTGGTGGCTCCAGGGAGATAAGAGAGGGATTGAGTAATGGATTCAGGCTTTCCCAGGGTTGATGCCATGTCCGTGTTTGCTCTGCAGTCCTGCCTGCTCTTTTCACCAAGGGACTCACGGACAAAGAAGCCACCGAGGGTAAAATTGTCTCCCTGAGCTGTGAGCTGAACAAGGCTGCTGCTAACGTGGAGTGGAAGAAGGGCTTCAAGACCCTCAGGCCAAGTGACAAGTACAAAATGAGGCGGGAAGGTGTCGTGGCTGAGCTCACAATCCAAAATCTAGACACGGCGGATGCTGGGAACTATTCCTGTGTGTGTGGAGACCAGCAGACCATGGCAGTTTTAACAGTTCATGGTAAAACAAACAAAACAAGGCACATCCTGAAAGTAACTACCCTGATTTCTCTGTTCCTTTGGGCAGACCCCTGGTTACCCTCCCATAATCCTTCTTCAGCCAGACCTTTATCCACAGCTCACCAATGCCAGTGAAATGCAGCCATTGGCATCCGTGCAGCTGGAATTTGTGGCATGAGAGGGATATTGGTGTCCAAGCTCAGAGTAAGGCAACCAGGGGCCTTCATTTTGGTTTTCTCTTTAAAGGTTCTTTATTACACTCCCCGTTGTGCTCAAGACAAAAATGGGTTGCTTCAAAGGGATTATATCTTAGGGATTTTAAGGTTTTGTAAAATTCCAAAAGGTTAGGTTATTCTGTGGAATCTTATGCCCATACTCCATTCCTGAGACAACAAAGTGCTTTTATACTTACAGCCCAGTTGTCATGGAATTCAGTTGGTGTTCTGTGTAAAACAAGCCCAGAACTTCTAAAGGACAATCATTCTCAGGGAGAACTTTGATTTTTACTGAACCTGACATCTTTGAAAGGGTATGTCAGTTCAGGTGAAAATGCTTGTTTTCTCACCATGTATTGAAATGAACAATTTCATTTCAAACTGACATTTAAAATGAAACTCCAGTGTTTCATTTTTTTAAAAAATATAAAATGTCTCTTTGTTTGCTTAAGTATGTGGAAACAGCAAACATCCTCCTGTTGTGGTTTAAAATGTCACAAAAGAAAACCATTTTCTTTCCAGAAATTTCAAATTGGTGTTCGTTCTTTTTGATTGAAATTTCACAGGGAAAAAAATGGTGTTTTGAACTCTATTTGTATTGATTTGTGTAAAATACCCCTATGGACTATCGCAAGCATTAAATCCTCTCCTGGTGATGACATTTCTTTCCCAACGCTGATTCATGGAGACCCATGAGAATCTCTATTCTTGTGTTGATAAATCAAATTCAAGATAAGAGGGGAAAAGGAAACTTAAACATAATTTTAACTCCTTGGAGTGCTGCATCTCACTGCTGATATTGCTGTCCTTCAGCTTTGCCTGCATTTTTCAAGGAAGGGTTGAAGAACAGGGAAGCCACAGACGGCGCCATGGCCGCTCTGCGCTGCGAGCTGAGCAAGGTGGGCGTCCCCGTGGAGTGGAGAAAAGGGGACAAGGCACTCAAACCAAGTGAAAAGTACAGGATGAGACAGGAAGATACAGCTGCAGAGCTGCTGATCCGAGATCTGGAGGTGGAAGACACAGGAGAATACACCTGTGTGTGTGGAGACCAGAAGACCTCGGCAGTCTTGACAGTCCACGGTAAAAAAGCCGCTCTCCGTTGGGATAGCTCAAGGACATCCCTTTTCTCTCTCTCCCTCCCACTTGCTTTGGTGTTTTGATTCTGCAGCATTTTCCTGGTTTGCTGGTGCTGTTTCCTCCCATCTCCCACTGTCTGTCAGTTTGAAACTGATGGCTTTATTTCAGAGTAAAGAAAAGCTGTGAGAATTTCTCATCTCATGGAGCGAGAGTGAGCAGAGCTCCTGCAGAAGGTTGTTCTCAGGGGGTTTCTCATTGTGTCTCCCTGACATCAGTGGATTTTCATGCTTAACCTGAAGGAAAGTCCTTTAAGTCTGCTGAGCTCAGTCAGTGAGAGGTTTTTCCATTCAGGAATGAGGGACCACCCTCCTCTTCTGCAGGATTTTTGTATATTCTGCTGAGAAAATGGTACTTGTATAAATCCCCACCCCTCAGCATTATTCTGCAGGTTCTGAATTAAGCACAAATGGGGGAAATTTTGTTCCTGGTTCTGCCATGGTGAATGGTGATGAGCTCTGGTTGCCCCTCCAAGAAGGAGCAGCTCATGTACAGCTCCCATAGATGGAAGAACAGCTTTTATTGAAGATATCTCTTATGGATGAAATGCTGCCAAGGGCAAGGGAAAATTGAGGAGGCAAAACTATTCTCCCATATTTTCTGCACACTTTTTCTTCATCTTCTTTCTCCCAGCTTGGGGAATTTCTGTTCCTCCCCTATTTTGACCGATCATTTTCATCCCTATGCAAGTCACTTCCATTTTATTTTAGTGGCACATCATAAGAAAACTTGTTGAATGCTACTAAAAACCCTTGTAATCCTGATATTAGCATCATTATGTTCTTGGAAATCTTGGGTTAAAGGTGCACCTGAAGCTATATTACTGTGTTTTTTCCCTGAACAAGAAATAAAAATTGTGAGGTTAGGAAAGGCAGCAGTGCTGTCACACTGCGGATGACTTTTAATCAAAATTCAGGTCATTAATGTTCAAGATAGATTATTTCAGAGTGAAATAGGTAGAGAGGAGTATTGGAATCAGCTGTGAAGAGGTGAATATGAACAAGTTAATGTTAGAAGCAGGTCATGATGGAGTTATCCCAGTGGGATCCTGCAGTAGTTTTCTGTTAGGAGCAGCTTTCCAAACTGATTTGTTTTTCTGTAATGATGAAGGACTGGCCACAGGCCCCAGCCCTGAGTTCCCCAAGGTCTGGTTAATGGTTTTGATATCCTCTCTGTTTATGTTACACCCCATAGCTCTGCCTGCTCTGTTCAAAAGAGATCTTGTCAATGTGGAAGGCACAGAAAACAGGACGGCTGTTCTGCAGTGTGAGCTGAGCAAACCCGCCCCGGTGGAGTGGAGGAAGGGGCAGGAGGTGCTCAGAGCCAGTGAAAAATACAAAATGAGGCTGAAGGACACCACTGCTGAGCTGACAATCCACAGCCTGGAGGAGGGAGATGCAGGAGATTACACCTGTGTGTGTGGAGACAAGACTACCACAGCTTCCCTGACAGTGCATGGTAAAATATCTGGGTTAAGAGGAATTTTCTGCGTTGTCATCTGTGATCCTCCTGTGGGATCACAATCTGCTCTTGGTCCCTTCTGTTATTTTAAGATGTTGTGGCAGCTGTTCCAACCACTGGGAATATCTTCCGCTGAAAGCCCTTCCTTTGGGACTGATAAACAGCATCACAGATTCTTTTGAGTTCTTTCCTATTGATAGAAGCTGGAAGTGGAAATGAAAAGCTTGATGAAGTCAGAAATAGCACTTTGGAGTATATTTTCACTCCTTAATTTCTTTAGGGCGTATCACTGAGATTTCACTTGGTTTTCTTGGATGACGTTGAAAAGTGATGAAAGTTTAATTTTAAACAGCATGGTGTTCATTTTAATTCTTAATCTGGTTTTGAGAAAGAGCTGTGCATATCTCCTTGAAATCTTGGGATCAGCTTTCTGTTGTTACATCTTAAAATGCCTTTAAAGCATACCTCCCAGTACTGATATTTTAGTTTTACAGATTTCCAGATCAGTGAGAGCTCAGGGACTGAGACTGGTGTGGTTTTCCATGTCATGCCATGCCTCATATCGTTAAAAAAACCCTCTGATTTATGAATAAGGTGTTTTCCAGCTGTCCAAACCCACTCTTTGATGATTTTCAGAGTTGTTATAAATCAATGATTTCCAAGTCATTGTGAGATGGTGAATTCTGTGAATGTGGTGTCTTGGAAGGCACAAGTCAGGGACGCCCCCGAAATCATCCTTTGCTCCCAAGTTCTGTACCTTCTAAACCATTTTGAAGTGTTTTAATTCAGTGGAGCAATCAAGACCAGGGTGTTTGCTCAATTTTAAAGTGCTCTCTTTCACCTGTGATCTTCAGCCCTCCCTCCTCACTTTAAGAAAGAGCTGAAGAACGTGGAAGGCACAGAAAATGGCACGGCCACTCTCTGCTGTGAGCTGAGCAAAGCTGGAGCTGCCGTGGCCTGGAGGAAAGGAGACAAAACCCTGGGGACAAGTGACAAGTTCACCATGAGGTGCCAGGGCACGGTGGCTGAGCTGGTGATCCACGATTTGGCCCTGGCAGATGCTGGAGATTACACGTGCTCTTGTGGAGAGCAGGAAACCACGGCTGCGCTCAAAGTCAATGGTAAAAATAATTAAAAAAAGGAAATGTATAATAGATTAGAGATGGTTTTCAAGCAGTTTTTTTGGTTTAAGAGCATAGGAGTGTCAGCTTTGAAAGCGCAGCTCTGTTTCTAATGGGTTTAGCAAAATCTGGTAGGACATGGGAATAAATTCCTGGATGCTTTGGTCGGTGTCAGGCACAGGTTGGAGGTTCATGGCAAAAATTGCAGATATTAACCCTGGTGCTAATTCATTTTTTTGATCCTCATGTTCAGCAGTAGGTGCTGAGAAATGGAAAATCACATTATTGTGATGTTGGTTGTAAAGATGTTGCCATCATAAAGCTGAGAAGATTTTTTGATGAGATGTTTTTGAGACAGTTATCAGTATTTCAGTACAATTTGATGGTCAAGCACTGCTAGACCACTGTAGGAGGTGAAAATAAAGAATAGTTTGGGGTGGAAAAGACCTTTTAAAGGTCTCTGATGGAAAAGTGAAACTGGTGTGGGTTAATTTATGAACTTTTTTAGTAACAATTTGCATTTCCATAGAATTTAGATGCTTCGGCTAGGCAAAGGCCAAGGTAGGTTTCAGTCATGCAGGTCTGAAGTTGAGACTGATGTGGTTCTTCACTTCATACCATGGATTTCACCCTGAAAAACCCTCTCTGACTTATGAATGAGGTGTTTTCCAGCTTTCCAAAGCCAGTCTGATGGTTCTCAGAGTGGCCATCAACCCTGATGGATTTGGCAGTCTCATGGTTCTCATGATGGATTTCATTAGGAAAGGCTTTGC
Organism: Melospiza melodia melodia; assembly: GCF_035770615.1. Taxonomy (NCBI): domain Eukaryota; kingdom Metazoa; phylum Chordata; class Aves; order Passeriformes; family Passerellidae; genus Melospiza; species Melospiza melodia. The sequence goes on from NC_086194.1 coordinate 2,817,721, forward strand.
TTATCACTTGTGCTCGTCAGACCACACGAAGCGGTTACTGGAGCTGCTGCCGTGGTCCCACATTCTGCTCCTTTTGAACCCCCCAGCCCTGCCTGTGCACTTCCAGGAGGAGATGAGGGATGAGGAAGCCACAGAAGGCGCCACGGCCACCCTGCAGTGCGCGCTGTCCAGGGCTGCGCCCGTGGAGTGGAGGAAGAAGCACAAAGTGCTCCAACCCGGCGAAAAATACACAATGAGGCAGGAGGGCAGCAGAGCCCAGCTGCTGGTGCATGCCCTGGAGCCCAGGGATGCTGGGGAGTACACCTGTGTGTGTGGAGAGGAGAAGACAACGGCAGCACTGACAGTGCACGGTAAAGGGCTCGGAAATGGGGCGTTTTTGGGTGGTGGTTGTCCCTCCTCCTCTGCAAGCCTCAGGACTCACACACCACGAGTTCTTCCTCTAATCTTGCCACCATTAATTCTGTTTGTAACAGACTTCCTTCTTTTTATTGTGGTTTTTGTCTAATTCTAACCATGGTTGTAGTTCCATTGATTTTGCTAAGTTTTTCCCTGTTTATTCTCCTTGCTCTTGTTGGTGCAGGGCTGTATTTCTTTGTAAAGGATGAAGGATGTCACGGATTTGCCTTTTTTTAATTCTATTTTGACTTTATTTTATTCTGTTTACTCGCTTTTGACTTGAACCTAGACAGATGGAGCAGCAGGAACATTCACAGCTCTTTGAAAGAACAATTTCATTTCAAGTTACATCAGGATTCGACAAGTAATTTTAAATAATGAAAAGAAAATTTGGTTCAGTGTAATTTTCCTTGTAACTCTGACCAAGAATAATGTTGATTTTTATTCAGGTACTACAGAATACTCAGCATTAGAGTAGGAGATTATTTCACAGTCCTCAGCCAAATTACTGTGCTTAACTTCCCATGGAAGAGAGGGGAAACTTTATTTTCATCATTAACACAGAAGTAATTTCAGCCTCTTTCTCTCTGAGTTCAACAAATCTGAGCTCAGGGAGTTGATTTCTTTGCTTTTCTGCCTATCTTTGCATTTGCCAATACAACAGGGATTGCTTCAGTCTTGAACTTCCAATTTAACCATGAAAAATAGAATTGAAATTAACTTGTACATACTTGAGCCCCAAGTCACCATCATTACTGCCAGAAAGTTGTTCTTTAAATCAACAGAAGTCTTTCTTGAACTGGCTTAATTCTTATAGAAGCAGAGAAATATTTGTATGAATTTTAAACCAAGAAGCAATGGGGCACTCCAAGCTACACATCTCAATTAAGAGGATTTGTTTGCATCAGGCTTGAACTTTTTGACTTGAATTTTCTCCACAAACTGTTGTTACCCCAAATGCCTCACTGCAGATCTGCTTCTTCTTGTATTTGTGTTGTTGACTGTTCCTAAATTTTCCATCTGCCCTTGCTGAACTGAAGTCATTTCATCACCACTGCTTTATACAAATCTTCTATATCTTAATCCAGTTTAAAGAAGTGTTTTTACCCTTTCTCCCTTCCCACCTTGAGATCATCTTCAAAATTAATGAAACTTCGCATTTCATTGTCCAAGTCGCTACAGAAAATGCTGAATAATCCTGAACTCAGATTAGTGAAAAACACTGCTCAATTCATTCTTTCATTGTGAGTGTAAACCCCAGTCCAATATCCTGTAACTGTGGTTTTCAGATTAGTAGCCCTTCCCTTCTCTAATTCCACCTATATCAAAGTTAAAACTTTACTAAAATAATAATAATATAGAACATATTATTTGGCCTTCTGTCAAGGAAGCTCAGTCTATACCAAGAAAAAATTACCCTGATCTACTACTTCATGAAGAGAAAAGCTCTTAGCAAATCTGAGTGTTTCAAATAATTCCTGAGATTCTCTCTCTCTCTTTTTCTATGACAAGCATTATGAATGGTTGTCAGCTTCAAGACTGAAGAGTTTTCCCAAATTCCCATTTTTGTCAGTGGAGATTTATCAAACTCAGATCAGACCATGGGAATCAGGGAGACCTCCAGCTCATTTTAAAGCAGACATTTACATTTGGAGCTCTATTGGCTCCGCTGACTTTACACTAGTGATTTTTCTTTCTTTACTCTCTGGGATTTTAGAATCTCAGTTTACACAGCAAGAACTTGATGTGTATATTTCAGAGATATATTTTTCACATCTTAGTTTCTGCTTTTTCCATACTTGAGGAACATCAGCCACTCTCTTTGATTTCTCCAGTGTCACTGTCACTGTCTGAAATTTGTTGTGCCTGCACCTTAAGAATTCCAGGACAAATTTCATCACACCAAGCTGCTTTGAGAATATATTTATTTAAATATTCTCTAATGCTTTCTTTTTTCTTTTCCAAGCCAGAATTTCTATTATTTCCTTAATTAAATCTAACATTTAACAATAATGAAGAAAAAGGAATTAAACACTTCAGCTTTCCCCATGTCCACTCATCATCAACTTACATTCCTGAAAGAGAGGCAGACCAACATCTCCCTTGTTGTTTTCCTTCCTTCTAATCTATTTACAATAATGTCTGCACAGTTATCTCCACATCCTTATTCTCAATTATTTCTTTCTTGCTGGTCAGAGTCAGGAGTTGGAGACCATCCTCTCAAGCTCTTTATTAGCTATTTTAAATCCAAATGTAGTTCCCACCCCATTCCAAAGACTTAATGAATGTCCTCCCATTCTATTGCTTCCACATATTGCCACATTTCCATCCAGTCTTACACTCTGAATAATTCTCTTTGTTTTTCCAAAAGGGATGAGGTGTCAGGAAACACCTGAACTACCCGGGGTGACGGAATTATGGCAGATTTCTGCAGTGCCTGCATGATCCTTCTCTTTCCTTTTTATTCATACCCAAGCACTTTCAGGAGCTCTCTCTAATTCTTCTCTTCAGTCTTATCCTAACTCTGGGCTAGGTCTGAAGGCATCCTTAAAATTTAAATTAAAAGGTTATATTTTTTTCCTTAAGCTTTTTTCCTGATCATGGTGTAACCTGTTGTATTAATCTTCTAGGCTGGGTTATACTGAGAAAGTTGCAGTTTTGACCATACATGAAGTTTCCCCATTTTTGCTGTTTATTTTCCATACTTCTCTAAACCAATCAGCAAATTCATTTAATATTTGCTGAAAGAAATGAAAAGGCCCTTTTTGTCTACGATACAAATCAGCATTTTCCTTCTGTGAGATATCTTCATGTCAGTGACCAGGCAGGGATAGATATTGGTGCACACTGTTTATTTTGGTGGTGAAGAGCTGCTTGTCATGAGAACCTTTGCTGCTCTGTTTCCCAGCCCTTCCTGCTCTGTTCAAAGAAGAGTTAAGAGATGAGGAGGCCCAGGAGGGTGAAGCAGTGACTCTGCACTGTGAGCTGACCAAACCTGCCCCAGTGGAGTGGAGAAAGGGACACACAGCCCTCAGACCTAGTGAGAAATACAAAATGAGGCAGAGGGATGTCACTGCAGAGCTGGTGATCCACAGCCTGACCCAGAGTGATGCTGGGCACTACACCTGTGTGTGTGGGGAGCAGCAGTCCACAGCTTCCTTGGCAGTACATGGTAATGACCAACTCCATCTGGATGCCATCACTGTTGAGATTATGGTTTGAATTGTTTGTATCAACATCATCATTTTTATCTGTGCACAGTTCCTCTGAGTCTGACCTTGTGTGGCATGATCAGGAAGATGAATTTTGTGATTTAGGGGTAAAACCTTTCCCTAATTCCATGTATAAAGTGGTTTTAGGACCTAATTCCTGAAGCAGATGTGGGGTCAAGCCTGAAGACACCTCCCCACCTGATGTCTTGTGTAATCTGACCTAGAGCAGGGACTGGACAGAGCTAAAGAATAAAGCAGGGATTTATTCAAAGGCCTCCATGGATGCACCTTGGGCAGCACCAGAGCCCAGCCAGGGCTGCACCCAAGATGAACCAAAATGGCCCCAAAATGCACGAGCGCTCCCGGGGTCTCTCCCTGGGATCAGTTCTGCTCCATTTGCACCTTGCAGTTCATTGTCCCATTCCAGCTTTAGCCCAGGCAGTCCCACCCTGCTTGTTTTTCTCTCTCCAGCCCACGGTGTTTGTGCTCTGGGGCTGAGATTTGGATCATTTGTCCTTGGTGCCCAGCTGGAGCAGGAATTGTTTTGTCTCCCTGCTCTGCGCACAGAGCTCACCATGCCCTGATAGGAAGCTCAAAACTACTCACTAAAGCAGCACAGAATGTGAAAAATAGAAAACCTGAGGCCTCACAGCCATGCCCTCACCTGCAGGCTGAGTTTGCTGCTCCTTTAACGCTGTTCCCATTGCACCCCCAGTGCTGCCTGCAGCCATCCAGGAGAGCCTGAGGGACCAGGAGGTGACCGAGGGCCAAGCGGCCACTCTGAGCTGTGAGCTGACCAAAGCTGCCCCCGTGGAGTGGAGGAAGGGCAGCACTCTGCTCAGAGCCAGTGACAAGTACAAAATGAGGCAGGAGGGCACAGTCAGGAAGCTGCTTATCCAAGATGTGGAGCTGAAGGATGCTGGAGAGTACACGTGTGTGTGTGGAGAGCAGGAGACAACCGCGGCCTTGATAGTGCATGGTAAAAATAATACAAATATATCTCTATTATTGTGGGTTTCTATGCCAGCTCATTGATATTGGTTGTGTGTTCACCTGTGGCTGAATTGTTTCTTTAAATCTGTAAACTCTCTGTAAAGTCTGGTTGTATCCAGGCTGCTTTTCTCTTCCTGTCTTTTGGTTTGTCCGATGTCTCAGAATGATGAGGAAAACACCCTGTTTCCACCCCATAGTGTTCTCTGCTCCTGTACCACCCCACCCCTCCTGTCACCTGTGTGCCACATGTAATTTTTAATGTCCTCTGTGCATTTTGTGACCTTCAGCCCTGCCAGCCCTTTTCAAAGAGGACCTGAAGGACCTGCAAGGCACAGAAAGCCAAACAGCCACCCTGTGCTGTGAGCTGAGCAAGGCTGCAGCTGTGGCGTGGAAGAAAGGCAACAAAATTCTCAGGGCAAGTGAAAAATACATCCTGAGGCAGGAGGGTGCCCTGGCAGAGCTGGAAATCCGTGACCTAGAGCTGCAGGATGCAGGAGATTACACCTGTGTGTGTGGGGAGCAGCACAGCACGGCCTCTCTGACAGTGAAGGGTAAATGCAGATTATTGTCCATTTTCTGTTCCTCTGAAACCTCCATGGAATGTCCATCTGTTGGGAACTTGTGCCCAGGTCTTGTTCAGGTGTTTATTTTTTGTCTGGCATTGCTGAAAAGGGAGCTGAGCTCAGGAATGTCCCACCCTGCAGAGACACTGCTGTGTTTTATTTTTAAGGGAATTGTACCATGGAAATGTTAGACCTGCTAAGATGTTCTGTCTTGTGAGAAATCCTTTGAATTCTACCTTAAATCTTGTACTTTGGCCTGTCATCTCAGCACTTCTTATCTCTCTGCTGGATTCAGTTTTCCAGATCTCTGCAATGCCTTGTGTAGGCTGCCCTAGAGCAGAGGCTGGACAGAGCTAAAGAATAAAGCAGGGATTTATTAAAAGGATCTCCTCCATGGATGCACCTTGGGCAGCACCAGAGCCCAGCCAGGGCTGCACCCAAGATGAACCAAAATGGCCCCAAAATGCACGAGCGCTCCCGGGGTCTCTCCCTGGGATCAGTTCTGCTCCATTTGCACCTTGCAGTTCATTGTCCCATTCCAGCTTTAGCCCAGGCAGTCCCACCCTGCTTGTTTTTCTCTCTCCAGCCCACGGTGTTTGTGCTCTGGGGCTGAGATTTGGGTCATTTGTCCTTGGTGCCCAGCTGGAGCAGGAATTGTTTTGTCTCCCTGCTCTGTGCACAGAGCTCACCATGCCCTGATGTGGAGCCCAGACCCACACACTAAAGCAGCACAGAATCTGAAAATATAAAAACGAAACCCTGAGGCATCATGTGTAGTGATATTCTCATTCTCAAACCCGTGATTTGGGCAGATTTGAACTTCAGCTGAGAATTCACAATGCTGAACACTCAGTTTAAATGCACTTTCTATTGGCTTTCCGTCCCCAGCCCTGCCAGTGCTTTTCAAGGAAAAGCTGAAGGATGAAGAAGCCCAAGAAGGAGCATCAGTGACTCTGAGATGTGGATTAACCAAAGGAGCTGCAGTGCAGTGGAAAATAGGGCCCAAAGTGCTCAAAGCAAGTGACAAATATCAAATGAGAGAGTCTGGCACCACTGCAGAGCTGGTCATTTGTGACCTAGAATTAAAAGATGCTGGAGATTACACCTGTGTGTGTGGTGACCAGAAGACAACAGCAACCTTAACAGTTCATGGTAAAAAAGAACTTATTATAATTGATAAATATCTCCTGAGATAGACATAATTCTGAAATGCAGTAGTTTCTTCCCTGGGTCAGTAGTTGGGTTTTCTTCCTTCCTCTTCCTTAATTCTATTTATAACTCATTTCTTCTTGGAAAGGGTCGCTTGTGGTGAATTTTATGGTCGTTATTAATCTGTCCTTTAAAAGGAGAAAATGAGAAGTTTCCTTCTGTGCAAGCCTCCTCTTCATGGATATTTGCATTTTCCAGCTCTGACCCCATAGGTCACTTCAGTCCACCACAGTTTCTCCAAAACATCCAACTCTGGGCTCTGAGGTGCCTCTTCCCCAGGAACTGGAAAAGAAGTGAGGGTTGGGGCAGCAGAAATAGGAGGAAATTCTCTGGCCATGTATTTTTGGTTTTTTGTTTTTTTTTTCTGAAGGCTCCAGATTCTTTAAAGAAGTCAGACATGAAGAGTGAGATAAGTGTTATCATTCCAGAACTTAATGGAAAATTCCTGTAGGTTGTTTTGTCTTTGAGTTATGATTTCTAAAAGGAGGAGTAATAAGAATCTAAATTTCTTATTAGATGTAATGGCCCTTCAAACTTCAGTTTAAAACTAGGAGTAGTTTTATTTGGATATCTGTCTGCTTTTGTATAGATGGGGCTGTGACAGTTTAATGAAAACAAACCAAAAACTAATAACAGCAGCCTCCAAAAAATTATATTGGTGTGGGTAAAACAGTTCTGTATCCAGCAGTGTTATTTGTGAGTGCTGTTGATCTGAGGTTTGGGTCTTTCTGTTTTGTTCTTTCATTATAAATAACAACAAAAACCTAGGGAACTGATATCTCAGTTGGTGAATAGATAATGAAATCACATTATTCTCAAAGAAAGACATTTTCAGAGTTCCTGGACTTGGTTATGGCTAAGAACATCTATAATCGGCTGAAAAAAAAGGCAAGAGGGTAAATAATCTCAAAACAGAAATGAGGGTTTTAATTCTGGTTTTCTGCTGTCCCTCTGTCCGTGTTGCGTCCTCCAGCTGTGGCACCCCTCTTTAAGGAGGAGCTGAAGGACCAGGAGGCAGAAGAAGGTGGAGAGGTGTCCCTGCTCTGTGAGCTCTCCAAGGCTGCTCCAGTGCAGTGGCAGAAGGACCTGAGGACCCTCAAACCAAGTGGGAAATACAGAATGAGGCAGGAGGGGCTCAAGGCAGAGCTGGTGATCCATGGAATAGCTGAGGAGGATGCAGGAGAGTACACCTGTGTGTGTGGAGAGCAGCAGACTGCAGCTGTCCTGACAGTGCAGGGTAAAGCCATCCCTGACCTCCTCTCTCCTGCTGCAAACCTCTGTCCTCTGCTCTGAGCTGTTCAATTTCCAATCTGTCTCTTCATCCTTATTAACTCAACTTCCATTCACTTGAAAATGTTCCCTGCAGGCTGTGGAAACTGGAAAATCCTCTCTGCATTTCTCTGTGCCATCCTTTTGCCTTTTCCTTTCCTTAATCACAAGCCTGCTCTCCTTTCTTCTTTCCCTTCTGCCATTCCTTTCCTACCATGTAACCCCACTGTTCTTCGGTCTTTCCTTTCCTGCATTTCTTCTCCAAACCACAAATCTGTTTATTCTTTGCCCTTCCTTTCTGGAATTCTCGATACCAACCATTTTAATAGAGGGAATAAAGAGTATCCAGAACAAGGTTCTGTTAGTTATAATTTTCTCCACACTAAGTTGTGTCCATTTTGGGTTTTGTGCCCATCATCTCTGTCCTGATGCCCAAAGGTAGATTTCCATTAGGAGACTTATTTTCCTAAGGAAAGAATAAATTCTTTCTGTGACCTCTTTCTGGTCTTCCTTTGTTGGAAGAACCATTTGCTGGACAAACAAGGCTGATGTTTCAGCTTAACACTGCTGGAATGGGAAATGTGCCAAATCCGGGCTAAGCCTGTTTTCTAGCCTGGATATTTTAACTAAGTCTCTAATACTGGACACTAATTTTGAGATCTGAGGCATCCAACCTTGTTAAACAGGTGAAATATCCCATTATCTCACCTAGTTAATAGAAGGGCATATGTGAAGGTCACCACATTTATTTCAAGGATGCAAATTGCAATGGGCACAAGAATTATGTTAAATGAGAAAAATGTGTTCTGAGACAAGAACCCAGGCTGGAATTCAGGAGCTGGAGATTTCCTTTGGGGTCAAGAAGAATCTGTGAGTCCTGGATGCTCCTGTTCAAGGATATCTCAAGGAAGAAGGAGTGAAAATGAGTAAGGAGCTGTGTCAAGTCAGAGCAGAGCAGGGCAGCTCTGAGTAGGGGAAAAGGAAGTGCAAAGCCATGAAGTCTGTGGAAGACACCAGTACAAGTGAATTGAGGAGCTCAGAGCTGGTATTCTGCTTTTTTCTGAGGAGGAACCAGGTAGAAAGCTGATGTAAATCTGTTGAGGGCTGTGCAGCTTTGCTGCAGGAAGCCAGGGTAAATCCAAAATTATTAGGATGTCTGTTCCCACTGGGATATTTTCACTTCTCTTTTCTCTCTTTGTGGCTGATGCTCACCCTTCCTTGACAACTTCCCTCTGTCAAAACCTTCTCACCTTTCCTCTGTCACTTCCTCACCCCTCCCTGGAGACACCCTCAGTTTGTAACACATTTTACCTGCATCCATCCTTCAGCTGTGCCTCCGTTTTTCCAAGAAGAAATGACCAGCCAGGAAGGGGTAGAAGGTGGAACAGCCGCTTTTCACTGTGAGCTGAGCAAAGCCCCTGCCTGTGTGCAGTGGAGGAAGGGCCAGCTCATCCTCACCTCGGGCCCCAAGTACAGCATGAGGCAGGAGGGACATGCTGTGGAGCTGCTGGTCCATGGGCTGGACCTGAGTGACACTGGGGACTATTCCTGTGTGTGTGGAGACAACATCAGCACAGCTGCATTAACAGTTCATGGTAATGTAATCCTTGGGGTGAACATCCTCCAAACCTGCCCAAATCTCCATGGTCTGTTCCTGTCCCTTTCTGTTTGCTTGGGCTTTTTGTTCCTTTCACAGTGATGTAATCCTTGGGGTGAACGTCCTCCAAACCTGCCCAAATGTCTGTGGTCTGTTCCTATCTCTTTCTGTTTGCTTGGGTTTTGGTTCCTTTCATGGTAATGTAATCCTTGGGTGAACATCCTCCAAACCTGCCCAAATCTCCATGGTCTGTTCCTATCTCTTTCTGTTTGCTTGGGGTTTGGTTCCTTTCATGGTAATGTAATCCTTGGGTGAACGTCCTCCAAACCTGCCCAAATCTCCATGGTCTGTTCCTGTCCCTTTCTGTTTGCTTGGGCTTTTGGTTCCTTTCATAGTAATGTAATCCTTGGAGTGGTCCCAAGGTCCTCCAAACCTGCTCAAATCTCCATGGTCTGTTCCTATCTCTTTCTGTTTGCTTGGGGTTTGGTTCCTTTCATGGTAATGTAATCCTTGGGTGAACGTCCTCCAAACCTGCCCAAATCTCTGTGGTCTGTTCCTGTCCTTTTCTGTTTGCTTGGGCTTTTGGTTCCTTTAATGGTAACGTAATCCTTGGGGTGAACGTCCTCCAAACCTGCCCAAATCTCCATGGTCTGTTCCTGTCCCTCTCTGTTTGCTTGGGCTTTTGGTTCCTTTCATGGTAATGTAATCCTTGGAGTGGTCCCAAGGTCCTCCAAACCCGCTCAAATCTCCATGGTCTGTTCCTGTCCCTTTTTGTTTGCTTGGGCTTTTGGTTCCTTTCATGGTAATGTAATCCTTGGGTGAACATCCTCCAAACCTGCCCAAATCTCCATGGTCTGTTCCTGTCCCTTTTTGTTTGCTTGGGCTTTTGGTTCCTTTCATGGTAATGTAATCCTTGGGGTGAACGTCCTCCAAACCTGCCCAAATCTCTGTGGTCTGTTCCTGTCCTTTTCTGTTTGCTTGGGTTTTGGTTCCTTTGGACTCTCTGTGCTTCCTCCTTTTGTAGAATTGGCAAAAACATTCCCTGCTGGTGTTTGCCCCCCTCAGCTCTGCTGGTTCATCTCACTTGCCTTGCCCTGATCCAGTGGCCAGGGAAGCTGGGGAAGTTTTTCCATTGTGTTCCACTGACCTGGATCAGGGCTTGGTGCTGCCCCATGACACCTCTCTCATCAAGCTTCCCTTTAAGGAACATTCACCCTCTCTGTGGTAACTCTTTTACTCCTCAGTGCTGCCTCCAGAATTCAAGAGAGAGCTGAAGGACCTGGAAGCTGTGGAAAATGGCACAGCTGCTCTGCAGTGTGAGCTGACAAAACCCGCTGAGGTGCAGTGGAAGAAAGGGCAGGAGGTGCTCAAAGAGAGCAGAAAACATGAAATGAGTCAGGATGGGGCTGTTGCAAAGCTGGTTATCCACGAGCTGGAGGAGGAGGATGCTGGAGTTTACACCTGTGTGTGTGGAGATCAGCAGACAACTGCCACGCTGACAGTCAATGGTAAAAAGATAAAGGGAAAAGGCTGTAGGATTTTCTGAAAATTAAAATAGCAACTGTGGTTTAGTGTTACTTAAGGAAAAGATTGTAAATCATGAGGTGTGCAGAATAGCCTGGTCAATGCAGCTCATGGGGTGGCCAGGCAGAAAATGGGAATGGCAATGCAGAGCTAAGTGCATTTTTTCCTGTATTTTGCTGTCAGAATAATCGAAATCTCTCCTGCAAGAGGCCCACCTGAACAGGGCATCTGAACCTTTAAATTTCCCTGCCTTAAGAGGGAGAATGAACTCTTGCAAGTCTCTGTATTAGCAGGGAATATGAACTTTGAAAATTCCCTGCTGATCTTCATAACACTTCTTCAGTGATCAGGGCAGCACACTGGCTGCTTTCACAGCAAGAAAACTCTTATTCCATTTTTAGATCATAGGTTAAGTTCTATATATTTCATGGCCAATGTAACTTCCTGAAATCCATTTCTTCTTGTATTGTATTTGTGGTGACTCCCGTGGCAGGAAGGAATGATGAATCTGACTCCATGTTCTCAGAAGACTAATTTATTATTTTATGATACTATATTATATTAAGAATACTATACTAAAGAATACAGAAAGGATACTTACTGAATGCTTAAAAGATGATAATGAAAACTCCTGACTCCTTCTAGAGTCTTGACACAGCTTGGCCATAATTGACCCATGAGTCAAATAATTCACAGAAGAATCCAATGAAACAATCACCTGTGGGTAAACAATCTCCAAACACGTTCCACATGAGCACAACACAGGAGAAGCAAAGGAGATAAGAATTGTTTTCCTTTATCTCTGAGGTTTTTCAGCTTCCCAGGAGAAAATCCTGGACAAAGGGATTTTTCCAGAAAATGTGAATGCCACATTCTTGCTCTGCACATGTTCCTATTACTTCTCTGGGCAACTAGCTTCATAGTTTGAATTAGAGTATTGAGGTTTAGAGACATCTGGAAAAAAGCCCACCTCTTTTGGTGCTTTCATTTTCCCTCTACATCCTTTCTCCCAAGCCCCATATGCAGCAGGTCCAAGTCATATTTCTATTTTATAGCCCTACCAGCCCTTTTTAAACAAGAGCTCCAGGACACTGAGGCAGAAGAAGGCGGCACAGTGACCCTGAGGTGTGAGCTCACCAAACCCAAGGCTCCAGTGGAGTGGAGGAAAGGAGATGTCACTCTCTACCCGGGTCTGAAATACGAGCTGAGGCAGCAGGGCTGTGCTGCTGAATTGGTCATTCATGACCTGGAAGTGGAAGATTCAGGAATTTACACCTGTGACTCCGGACACCAGCAGACAACAGCTGTGCTGGCCGTGCATGGTAGGCACTGGTGACCCTTGCCTCGGGAGGAGTGCAGTGAAAGGAGCTTTTCCTGGTGTTCTCTGTTCTCTGGTGTTCCTTTGATTTGTTTTGTTGCTGGTCCACACCAGAATAAATGTTCGTCAGGGGCATGGCACACAGCAAAGTAGAAAGGTTCTTCTTGCGGTATCTGGAGTGATTAATGGCAGTTAAAGCAATTGAATAGTTTGGGTTGGAAGGGACCTTAAAGATCATCCCTTTCCATCCCTCTGCCACGGGCAGAGACACCTTCTACCAGACCAGGTTTTTCAGAGGTCCAATCAACCTGGCTTTGAAGGTTGCCATAATATAAAACACACTGAACCGTCCTGCCCTGAGTGCAAGGTGTGGCTGGATATGGGAATGGGATAAGGGATGCCTGACTGGATGTAATCCTGCTTGGGATGGTAAGAGATGCACCAATTGAGGGATAAGAGATTTCTAGGATATATGAATGTGCTGCATTGTTACTTTGCTTTGAACTTCAGGTGGAAATGCTGAGTGCAGACAACTTGAATCCACACCTGTGTTCCTTCACTTCTTGTACCATCCTTAACTGAGATCTGGATTTCCCCTTCCATTTAGCTCTTCACTGTGATTTCTTACCAAGAGATCAATACTAATTTGATCTTTTGTACATTGATAGAAGCTTTATTTGGAGCAGAAATTCTCAGTTTAATATTGCAAACTCACAGACTTCTATTAAGGGACAGGGATTTGTGTAAGAGAGGCCATTCCCAGTGATCTTTGCCTAAAGCATCCATACCTGGCATGGAAACTCTTCCTTAGGAAAGTCTGACTCCCTCAGACCCCAAACCAGGCCATTCTGTTGACCACTAAGACCAGATCTTTCCTGACTTTGCCTGTCCTCACCTCTTGGTTCCTTTAGTGTGATTCAAGAAAGATTCTGCCAAGACAGAGAGTTGCGTAATCCCCAGGATTATGGAATCATTAGAATAAACCACACCTGAAGGATGATGGTAGGACTGGATCCTTCTTGCACTAAAACCCTCTTGAAACATTTTCTTCTCAAATTTTCCAGCACTGCCCATCACGTTTAAGCAACCTTTACAAAATAAGGAGTTTGAGGAAGGAAGCACAGCCACATTGTGCTGTGAGCTGTCGAAAGCCAGCGCTGCAGTGGAATGGAGGAAAGGAGGTGTGGGGCTGCAGCCCAGCCAGAAATATGAAATGAGGCAGAGGGGATGCCTGGTAGAGCTCTTGATACACAACCTCAGATTGGAAGATACAGGAGAATACAGCTGTGATACGGGGGATCAGGAAACCAGGGCAGCTCTGAACGTGAAAGGTACGTGGTGTGAGCTGACTCCTCATGGAATAGGTTCCTCCAACAGGCAAAAAATCATTTCAATATCAGTATTTTTAAGTGCATTATTCTTATTCTCTGTGAATATTTTCTTTTTCATCTGATATATTAGGATTTTTTCATTTTTAATAAGAATGGAAGAGGACGATGCTTTGTTCTTCCAGTGCTGTGTTTGAGTTTTAGGCTCTAATAGAAAATACTTTCAAGCTTTGTGCCTGAGGAGAAATTAAAGAAAGAGCAATGATTTAGCATAACATCTGGACATGTTGTTTGAATATTTAAAAAGTATATTTTCTTTCAAATACTGGAAGAAGAGAGACAATGACATCCCTGACCTCTCAAGGCTGTCCACGGAGTTTTGAAGTTCTTTGCTCATGAGATCATTGTTAGATCAACTCAGGGATAAAATCCTTCAATGAATTCACCACTGGGAAGGATCTGAGTGAAGGAACAAAGGAAATAAACGTTATGGGTGCAGATGGCTTCTTCTGATGCAGCAAGATCTCCTAGTTGTGCCAGGAAAATTAGAAAACCACGGATCCTACCTAGAAATATCACAGTGAAAAGCATCTTGTTCTCCAAGAGTCAGTCTGTGCTAACCAGCCTTCACTAAAAGATCCTGTTGATCCTTTTCTTTTCTCTTTTAGCTCTGCCAGTTCTTTTCCAAAAGCAGCTCAAAGATGAGGAGGCAGAAGAAGGAGCCGCAGTGAAATTCCAGTGTGAGCTGACAAAGGATAACGCGGCCGTGGAGTGGAGGAAAGGCACCATGGAGCTCTTCCCGTGCGCCAAATACCAAATTAAATTAAGTGGGCGCACAGCTGAGCTTGTGATCCATAATGTAGAGCCAGAGGATGCTTCTGATTACACCTGTGACACAGGAGACCAGCAGAGCACTGCAGTTCTCAGAGTGAATGGTTAGCATTGCACCCACCCGGGCTGGAGGAGAAGAGGCGTTGGTGGAACTGTGTGAAAGGTGTTATTTAATCCAAAAATTAAGATAAGGAGGAAAAGAGCTGCCCAGTCATAAAGCAGAGTACAGAGAAGTGGATCTGGTGGGACAGGGTTCCTGTTTGAGCCTGCAAAGAGTGCAGTGCACTGACCCCTTCCTCTGATAAGAGCAAGGAATTCTGCGTCATGGGGATTTTGAAATACTGACAAAACTTCTTTTGGCACTTTGCAATTTTGCTGGTTCACTTGAATCAATAGGAAAATCACACATCATTTAAAAAAAGCATTTTGAGGTTGCTATTTTTAATCTCCCTGTGAAGAGCCTGAGAATGCTGGGTTTAACCTGACCAGGAGTAATGTCTGTGATTGATCACAGAATCACAGAACGGGTCACAGGTCCAACCTTCCTGCTCAGACAGGGCCATGCCAGCACCATCTAGGAAATGTTTGTGTTTGTCTCAAAGTTGGGTGGAATTTGTGACTTTGATCTTAGCCATAACCTTTCAAACAACATATTTTTGCTGATTCTGACTCAAAAAGCAGTCACAGGGTCAACTACGTGTGAAAGAGCCCAGTGATTGCTTTACCTGTCTCACAGTAGTGTTTTTATTGGAACCACAGGCACTGAGATTCCTCTTTTCCAACTGCTCACACATACCCTATGGATATCCCCTCCTTGCTTCCATCAGTGGCAAGCTGTTTTCTGAGCTGTTCCATGATCTACTTCAATAAATGTCCATTTGTGCATCATCTGGAAGGACTCAGTGATGATGATCTAGGTCTTAAAAAGACAGCTGAGAAATCAGAAATTATTTTAAAGCTTTACATTATTTAGCTGTTGAAAATCAGGAGTATTTCTGTAAAAGTCAAAAGATTTACACTGGTTTAAACAGAAAGTGCCAGGTTTGACTTGGTCAAAACCTTTGTGTGTTGGAGTTTCCAATATGCTGAGCAGACACATGAAAGGTGTCATGTGGATGCCCTGGACTTTATGGGATATAAAAATATTTGGGGAACTTTCTGTTTCTCTGGATATACACAATATAGGTGGAAAAAATTGGTTTATTATTATATCACCACTTAATGCAAAATTGTACTGCAGCACCAGAGCCTGGGTGCCTTGTGCTGATTTGTGCAGACCGGGCGTTCAAGCAGAGAGCTGATGCATTATTTATTTCTCATTTCACAGCCGTCAAACCCCAGCTGAAGCAGCAGCTGAGGAACGAGGAGGTGGAAGTGGGAGGAACAGCCAGGCTGCGCTGCGAGGTTTCCATCAGCAAAGCAGAAGTGGAGTGGAGGAAGGATGGAGTCCTGCTGCACCCCAGCTCCAAGCACGAAATGTGGCAGGAGGGGACCCTCCGGGAGCTCCGTGTCCACCACCTGCAGCCTGGGGATGCTGGGGAATATTCCTGCAAGGCTGGAGACCAGACGAGCTCTGCCAAGCTCACCGTGAAAGGCAAGGCCTGTTTATTGGAACAGGGAGATTTCTGAGATTTCCCAATGTGATTGAGTTATGCACACACACATGAAATGAGTTATTGTGTGTTGTAGGGAAGCCCCGACAAAGGCAGGAATGATAAATCTGACTTCATGTTCTCAGAAGGCTAATTTATTACTTTATAATACTATATTTTATTAAAGAATACTATACTATACTGAAGAATACAGAAAGGATATTTACCGAATGCTGAAAAGATAATAATGAAAATTTGTGATTCTTTTCAGAGCCCCGGCTCAGCTTGGCACCAATTGGCCAAAGAGTCAAAACAACTCACCAGAATCAAGTCAGACAACCACCTTTGAGTAAATAATCTCCAAACACATTCCACATGAACAAAACACAGGAGAAGCAAATCAGATAATTATTGTTTTCCTTTTTCTCTGAGGCTTCTCAGCTTCCCAGGAGAAAAATCCTGGGTGAAGGGATTTTTTCAGAGAATGTGAATGCCACAATTGTGATCAACATGGAGCAGAGGATAGGAAGGGTATAATTAAAAAATAGAAAAAGTGAATTTAAAATTAAAATTAAATTAATAAAAATTTTAAATAATCTAATTTATTAAAATATATATTAAAATGAAATTAAAATTTAAATTAAAAAAATTAAAAATATTATGGTCAATGGATACACCAAAGCAAAGATTGACTTAGTGGACAGGAGAGGATAAGTCAGCTGTAATCTGTGACTCATGGCTTGGAATATTTGCTTGACATCATGTGCATGGGGCTGAACAGATGGTCCAGCCCCAGCTTCCACTCACGTGGCCGCTGCATCTGGCCTTGATATCACTGCAGAGCTTAGGTTGGACCACTGGTGTGGAACAAACACCCCCAGCATCTCCACGGGCTACTCCACGTTGTAGATCCCCTGCACATCACACCCAGCTGCACCATTTCTCGTGCAGATGGTGACGTCAGCTGTAGAAATATCCACTGTGCTTGCTCAGAGGGAGACTGGGCTCATTTTTGAATGGTTTGACTCAATGATTTTAGAGGTCTTTTCCAACCTTACTGATTTTATGATTCCTTTGGTATTCCCCAGTGGGTTTGGGGGTATATATTTATATCTGGGGGTATTTATATATTATTTAATCAGTTTCTGCCTGCTGGGGTTGTCTGTATGATCCTTGCACAGGTGTCCTGGAAGCAGGACTCAGGCAAACTGCAGTGCAGGAGCCCTGTGCTCACACCAACCCAGTGAGTCCTTCTGGGAGGACAAGGCCAGCCAGGGCCTCAGCCAGTTTGGGGCATCAGCGTGGAGTAAATGCAAATCTGTTCACAGAAATACCACACAGAGGGTCAGGCTTTAATGTTATCCTGTGAAGATGTCGAAGTGTAAATGGAACAAATTTCAAAATCCTGATTTTGTCACCAGCAAAAATGCCCTCTTCACCCAATCAAGCATAATTAAAAAAACCAATATGCAGCGTGTCTCTTGGCAAGGACAAGTGGCAAAGCCACTACAAATGACAAAAGTCATTTGTCCTGCTGCCAAGTACACTGAAAGCAGAGTTTGAAATGGGGTTTGGGAGGCTGTGCTGTTCCAGATGATGCACAAATGGACATTTATTCAAGCAGAGCATGGAACAGCCTCTCAGAGGCTGTCCCCACCCTTGAAGGACAAGGTGCTGAGCAACCTTTGAGCAATGCTTGGAGCAGGTGACTGCCAAATGATGGTTCCATGATTTGACCCTTTCATTTCTGCCTCCTTGCAGAGCCAGACGTGACCATCGTGAGCGGCCTCAAGGACGCGGTGGTGGCCGAAGGGGACGATGTCACCTTCAGGTGCCAGGTGTCCCACGAGAACGCCAGGGACGTCGAGTGGAAGCTGCAGGACGTGGCTCTGCAGAACAACGAGATGAACGAGATCTCGGTGGAGAGGGGCAAGGTGCACACCCTGACCCTGAGGAAGGTGACAGAGCAGGACATTGGCACCGTCACCTTCCGCGTGGGACCCCACACGTCCACAGCAGAGCTCAGGGTGAAAGGTGAGGGCTCCCTGTGCCGTGCAGCAGGGCCAGTGGGAACAGGGGGTGCTTTGCCTGTGCTGGCAGCAAATTCAAGGCCAAAATTCACCCCCTGTGTCTCAGGGGTGCTTGTGCTTCAAAGCATCTGTGGCTGAATCACCAGGGATGAACAGGGGACATTTCACCATCTTCCCAAAGCTCAATGATTCCTGCAGAAATTACTAGCTTGGCTTCACTTCTTGGGTGGGTAGACCTGGAATTTTCATTGCTTCCACCACCCTCTCTAGCATAATTGGGTTTGGAAGGACCATTTGGTCCAATCCCTCTACATCTTCAACCAGATCAGGTTGCTTAGGTCTCCTCTTCTCTTCTCTTCTCTTCTCTTCTCTTCTCTTCTCTTCTCTTCTCTTCTCTTCTCTTCTCTTCTCTTCTCTTCTCTTCTCTTCTCTTCTCTTCTCTTCTCTTCTCTTCTCTTCTCTTCTCTTCTCTTCTCTTCTCTTCTCTTCTCTTCTCTTCTCTTCTCTTCTCTTCCCTTCCCTTCCCTTCCCTTCCCTTCCCTTCCCTTCCCTTCCCTTCCCTTCCCTTCCCTTCCCTTCCCTTCCCTTCCCTTCCCTTCCCTTCCCTTCCCTTTCTTCCTTTTTCTTTATTTTTCTTTCTCTTTTTCTTTCTCCTTTTCTCTTTTTCTTTCTTTTTTATCTAAACATTATTTTGGTTAAATTCTCCATCTAAAATCCTTCTCCTTCCCTCTCAGAAGCTTCTTTTAACCCCTCAGTAAATAACACAGAAGTCAGAGGATTGTTTTTTTTAATACTCAACCATTCAGCTGTAGCTTTAACACCGAGACAAAGGTGCCTGGAAAACAAAGCAAACAAAGCAAAGCAAACAAATCCTTTGCTTTGCTTTGTTTGTAACTTCAGTGCCACCTCCAGTCTTGAAGGAGAAACTGCAGAGCAGGGAAGTGCAGGAGGAGGACACAGCTGTCCTCTGCTGCCAGTTCTCCCAGCCCAGTGCTGAGCTGGAACGGGAAAAGGGCCCTCAGGTGATCTCCCCAAGCTCCAAGTATGAAATCAGCCACGAGGACTGATAAATCAGTCCGCACTTTAAAGATTTATCACTAAAAACCAAAAGGTTCTGGCAAATACATCTGTGATAATGGAAATGAACAATCAACAGCCCCTTTGACTGTTAAAGGTGGGTTGTGTTGGGATTTTTTAGAATAAGAAACTTGCCCCTACTCCCTTAGTTAGCATTTGCCAAGAGGATTTTTCCTATTTTCCTTAATTTCAGATGTGCTATGCTGTCAAAAGCATCTGAGTGCTTTTGTTTTCACAAGTCCTGTTGTGTCTTAAGCAAGGAAAATGCAGGTACCCAAGTATGGGAATTAATTCCACACTTTGAGACCTCTCTCTGGTCACTTAGACAACTACGACTGGAGCTAAAATTAAGATAGGACTATTTTTAATGCTTGATCATCCTCTGAGCTGCAGTTCTGCCAGGAAAAATGGTGATCCAGGTGAATTTGGTCAAACTTGGATATAACTCCAGCTAATGAGCAAGGCACCTAAACACTTCTGGTGACAAAGATCTTTAATATAGCTATAATGTGATATATATATGGTTTCTTTCAAATCTGATCTGATACAAATACAATACCAAGGTGACTTTTTCTGAGACACACAATCAGGAAAAACAAAGATGAGCCAGGATATTGTTAAATCCCACCTTTTGAAATATCCCTGAGGGCTCTCCCATGAAGGGCATGCACCTGCCTGCAGTCAGAATGACTCCACAACTCAAGGGTACCAGAATATTGGTGCTATAAGCAGGTCCTCTGATGGCCAATTTGTGTCTCTGCGTGTGGTCTCAGCCACTCCAGCACTCCTTGAAAAAAATTCCAAACCCAGGAAGCCAAGGAAGCCTGTGCAGCCACACTGTAAATAGCAATTCAGCCAATTGGATGAAAAAAAAATATATATATATACGTACATACATACATACATACATATATATATATATATATGTATACACATACACACACACATATATATATGTATATATATATATATAGACACCAGTAAGTGTGAAGGCACTGTGGTTCTTCCAGGGAACTGGACCTGAGGAGCTAAACTTTTACATGTTTTTATATGTGGCACTTCATAAATCCACCCATCAAAACTCCACCTTGACACACCATCAGCACAGAGACTGCCAGGGTTCCTTTCTCTGCTGGTCCAGAGAAAGTTTCAAATAAGGAATATTGTAGAAAGATGTTTCTCCATGCCCTCTCCCAAATCCACAAGAATTTGGATACCAGGAGTAGGCTGTTGAGGTCTGGTTTTGGTACCCATTTGGAGATACATTTACTGAGATGCTCAAAACTCTGTATCCATGACAATTCCTGTGCAAGAAGGAGCACAGTCCTTGAGGTGCTCAGTGTATGAGCACTGTATGCAGTGTCCAGTGACTCTTCAGGAGTGCAGAGTGCTTAGAGACAATTCCCTGTTCCTGACCCAGAGCTGGGGCAACTGAGAAGCATTTTAAAATCTTTTATTCCATTTTCAGATTCATGAGAAGGGTGAGAAAATACACATGTTAGAATTCACACTATCACAATCAGAAGGCAACTATTTCCTAATTACAATACATTATAAACATTTCTTGTCCCATCAGCTTTAGCCACACCATGCTGTAAATGCCTTAAAGACAATCATCTAAAATTACCCCTGGTGGGTCCTACTACAATGCATCTTTCATAGTTCTATTTCTCCAAACTATCCAGTCTAATTTGCAAGGCCATCCTTTGAAACTTGTTCCTGGTTCCATTTATCTGTCTCAGCAATATCTGTCCTATTCCATGGCATTTCTAAGCCAGCATTTCTTCTCTCTAAGTTTGCATACAGGCGCACACACCATGTGGACCTTCTGTCAGGCTTTGAGAACTTTCCACAAATCCATTTCCTACACAGCACCCTCTATCATCCCTTTTTTTTTGCTGTCAAACTAACTTTGGAATTGAGTTTGAACCAAATTTAGGGTGGCAACAGAGTTTCATCAAACACTGCAGCCAGCAATGACACGTGAATTTTCCCCCCTCTGACTTTTCTTGATTTAGCTTCTCCAGTCACCTTCACCCAACCCCTCCAGAACCAGCAAGCTGAGGAGGGTGGCACTGTCACCCTGAGCTGCGAGGTGTCCAAGCCCAGCACCCCTGTGCAGTGGAAGAAGGGGGGCACAGTGCTGCGAGCCAGCGACAAGTACAGGATGCGCCAGGACGGGGCCGTGGCTGAGCTCACCATCCACAACCTGAGCCAAGCTGATGCTGGGGACTACACCTGTGACACAGGGGACCAGCAAACCACGGCAGCAGTGCAGCTGAAAGGTGGGGCTTTGCATGGGAAAGGGCTGGGCACAGCTTGGCACCACGGCAGGGGTATACAACATTGACTAATTTGGCAGCTAAACCTTGTCCTGAAACGAGGATCACAGAGATGAGAGGGGTTTCACAGGGCTAAGAACTGTGTCAGTTACCTCTAGAAATGTGCCTTTGGTCACTGCTTCTGTGGTTTAATGATAATTAATTTTCACCCATGGGAATTGTTTGACAATTTCTTCACAGCACACAGGTTATGATTATACACATATGAAATATTTATTGTGCATGCAACACACAGTAAAACTTGCAAGCTTTTAATACACATGCATACACATGAATCACACATCTCTAGCATTTTAATATGTTGCTTTGTGACTGTGTTTTTATCAGTTTAGAATCACAGAATGGTTTGGGTTGGAAGGGATCTTCAAGATAATTTAGTTCCAACCTTCCACTGTCCCAGAGTGCTCCAAGCCCTGTCCAACCTGGCCTTGGACACTTCCAGGGATCCAGGGGCAGCCCCAGCTTCTCTGGGCAACTTGTTCCAGGGCCTCACCATTCTCACAGAGAACAATTTCTTTCTAACATCTAAGCTAACCCTGTCCTCTTTCAGTTTGAAACCATTCTCCTTTTATCTGTCACTATCGACTCCTATAAAAACTCCGTCTTCCTCTTTTTTTATAAGCCCTCATAATCCTTCTCTTCCAAGCTGAACACCCCCAGATTTACCATTTAGGGCCTCAAATAACAACAACACAGTGCTGTCAAGAAAGAGCCTAACAACATGTTTAACCCAGGAAGCATCCCTTGAAAGCAGATCTAAAACTCTGTTGCCCTTTCCGTGAAGAAGCAGCAGCCACCATCGTGGAGGGGCTGAGGGACGTGGCCGCGCACGAAGGAGAAGACGCGGTGTTCGAGTGCAGGCTGTCCCAGGAAGCAGCTCAGGATGCACAGTGGTTCCTGGGGGATGTTCCCCTGCAATCCAACGAAATGAACGAGATCAGAGTGCAAGGGACACGTCACAGTTTGATCTTGAGGAAGGTGACCCTGGAGGACTGTGGGTCCGTCACTTTCAAAGTGGGGCAGCATTCGTCGGCAGCGCAGCTGAAGGTGGAAGGTGAGCAGCCCACCAGGAAGAGGGGTTCAGCAGGTACTGGCAGGCACTGCTTGGACTTCTGGAGAGGTGTCTTTGGGATTAGGGAGCCTTGGAAATCTTGGGAGATTCTGCTAATCTAATTTAGCAATTTAGAGAGGCACATCTGAGCCAGTCATTCCAGTTGTTATTATTGTACGTGGAGTGAAGATTAACATCCTTTGATGTTATTTGATATAATAATTAATATTAACATCCTTTGATGTTATTTAATATAACAATTAACATTAACATCCTTTGAAGACCATCCAACTATGCAGCTGATCACATGTGACAATCAATGCTGAAGAGTGTCACGAACATACTCCGGACTAATCTCCTACTTATGATGCTTTCAGATCATATTTACAAAAAAAAAAAGTCTGAAAGCTCTGAAAAATCTTTTTTTAAAGATATATAGAAGGATTTTTGAATGATGGCCCACTCCAATGCCTTGTGCTGCTTGTTCCTCTTCGACCTGGTGCCAAGTGTAACCACAGACCCCCAGCTCTGCCCTGGGGGTGATGCTGGGTGAGGATGCTGCAGCAGCGCTGGTCCCCTCTCCCCACAGCTGCCCCGGTCACCTTTGTGAAGGCTCTGCACAACCTGGAGCTGCAGGAGGGTGGCACTGCCCACCTGTCCTGCGAGCTGTCCCAGCCTGATGTCCCCGTGGAGTGGAAGAAGGGCACGTCTGTGATCCAGCCCAGCCACAAGTGCAGCATCCAGCAGGAGGGGAAGGTGCACACGCTGCTCATCCGCGACCTGAACCGCGCCGACTCCGGGGAGTACAGCTGCCACACGGCTGCTGGCAAGACCACGGCCAGGCTGGAGGTCAAAGGTAGGGTTCCTCTGTGCCCAGCACTGCTGGGAGGAGGGAACATCGATTTTTAGAGCTCTCTGCTTCAAGAGAAGCACTGATCAGTGGAGCAAGTGCAGCAGAATCCACCAGGTTTGTCAGAGGGCTGGAGCACACGAAGGACATGGACAAACCCAGTTGTGATAGGACAAGGGGTGATGGTTTTAAACCTAAAGGGGGATGATTTAGATTAGGTATAAAAAAGATTTTTTTTTTTTTACAATGAGAATGGTGAGGCCCTGGCACAGGCTGCCCTGGACCCCTGGAAGTGTCCAAGGCCAGGCTGGACAGAGTTTGGAGCACCCTTGGATAGTGGAAGTTGTCCTTGACATTAACAGGGTTTGTTAAAAGATGAAAGTACCTCCTAATTTAAACCATTCTGGTGATCTAAGTGTAAGCAGAGGCAAAGGCAGCTGTGTTTGATAACTGGGGGGAGAAAGTGGAAGGGAGACCTTGATGCTCTCTGCAGTTTCCCAGTGGAGATCTACAGAAGAGACAGGCACAGAACTTTCTTGGAAAACTCAGTAAAGAGATGACAGGCAACAAGTGCAAGCTGCAGTGAGAGAATTCAGATTAGAAAAAGCTAGACTTTTATCGTGAAGGGTGGTCAGACTTTAGAACTGAGATCCAGAGGAGTAGAGGAATCTCCATCCATGAGGTCTTCCCAAGGTCTTCCTTAATTATTCTGTAATTGCTCTCTGGCTGCAATATCTGAAGCCTTGGATTGTAAGCCCAGATTTATATATTCTGTATATATTCTACTATAACCTACATATATTATTCTCTATATTAATTATATTTATATTATATATATAATTCTATTTTTATATTATTCTATTATACTATTCTACATATTCTATATTCTATTATATTCAATATAGTCTAATTTTCTGATATGTTCTATATATTCTAATATATATAAATATATATTCTATATATACATGTATGTATATTTTATATTTTTGTCTATTTAAAAATATTTTTATTTTTTATATTTGTACATTTTTTGAGTGATTTTTTCCCATTTTACGATTTTATTTCAAGGATGGAAAGCTGTCTGCCTTCAGTAATAACTACTGAACTTCAAATTCTTTGTGAAAAGAAGCCTGGGATATGGGGAGAGAAATTTAGCTCACATAGATTATTGTCGCCCTTATTTTTTAAGTTTTTCTAAGCTTTCTAGTGTTTACATTCTTTTAATGAACTTTCTCATGCACTTTATGCAAATAACTTATTGTTCTGCATTCTTTTATGGAGGAGGAGGAATTTGATGGACTGTTGGTTTGTCCAGTGTCGTTGGAGAGGTGGCACTGTCACCCTCCAATTCACTGTCACTTTTGGAAAACTATAAATGTTGGAGTCAGAAAATAAACTTCCCTTTTCTTCACCTTGAGAGTAGCGGTATGTGCGCTTGTGCTGTTTAGTGTCCTATAGTGACAGATTATTCTGATTAATTATTATTATGCTGATTAATTCCCTTTCCTCCTCCTCTAACTAGGTTTGGCAACCTCGTCATTCTCCTTAGGGAAACCCAACCAGAATATTCCATGAACTTCATAACTACCTCCATCCACACCTTAACAATAAAACACCCCTCTATTTTCTATTTTTGCATCACCCATTTTTCATTTCAAGGATGGAAAGCTGTCTGGCCTTCAGTAATAACTACTGAACTTTGAATTCTTTGTGAAAAGAAGCCTGGGATACGGGGAGAGAAATTTAGCTCACATAGATTATTCTGATTTATTATTATTATTATTATTAAGCTGATTAACTCCCTTTCCTCCTCCTCCTCCTCCCCTATCAGGTTTGGCACCCTGGACGCTCTCCTTGGGGGGACCCAACCAGAATTGTCCGCGAACTTCATAACTCCCTCTACCCACACCTTAACAATAAAACACACCTCCTCTTTTTTCTATTCGTTTTTTGCCTCACCTATTTTTTATTTCCCCCTGGCCAGGCGTGCCCGTGCTGTTCCAGCAGTGGCTGAGGAATGAGGAGGTGGAGGAAGGGCGCACGGCCGCGCTGCGCTGCGAGCTGACGCGGCCCCACGCGCGCCTGCAGTGGCGCAAAGGGGACACGGTGCTGCAGCCCGGGGACAAGTACCAGATGCGCCAGGAGGGCACGCGAGCTGAGCTCCTCATCTACGAGGCCGAGGCTCAGGATGCTGGGGAGTACACCTGCGACTCGGGGGACCAGCAGACCACGGCTTATCTGCAGGTCAAAGGTAGGTTGTCTCACAATTTTGTTCACTTTGTGCTAATTCTGTGTCCTTTAGGTTAGATCACGCTTGTAGATTGTGGGTTTAGTCACAAACGCCTCCTCAGAGCATGTGGTTTCAGAGGTTAAACACTCAAAATCTCATGTGCCAGCTGAGGGAATTGGAGTTTTTGAACCATTGTATGTCTTGGTGCCTGAGCAGCCCATGAATTGTGATTCTTCGTCTTTCTTAGTGTCTGTGTTTTTGAATTTTACAGTTTTATTCATTTTGTATTAAGAATTTTTTTTGTTTGGATTTTACAGTTTTATTAATTTCACACTAAGAACTCTATGGTTTTGGATTTTACAGTTTTATTTTGTACTAAGAACTCTATGGTTTTGTATTTTACAGTTTTATTTTGTACTAAGAACTCTATAGTTTGGGATTTTACAGTTTTATTCATTTCCTACTAAGAACTCTATAGGTTTGGATTTTACAGTTTTATTTTGTACCAAGAACTTTGCGGTTTTGGATTTTACAGTTTTATTTTTTACTAAGAACTCTATGGTTTGGGATTTTACAGTTTTGTTCATTTTGTGCTAAGAATTCTATGTCCTTTAGATTAGATCATACTTGTTGATTGTGGGTTTAGTCACCATAAGAAACTCCTGCTCAGAGCATGTGGTTTCAGAGGTTAAACACCCAAAATCTCATGCACCAGCTGAGCGAACTGGGGTTTTTTAACCTAAAGAAAAGGAGGCTTGAGGGAGATGTTATCACTCTCTGCAACTACCAACAGGAGGTTGTGGTGAGGTAAAGGTTGGTCTGCTTCACAAGTGACAAGTAATAGGATGAAAATGTGCAGGGGGGGAGAGGAAATGGCCTCAAGTTGTACCAGGGTGGGTTTAGATTTGGTATTAAGAAATAATTCTTCACTGGAAGGGTGGCCAAACATTGTCACAGACTGCCCAGAGAAGCAGTGGAGTCACCATCCCTGGAGGCACTTACATGATGTGTAGATGTGACACTTGGGGATGTGGTTTAGTGGTGGATTTGGCTGTGCTGGGTTAATGGCTGGACTTGATCTTAAAGGTCTTTTCCAACCTAAATGTTCTGACTCTGCGTTGTGATTGGTGATGTTGTGCTCTATGTGCTTCCACTGATTTGACTGTGCTGGGTTAATGGCTGGACTTGATCTTAAGGTCTTTTCCACCCTAAAGGGCTGGTAATTGGTGGTGTTGTGCTGTGTGTGCTTCCACTGAGGATGGTGAGTATGGCCATGTGAAGACCTTTAGAGGCCCAAAGCAACAGTGGACACCTTTGCAGCATCAGCAGCTGATTCCATGAGTGGCCAGCAGGCAAACCTGTGGTCCAGAAAGAGAAGAGCAGCCCAGCTGCAGAAGTCACGAGCAGGTTTGTCACCTCTGAGCGCTGTCACTCATGCAGTTGCTTCTCCACCACAGTACTGCCAGTGCTGTTTAACAAAGAGCTGAAAAACGTAGAGGCTGAAGAAGGGGGAACGGCAGTTTTGCACTGTGAGATCTCCAAGCCTGATGCTCCTGTTGAGTGGAGGAAAGGAGGGGTGGTCATTCAGCCCAGCGACAAGTACGAGCTGAAGCTGAAGGGCAGCGTGGCTGAGCTGATAATCCACGGTGTAGAAGCTGATGACTGTGGGGATTATACCTGCAGCACTGGATACGAGATCACCACAGGGTCCGTGTATGTGCAAGGTAAGGTGGTGGAACATGGTGGAAATGCTCTGGTTTCCTTGCTCCAAAATCCTGGTTTTCTTGCTCCAAAATCTTTGTCAGTAACTGGCCAAACAACAGGAAGTCCACTCATTTCTTTCCTGATTCCAGCAAAGATGTAAACATTCACCTCCAGGCTGAGGTTGGACCCATCTTTTTAAGTTAAGCTAGTTTAAAGTACTGACCATACTGTGTCTCAGAACAGATGGTGATACTGCTGAAAAACTTGGAGCAGTGGTCATAAAAATACTGAAATTCTTATTACAACTGATTGCAGCTTCTATCATTGTTGATAATCTTATTACTCCTTTAAAGCACCCAAGTGAGCATTTAAATCTTTCAGTACCTCCCTGCCTCATACAATTTCTGCAGATGGTTGCAACACACAGGAGAGCCAGGGCAAGGAGTGGAGTTTCCTCCCAGTGAAATGATGTTTGCAGACACACACCCTGCTCCTACAAGCAGCTGGAGGGATGGAAGGTGGTTTCTAACCCTCTTCAAGACAATTTTAGGGGTTTTTTATCCCCTTGGAAAAGTTTAACTCTGCTGGAGCTGCACTTGGGCTTGGGTTAGCTCTGCAGAGAGCGAGCCATGCGCTTTTGTTTTCTTATCTATCTTCAAGACAATTTTAGTTCTTTTTTTCCCTTGGAAAAGCCCTACAAGTTTAATTCTCCTACAAGCAGCTGGAGGGATGGAAGGTGGTTTCTAACCCTCTTCAAGACAATTTTAGTTCTTTTATTTTTCCCCTTGAAAAAGCCCTACAAGTTTAACTCTCCTACACGCTGTTGGAGAGATGAAAGGTGGTTTCTAACCCTCTTCAAGACAATTTTAGTTCCTTTTTTCCCCCTTGGAAAAGCCCTACAAGTTTAAGTCCCCTACAAGTTAACTCTCCTACAAGTAGCTGGAGGGATGCAAGGTGGTTTCTAACCTTCTTCAAGACAATTTTAGTTCCTTTATTTGTTGGAAAAACCCTACAAGTTCAACTCTGCTGGAGCTGCGCTTGGGCTTGGGTTAGCTCTGCAGGGAGCGAGATGTGCGTGTTTGTTTTTGTTTTCTTGTCTTCAAGACGAGTTTGACTCTCCTACAAGCAGCTGGAGGGATGGAAGGTGGTTTCTAACCCTCTTCAAGACAATTTTAGGGTTTTTTTTTTTTCCCTTGTAAAAGCCCTACAAGTTTACCTCTCCTGGAGCTGCGCTTGGGCTTGGGCTAGCTCTGCAAGGAAGCGAGTTAGGGAGCGAGTTAGGGAGCGAGCCGTGTGTGTTTGTTTCTGTTTTTCCTTTGGCACCCTCTCTTGCTCTGTCGCGCAGAAGAAGCAGCAGTGATAGTGTCTGGTCTGCGGAGCACAGACGTCTTTGTGGGCGAGTCAGCCACGTTCACGTGCGAGCTCTCGCCGCCGGGCGTGGGGAGCGTGCAGTGGTGGCTGGACGGGACCCCCCTGCACAACAACCTGGTCACTGAGATCTCCCAGCAGGACGGCAGGATCCACACCCTGACCCTAAACGACGTGGCGTGCCACGACTCGGGCACTGTCACCTTCAGAGCTGGCTCCCTTATATCCACAGCTAAATTATTGGTCAAAGGTATCGCCCCGCGAGCAAGAAACACGTGGCCACCTCTGGACTTGCTCCATGTGCTGGTGCTTCTGCCTTCCAGGCTACCCTTACTAAATCCTTCATGTGCCCTGCAACCCTCCCACTCTGCAGGTCACCCACTCTCACCCCAGAATTTTTCTGGCTACAACCACACTGATTTTTTTTAATTTTTTTCCCCCCTCACCCTCTGGTGTTTTTTGGATTTTATAGGTGAGGGAAGGTTGCAGGATCAAGGCTGCTGCTTTCACCTGACATCAAAGAAGAGATGAACATAAACATCTGTGGTAGCACCTGAATTTAAATCCCCACTTCAGCTTTTTTTTCCAAAATACCACAAAATTTTGCGGGGGTGGTAATTCCCAAATTTCCCACTGTGCTGCTCCACAGCTGGGCTACTGGTGCTGAGCTCAGCATGTTCCCAGGACAGGATTTTGGGCTGTTCCCGGAAGCCAATGGGTGTGTGGCATTCCAGTAACACAGAGACAAAATGTGCCTTGTTTCTGAAAGCTCATCATTGCACTGGCAAAGCTTTCTGGTCTGTTGAATAAATATTTTTTTTTTCTATTTGGTAAGGGTAGCCAAAAGCTGCAAATAACACTGAGCTCCAGACTTGATAAAGCAAGCTCCTTCCCACTCAGTCCTTTTATAGCTGTGGGGAAGATCTGTTGTTTTTCAGGCAAAGTTAAGGCTTATTCCCTGCTTGGAAAATGGATATCTACAGAGATATGAAGGGTAAAAATATATTTATGCAAATCTACTCCTGTGCTGGGCCATAACAGGAATGATCCACAATATGGAATTGTAGTCAGTGGTTGATGTCTCCTTCTCTGCATCATGTGTCCCTTGTGCATTCAGGAAATTTAGTTCTCTGCAAAGATAAAATGTGAAATCACTTCTTCATGATATAGAATGATGCAATGACAAAACAGTGAGCAGACCCCACAAGTCCTGTGACAGTTTGCATCCATTTTCAGAAACAAAACATGGTTCTGAGATCTCCAAGCAAAAAAATATCTAGTGGGCCTAAAACATAAATTAAAACTAAATACATTGTTAGGTATTCTGCTCAGTGAATGAACAGGCTCCTGAGATATTTCCATTTCATGGAATCACAGCATCACTGATTTTGGAAGAAATGTGTGGAGATCATCCAGTCCAACCCCACAGCTCTTGCAGGTACACACATGTATGTGGATATTTTGTGCTTCCTTGAAGCCAAGATTCCTGAACTGCAAACCTGAATCACACTAGCACTATTTTATAACTGAGTTGGGATAACTCCAGTTACACTGTGCTCAGTAACACTTGATTTCATAGAAAAGTGAAACACTTTTAAAATTCCAACCATCCTTGTATTGACAATTTTGTGCACTTTATTTTGTCCACAAATTAAGGCACAAATCTTTGTTTGAAATATATTTCAGTCTGTCAAGACATTCATGGCTTGCTCTTCATCAAGGAACGAGCTGACTTTTTTCCATGTGCCTCATTCTCCTGTTTTAAGGCACGTTGGTAATTTTACTTATTCTGCAACATTTTAAATACCAACAATTAACGTTGGTAATTTGATTTATTCCACAACATTTTAAATACCAACAATTAACGTTGGTAATTTGATTTATTCTGCAACAAGTGAGATCTCAGCTTTCCATGCTGGGCCTCCACAACATCACTGCCCTCCAACTGCATTCATTCCATGACCTGGAGTGGTGGTTCACAGGTGATGGGGGCAGGATGGAGAAGGGTGAAGGAGCCGGTGCTGTTTCCTAGCTCCTCTGGGCAGGTGAGAATTGCAGGTTCCAGGGCACACGTTGGCTCCTCAGCCCCAAAGAGCTGCACAGGTGAACGGGGCCACCAAAGTCCTTGCCCTGGCCAACTGTGGTTATTAATAATTAATAACTATGGTTATTAATTGTTGAGGGTCTCCAGGACGACGTGAGGGATGAGAATCGACTCCAAGTTTTCAGAAGGTTGATGTGTTATATTATGATATATATTATATTAAAAGAATACTGTGCTAAAACTACACTAAAGAAAGAGAAAGGAGACATCAGAAGGCTAGAAAGGAATTACAATAAAAAACTCATGACTGACCAGAGTCCTGACAGAGCTGGACTGGGATTGGTCATTAATTAAAAACAATTGCCATGGAACTAATTAAAGATGCACTTGTTGGTAAGCAACTTCTAAATCACATTTTAAGCAATCAAATAATTATCATTTGCATTTTGTTTCTGAGGCTTCTCAGCTTCTCAGGAGAAAAATCTTAGCAAAGGGATTTTTCATAAAATATGACAATAACAGCCAACAGCGAGGGGACAGTGGAACCAGGACCTTCTCCAGTACCACAGGTGATATTTGACCTTTATACATCTTGTGGAAGGGGCTGAGGTTGTTCTCCCCAGCTGCACAGACACCTGCTTGTTTCTTCAGTCATCAAACATCTCCAAGACCTTCCACGGAGGCCTCCTCTCCATAAACACACCTGGCAGAGGGAACCTCAGTGAGTGGGACCTAGCCTTGCAGCAAGATTCCAAAGGATGTTTGCAAAGCTCTCTTTGCTCCTCAAGGTCTGCCAGGAGCGCCCCAAAGCCTCAGCCTGCTGCAGCAGTTCCAAGAGGAGCATTCCAGACAAGAGATCCTGTTGGGTTATCCCAGCTGGCTTGTGAGCAGAGCAACTATTTGAAAAATAAGGACATCACAGAGTCACAGGATGTCCTGAGCTGGAAGGGTTACGCAAGGATCATCACAGCTCCTGATATCTCAGCTTTCTCTGACTGTCATATTTTTATGTCCCTTTGCAGCCCTATAGTATTTCTGTTTTTTTAAGTTGGCATAATTCTGCTAAGAATGATGTTTCAGAGAGATTTCCATTTTCAGACTGCATTTTTCCTTTTCACCTGCATATTGCATTGTAGATGGATGGTTCAGTCTGACATCTTAGAAGGGATTCTTGGCTGCTTTGGGAGCTCACAGTATTTTAGGTCAGATATATCTACTGTGCCTTGCAGCTGCCTCACAAGAGGCAGAACTTGGGTTTTAAAAGTGCTTAAAAGCAACTTTATGGATCTCAACGCCTTCAGAGGAGCTGCATATCCAGCTGCTCTCAGCATTTTATGGGATCTCAGTCTGAGATGTCAGTGGTTTATGATCTTTCAGTGACCTCTAGATGAAATACTGTAAAGGAAATCGTATTGTTTTTCTCTAAATAATGTGTCTACTGCAGAGAAACACACAAATAGTCAAAACAATATTCATCTGCTGCTGGGAAGTGCCCTTTTTTTGGTCACAGCTGTCCTGGATATTTGCTCAAGACAGCCAAGACCACCCCAGGACAGGAATGAGTGTCTGCATTTGAGGACTGTGTCTCTTTCTGACGAGTAGTTTTATTTTAGTCGCACAAGGAGCTTCCAGTAGGGTTTGTGGTATTTTCCTATTGCTCTGTGAGGTTGAGAGTTGCAGGGAACCACTCACTCTGCAGTCCTCTGCATCACACTCCTGCTCCACATTCGGGAAGCAGAAGTGTTTCCCATCCAGTGCTTCCCCCCAGCCTGGAAGATCTCAGAAACACTGGGAGAAACACAAAATTGGAGAAGCAGTCCAAGCTCAGGACTGTTCCAGAACAAGCCTCAGTTCCTGGTGGCCCATTTCCCAGTGTCCTGGTCACATTCTAATGCACCAGCCTGGCTCCCATCCTGCTTGATGCTGCCACAGGCACAGACTAAACTGCTAATCCCCCTGCTTGCACTGCCACTCTGCTCGCTCCCCACGGGCTCTGTGCTTGGCAAAAGACCCTTCCAGGGGTGATTTCCACGGGGATCCACTAATGCATGTCCTTCCTGACGTGTTGGTTAACAGATCCCACCATTGAAGTGGTCAGTCCCATGCAGGACATAACTGTTGATGAAGAAGGCCCAGCAGAGTTCATATGCCAATATTCTAGGCCAGTGCACGCCATCTGGAAGAAAAATGATCAGGAAATACATGCCGATGGGCAGCGAGTGATTATCGATCAGGACTGGAATGTGAGCATGCTAAAAATTAACCCCACGGTCCCAGAAGACACTGGCATCTATTCTTGTGAAGCTGAAGGCATTAAAGTGATGGCTACACTTGATGTTCAAGGTGAGGTCTTCCAGCCAGAGAGGAAGACTACCATGGGTTCCAAATAAACGAGGTAGAAAAATCATGGCAAGGCTTTTGCAATAAGGGGCACGTCAGATACCTGCTCTTGGTGTTCTCTCCAGTACTGAAAATGAGGATAAAAAACAGTTGGGGGATAATGGGAATTGAATGTTATACTGCAGGGTTATCTGATTTCTAATTAACACTCGCTCATTACACCACTTAGCCAGCCCACCTCTTCTGCAGTGAGCTGGGATGGGATGTGTCCTGCTGAATTGTAAAATCACAGGTGTATTGTTGGTCCAAAGGAATAATACAAATATTGTTTTCCTGTTAAAGAGCACTTTTTACATAAAACCAGCAACTAATGGATAGCATGGAATTCCATTTTATTTTGCTGGGTAAAGGAGATTTAGGTAATTTAAATAGGCAATTTACCTATGTCATTAAACAGGTAATTTACCTATTTCAAACAGTGATCCCTCAGGAGTTACCTCCTCACTCAGCACTCGTATTTCTGGAGACCCTGAGGAACAATGGAACAATATATACAAAATTGACAAAAAGTTAGGATTTTACATGGAAATTTCTTCTTTTTTTCTGTTGCATATGGAATTCCTGGTTACCAAGCTAATTGGAGTGATCAGCAACAGCAGGTTCTGATTTCTGAATATTTGTGGCTATTTTGCCTTCTTGCTTAACTGCAGTTGGTTGTTAGTGCAGAAGTACAGGGTGTTATTTATTATAATGTTTTCTACATTGATTAGCACTTTCCATTGTAGGGATTTAAAAAGATTTTAATGAACATAATCTAAAAGTATCCCAGAGGAGGTAGGGTGAGCAATTGGCTGCTTTCCATAATTATGGAAACCAGTGCTTCCAAAGTACACAGATAGATAAACAATTTGGGTTGTTCTAACAAAAATTACACATTCTCCAAGAATAGTCTGCAACGCCCTAATGGTTCTCCATAAGTATAAATCTTATAAAATTCAGAATATTTTTAGTATTATAGAAGCCCAGAATAGTTTGGGTTGGAAAAGACCTTAAAGGTCATGTAGTTCCAAACCCCCTGCCATGGCAGAGACACCTTCCACTGTCCCAGATTGCTCCAAGCCCCATCCACCCTGGCCTTGGGCACTGCCAGGGATGGGGAGTCCACACACAACATCTCTGAGCCCCTTGTAATTAGTAATAAGTTAATAAATATCTGGTGGCTTGTGCTTTTTGGGTATGTTCATTTTTAGCATTAAATAAATGCCTCAGTTTGGATGTTTTTTAACATTTTATTTATTTTTACTAATTTTTTTTTTTTTTTTTTTTTGCTGTGCGTGGTTCCAAATGATCTGTAGCGATCTAAACAGGGATGTCTCGGGGTCTTGGTGTCTAACACAAATCATGCTGACCATTTTATGGCATTTGTGCAAACTGTATTTACTCAACCCTTGTGCATGTCATTTGTCCCTGTAGCAGCATGAATTATACCCACATGCACCAGCCCACATTTAATTTGGCATTGAGTTGATTGTTTCTGTCCAGATGCCAACTGATGCATGGCTGGAGTGTGGAGCTTTTTGTTTCTGACCCCACAACTCACCACAGAGCATGGGAAAATAAACCTAAAAATTCAGAAAATTACTATTCAATGTAGTCTTGATAGAGATTTTGACTTTGTGTGTTTCCTAGAGGCAGAATTATCTCGGATAATTGTCACTATAGCTTTGCCAGCCATAATATTCTCTTACATTTGCTTTACAAGAAAAGTAATGAGATTTTATCATGAGCTGTCAGTGGATTCACATCTCCCCAGTCATGATGATAGTAAAAATAATAAGGTCTGGGAGATCTTTGGGAAACTGTCATAGGACAAAAGGAATTTGATTACACTTTATCTTCCTAAGCTATGCCTTCTTATTGACTATTGGCCTGATTCTTACAAATATGTCCAGTTTTTTCATTATTTATATAAACAAGGTTTTTGGAGGAAATCTGGATGAAATGCTAGATGTTCTAGATGAAATGCTGGAGGTTCTAGAGGTTTATCATTACTTTTAAACTGCCTTTAAATCTTCTTATTGTAATACTTTGTTAGAGAACGGATTGCCATTAACAATTAAGCCTACAAGCACAGTTTATCACATCCACATTTTCCATCAGCTTTGCAGCAGTGGGAATCATCCAGGGCTCCGAGGCTTGCTAATATTGAGAGATATAGGGCCAAATAATTAATACTGGTAATTTTCTTTCTTTTCTAGCCAAGAACAGCATTGTCCAGGGCCTGGAGAACGTGGAGGCTGTAGAAGGAGGGGAAGCCCTGTTCGAGTGTTACCTCTCCAAGCCTGAGACCTACAATTACAACTGGCTGATTGACGATGAACCTGCCAAGACCACGGAAAACACGGAGATGGTTTACTTTGAAAATGGCCTCAGGCACATCCTGCTGCTGAAGAATTTAACTCCCCAGGACAGCTGCAGGGTGACTTTCATGTGCAGCGATGCGGTGACCTCAGCCTTCCTCACAGTGAAAGGTAACTCGGGTGCTTGGGCAGGGGGAAATCTTCAATTTCTGCTTGGAAAGGGGGAAAGAAACCAGGGAAATATGATGAGTAGAACATTTAGGTAAGAGAAACGACAAATTCAATATTTCTTTGCTACTCGCTAATCTGGAAAAGAAACGTTGCATTTGTTGTTTCTCTTACCTAAACGTTCTTCCCACACAATAAATAACAATAGAATCATTCCAGTTGGGAAAGCCTCTAGGATCACCAAGGTCACCACTAACCCACAGAATCACAGAATGCTTTGGGTTGGGGAGGACCTTAAAGATCATCCAGACCCATGGGCAGGGACACCTTCCCCTATCCCAGGCTGCTCCAAGCCCTGTCCAACCTGGTCTTGGACACTTCCAGGGATCCAGGGGCAGCCACAGCTTTTCTGGACACCCTGTGCCAGGGCCTCCCTATCCTCACAGCAAAGAATTTCTTCCTAATATCTCATGTAAGCCTATTTTCTGGGCAACTGAATCCATCTCCCCTTGTCCTGTCACTCCACGCTCTTGCAAAATGTCCCTCTACATCTTTTTTGTTGGATGCCTTATATTCTGGAAAGTACAAATTAGATCATCCCAAAGCCTTTTATTTTCCCTGAAAAAAAAGTCTGAAACAAATCCAATTCTCTCACCCCTAAATGGCTGAGGCTTTACAATTTCCTTTTTTTCTTGCTCTGTAGTATGTGAGATGGTTTATAAGCAGGACCAGCTGGCACTGAGTGAGGAGTAAATTATTTTCTCAGAGCTGTCATGACTCTGATGAGTTTGGTTGTGTTTATAGACACTTCAGGGCTTCAGAGAGGAGGGTTTTATCAGCAACAACATTATCTCTGTGTTCTTTTACTTTATGCTGTTACAGGAGACCCCAGTGGGGACCACAGTCCCTTTCTGTACAAGAAAAAAAGAGTACAAAAGCAGAGATCAGTCCCCACTTATGGATTAGATGGGATTTGGATCAACCTGGTCTGGTGGAAGGTGTCCCTGCCCAAGGCAGGGGATGCAACAAGATGAGCTTTAAAGTCCAAACCAAACCATTCTGTGATTCCAAACCTTCTGTTCTGGCAATGTACATAAACCTTCTAATGATCTCCTTGCTCCCCAAGGCCTGGCTGTGCAGAGCTTCAGCACAAACGTTCACAAAATCTCCTGATTGTTTCTGTACCTGAGGCCTTGATCACTGATTTTAACCTACAGGGTGGCGCCTGCGGTTCCTGCAGCCCCTCACGGATGTGGAAGTGTCTCTGGGGGACAAAGCAACATTTAGCTGTGTCCTGAGTGAAGCTGTGCCAGTGAATGAAGTGGCCTGGTACAGCAATGACACAGAGATCCAGGCAGGGGAGGACTGGGAGGTGCAAGCAGATGGAAACAAATACAAACTTATCCTGAAAAAAGCCCAACTGCATCATTCTGGAGAGGTGACCTTTGCTTCCAGGGAGGCCATTTCATCAGCCAAGCTTTCTGTGATTGGTAAGTGTGTGTTGTTCCAGCCCAGGGGCACTCAACATCTCTAATTTTGATATTCAGCATTGAATTTCCCAATCTTTGTGCTGATCCTTTCCACTTTGCCTCACATGTACCAAAATAGTGTTCTTAGGCTGAGAAGACACTACTGGCAACTTGTTCTTTGACCAGATCCACCTCATCAGAAGAAAAATACATCAGGCTAGTGATGGTAGAGATGCTCCCCAACTTTCTTTAGCTGCTGTCTTTTGTAAAATGTAACATAAACTCTAACAAAAATCATTATTCTTCACTCGACAAATGTGGACATGGGAGGGAGCAGCGGTAGAGTCCATGTGGAAAAATCATCCAGAGCAGCAGAGGAATCTTTGAAATCTACTAATCAGCGTGGAGAGCAAACAGTTTTCCAGATTAATGAATAGCATATTAAAACCCTCAAGAGGGGGACACCCATGGAGCACACACCTCCTGCTCCAGAGAGACAGAGTGAATAGTTAAGTAGAGAAAATGATAATTCCCTCATTCCCTCATGGAGCAGGCTGGATGATGCCATCAATGTCCATTCAGCACCCAGGATCTGGCTCCTTCCCACAGTGGGACCAGTGGGTCACCCAGTAGTGGTCACACAGCACCATCCCAGGGATGGTTATGAGATAATTAAATGTATTTTAGCTGTAGCTGAGATGTTAAAGAGTCACTGATGGACCATCTATACTTTAAATGGCTACAGGCAATCTCTGTCTAATGATTTCTGATACTTAAGGATCTCTGTTACACATTCCAGTCATTTCCACTACAATTAAAAAAAAAGTTTAAATCAACTTTTTTCAATTTTGGGTACTTACATTTAATGAACTTCAAAATAAGAATACAATACTCTTCCTGTTGATGGATTTTTCTCTATGAAATTTGGCTGACAACAGAGAAAAGACTTTATGTTGTTCTTGTGGTGTCCAGAGTTAAAGAACTGGCTGTTGACCATATTTGCCTTTAATTCTTTGCATTGGCATATCATGGCATGTCATTTACATCGTAAATGTCTTGAACTCAAGACTGAAAGAATTATTTCTGTCTTTAGGGCCAAAGTGTAATGTAAACAAGGAAAATTTTCCAGTGTACTGAGTGTAAGGATTGGGATTAGATGATCTTCAAGGTCCCAACCCAAACTGTTTTATGATCATGGAGCAGGACACCAGATCATTCCCAACACATATTTATTTGTTATTTCCTGATGCTGTGACACATTGCAACACTGCAATTACACAGAAGTGGAGTGACTCGTTATTAAAATATTTGAGTTATTATTTAGTCCCACAATAACCTGATTTCAATTAAGACCAGACCTAAAATAAACACAGTCAAGGCTCATTTCATGTGCTTGAAATTTTTAGTTAAATTCCTTGCTAATATGGACTGTGTAGGGTTATCTTTATTCTAAGCTTGGTGAGACAAAGAGGTTAATTATATATACACAAGAGCTTAATTATTTGTGATGAGAGTTGGAAAATTAATGTTTCTCATTGGCAGCATAGATCAGGGCAGACAAGGATTGATCAGTGGTGCACAGGTGCTCATGGTTGTGACTTTATGGTGACTTTACACTCAACTTTACAACAAGGAGAATACTCAGTCCATTGAGTGTGACCGTGTTCACAGGGGTCTTAGGATGAGGGAAGAGATGAGGATTTGATCTATGTTTTAGAAGGCTTGATTTATTATTTTATTATATATGTTAAATTAAAACTATACCAAAAGAATAGAAGAAAGGACTTCATCAGAAGGCTGGCTAAGAATAGAATAGGAAAGAATGATAACAAAGGTTTGTGGCTCGGACAGAGAGTCTGAGCTAGCTCACTGTGATTGACCATTAATTAGAAACAACCACATGAGACCAATCTCAGATCTATTTGTTGCATTCTACAGCAGCAGATAACCATCGTTTACATTTTGTTCTTGACGTTTTTCAGCTTCTCAGGAGAAAAAATCCTAAGGAAAGGATTTTTCATAAAAGATTTCCGTGACAATTGCGCTTCTGTCCTCACAGCTTGCAGAAGGCTCTTGTGAAATAGGAGCCTCCTCCAGCCAGGTCTCATAAGCTCTTGGAGGTCTATTTCACACCCAAGATAGCTCAGCTACCTCAGAAGGCATAAAATCAGCAGGATGGCTTCTGTTGCAGTGTTGGAAACAAAAAGGTTTTAATAAAAAGCAAAATAACAAAACTCTTTACAGAGAAAAACCAATCCAGGTGCCAGAGGTTCTTGCTCCTGGTAAAACACCTCACAAAAGCGATCAGTTTCTTTGTTCTCTTCTTTTTCCAGTAAATTGCTCAGGTGAGATTTTTTGGCTTCTGTCCAATTGGCTATCCTTAAGTTTGAGGTGAAATCCCCCAGGTCTTATGAGGTGTCTTTTCACCTAATTGAGGAGACAAACTTCTGGGCTTCTTTCCTTTTTGAGGGGACAAAGGATAGTTCTGTCACTCCGTCAACAAGGGGCACACTCCTACACTCTTGGGTGTTTTAGGACGGAGCGTCCCTGCTCACATCACACATCACAGCGCCTCTGTTGTGCCCCCAGCCCTGCCCGAGCCACCCGAAGCACCAGAGATCCTGAGTCAGAGCAGCCACTCCGTCACCCTGTCCTGGCACAGGCCGCTGGGTGACGGCGGCCAGCCCATCCTGGGCTACAGGGTGGAGAGGAAAATCCCAGGAGTTGGCTGGCAGTCCTGCAGCAGGGAGCTCATCCCAGACACGGAGCTCACCGTGGATGGCCTCAGCCCGGGGGAGCCCTACCGATTCCGAGTGTCGGCCGTGAGCAAAGCGGGGCCCAGCGAGGCGCTGCACTTCCCCCAGACGGTGCGGTTAGGTGAGGATGGACACAGGCTCAGGGAGGGCTGCAAGCTCCTGCAGACCCCACATTTTGCATGGCATGCCTGCTTCACCCATTCCAGGCATCTCCCAGTGCAGTATCTTTCAGTGCTTGGCTGCCAAGACAGTAGAGGACAAAGAGCTTGGGAGGAAAAAGTCGTTCTGGGCCGCTGTGAACAAAACCCGCTGCGTTTTTTAGCACTGTTCTTTGATGTCCTCCAAACTGCATCCATCTTGCAGCCTGCACTGCATCATCCACGTGCTGGCCCCTCACCATGGGTTTCTTGCACTGTACCCACGTGTTGGCCATGAGTGTCTTTTCTGGTGGAGTTAGGATGGAATGAGTGAAAAAGGGCATGCTGGAATGTGTTTGGGGTAACCAAGACTGTGACCATGAGGGAGCACATGGTCTTCTTCACCCATCTTTCTCCTTTTTTTTTTGTTTTTTATGCATCTTTTTCAAGAATTCCCCCAAAGAAATGCTGGGGGACAAAGTTCCTTTGCTGTCTGATGGTGAAATTTGGAAGCTTCAGTGGGATGGGGAGTTTCTCTCTCTCAGTCTTTTTTTTTCTTGCAACTCTTTCTCTGGTATCACTCATTTAAATTCCTCAAAATGAGTATAATGATAGAAAGTTACTCTTTTGCTTAAAATGCTCTGTTGCATTTTTTTGCAATAATAACTGCTGCCAGTGCTGGACCCTGATGACTCTGACCATGCTGACTTTGTCAACAACAAACTCAAGGCATTCTGGGCAGCAATCCTCTCACCCCGATGAAATGTGCAGAGAGGAAGGTAACCTTGAGGGATGTGCTGCTTTTGGGAACTCAGAATCATCTTTTACATCCTAGTCAGAATCTCTGAGTTTAATGTCTTTTTCTTTGAGGTACCATGGTTCTACAAACAGCATTCCACTGGTAGACCTCCTTCCAAAGTAAAGAAAATACTGAGAATTTTTGGTTAAATTGTTTTTGCTTTTTGATAATTTTTACTCTTCCTAAGATAGCATAAATATATATCTATATTTTTCTTTTCATTTCAAGGAAGAGATGAATGCCTCTTTGAGTAATCTCTTTTCATTCTATTTATTGTTTCTTCTTTGTCTCGTATCACCACTTCTTCACTTGAAACATTTAAGATCTAAAAAATCTGTAGAACTTCTTTTATACTGATGATGGGTAAATGAAGACCAGCAAACAAACACAGGAATGTGGAAAATGCAACCACTTCTGCATGTATATGTTTAGATGGAGCTGGTTTAAGCACTGGGAGAGCTTGGAAAGTTGTTTTGACGTTATCTTTGGAAGTGCATACTTTGGATGCTGCCAGTCTTTTCCTTTTTTTTTCCTTTAGTTGTCTACAATAGCTGAAAAATCTGTAAATGATGGATGGGTTGCTTGGATATTTTATGGAGTGGAGTGCCCTAAAGCCAGATGATTGCTCTTTGTGTTAATTCACTTTATTTCTGTAATTGCAGAGCCTCCAGTTACCATCACCCAACCCTTGGTGGGAGGATCTGTCTTGGAAGGGGGGGTGGCTCGCCTGGAGTGCACATTATCAAACAAAACTGAGGAGAAAGTGACTTGGTTCAAGGGAAAAGAGCAAATAAAAGCTGGAGGGAGATATGAAATCCTTTCTGAAGGAACAAAGCAGATTCTCATTATCCGTGGATTTAAACCTGAGGATCAGGACAGCTACACCTGCATGGCTTCTCCAGAAGTCAAATCTGTTGCCAGCCTGTGTCTTGAAGGTACAAAGTGTGCATTGCTGGGGTGTTAAATCAGGTCTGGTATGGACATCCAGGGCCATCTCCACAACTGGGACTGCAATTAATTTTCTTTTACAAGCTATGATAACAATCCACAAGGAATTGTTATTTTCCTGTTTGGCATTGCCCAGTATGTTCCTGCATCCCAAATGATTTTGAGTTGCTCAGATTAGAGTTTCTGGAGACACATATTTAAGGCGTGACATTATTGTCTCTACATGAGTTTTTGGTGCCTTTTGAGATGCTTTAGGGTACTGTGTGGATGTCCCAGACAACCTGGAGCATCTCAAAAGGGACTGGGCAACATGTAGAGGCACATGAATGTGTCCCAGACACCTTCAGACTTAGGCACATCCAACCAAGCAGCTGTGTCCATGTGAGATGGGAGTCTCAGCTCCCAGCACAGCCACTGGAGATCTGTTCAGGACAGACAGAGAAGCCCTGTATACCTGGGAGATTGGATGAGCCTGGGTAGCTTTCCAAGCTCCACTGGCAGTCTAAGCAACTGCAACATTAAAAAGGGCACAAATTGATTTATTGGGTCCAAATGTGCAAGGAATAAATAATTTTTTTTAAAAAGTTGTTTGGTAATGTTTAAGTGCATGCATGGAATCACAGGATTGTTGAGGTTGGACAAACCTCCTGATGATGGTGTGGTCCATCTTCCTCCTCAAAGCATGGTCAGCTAGGACAAGTTCACCAGGACCAGACTCAGTTATATCAACTTCCCAGAGAGGGTGTGAAGTCTCCTTCTCTGGAGATATTCAAAATCCATCTGGACACTGAATAATGTGATCTAGGGGACTGTGTGTGAGCAGGGAGGTTGGACTAGATGATATTCAGTAGTCCCCTCCAACCTTCCCCATCCTGTGATTCTGTAAATTCCCATGTTTTTCTCAGTATGATGCTTAGTTAAATGCCTCTGAGACTCTCCAGTAGAACATTTCCACGTGCTTTCTCCGAGCTCACAGATTTTAACTTCTTGTCTGTTTCATTCCCTGCAGTTCCCACAGTGTCGATGCTGAAGGAGATTGCCAGGGAAGCTCCCCCTGCCAGCCGGGCTGAGGAGCAGGTGGATGGACACATCCAGCCCAGCCTGCCCCCTGAAGCTGCCCAGGAGGGAGATCTGCACCTCCTCTGGGAAGCCCTGGCCAAGAAGCGTCGGATGAGCCGGGAGCCCACCTTGGATTCCATCAGCGAGGTGCCCGAGGAGGAGGAGAAGCTTCAGAAGCTGAGGAAGGAGGAAGCAGAGATGTCTCACTACTACTCAGAGGAGTACTCCACGTGTGACGAGCTGGCCAGGACGGGAGAGGCAGATTTCTCTTTCACAAGCTCTGATGATGAGTCCAGAGCTGGCACTCCTTCCCTGGTGAACTACCTCAAGAAAGCTGGGAAGAAGAGCACCAGCATTACCAGCAAGGTTCAGTCCACCTCCACAGGAAAACTATGGAAGCAGTGGGAGACAACCACCGTGGAGACCACTGTGGCCACCACAGCTGCACAGCCAGCTGAACCAGAGCTGCCAGATTTAGACGACCCCTCCATGAACAAGGCGGCTGTGAAGATCCAAGCCGCTTTCAAAGGCTACAAAGTCAGGAAAGAGATCAAGCAACAGGAGTGCCCGGTGTTCACTGAGACCTTCAAAGACTTCTCTGGAGAGCCTGGAAGCACCCTGCACCTGGAGTGTGTGGCCCACAGCAAAACCGACATGAACGTCCGCTGGCTGAAGGATGGCAAGGAGCTCTCGGATGGTCGCTACTACCACATCGACAGCTACAGCGACGGCACCTGCTCCTTGATCATCGCCGGCCTGGACAGGAAGGATGCAGGCAAATACACCTGTGAGGCATCCAATAAATTTGGCAAGGTCTCACACAGCGCCAAGGTGGTGGTTGGCGCTCAGGAAGCTCAAGCTCTTGCTAAGGAGAAGAGGAGTAAGCAGAGCACCGACAGCGAGACGGAGAGCTCATCCGGCAGTGAGCTGGACGACGCTTTCCGAAAAGCAGGAAGGAGACTCCACAGGCTCTTCAGGGCCAAGATCTCCACGGAGATCTCTGATGTGGAGGAAGAGCTCTTTGTCAGCGCAGACGAAGGGGACATAGACGTGGTTGACCACCAGACGTACCGTGAGGATGACCAGTACATCTACATCAAGTTTGAAGTCATGTCCGAGGCCAAAACGGCCGCCACACGGTTCAGAGAGATGTTTGGTGCTCTGGGAATTCCAGTGGAGATCGACATCTTGGAACAAGGCCCGAAAAAAATTGAATTGCGCATTGGGAAGGCATCACCTCCCACCCTTGGGAAGTTTCCACCTCCATCAAGACCTCCACCACCTTTGCTGACTTCTGACACAGGTAGGGGAAGCAGATCTTGCCTGTTCCTTGGAAAAGACAGTGGGAACAGGTCACAATGTAATTTTTTCACTCTCAAGCAATTTTTTTCTAGCAATTTTTTTTTAATTTGGTGCAGATATTTTATGAAAACTTTGCACTTTTAGAAAAAATAATGACTTTTTTATTCTTTTTCATTTTGAGGGAGAGGAGGCACACTGGTGGGGAGGTTACAACAT
This sequence comes from Melospiza melodia melodia, assembly GCF_035770615.1. Classification (NCBI taxonomy): domain Eukaryota; kingdom Metazoa; phylum Chordata; class Aves; order Passeriformes; family Passerellidae; genus Melospiza; species Melospiza melodia. Next base: position 2,861,803 of record NC_086194.1, read on the forward strand.
ATTGACTTATCTGTGAAGCCCCTTTTCATGCTAGAAATGTCACCTACCACAACATGACCATAAATACTATGATTATTGTACTTAAATGAATTATGTGGGGTGTAGAATGGCTCTGAGGGAGACAAGACATTTTGGCAAGAATAGGAGCAGGGATAATATATAGTTGGCAGCTGTGGTATTGCTGTGCTGATGAAATATCTTCATAGTGCTAAGGAGTTTCTTGACTCTTTTCTAGAGAAAAAAGTATTACTCTGCAATTAAAAAACTGGAAGCCAGAAGTCTTGGCAGCAGGAGCCTAAAATATATCTTTAACTAAAACCAAAGTTTTCCTTCTTCTCTCCAACCACCCCAACTTCAGCCCCCATGTTCATGACCGAGCTCCAAAACCAAGAGGTCCAGGACGGGTACCCAGTGAGCTTTGACTGCATCGTCATCGGCAAACCCCTGCCCACGGTTCGCTGGTTCAAGGACGGCAAAGCTATTGAGGAAAACGATCACTACATGATCAACGAGGACCAGGAAGGGTGCCACCAGCTGATCATCACCGCCGTGGTGCCCACGGACATGGGCGTCTACCGCTGCCTCGCTGAGAACAACATGGGCGTGGCCTCAACCAAGGCTGAGCTCCGTGTGGACCGTAAGTCTCAAAATCTCTGTAGCAAAAACAATTAAAGGAGTTCTGCTGAGACCTGGTTAATTTATTTTTTTCCCAAGGAAAGCACCATTTGATGCTGTTTGTGGAATTTTCTGTCACTTGGGGTCACCAATTGTGGTGGTGTTCACGGGGGTCCCTGGATGAGGGAAGAGATGAGAATCTTGACTCCATGTTTCAGAAGGCTGATTTATTATTTTATGATATATATTATATTAAAAGAAAATTATAGACTAAAACTATACTAAAAGAATAGAAGAAAGGATTTCATCAGAAGGTTAGCAAGGAATAGAAAAAGAATGGAATGGAATGGAATGGAATGGAATGGAATGGAATGGAATGGAATGGAATGATAATAAAATCTTGTGACTGACCAGAGTCCAAACCAGCTGACTGTGATTGGCCATTAATTAAGAACAACCACATGAGACCAATCAAAGATGCAATTGTTGCATTCCACAGCAGCAGGTAATTATTGTTTACATTTCGTTTCTCAGCTTCTCATGAGGAAAAAATCCTAAGGAAAGGATTTTTCAGAAAATATCATGGCTGCAGCTGTTGAGTCGGGGACGGAAAGAAAGACTCTAGTCTTCAGGTGGATTAGAAGGTTAACTTTAATGAAAGTAGTGGGTCTTTTATAATGTGACTTGCTAAATTGATACTTGATTGGTCTCAAAGTAGAAACATCTCACACTAATGGTGACTATGAATAGCACACTGTGAAGAACCATAATTATAAACAATGGTTCCAGAAAGAGAGATAATAATTAATTCTTTCCTCTAAGATTCTCAGGCTCAGCCTGGGAGAAATTATCTCTGTTCTTTCTTTGATTGAACTGAGAATCTCCACACCATTTACATTTTAAAGGAAGATGTTTTGGCCAGGAAATTTTCACTTGCAAACTTCTTGGGTTTAGCTGGGTTTTGCTAACTCCAAGGCAAGGTTCAGAGCAAAGCTTTTGGGGTGAACAGAGACAAAGGTGTTTTCCATAATCCAGGGATGTGTGGGATCCTGCTGCAGTACAATATAAAATCCATCTGCCAGTCACTCTAATTAGTAAGGGAACTAAAATCAGTAAGAACTGCTTAAGCAAGAAAAATAATTTCAAAGCTCAGATGATTCAGACCTATCTTTTTCCTTTTAACAGTGACTAGCACAGACTATGAGACAGCAGCAGATGCAACAGAGACTTCATCTTACTACAGTGCCAAGGAATATATTTCAAGGTAAAATATGGAACTGGTTCTAACCTCTTGCTCAGTGAGATCAGTCTGTGTATTTATGTCAGCGCTGAGTTTGCTGTGTCAAGCAAATTTAATGCCATAAAGGAGCATCCAGCCCAGTTGAGATGCAATAACTGCAGCAGCTGCACATTTATCATGGGCAGAATTGCTCTGGAGCCTTCAGGCAAGCTGGGCTATTTCCTCAAGGGATCACTCTGTTACTTTTAATGTCAGATGATGCTGAGTCTGTTCTCAGGATGCCAAAACCCACAGACTGAATTTACCTAAAATATATCATTCTGATTCCAAACTTTTATCTGGAGTCCTGATTTTCCTCTTTCTAATCCCAATTGCTGCTTAGCCGAGAACAGGAGGAATCCATGACTGAGGAGGAGCAGCTGCCCCAGATCTTTGATGAGCTCCATGATATTCATGTGGCACCTGGAGCATCGCTGGCTAAATTTCACCTGAAGGTGAAAGGTGAGTGGATCCCACGGTAATGTCAGTTTTCCAGGTCAGATATCGGGTTGAAGTGCTGGACAAGGTTTTCCAAGGTGTTCTTCTGCAGCTGTGACCCCGGGCTGAGCACCTTGCATCATTTCTGCACAAACCAGCTGGGGAAAGTGTTCATGCTGTTGAACAGGGACTGTTGGAGCAGACTTAGGCAGATTAAGCCTCATTTTGTGTCCATACATCCAGGCATAATGACAGGCACATACTTCTGAAAACTGAATTCTGGATTTCTCTGAGCACAGGAGCAGTAAGGAGTAATAATCTTGACATTATTACAATCATCGCTATTAATAGCTATCATTATATATTACCTATATTTATATAACCTAAATAACTATATCTAATATAATGTAATTATATTAATCATAATTATGTAATAATAATAATAAAAATAAAGTCAATCTCCTTCATTTTCCTCAATAAATTAAGCAGTCATGAATTTTCCTTCCTCCATTAAGGGGTTGCTCCTACAATGTAAAAACTGCAAAAACATCCCTCTGGTGTTGACTCTGGTAGGGAGAGGTAGGGATTTTTCCACTTTCTCCTGTTGCTGTCTATAAAAATTATGAGAATGCATCTGGCTTCAACATTTCTCCTTGTGAAACTTTCAAATCAGACCTAAGTGTTGATTTTTCAACCTCCAAGTTGTTTGCACATGCAGAGACAATATGGGGAGTGCCAGAAACTGAGGAGACAGGAAAGAATTTTAACAGATAAATTGAATTTAATGCATTTTTAAGCATTCCTAATTGGTTAAACCCTTGAAGCAGCAGCCCTTTTAAACCCTTGAGACAGCAGAGGATCTGGCACTTTGGAGATGCTCCCAAATCATTGCTGCCAATGAATTTTGCTCTCCCTGTCTGTAACTGCTCCTCACAGGGTACCCTCAGCCTCGTCTCTATTGGTTCAAAAATGGGCAGCCCCTAAAGGCCTCGGACCGGATCCTCAAGACCGACAGGCAGGAATTCCACTCCCTGGAAATCCGCGACGTCACCAAAGCAGACGCCGGCCAGTATTTGATATTTGTCATCAACTCTGCTGGCTCTGCCTATTCCTCAGCCAGGCTGGTAGTCAAAGGTGGGTGTGGCTCTGTTTTGGGCTGTTTCAGAGGTTCTTGACATTTTGTATAGTTATTTTTTCCTGAGGAAACCTCCCAAGGTAACTCAGGTGAGGTGGGGAAGTCTGTAGGTAAAGGATGATGTGCTTTGCTCTTGGTTCTTTGTTTATTCACCTATAAATTTACTGTTTAAGAAGGTGATGATGCCACATCTCTGTGGTCTGTCTGTCTCATAAACAGCTATTTTATTCTTGTCCATTCTAATTAACCTTAAAAGTTAATTTCATAAAAACTTAGAAGCTCTTATAAATCATACCAATATTTCTGTGTAATATCTCCACTGGCGTCACTTTGGGAGCTTTTTGTTGCAACTCCTGGATTAACACTTAGTTATATTTGTCATGTTCTTTTTTTTTCTCCTTGTGTTCCAGATCCTTATGAGAAAGAAGAGCCATCCAAAACAGGTGAGAGAAGCCACAGCAGGTGGGAACAGAAGCCCCAGGAATTTTTCAGTCTAAACTCACTGTGCTTCTTCAATAATATTATTTCCAGATTCCCATGAGCAGCTGATACCGCCAAGATTCCTTGAAAGATTTACAAATAAGAAGGTGAAAAAGGGTGCAAGCATCACATTATCTGTGAAAGTTGAAGGTAAGTGAGCAGATACCTCATCTCTCTGAATAACACTTGAAATGTGTAATTTCACAACACATTCTTCTCTCTCTGCCCCCAAGTCATTGTAAACTCATTTCCTGTATCTGAAGTCTGGGATTCTACTCCCAACTTACATTTTTTGCAAAGACACTTCACAGTAAAGCACCTTATATTTCTTCACCTCCAATTTTTTGTATGAAAAAATGGGGATAATGACACTGTAGTATGATGCATGTTGACCATGAATTGTACGGTGATTGACAATTCTGGTTTTTCAAAAAGATTTGATGTCTTTATGAGCGTGCTGTAAAATGGTTTATCCTCCTTTATTGCATATTATGCCTGTTATTGTTGGGAAAGTATCATAAAATGGATCAAAACACCATTTTTTCACAGCAAGGCTGATCCCTTAGGATGACATTTTAAGGGAGGAACACAAACAGGACGATTAAAGTTATCGCACCAATTTCCCTTTAGGGCATCCACCACCAACAATCACTTGGATGAAGGAAGAGTCTCGGGAGGACATCCTGTGGATCAAACCAGACACTCCTGGGTACAAACTGGCCAGTTCCAACATGCACCACAGCCTGATCCTGCTGGACGTCAAGAAGAAGTACAGTGGAGCTTACACCTGCATTGCCACCAACAAGGCTGGCCAGTCCATCTGCACGGCCAACCTGGAAGTTGCAGATGGTAAATCTTTGCTGCAACACAAACAATTTTTCTATATTTCCCTTTTACGCAGTGCCTAAGGGAAAAAAAAAAAACAAACAAGTGTGACTGTTATGTTAATCACACCCAAAAAAAAGCATTTTCTCAAGAGCAGCCATGATTTTAGTTGTCTTGCAAATGGTTACACTCTTTACTTCTATAATATTTTAGATTTCTGACTCTGTCTTGTATTAACAGCAGCACATTTTCTGTATAAACAGAAGGCAAGTCTAGGAACAACCAAATTAGGTAAAAATTTAAAAAAATGAAAGGCAATGTAAAGTAACTGGGAAAAGTCATAATTTGAAAAATTATTTTGAATGCTCCACTCTGCTAAGATATTTTGTATTAGAGTTATTAGGTTCTTGTAGAGCTTTCCAAGGCCTCTTTTAACACAATAAAATGGAGTAAAAACAAATATATACTGGGAATTGCGGCAGAGCTGTGAAGGATTCCATTTTTCTGTTATCCTGCCTTGCATCCCACATTTTTATTGTACCAAGAGCTGCAGGAGCATAACCTGAGCAGCGTGGAGAAATGGGGCAATTATTTATTTTTCATGAACAGGGAGAGGAGGGAGAAACCATTGCCACCACAGGACTGGGAATATATATCCCAGGTCAGGAGCTGCTGCAGTGCTCCATGTCTAGAAAATGTGCCTGCACTAAACAGCTAAAAAAGGACATTCTGTGCCTTCTGTCCTCTAATGACCAACCCCAATCTTGCAGTGAAAGAGGCTGAAGTCCTGACCCAGGAGCGTGTGATGGTGTCAGAAGCCATCATGACCACCCTGGGGTAAGTTGGATGTGTGGAGAAGGGAGGACATGTTCTTCATTTAACTCCCCTTACTGCCCATTTTATTGTAATATTTAACTCTGCTTTATTTTCTTTTCCAGAACTATTCAGTCCTCTGAAGGTAAGAGAAGCTGTTTTCTCTCTCTTCTTCCTGTCCCTCATATCTACAGCTGAGACTGTCAATGTATTTCATGTATCTACTCATTTTTGTCCACTTTTCTTGAAATTGTCTGAAATGTTGGAACCTTTCAGGACTGCTCGCTGTTCAAGGGTGCATTATTTGGATGAACTGAGAGCAAGGACAGTTTTAAAATCAGGAGAAGGGAAGAAAATTAAATCTTCCTTCCAGAGAAGCTTTCATTGCTCAAAAAGAGATGAATTTTCAGTGACACTGCCAGCTTAATAACAAATTCTCTTTCTTTCCAGGAGACCTTGAAGCTGGCAGAGAAGGTGTGCCCAAAACCCCCATTTCATTAGCTGATGTTGGCTCAGAAGAGTTCTTCCAGAAACTCACCTCACGTATCTCAGAAATGGTATCTGCAAAAATAACTCAGGGTAAGGAATCTGAAAAACAAAGTTTAATTACAGTAGAAAAAAAATCCAACCAAATCTCTTTTTTTAGGTGTTGTTTAATTATAAGTGAGATTTATGCAGCAGCTTTTCAGACAGTCATTCTATATAAACAAATGAACATTTGTCAATGGTTAGGGATAAGAAATTTAAGTAGGAGTCCATCCAACCTGCATATCTCAATCTAGAATGTTGAACTAGGAAAAAAGCCATTACAGTAAATTATAAAAATATGTGTATGTTCCATATTTTAGGTATTTTGAGTTCCTCAGATATTCATCATTCCTAAATCAGAAAGCAATCCTGTTTTCTGTACTTCCCACATTTTTAGCTCACAGTGGAATTTTAAAATCAAATTAAGGCTGAAAACTCTGTACACAGCTGTGCAGAAATCCAGTGATTTGTAGAGTTGGATGAAAAATTCTGGTTTGTGTCTGTCCTGGTTATCTTGTAGAAAAAGTTTAACTTGGAGCAAAAATAGAGGCATTAACTCTCCAATAAACATTCTTGCAGTGCAGCAGCAATACATGCAGTAGGCCTGCAACACCATGTATTAAAACATCCAAATTATTCATTTAATCCTAAATATCAATAAGAAATCACACTAAACATTATCGTGAATGCTCTTCCTAGGAAGAAGAAAAATTATTATAGATTTGGTTGATGTTTAAATTGGGGATACTTTTTAAACACTTTGCTGTTGCTGTTTTTCAGCTAAACTTCGAGTACCAGGCGCAGAAAGTGATGATGAGTCAAGAACTCCCTCTGCATCTCCTCGCCACGGACGGTCCAGACCTTCATCCATTGCTCAGGAATCCTCCTCTGAATCTGAAGATGGGGATTCCAGAGGGGAGGTATGACATCTCTATGGGGCAAGTTGGACACCAGGAGAAAACTCAACTTAGAGTGACCAGCCTACTGTGGTGTAGGGATCTCCATCCTCTTTGGTGATGTAATTTAGTTTTGTAGGTGTGTTTAGTAGTTAAATGTTGTGTCTGTGACACAGAGCACAGAGAATCAAATTCTGATGCTCACCCTGTGATGCTGAACAAGTGGTTCAAGTCAAAATGGTTGAAACATGACTTGGCACCTCTTGCTCTCACAGCTGAACTTCAGGAAGTCAGAACTTGATTTTCTGTGGCCTTGGATGAAGTTGGCCAGAGGAATCTTGTTGGGTATCTCCAGCCGGGGGCTGTGTACAAATCATGAACAGGATGGGACTGGTAGGAACGGGCCTTGAGCTGTTTTATTTTCCAGCATCAGTCTCATTCCATGGTTATGACAATGGGAAAATGACATCAGCTCACATCCCAGGCAGCAGACCAAGAACTTATGTTATAACTTTAAAAGTTTTTTGACCAAACCCACAAAGCAAAAGCACACTGACAGTAGTTCTATCCAACCACTATAACCACACGTACCTTAGGTTAAAAAATGCTTGGTTATTTCAAATATAGTACCTGCTTGTAAGCCTTAAAACACAACACACAGAGCTCCATTATTAAGCTTAGACTTTCCTAATATCTCACTAGATAAACTTTTCTGCAGCTTAGGGAGTTATTCTAGACAAGACACAGACCTTTGTTCTATTTGTCCTTACTTTTCTACAGTTTAAATAATTTTTTTGCTGACCAATCTCATGGCTACTGCTTAGCCCTAATCACAGTTCTGCTGTCTCTGAGGCCTGCCTTTTGCAGCTTTCCCACAACCCTCTGATTTTATGGATTCCCACAGTTGGGAATTTCTTCATAAGGGAAAGGAAGAGCACAAAGTGACTGTAGTTTTGTGCCTGCAGATCTTTGATGTCTACATGGTCACTGCTGACTACGTGCCCGCGGCGCCGGACAAGGAGACCATCACCCTGAAGGAAGGACAATATGTGGAAGTCCTGGATTCAGCTCATCCTCTGAAATGGCTGGTCAGGACTAAACCCACAAAATCGAGTCCCTCTCGACAGGGTTGGGTGTCTCCAGCTTATCTGGACAAGAAATTAAAGGTGACTGACCATGTTTGGTTATTTCTCATTTAAAATTTCTCATTCTTGTTGCAGTTTAGAGCCATCCCTTTTACAAGGAGTGATGGCAGAGGAGGTTGTTGAAGGGGTCTGGAACAAGGTGGTACTTTTTCATGTTTTTATTAGACAATATTTCTGGTCTGTGCAGGGGTTTCTGGGTTGGAAAGACCTAAAAACTCTCCAGTACAAAATAAATTTCACACTGGTTTAGTAATTGTTAGACTAAACAGGACTGTGAACACATGAGTGATATTCCTCCATGTATACATAAAAGCACTGTCCACTTCCAAGAATTATTTTAATTTTTTTTTCTAATATTGTAGTTGTCACCGGAGTGGGGAGCAACAGAAATTCCAGAGTTTCCTGGAGAGTTTGTTTCTGAAGATGAATACAAAAGGAAGCTAAGGTGAGCTCATGTCACTTGGTATTTGCACCTTTGAATTTTCCTGCCTTTTCAACCACTTGCATTTTGTGATTCATTTCAGGTTAGGAAAATTCCAGGCATCAGGATCACAGAATCCTAGAATGGTGTGGGTTGGAAGGGACCTTAAACACCATCTATGGTCAACAAGTGCCATGGACAGGGACACCTTCCACTGGCCACATCCATCCATCCATCCATCCATCCATCCATCCATCCATCCATCCATCCATCCATCCATCCATCCATCCATCCATCCATCCATCCATCCATCCATCCATCCATCCATCCATGTGATGCTTTAAGAGGCTACCTAGAACAGAGGATAGACAGAGTTAAAGGAATAAAGTGGGGATTTATTAAAAAAACCCTTCAAAGGATACACCTGGGGCAGCACAAGAGCCTGGCCGTGGCTCTATCTAAGATGGATGCTGGTTCATGAGTTTTCACACTTTTATAAGTTTTGGTCCATTTCCATATTGGGGTTAATTGTCTAATTACAGCTCCAGGTTTTGTAGTCCCAGTTTGCTCTCCTCAATTTGCTGTTGTTTGTACTTTTTGGGCCTGAAGCTGCAATGGTATCCTTGGTTCTGGGGCTGGAAAAGGATTGTTTTGTCTGACTGAACTGTGAGGAGAACTTGCCAACACTTTATTTGAAGTCCAGAGTTATACACCAGTGCAGTACAGAATCTGGAAAACATGAAAGCTAAAACTTAAGGCATCACCTGCATCCATCAATCCCCACAGGGGATCTTTCAACACACGCCAGTAGTCAGTTCCTCTGATCATAAATCCCTACTTTACAGCCTAAAAGCCTCTCAAGGACAATTGTGATGATTTTTCCGTGATTTCTTCCTGCCTCTCTGTCTCCCCATCAGTGTTCTCATTCAGGAGCTGTTGATCTCAGAGGAAGATTACATCCAGGATTTGCAGTTTCTCCAGACTCATCACCTTAGGTACACTGAGACCTGTCCCAGTGTGCCAGGAGCCGTTGCCAGTCAGAAATCCACCATCTTCAGGAATATTGATGACATTGGTCGCTTCCATTCCAGGTGGGCATTCCCAAGTGCCTTCATTGGAGACCAAAGAGTAGCACTATTATTATTATTATTACTATTACTATTGTTGTTGTTGTTATCATTGTTATTGTTGTCATTATCATTATTATCATTATTATCACTACTACTATTACTACTGTTATTATTACTTCTAATATTATTATTACTGGAATAATATTATGGAATAATATTATTCCATATTATTATTATTTCTTACTATTTTTCCTGATGTGGAGCACTGGCAGTGCTGAGGTGCAAGGGAATTGATGTTCCTTTCAGGAGGGTAAATGATGGCATGGCTTAAATCCTACCGCAGGGTTAGGACTTCCATAATCCCCTTCAGAACTTCAAGGCTTCCTATATCCAGCTCATTTATTACTCTTTAAAGTGAATTTAACTGTGAAACAGTGAATTATGTTAAAAAAGCAGCAAGATCTCACAGGCACTTCAGTGGTGTCTTCACAGAGATATTAATCCATGTAAAACTGATGTCAGCATCCATGAATTTCAGAAAACCTTCCACTATCCCAGGGTGCTCCAAGACCTTCTCAACCTAGTCTTGGACACTTCCAGGGAGCCAGGGGCAGCCACAACTTCTGTGGGAAATCTGTTCCAGGGTCTCACCGCTGTCACAAAGAAGAAATTTCTTCCTAATATCCTGTCTAACCCAGTCCTCTGTCAGTTTAAAGCCATTCCCTCGTCCTGTTCTCCTGCCCATTTTCCAAAGCCCCCGCTGAGAGGCATGGCACTGTGCTGGGTGAAGAGGCACTGAGCACTTTAATCTTAATGTGGCAACATCCCTTATTTCCCCCATCATTTCTGCTTTGGATTGAACAGACAGGTGTCTGCTAAGGAAGGCAGGAGCCTCCCTTGAAATGGAAAATGTAAACCTCCTCCCTCCGAATTATTATAATTTTTGAGATTAAGGGTCTTTCAGGCAAAGAAATGGGAATAGGAATAACAGTTATTTACTAGGAAAATTAAAAATCCAAATGCAATAGTACAAACAAGAACACAAACCACTGCCAGAGTCAGAGCAGTCCCTGCCCCCTGTGTGCCAGGGGGTGTCCCAGCCCCATCCCAGGGGGGCTCAGCCCTCCTGCAGTGCCAGCTGTGGCTCTGCTGCAGCAGGGATCCTGCACAAGGGGGGAGTTTTCCTCTGCAGCTCCAGGGCTGCTGCAGATGGGCCTGGGCTCCCTCTGGCCATGCAGGGCAGCAGAAAGCTGCTCCTCTGGCAGTGCAGGGGGCAAAGGCTGCTGTGCTGTGCCAGGCTCAGATTGGATCCAGGCAGGAATGCTTGGCTCCTCCCCTGGGCGGAGCATCTCCCCATGGGATGCTGGGATTGGCTCAGCCCTGCAGGGACACTCAGTGGCCATGGACAGCAGAGATCTCCTGGAGAGAGGGTTGGCTGTGGGAGAGAGAAAGAAAAAACTGCCCCATGAACAGCAGAGAACTGCCCCAGCTCTGACAGATGGCAAATGCAATACCACGAAACCAAATTTTACACCTGACATCTCCTGATTCCCAGCCTGGCACTGGAGCTGTTTATAGCCTCATTTCAGCCCCTTCCCCTGAGATGTTCTGTGCTCCTGTCCCCACAGCGTGTTCCTGAGGAGCCTGCAGGGCTGTGACACTGACGATGACGTGGCCATGTGCTTCATCAAGCACGAAGCAGAGTTCAGCAGGTACATCCAGTACCTGGTGGGAAGGGTCCAGGCAGAGTCCATTGTTGTCAGCAAAGCTGTCCAGGATTTCTACAAGGTAACGAAGGAGCCAAAGCACCTGTGGGAAATTCATCCCCTAACCCACTGCATCAAGAAATATCATTATTAATCATAAATGTGAACCTCAAAAGTATTTGTAATATCTCTTGCTAAATATAGTAGCAAAACCTTATTAACTTATGTCGTGGTTTGTCAACCCACGACAAAATTAATTAAACTGTAAAAATTATTAAAATTAATAGTTTTTAGTTCACTTTCTAGTTTTTTCTGGTTAGTATGGCCAATATGGGAGCATATTTACATATCGTTGTGCATTTATTAATATTACAAAGATTATGCAGCCATGAATGTGGCTGTGTTTATGTAACTGTAATTAAGGGACATTTTAAAGGTCACCACATTATCAGACCAAGAGAACCACATAAATCATAAATATAGATAAGCAAATCTTGTTTCTCTGCTCCAGCTACTCAGGATTTTTTCTACTGCTCTTTATAACAACCTTTCCTTGTTATTCCATGTATTCTTTCAGAGATACACAGATGAATATTTAACTAATGAAGATCCCTCACAGCCACTGATCCCACCACTACAGCACTACCTGGAAAAACCCATAAACAGGATCCAGCAATACCAGACAATAATTAAGGTAAAGAGATGTTGTTACAGGTTTATGTTCTGCTCTGTGCAGCTTGTGCAGAAAAAGATTTTATTTTTATTTCCTGTTTCTTGGCTTCCTTCTGATAAAACTACAATTGAGAACTCCTTGAGTAAATAAGAGATTAATCATCACCAGTGGTGGTCTTCTCTAAATAGTTTTGTAAATGTTAATCCAGGTGGAGGTTCACAGAATCCAACCCCAGAAAGTTCATTGAGCTTTTTCCTTAAATATATGAAAAAAAATATTATATGATATAATGACATATTAGTATCTATTATATTACTCTATATTACATTGGATGACAGGTATAAATTTGCTTCAAACTCAGTAATATTTACTTTATAAAAATAAGATGTTTCCATGTCTAAGATAATGACTTACCACTTCTTTTCCTTTTATACTGATATTATAGTAAGATTAAATTCTTGTTTTCTGAAAAACTTTGCCCCATTCTACCACCCTGAAATATTTTGTCTTTCAGGATTGCATCTGTCCTACTGTCTTAGACCATGAGCAAACATTTCAGAACAGCATTTTAAACAGTATTTTCATGGGAAGTAGCATTAGGATACTCAGGAAGAAAATAATCATGGCAAAATATTTATGTGTTCTAGTGTTGTATAAATGAGCAGCTGGAATATTTTGAAGAACCTTCTACTTTTGAACATAGTCTTGCACACAAACTCCAATATTTTTAAGGGTCTTTTGAAGGAGAAAAGGCATTTTCCATGCCTTCGTTGCTGAAGGAGAGGAACAGGAACAATGGGGGAAGAATAGGAAAAATGCCGTTTCACATTTTTTCCAGCCTCCCTTTTTATTATTCTAATGTTGACTCAGCACATGAATTCCTTGTTCTCTGCTCTTGTGAGGGTAAGCAGAAGAGAAATGCAATGGGTACATTTAGGATCACTTTGGAATTTTTGGTTTTCAACCACCAAACCATATCTGGTGTTTGTTTCAACTTTATCTTTACTTGGCATCAACTGATGTCAGGAAAAGCCAGACTGGTAAGTCTTTAATACTGCTGAATAAGTAGGAAAGAAAAGACTTTGTAGTCTAAGCAGTTTGTGGTGAAAAAAATGGGGTAAAAATTGCTGAGATGAAAGAGACAGAACAAATATTGAGAAAATCTTTGGCTTTGAAGAAACTGCTTATTTCCTCTCTGATTATCCACTAATTTTTTCTTCATTTACCTACAGGAATTAATCCGAAACAAGGCCAGGAACAGCCAGAACTGCACTTTGCTGGAGCAGGCCTATGCCATCGTGTCTGCCCTCACCAGGAGAGCAGAGAACAACCTGCACGTCTCTCTCATTGAGAATTACCCTGGGACCTTGGAGAGCCTTGGGGAGCCCATCCGCCAGGTAACTGCAATGTCCCATCCCTGCTGGCTCCGTGGGTGCCTTCCCCAGTTTCTATGGAGCCCTAATTCTTAGAAGAAAATTCTTTATAAATTATTAATTAATAATTAATTTTAAAAATTATTATTATTATTACTATAACTATTATTTCATTATTATATACTACAACATCAAATGAAAATATTATTATATAATTAATTATTATGTTGACTATTATATCTCATTACTATATTAATACATTACTATATTATTACTATATTAATATTGTGGTAATAATAATGTATAATTATATATTGGTTATTATAACCGTCATATATTATTATATATTATTAAGTTATATGTTATATGTTATATATATAAATAGAAAAATATATATTATATTACATATTATATTAAATTACAGATATTCTATTATATGTAATATTATATTACATATATTACATTATATTATAATATTAATTATTATATCTCATTACTATATCAATATATTACTATAATATTGATATATCAATGTTTTAATAATATCAATATATAACTATATATTGCTTATTATATTTGCTATATAGTTAATTATTATATATTATTAAATTGTTATATATTATATTTATATAAAAATACATTATGTTAAATTACATTACATTACATTATATCACATTATGTTATATGATTGAATTATATCTGAAAGAGGTGATTTGCTTATTTCACTTACTGCTGTCCAGAAATGGGTGTTCTGGCTCCACTAAGCTTTGAAACACCAGAGCATGGGTGCTTATGGAATAATTCACAGATAATGCAGTTATTTGCCTTTTTAACCTGCTCATCAAACAGAAATAAAATGGTTCTGGGCCCCTACATGATCTAGAAGGGTTTAACTCAAAATTGGGAAGCAATGTGGGGCAGCTCCTGAAGTTACTGGCCTCAACAGACCCATGTGCTCCCCCAGCTTTATCCCATGAATCAGGTGTGTGGCTTTTTAGGTGACCCAGCTCTTAGGACACTTTAGTCTAGGACCTCCAACACCCTCACTCAAATTCCTGTTTCCTTACAGATTTACTGTGTTCTACCAGGCAAGTAATTTAGTCTGTCTGTATCTAATGTTTTCCATGGGAATCATGGTGTATTGCTGAGTGGGGCTGTAAGGCTAAATTACAGTAACACTGTGGTGGGCATTCATCTCTCCACATTTAGGCATCCAAAAATTGTCCAGTCACACTCCTCGAGTGTTCACCTCTCCCTAGAGACGCCAGGGGAAACTAATGTCACTTACTGAGATGTCTGTGTCTGAAGCTGTGTGAAATGAATGTCCTGCTCTGGTGAAGGTGACCAAATCATCATATAAAGTGTCTGTATAACACACAAAATACAATTTTCCTTTAATATTCCCAAGCCTGTTTCTACCTGACAAGGGCTGTCTATTTTTCTGGCACCATTTAAATGTCAATAAAATGACAACCACTGGCTGTGCCTGATGAGTCACCTTTAGCATTAGAAACCATCTGCTGTGCTTAAATAAACCAGAGATACATCAGAAATTATATATCAGATGATGCAACAGAAAACATTTATTATCTGGACACTGAAAAATGATGGTGAGACATAACTGGGTAATTATTCCAGATGTATCACTGTGTGCTCTTCCTTCTTTTTCCTATCAGGGCCACTTCATTGTGTGGGAAGGAGCTCCAGGAGCTCGAATGGCATGGAAAGGACACAAAAGACATGTTTTCCTCTTCAAAAATTATATTGTGATCTGCAAACCAAAGCGAGACACAAAGACTGACACCTACAGCTACATCTTCAAGAACATCATGAAGGTCTGATCACTTTATCCTCACATAAAGCATTTCTCTTTCAATTAGAGCTTCACTTTTATATCCAGCTTGAACATTCTTCTAATCCTTCTGAGCTATTCCTTTGCTTCAAAAAGTCTTTGAAGCACAACTACATTTATCCCAAAATATCTATTTTAAACGTGTCAAAAACCATCAGGGTGGACTTTTACCATGCAGCAAGGAGATTACAAGTACAAACATTTATTAATTTCTGTTACCTCATTTAATTACAGCATAAATATATTATATTGATGTGGATTTTGCTGCCTACAGTATTTTCTTGCATTTGTAAATATCTGGTTTTGGCAATCCGTAACACTGGGAGTAAATTAGAAGGAATCTTATTTGCTAAATTCCATTGGGTTTTCTCTGCTGGTTATGTCCTTTCCAGACACCAGTTCTTGTTCAGAAATGGAAAAATTCAGAGCATTTGACCCACTCATCTTCAGACATTGAGAGTTAAAACTGCCAGAAATTGAGGAAAGAGTTTTCACAAGGGAAGAGATGCTCAACTCCAATAAAAACCAGCCAACCAACCAAAAAAACCATGGACTTCTTGACCAAGCCCAGCCAGGACTTTCTGAAAGTCCTCATCAATATTCACAGGCAGATTTTCCAAGAAAAATAAAATTGAACCATTTCCATGCGTTGTCCAGAGACTGCCTATTCTCTGTTTTTTTCCATGCTGCCTGGACCCAGTCCTTCAGGGACAATGTGTTCCACCCTCGGGATGCTGGAAATTGTTTTCCTGAAAAACTAACACCAGGAAAATGTCGGTTTGGTAGCCAGAAAGTCAAATATACCCGGGAAAATAACTCTCAAGGTAGTTCTGATTGCTCTTCATCCAAAGCCACGTTGCCTTGCTCACACGATCCGAAAAATCCTTGAAGAAAACGCAAATTTACCCCTTTTAGCTGTTAGGAATTGTTAAAAAACACAGGATTTGTGGTGATTTTCTTGCCCCTTCTGTCACTCAGCTGAACAACATAGATGTCAACGACCTGGTGGAAGGGGATGACCGGGCCTTTGAGATCTGGCACGAGCGGGAGGATTTGGTGCGCAAGTACCTGCTGCAGGCACGGACCGTGAACATCAAGAACTCCTGGGTGAAGGAGATCTTGGGCATCCAACAGAGGATCAGCGAGCCCATCTGGAGTAAGTGTGGCACCAGACAACCCAAACCTCACGGGTTTTCTTCTTGGATGGTCTCCTTGGTTCATCAGACAACCCAAAGCTCATGGGTTTTCTTCTTGGATGGTCTCCTTGGTTTAGTACCTTGTGCAGGCTGACCTAGAACAGAGTTCTAGACTAGAAACTAGACAGAGTTAAAGAATAAAGCAGGGATTTATTAAAAGGCTTCCATGGGTCCACCTTGGGCAGCACCAGAGCCCAGCCAGGGCTGCACCCAAGATGAACCAAAATGGCCCCAAAATGCACGAGCGCTCCCGGGGTCTCTCCCTGGGATCAGTTCTGCTCCATTTGCACCTTGCAGTTCATTGTCCCATTCCAGCTTTAGCCCAGGCAGTCCCACCCTGCTTGTTTTTCTCTCTCCAGCCCACGGGGTTTGGGCTCCTGGGCTGAGATTTGGATCATTTGTCCTTGGTGCCCAGCTGGAGCAGGAATTGTTTTGTCTCCCTGCTCTGTGCACAGAGCTCACCATGCCCTGATGTGGAGCTCAGACCCACACACTAAAGCAGCACAGAATCTGAAAATATAAAAGCCGAAACCTGAGGTAGCAGATTCAGGAAATTATAAAAGAGGGAGAGAAGCTGTTTATGATCATTAAATGTAGGAGCAGGTCCAGGGAGGGGATTCTGCCCCTCTGCTCTGCTCTTGAGGGATCCCACCTGCAGTGCTCTGTCCATCTATGGGGTCTCCAAAATAAAATGGACATGGAGCTGCTGCAGTGAGTCCAGAAGAGGCCTAGAAGAAAACCTGAGGGTTGAAACACCTCTCCTGAAGGAAAGGGAGGTAGAGTTGGGGTTGTACCCTGATCCAGATTTCTACACACCCCAGTACAAAAGACCCCGTGCCTTCACTGGGTTCCAGACTCTTTACTTGACTCCTGGCTTATGTTGCACTATCTTTTTACCTGTGTTTGCTTTGGAATTTTGTCTGGTCATTAATGTTTCATCAGTCGCAGTGTCATTTGAGATTCCACCAATTTTCAATCCACAAAATCTATCAGTAGGGATATAAGATGCTTTTATTTTCCAAGCATCAGCTACAAATGGTGTCCACTATAGCATAAGGATATTTAGCATCTTAAAATGCCAAAACAGCATTGGATTTAGTCAATATACACTGAAAACAAGTCTGGGTACTTCATTTTGTGCTTTTAGTAAAGTGTTTTAGTGAGGAAGACTATAAGGATAATTTTGTATTGTTTCATATGGTGGCAATGGGTTAAAAGAAAAGTCACTTAATAAAGGGAAAGGTTGCCCAAAGTTGTGGCTTCCCCATCCCTGGAAGTGTCCAAGGCCAGGCTGGATGGGGCTTGGAGCAGCCTGGGACAGTGGAAGGTGTCCCTGCCCATGGTAGGGGTGGGAATGCAATGATCTTTAATGTCTCTTCCAACCCAAACCACTCTATAATTCTATGATTCAATGAAAGCATAGATTTTATTGTAAGGACACCAGCATAATGCTGGTTTGGATACCCAGGCTGCACTTGATTTGAGGAATTGCCTTAACGGTGACAGATGTGTGGTGTCTGAATAAGGGATGTGCTTATTAAAATCATGGTCTAAAATAATACCAGATCGGCAACAAATTCCCTTTTTTTTCATATGGTCTAACTTCATAGCCAACAACAGACGTGTTACAGACTGAATTTAGTCTCAGACAAGCAAGGAGACCATGTCACCTATTAAGTCTTGAGCTGCTAAAATTTCTTGTTCACTTTTTCCATTCTGAACCTCGCAGATTTGCAAAAATTGTTGTTATTTCGCTTAGCAGCAGCCATGCCATGGACAGAGCCCCTTCCTCCACACTAACACGCTTCTTCTGATATTTCAGTCCCTCCAGACTTTGAGGAAGAGCTGGCAGACTGCACAGCTGAGCTGGGAGAGACAGTCAAGCTGGCCTGCAAGGTGACAGGAGCTCCCAAGCCATCCATCAGCTGGTACAAAGGTATGAGCAGCAGGGCAGGAAATGCACCCTCCAAATGTGCTCCCTGTCCATAATTGGGCAGTGGGTTGATGTCTTAAGGAGCTGGAGCAGAGGCTAGACAAGAGTTAAGAGGAATAAAGTGGATATTTATTGAGGAGCCTTCAAAGGCCACACCTTGGCAGTACCTGGATGGCTCCAAGATGGAGCAAAAGAGGGCTTGGTCACGAGATCTCACATTTTTATAAGTTTTAGTCTATTTCCATCTAGGAGTTAACTGTCCAATTAATGGCTTTAAATTATGAAGTTTAATCCTCCCTGCTTGCTTGCCCACCCTCCTCTTTTCTCATTGTTCATGCTTTGGGCCTGAAGTTTAAAGAGATTGTCCCTGAGTCTCCAGCTAGAATAGGATTGCTTGGTCTTTTTTGGTCTTTTACCACCCTGTGAAAAGATCCTAGTAACACTTAATATAAAGCTAAAAGCTGCGCACCAACACAGAATAGAAAAACTTAAAAATCTAAGGTATCAGGATTTTCCAAGAGCTGATCCTCTAGAGGTTCTCAAGTCTAAAGATCACGTTTTTGGGCATTTTGGGTGTGCTCCTTTGGCTGGAAAAACAGAATAATTACTGCACACAATGTACTCTGGGATAATTTCACTTTTAAATGAGGAGTGGTGATGTATGAGGTCCTCCAACACTACTTTGCCCTGGATGATGTTTTATAGAGAGCTGGATGAAGAGGAAGAGCTGATTCCTCAACTACCAACACCAGCTGCAATAATACAGCTCTCAGCCCTCTCAGGACGAAAAGCTGGATGAAATTCCTAAGGAGGAATCTCTTAGTAAGCTATTTTAAAAGAAACAATTTCCCTTTCAGATGGGAAGCCCGTGGAGGTAGATCCCCACCACATTATCATAGAAGATCCTGATGGCTCCTGCACGCTGATCTTGGACAACCTGACCGGGGCTGACACAGGACAGTACATGTGCTTTGCTTCCAGTCCTGCTGGGAATGCCAGCACCTTGGGAAAGATCCTTGTTCAAGGTAAAGTCCTGCCCAGGTGCAGTGTTTTAAAGGGGTCTGCTATGAAATACCTTAAACCTGTACCGGCCGTGGTGTGACCAGCAGGAGCAGGGCAGTGGCTGTCCCCTGTGCTGGCTTGGGGTCACTTTTCAGATTGCCATGACCAGAAAGGCATTGAGGGGCTGGAGCGTGCCCAGGGGAGGGAACAGAGCTGGGAAAAGGGCTGGAGGACAAGAAGGGAGCTGGGAAGGGCTCAGCCTGGAGCAAAGGAGGCTCAGGGGGCACCTTTTGGCTGTACACAACTCCTGACAGGAGGGGACAGCCGGGGGATTTGGGATCTTATCCCAGGGAACAGGGACAGGAGGAGACAGAACGGCCTCAAGCTGTGCCAGAGGAGGTTTAGATTGGAGATCAGGGAAAATTTCCTGACCAAAAGTGTTGTCAGCCACCAGAACAAACTTCTCAAGGAACTAGTGGAGTCACCATCCCTGGAAGAGCTCAGAAAACATTTAGATTTAGCACCTGGGGATGTGGTTGACTGTTGGCCTTAGCAGTGTTAATGGTTGGACTCCATGACCCCATAGGTCTTTTTCAACCTAAATGATTCTATGTTTCTATGTTACAAATATTCAGGCATTCCAGAGGCTCTATACAACATATACTGGATAATATATTTTAAAAAAATTATGTACAGATGCAGGCAACTGTTTTTAGGTCAAAAAATTTGGTCTTTAGTACCCTTTATACCCAGTGAGAATTACCTGGCCAGGGACATGCCCTTCCTCTCTGTTCATATTTCCAGCTAGCAGTCACATTTACCCTTGGTTTTTGCAGTGCCCCCACGGTTTGTGAACAAGGTCAGAAATGCTTATCTTGTCGAGGGTGAAGATGTCCAGTTCACCTGCACTGTGGAAGGAGCACCCAGGCCTCAGATCAGGTCAGTCCTACATCTCACATGGGAAAAAATCCTTGTTTCTCATTTGCATAGTCAGAAAAGTAATTTTGAGTTTATGACCCTTTCTTTACTGTGCCTTCCACCTAAACCCCATCCCAATGCTGGCTTTTCATTATCCAGACATTCCTGAGATTCTCAGCAATTAATTCTAGCTAGAATTTAAAAAGAAATACCTGCAGACAGACCCTGAGGAGGACTCTGTCCATTCTAAAGCCTTGGAAAACATTTAATCCTTGTTTATCCTCCCTGCCTTGGACCTGACTTGATTTTATCAGGTATTCAGACAAAGAGCTCAGCAAATCCTGTCTTGTCATCATTTAAAGCCCTTTTCCAGCACTGACTGAGGAGATCTCTTGGGTAGAACCTCATAAAGGTGTGCAGGTTCATACCCAGGTGTGATCTGCCCACCTGCAGCCCTCCCTTCCAGGATCCAAATGTTTGTCTAAGGATCAACTCCGGAGTTGTTGGATGGATGGATCAGTGATCTTGGGGACCTCTTGATGCTGCATAATTTGTCCTGGCTTACACTCCATGTTTTCCCACTCAGGTGGTACAAGGATGGGGTGCTGCTGAAGGACACCAGTAAATACCAGACTTTCAGTGAACCACGGAGTGGCATCGCGGTCCTCGTGGTGAAGAACCCTTCCAATGAAGACATGGGGCACTATGAATGTGAGGTAAGTTCAGAGAGATTTAAATATCTGTCATCTGAAATGGTACAGGCAGGAGAATTCATTTTACTGGCAGAGACCCATGGCTGAGGAATTGCTCATAAGAATATTATGCATAGCCTAGAGCTAGATCTGGATTGTGAATATCCAAAAGCTTCAGAGTATTCTGATCTGATAGTTTGTTGGTACAAGTAAGAATTGATGGAGCTTGTTCTGGAGCTTAAACTCAGATCCAGATCTCTAGAGGAAACTCTGACAAAATTTGGGACCATTCTGATGTGATATTTTGTTTCTGGACTGTCTTTAAATTATGACTAAGAAACTCTCCAGAGCCAAAAAAAACAAGAAATCAAGTCTAAATAGAAGGATAAAGCACTGAAATTCCTGTTTTGTTTAATAAATATATGTAGAAGTAGCTGATAAAATGTAAGATATTTTATGAAAATTAGTCATAATCTATGCATTCATTGTAATAAAACATAAGAAGTTCTGAGGGCTTGGCAGTAAAAGAAATTGGTGTTGATTTAGGAAATTAGCATGGATCAGCTGCTCCATGGTAAATGGACAGCAATATTTGGGAAGTTTGACATACTTTAAAGAATTCTACTGGAATTTTAGCAAAATCAAACTACCTTGCATTTGCCATTGACCAAGATCCTAAGGTCCAGTATTCCCTTGGTTGAGTAAAACTCAGTAACTATTGGATGATAAACCAAAAAAAAAAAATCCACTTTATGGCCACCTAAGTGTGTGTGCAGCAGGAATCTGGGCCTGTAGGTAGAGACAGAGTTACCCCAGGAGCAAGTCCCAGCTGCAGAGTAAGATCCAGTAATTAAGTAAATAAGTTTGCAGATGTGCTGTAACTTGTCTCTGTGAATAATTTTTGTTAAAAATTTGTTGAAATTGTTAAATTTTTTGTTAAAATTTGTTAAAATTTTTGTTAAAATTTTGTTAAAATGAACTCCATCGAGCACCAAAGTGTCCCTTCAAACTCCAGCCTGGCACTCTTGTCACACCTTCACACATTTCTGCCAGCACTGAATTTCCAAGAGTAGCACAGGCAGGGTTTTATCATGACAGAAAAACCAAACCATGCTGTGTTTCATTTGGCACTGCACCATTTTCTCCAGCTGATGAACAGATTAGGGTCTGCCAAGAGTGGAGCAGAGCTTTACCACCACAGCGCCGCAGCCCTGACCCAGGAGAGGAGAGGAGACCAAGCCATCACCATTGAAGGTACGACCCCTGCCCAGCTCTGTACGTACACCAGCCCTAAAAACAACAAAATTCCAGGGTTTTTTTTGCCATCTTACCCACGTTGGTTGTTGGTGTCCATGTATCTGTACGTCTTCTGGAGATGTGCATGGGCACAGGGCGGCTCGGCTCTGTGCCCATCATCATCTGTTGATTTCCAAGCCTGGCAAATCAACTTCATATAATGTGGATGCATTATATGGAAAAGGAGGAGCAGATGAAGGGTTTGTCACGCCACCAATAGCGCGAAAAGAAATGTTGTATGTTGTTGGAAAACTTGGAAATGTGTGTCAGCCTGGCAGAAATGTTACAGGGGCCACTGAGTAGAGGTGGAGATGTGTTGGGATTGTTCCTGAAATACCACTGGAGGACATGGGGAGTGACTGGGAAAGCAGAACTGACAGCAGTGTGTCCTGAGCAACGATTAGTTCATCCATTATTTAGGACTGTCCAGCAATAACCATAGAGTCTGTTCCTTTTTTCCTGCCAGTTTCACCTGGATTGGTAGGGCGATAAGAATTGATTTTCCACCCATCCAAAAATGCATCTTTCTTCACAACTTTTAGTCATTACTGCCTAAAGTTCCAGGGATTACTGCCTATCCCAGGGATTTCCACATGGAGTGTGTCAGTGCTTGCTGCAAACCCATCACAGTCCAGTTTAAATCCATGGCTGCATCTCCCTAGGGAGCATTTCCTGGCACAGGGAATTGGTTCTTTGCACATCTTATAAATGTCCTGGTGTGGCTGAGTGTGAACCAGCCAGTCCTGTCTCTCTTGGACAGCTCAGGAGCTGATACAGCCAAGGGACCAGCTTTGATAGGTAAGGGACAGATTTGGAGGGCAAGGGAGAGGACTGGGATAGGGACAGGCTTCTCGTAGATGTGGTTGGTGGAGGCATGGTCAACAAAAGCCAGAGTTTTACCAACAGCTCTAGGACCTTCTGTCCTCAACTTCGGTGTTCCCACACTGTCTTGTGATAATAACAGGAGTTCAAGTGTGTTGAACCCAGCTCAAGGGCATAATTGACATTATCAACTTCCATTAAGAGGCAACATTCTGACTCATGAGGCTGCTGGGCAGAAAATGCTGGAGTCTGGAATAATATTCAGGGATAAACGATCCTCTACTCATATTTTTTTGTCATTTTCTACAGTCCTCTGCTCTTGGCCCTGTTTGAGACAGGACCCTGGTCTGGCTGGACCTTTGGGCCAGCCCTCTGCAGACACAAATGCTGTGCTATTACATTAAGAGAATTCATCCACAATAAATCATTAGTATTGGCATCCTGATCTATGAGCTTTCTTGACTTCATTTTAAACATGTTTTCCTTTTAGTTCTTTCCCAGAGTCCCATCAAAAAGCATTAGAGGGAGGACGGTGTAAGTGTAGAAACACTAGAATTTTTTTAGCCAAATGAACCTTCAAGTAATTGAATTCTTTGTCTTTTCTATGCCCCAAAGAGAGAAAAATAAGTTGTGTGCAGGATGTAGAGGAACACAAATAAATCTCTGTCAGGGTGGTGCGTCTTGATGAAGTTCCTTTCAGGCAGATGTTATAAAGCAAACAAGGTTTGTATGAAATTTTAGGAGCATTTTCAGCTCTGGGGTTTGCAAATGTGTATGTTCAGGCCCAAATTTCTCATCTGCTGTTATTCTGTAATCATAAACAAAAATCATTGTGAGCTTGGTTACAGAAATATAATTGGAGTTTGCCTGGAAGCTTCAGAAATGTCATGAAATAAATTTGTTCTGTGATGTGTGCAATTGCTTGAACTCGGTAATAGGGAAGAAAATAGATCCCTGAGTCATCTCCAGGGTGAAACAGAGGGAGATCTGCTTCAGGCCAGTGGAGAAAATAGGCTCATCCATGGAGCAAGAGGATTGCTGTGAGCAGAATGGCACCAGGGAGGAATTTGGCATAATGCACTTGACCGAGGAGGGGACTCGTTGCTTTCTTGAGAATCAGTAACCAGCCTTGATCTGCCTGGGGAAAAATCAGGTTCATATGGCAAAGACCTGGAGGACAGGTGGATCGCATGAAGGCTCTTTCCATCCTCACAATCCTTCCTATTACTTGTAGCCTCACCAAGAGGACAACATCACATCAGAAATAGATCCCGTGTCTGCTTCCTGGCTCACTGCACCCTGGGTCTGAGGTTTACCTGATTTGTCTCTGTTCCTGTGAAATCACCACTGTCTGGGTCTCATGAGGCACCCCAAGGGGCAACTATTTTAGTTTTTATCCTCCTGCCTTTCTGTACTGTTTATTCTGCTGAACCAAACACATGGTTTGGGATACCATTAGTCCAGTGGTTAATGAGCCCCTGACCTGCAGCTCGTGATGGACCACAGTCTAAGACCATGGGTATCAAAACCAAAATTCTTTGGTTTAAATTCACATTAGCGGGGTTTGCAGGTCCCTTGAATGGACCAAATCCAAAAAGGATGGAAACCACTGGACTAAGGGATCCCTTGTGAGCTGAGATCTGCCTTCAGCCACACCTGGTCGCTGCACTGAAGTCAATGGAGGGTTGCTTTAAAAAAAAAATCCTCTTTCTGTGGATATTGGAAGAATTTGAGACACTTTTAAAAAGTGTAGTTGAAAGAAGATCCTTCTCTTTGACTTCCAGTTGACTGTGTCTGCTTTGCACCTCACTGCTTAACCTGCACACGGCACACCTGAGCTGATGTGCTCTGGCATGTTCTGGTGTGATTTATCCATCCAGGCTCACTAACTTGATTATTTGTCAAGAAAAGCAAAGCCCAGTGCCTTGGAAAGTGCTCCATTTCCATATGGATGGGCAGGTCAGGACCTAGAATGAGTAGGGGAGGAGTTAGGTCCAGGAGTAGAAACAAAGCCACAAATAAAATTCCCAAAGCAGCTACAGCCAGGTAACAATAATTCCTTCACAACTTTTAGATTTCGTGTAGAGCCTTGGGCAGGTTATTCAGTTCCCTTGTAGCAGCCACCTTGTTAAAAAATCACCAAAATACTTTTGAAGTTTTCACAAGGAAGATTTAAAACACAGAGGAGCATCAGATCTCTGTTACTGAAGAAATAGGGCACAGGAGTTTGCCCCCTGTGGGATATTCCCTGATTAGGGTGATGATTAGGGTATTTACCTCATTATTTTTATTCTCTTATCATCATGGTTCAGTCTCATTTTTGGCCAGACCACAGGGTTTCAAATTCAGGAGAGCCCCAGGTGCCTTTGCAGCTCTATCAGTCACTGCAGGAGTGGAGCCTTTTGGTTGGTTCGATTTGGGGGTTATGTTTGTCTGTTTGTTTAGGTTTTGGAGGGGTATTTTTGATAGAGATCCCATTTATATAACATAAAAAAACTCTTATATGCATGAGTTGAGCCACCAGCCCTGTAGGGATTTCAGAGACATGTGGATGTGGAATTTGGGACAGGGTTTAAGGTGGCAGTGCTGGCTTAGCAGTTGGATTCAATGATCTTAAGGGTCTTTTCCAACCTCAATAATTGCAGTAATTGCTCATTTTAGGACTAGTTTTAGCAGTTCCTGTCAGGTTTTGCAGATTAGCCTCGAAGTGTAGCAGAAGGAGGTGAAAACAGAGCAGTGCTCCTCTGGTTCATGTCAGCATGAACTGAGCAGCAAAAATAGGTTTAAGCTTCTGTCAGTGGAGAAAAGAGACTTAAAAATTGTAATAAAGGCCACAAATATCCATCCATCCATCCATCCATCCATCCATCCATCCATCCATCCATCCATCCATCCATCCATCCATCCATCCATCCATCCATCCATCCATCCATCCATCCATCCATCCATCCATAGCAAGGAGAACTCACTTATCCTCAGTGTTCCATCACTTGTAAGCCAATGTTTTAATCTATTAACCAAAGAGATGTCTGGGCTGTCCCTAATGCTTACAGCTTTTAACCTGCTTATCAGGGGCTCCTGCTTTGCAAAGCTGTTTGCCTAAAATGCTCTTGAAAAGTTGAAATGATAAATCCTAAAAAAATGCTAAAAATGGATGCAGAATATTTTCCTCTCGGGGAAAAACAACAGGAAAAAAATTTTAAAACCCACCAAAAACAAACAAACAAACAAAAAAGAAAACCAAAAAGAAAGAAAAGAAACCCAAATTCTCTCATCCTACTTTCATGTGGTTCTATCCTTCAATATAGGATTGCTCAAATCCTCCCTCACACCTTGGACAGCACATATCCAATTTATTAAATGCCATTTTCAGCTTTCTCATCCCAATATTGAATATTGAATCTCTTTGACATCTGCTACAAATAGAAATATCACAGTTGGTGTCATTTGGGAGGACTTCAAGACCAGACATTCATAGAGAAACCATTAAAGAGACTTTTTCTTACAGACATTGTGAGATTTCATTAAATTTATTGAACGATTTAATTGGTATTACTTAATTCTCATCTAAATACATTAAATTAATTTTAGAAATATACATAAAATAATGATAGAAAGCACCTATTATCAGATATATAATCCAATTAATTAAAACATTTCCATCAGAACTTCAGTATTTTTACTCATATACTCAGTGCATATGGATTAATCTCATAATATTATTTAAAAAGATTTCTAAAAGTTATTTAAAATTTGCCGAATAGTGATTTAAAAATTCAGTGACAATCTCTAACCTGAGTGTGGTAAATTGTTAGAGCACTCAATTCATCTGCCATCACTGTATTATTATAATTCCACCATTTAAAACAAGGTTTGAGTTATTAAAAAAATATTAATTAAGTATAGGTAAATGGGTTTATTGTAATTGTGTCCAGGGATAAATATTTGAAAATAATTTTGCTCTTTACTTATCCAGTTAGTTTAAATTCAAACCTCCAAACAGATTTTGTTTAAACTCACCCAGTTCTGCAGCAACTCCTTTGAATCTCTGGGAAATTATTCCAGTTTTTACAGGCATAAACAAGACAAGGCTCTGCAAAAAAAACCATGAGCTCTCGGTCAGAAATTACCATCAATATTTGCACAAAATTCCTTTTCATTATGGTCAAATTTGTGTTTTTACCTGAGGCAGGGAAGAGCCCTTGGAAGTGAAGTGGAAGGAAAATTAGGTTAAAGTATTCCATTTAATATTGTAAATGTATTTTTAATTTTCAGTCAATGCAGGTTTGAGGGCACCATTGAAAACATTAGCACTAATCATCAGTTATTAAACAAATAATACAGACACTCCAGATTCCCTGGGCAAGAACTGTTTGTGATTTTATAGATATTTTTAAGTAGCAGTTCACTTAAATTGCACTGACTGAAAATTACCAGAGCTTATTTATTATAGGCTGGCTGGAAAACTGAAAACGAATTGCTGGAGATTAAATTATGGGTTTTTAAAAGATATTTTGCTAGTTTATTAAATAAAGAGTGAGGCTTGCTGATGGTTTTTTTTTTTTTGTAGATCTGAAATAGGTTCAGCAGTTCAGATGTGCTCAAAGCAGTGTTGTTCAAAGAGTTTCTTAATTTTATTCCAGTGGAGGAGATGGGAAACCTGCTGAAAATATCAGTTAGTTCTTCAAACAGGATCTTTTTAATTTTTAAAAATGTCAGTTTTAAGGAATATTTGCAACACCATGAAATCTTAACTTTTGATCTTGATGATCATCAACAGCTTCCAGTTGGTTATGGAAGAAGGATCAGGAAAAATTGCAAATTAGAGCAGGAAAAAAAGAGATGGAGCAGACACTGGGCTCTCCTGGATTTCCTAGGATTTTGGGGTTTGGGTTTTTTATGCTGATTTTCTCTACTGATGATAATGATGTTAGTCCACAAAAGTTTGGCCACAATCCAGTGTTTGGGGAACTCTTTTTTTTCTAGGAAGTGAAATCAGTTTAAAGAATTTAAGCTCTCCAGGATTTTCCAGGTTGAGGCATTTTCAGGTTTCTGACACCATCACTACCTTATTATAGGATAAAGAAAATTTAAATAAGGACCTTGTTTTCTAGCTTTGAGCTACCAAAAAAAAAAAAAGGTAGAATAAAAAGTTTTTGCCAAATCATTCTTCACAAAATATTTAATTTCTAAGCCAAATGTTCAGAGAGCATTCTGGATTCTCATTCCTGGTCAGCAACACTAAAGATGATGCTGGAAATAACCACAGAAAGCATGGATGGGATGGTACAGTTGGTTATTTTTCACTCCAGTTTATGTTGATGAACTGAGCAAAGATAATTTAATCATTTCAGCTTTTGCCTTTCTTTAACCCCATGCTGTTCATACTGTTCTCTTTGTAGTCACTGAACAAGAGACTAAAGTGCCCAAGAAAACCATCATCATGTAAGTGCTGATTTTTTTTTTTTTGGGTAACATTTGTGGGTTTTTTGCCTTGCTGCCTCTGCATGATCCAATAACAAGCTTGTGCTCTTTGGCCATGCAAGTGTGTCCATTCCTAGATCCCACAGAATTCTGTGCCATGTCAAGTGACCACCTCAAAAAACGTCCTTTTGTTCTTTTCCAAAAATAGCAGCACTGGTGTGAGACACAGCCTGGGACAGTTATTTTTTGATATTACACAGGAAAAATATTCTCCCTAATGCTGGTAGAGTTTCACAGGAGCTTGGGAAGGGGGAATCTGACTTTCAGCGTTAAAAAAAAAACAAACTGAAAATTGTTTACCTGAAAATACCTACCAATTTAACAAATATCTCAGAGCTTAGAGTGATTTCTTCTGGCTTTATTTTAAACTTTTCAGGAAAGGCTTGTATGATGAAGCAGAAGGAAGATGAATGTTTTTATCCCCTTCTATCTCTATATTTGTAATATGAATACTTGTCTTCATGACTTGGTCTTTTTAGATGCTTTGAGCCTGGTTTTATAGTGAATGCTTATAAAATCCAAAGATTAGTTACTGTAAAAAGCAGTATTTTCTCAGTCATACACAGCCTAGAAGCCAAGCAGCCATTAAAATCTTAATTTATCCTCTTAAGCACCATAGAGAAATACATAATAAAATAATTTCATGTGCTGGAAGGGAGGCCCTGACCTGGGACAGGATTCAGAGCAGTTCCAAGCCACTCCAGCCACGTCCTGAGGGCAGGAGGGAGTTATGCAATGGATATTTTGGGGAAATGCCTTCCCTCAGTTGCTGCACTATTCTAAAATCAGCCCTTGATTTGGACAAGAGGCTTACTGGATGTATTTTGGTTTTGTTAGACATAAAATTGCAACTGAAGGATGGTTAAGAGCTGCTTACCTTTTATCCTTTTTTTTGTTTTCTCTGAGGATTATATCTTTAGACCCATGCACTTGGCCCTTTTGGAGGCAGTGGTTTATAAGTTGTCTCCCCTCCCAGAAGCTGCAGATAAGCTCAGTTAAATTTCCAGCCATTAGATCTTTTTCACCCTGCAAAAACCAGAAAATAAAGTGTTTTTACCTGTATTACCTCAAGGACCAGGATTCAGACTGGGGCAACTGAACAGAGAGGTTTTTTTTTTTTTTTATATCACATTCAGAAATATTGTGAGAAAGTTGTGAGCAGGAGGGAATCTCAGAGCTAGTCCACACCTAAAATTTAGTAAATCTTAATTAACCACATCTCTGTCCCTGTATCTGGAACAGCAGCATTAATACTGGTGGATCAAATAATAATGTTCATTAATACAAAATATCATCAGTTAAGCTGATTTCTAGATTTCTGAGATCTCAGTTCCATAGGCTATTCCTCAGGACAGCTCCAGGAGGGATCCCTAAATCAAGGGCTGCAGCCTCAAAGGAGTTTGATAAATTTAGGAGTGGAATCTCAGGCAGAAATTCCCCTCCTTTTGTGGTAATGAACTTTAGATAAGAGTGAACCTCGACTGAAATTGGGATAGTGATGGGGAAAAGTTTGGGAATAATTCTGAAAGGGCAGATTCCAACTCTTAATCTGTAGCAAGTGGATGAACAGAAACGGCTTTAAAACTACTGTCAGAAAATAATAGATAATTGAAAGATGGGATTGAACCATGTCCATATATGCAAATCCCAGACCCCAAAAAACCCATTTTAACTTTGCAAAATAGATCATGGTCTGCTGCAAGCACCCAAGGATTCATTTTCATCTAAAATGATTCTTTAATTCTGTGTAATTCAGAAAGGCACCGTGGCCAGTAGGAAGGCTCTGCACAGACCTTAAAGGTCTCTGGAAAAACTGCAGAAAACTTAGGGAAAAGAGCAAAGCAATGGAAATGAGCAGAAAAGAGGGTGCTCTGCAAAGAAATAAACCTCCCTGTAGCTGATCCAGTCCTGGACTCCACCATGTCCTCAAAGGGAGAGATTAAAAGTGGAAACAAACCTGATCTCCGAGGAGAAGGAAGTACAAGTTTTCAAAAATAAGACCAGAAGATGAGAAAGGCTGCAATAAAGCCAAGAGGATTACTAAAGCCAAGAGGATTACTCTACCCTGATGGCTATAAGCAGGTTCTCCATTCTCAAGGGCAAAACTCAAAGCAGAGATGTCTGAGAAGCAGAGGGAGTGATCTTCAGCTCCACATGGGTGTGACTGGAGGATAGTGAGGAGGAGGAGAGGAATTAAAAAGCTGCTGTCTGTATCCCTAATTTCAGTTCAGGCCGCTGTTTGACCCTTCAGTTAATTCTTTGTTTTTAACCCCATTCCTTGGAGGTAGGGACAGAATCTCAGCACAGAAACAAAATGAGTTTTGCTGTGATTTCCACTGGAGCAGATGTGGAGCATTGGCTCCCTTGTGCTTGCCAGGAAAATACTGGCAGAAATGTATTTACCTAAAATAAAGGTAAGAAATGCCACAGGAAAAACCTGCAGGAAAAACTGCATGCTAAGTATATAAATTAAGAGCACTGGAGCCTGGGTTTAGGCCTTGGGTTAGAAGGGACTTTTAAAGATAATCTAGTCCAACCCCTTGTTGTGAGCAGGGACAATTTCACCTTGATCAGGCTACTCAGAGCCCTATCCAGCCTGACCTTGAATGTTTCCAGGGATGAGGCATCTACCACCAGCCCAACTTCAGTCAAAAAATCTAAAGTAAAGCCAGCAGAAATCTACTGAGAAATCATAATTATGTATCCCAATTTGGCTTGCTATTCCTGTGTCTATTGGAGGCAGTAGGATCAGGCTGTGTCTACACTAACGGTATTGTGAAGAGTAAAAAATATTCATTTCAGCATAGACAACTTGTGCAGGAGATGTTCTAACTTTCTTTTCCTGATCATCCATATTTTAAGGTTAATCCCTTTCAGTGTAACTGTTCTGCATATGGAAATGCAGATCTATGGTCTCAAAAGAGGCCATAATAATAATAATAAAAAAAGAAAGATATGTTGCATTAATTAAATATTATTAAGAAGACACCAACCCTATTAAGAAGACACTGACCCTACTGCAATAAAAGGTATTTAGCCATTGAGGTGGACAGAATTAGGATTTTAGCCAAGGATACTCAGGAAAAGGTTAAAGTCTTTGAGTGTTTAAAATTCTGGGGGGTCCAAAGTAGCAGAGTAGGTGATCAACACAAGCACATGAAATACAGCAGCAGCCAGCAGAGCATCTGTCAGCTGGACGCGCTCGTTGTGTGCTCACACCCAACAGAGGAGGTTCATGGAACTGGGGTTTCCCCTGGGGAAAAGGGCACTGGATCAGGGGATTTCCCTGGATCAGGGGTTTTCCCTGGATCAGGAAGTGGAGACTGGCATGTGGGTGTGTGCTCTGCGTGTGTGTCCCTCCCAAAATGACCACTTCCCCAAAAGCTGCAATGCTCACCCCAAACTAACCCCACGCGGCGCCACAGCATGTGCTGATGGAGTGGGGCTCCCCAAAAAGTTTCATCTTCCCCGCCAACTCCACCCCTTTCTGCCACCAGAGAGGAGACCATAACCACGGTGGTGAAGAGCCCAAGACAAAGGGGAAGGGTTTCTCCTGCACGTTCTCCTTCAGGTCATTCTCCTTCCCGCTCCCCACGGGCGGAGCCGGCTCCGGAGCCGGTTTATGTCTCCAAGATCAGGCAGCCTGTCCACAGACACGAGCAGGAGGCAGCAGCAAAGGCTGCTGCTGTTCCCAGGCTGTATGTCACAGAACACGAGGACATGCAAGGGGCAGCGGCGAGAGACGTCGTTGTGGAAAGCACAGTGGAAGAGAAAAAGCCCAAGTGGGTCGAAGTGGAAGAAATCATTGAATTCAAGGTGAAAAAGTCACCAAAGCCCACAAGGAAAAGAGGTTCTTCCCCAGTAAAACAAGAAAAAGATGAGTCAGGAGTGTTAACGTTCACTTTTCCCAGCTCAAGGCCGAAGCGCTCCCCAGAAGATGATCCAAACACAAACAACTCCAACAATAAATTGGTGGAACAGTCAAAGTCTCTGCCGAACGAGGGTCTCTCTGAAGGTGACATCCAGCCTCTGGTGTATACCACTGAGCAGGAAGGACCTCAAGTCAGCAGTGAAGAGAGAAACTCCCCGTGTGGGTCTGAGCAATTAGGAAGTGATTCATTTGTGGATTATGGGACTGAAGGAAAGAGCTGCCCTCAGGAACCATCTGCTGACTGTGGGTCAGGCGCTGCCTCCCCTCTGCTCGCCTGCGGGGGCGAGCCTTTGGTCTTCAGTTTTGGGACAGCTGCTGGGGACCAACACGAAGTTCTGTTCTCCCCAGTGAGTCCAGAGGAGAAGGAAGGGCTCGATGAAGTGGATGTGTCTTGGCCTGTTGGAGAGGAGGTACCTGAAGTAATACAGGACCTCCTTCCCGAAGAGGACAACGTCATAGTGGACGAGCCAGAGGAGCCACACACCGACGACATCAGCACCCGGGACCGCAAGATTTTAACCCACAACGGCAAACTCTTAACTCTGGAGGACCTGGAGGACTACGTCCCTCAGGAAGGCGAGACCTACAGGTGTGAGGATCAGAAGCCCACGGCGGAGAAGCCCTGCGAGATCTCGGTGCTGCAGACGGAGATCAACGAGCCCACCATCGGCAAGCCGGTGCTGCTGAGCGTGGTCAGGCCCGTGGTGCCCGAGCCCAGGCAGAGGTTCTTCAGCCAGTACGAGGAGCACGTCCCCGGGGCCGTGTTCCTGTCAGCCTCTAGGATGGCTGGGGTGCAGTCTTCGGGCCCTTCCAACATCTCTTTCCGTGTGAGCGACGCCCGCACGGCACCTCCCGGCCCCTCCTTCACTGTGAAGCCCTCGTTCTGCACCGAGGTCCAGCGCTCCGCCGACAACGGGCAGTCCAGCTTCAAAACTGAAGTTTCCACCAGAACCCTCAGCTACGGGACTGTTGGCGAGCCTGTCACCTTGCACATCAGCACAGAAGACCTCTCCCAGAGCTGAGCGGATGCCAGTGTGGTTTTTAACACCAAAAAGAGCAGCTTTATGTAAAAAATATAAATATCAGAATTGTTGTAGGCGAGGGGAATTGGTGGCGAAGATTACAAGGGAATGCCTTAGAGGGAGATGTATTTAAATATGATGTGTCAAGCTTTTCCAGTCTTAAAGGGAACAGTTTGTCAGAACAGTTTGTAGCTTTAAAAGCTTTGATCTAGGTGAACATGTATCATTCCATAGTGGAGCAGTGATGGGAGGTTTAGGAAAAGCCTGATTCTTCTACCTATGACAGAAATCTAGATGAAGAAGTGTAGTTTTTTTTTGTCCATAAACTTAATTATTTTTTTCATGTGCCAACTTTTGGTGTAACACGGAGGTGAAAGTATCTAAGCTTTTCAGCATCCTTCAGTAGCCCAGGACAGGGAGTGTCTCCTGTCACCGTGTGGGCCCAAAGGTCATGAAGCTTCGCTGTGCTTTGACTCTGCTCTACACTTGTGACATCAATTAGCTCTACCAAAATTTCTTCATAAACCTTTCAAGATGCACAGTCTGGTTGCATTTTTTTAACCTTCTGCCAAATAATGAGATATATAGTAGATGTTACATATACCAGGGATTCAAATGGCTGCTCAGGCATTTTTTTAGTTGAAATCTCAGTTTGACTCTAGTCAGTGGAGAGAGTCCCACTGTTGTGAGGAAGCAAGAGTTTTGTTGTTCTCTTCTGCTTTAAGTGAAAAAGACTGTCTTTTCTAAATGACTGATATTTTCAAATCCACTTCCTAGTTGTCTGATAATGTAGGTTTCATTATCCTGAATTCTAGTGTGGTGGATTTATAAACCATATCTTTTGAAATATAATTCAGTTAACATGCACTGAAAGATTAATGCGCTGCACAAAATAATTTCTGCATCTGCAATCAAACATTAGCAAGGACAAAGAACCACAAAGTGGTCTTCAAAGGACACCACAAATGTAGTCTTTGCCAATAAATATGACTGGATGAGGATTTGTTCTCCTGAATGTGCCAGTGGTGAAACATTCCTGCTAACAGATTGATCCATGATGTCCCCTATATGTGATAAGAGGAATTTACCACTGAGCTATGGCAAAGTAGCAGGAGCACAAAGACAGATTAAAAAAAAAATAAAGAGAGAAAAAAGAGCTTTACCATAAATATTCAGTTGAAACATAGATCTGTTCCAAATGTATTGGGCTGCCAGTTGCAATTGCATCGTTTTACTGTAACCAGGAAGGTCGAGGTGCCTTGGAGAGGGACTGACTGTGGGGTTCCTCTGGAGCTTTCCAGCAGGAACGCTGCACGAGGGGGAGGCTGAGGTGCCCTGAGCACAGCCCATCCCTGTTGGCTTCACCAAAAATGGATGTAGCCCAGACCTCCAACAAGCTGCTCTGAAAAGAGATGAGTTCCCAGGCCCAAATATCGGTGCCAGCTGGAGTCAGGTGGAGCTCACTGATCTCAGCAGGACCCTGCACTGGCCCTCTCTGGTGACAGAGATGTGGGGTGGAAGGTCCCCACACCCTGGCCCAGCTGAGCTCTGGAGAAGTGTTCATTTGTGGTTTAGGGAACCCAGAAATGCTCAGGCACAGCTGAATTTCTAAGCAGCATGAGGAGAGAAAGTGGAGTGAGTTTCTGCCTTGGGAAGGAACGGATGGTAGGCTCCGGGTTTCCCAGCCAGGTGATATTGAGGAGCTTGTTTTGGAGGCAATATTCCTGCCAACAGGGAATGAATTCACAAAAGGTGCTTGTAGAAAAGTTATTTTTTTTTTCCTTCTGCAGCTGCACCTTGTGCTGACTAAAATGTCATATTGATTTCACAGCCTTTCACTTTCAACATCCCCTCTGGATGTTGTGTGCACTACCTTCATGATATAGGATGCTTTTCCAGTGGTGAAGGAAATCAAGCTTCCTTTATGGTACTATCCCATTTTTTATAACATCTCCTTGGTTTATACTGTTTGTTTTGTAATGAAGCAATAAGATGGATATATATATTAGTGCTTTTTTCATATATTGCACTGTACATTGGAAAGTAACAGGAACACAACAGGGAAATGCTTTCAAAGCTAAAAATGTTTCTTTTATTTTGAGCCTGATTCTGATCACAGTTATTCCAGTATCAATCTTGAATAATTCCACAGAAGGAAGTGGATTTTATTCAGATTTATGAAGATACTGCTGAGAAAAGAATTTGCCCTGTGATTGTCTTCAAAAAATGTAATATTCAAACCAAAGATAATGAGGATGTATAAAGGAACATGGAGGTTTCCTCCTGTTGTGGTTGACACTCAGGTTTTTCTAAAGAATCTCTAAGGCTGCACTTCAAATGGTCATACAACAAATAATTATACTTTGATTCATTAGCTCAAAGCAATTAACATCTGTTTACATTTTCTTTTGATATTTAAGCAAAAGAGAATCAATTGAAGGGAATTTTTAAAATCCTATGCAGGGCTCTGTTCACAAAGTGAAAGGTTTATGAGATGTTCATTACATATATTTTCAAAATATTTTCCTAGAGGTTAAAAATTCTGCTTGTAAGTGATTAAACTGTGTAGATAACTAATGACATGTGTGGGGATTTATTTCCTGTAGATGAAAAGATACAGCTGTATGAAAGATTTTAATACAGTGAATGTTTTACTGAAATTCCTGGAGGTAAATGGGTATTAATAAAGTGGAAACTTCAGTTTGCTTGAGATACAAAAAAAAAACACACACCAAAAAAAGTTAAGTGCAAGATATGCTGTTAGATGCTGGGTTTAAATCAATAAATGTCTTGCATCAGCTGTCAATGGACTTGTTGGGTTTCTGTGTTCTTTGTTACATCACTTGATATTCCATCAGCTCATCCTCTTCTCCCACTGACTTCAGCAGCAACTGGGTTGCAGTCCAAGAATATTAATGCAGTTGGGCTCTTTCTCGTTTTTCATGGACAGTTTCAGGAGTGTTGAAGTGAAAAAATCTAGTTTTAGGGATATTTCCAACTCAGGAATCTTGAATGATTCACATCCTCTTGGGTCCTTCTCTGAGACCGAGCTGGAGCTCCAAAATCTGTGTCAGTCTTGAGTTCCTGGGGATGGTTGAAGTTGTGGGGTGGAAAGGCTCAAGGCTGAGATTTTAGAGCTGGGAAAGAGGTTGTCTATCTCAGGCTGTCATCACTGTGGTGTTTGTTAGGTCTGTGTATCTTGGGGGATATTAAAGTTCCTCAGCCTGAATCAGTGTCCAAAGGAAGGAATTGGTGTAATGTCCCTTGGGCAGGGAGGGAAATGATGGTGGTAGAGCATGGGAGAGACCAGTGATTATATATAACCTCTAGATCTATGTCCATACACCTGTGGATATATTTCCTAATTGAATGTTTCATGCCTTTCCAATCATTTCACTCATTGGCAGCTGCCCAGTTCACAGGACAGCACCAGTTGTCAGAAATCACAGCAGGAACACCAGAGAATCCAGGTATTTCTCTAGGAAAATATTTATTGTCTTCCAGCCAGCCCAGTGCTGATGAACACTGATGGGCAGTCTGGGACATCATGTGAGCAAATCTTGCTTTTTTCCATCAACAGATTCAGGAAATAAATATTTTGTCACGATCATGATCATTGAAAACTGAAATCAAGTGAGATGTCTTTATCCACACATAGCCTTTAACTTTATTTTCTCAGGTCTATAATGGGAATTGACTTTCTTGAGGCCAGGAAAGGAACAGAATCAAAACTCCTATGGGGCATACTCATTAATGTCAATGACAT
Organism: Melospiza melodia melodia; assembly: GCF_035770615.1. NCBI lineage: Eukaryota > Metazoa > Chordata > Aves > Passeriformes > Passerellidae > Melospiza > Melospiza melodia. The sequence goes on from NC_086194.1 coordinate 2,899,114, forward strand.
TAAACAAGTCAGAGCTGTTTTTTCCAAATGCTCTTTTTTTTTTTTTTTTTTCTCAAACCGTGTGTTGATTTGAGTTTCCTCTCTTGATTGGTGAGCATCTGCATCATGAATGTGATCATTGTCTTAACCTGACCTGCATTTTCTCTGTCTTCATTATTACATGGGGGCTTCCCTAAGTACATCCATCCCTTTGTTGTGCCTTTTCAGGATTTGTGGGAGGTTTATCAGGCAGGAGATTGGGTGAGAAGAGCTCCTGCAGTTTGTGATCCCATCCCAGCCTTCTACATCCCAACCCATGAGAAATATTCAGATATTGTGAAGCAAAACACATCACCCTATAGCAAGGAGTGGCTTTTCTGCCAGACTTTGATGAGAAAGAACAGCCCTCCCTTCATCCCCCTGCCCTTCTTCAGAGTCACTGATGAGGCTGATTCCTGTTCACTCCTTTTCCTTCCCTGTGAGATAACATCTTCCTTCATGTAGGGTCTCTATCAATGCAATGGGTTCATTTCATTGGTCTTATCCAATTTTTGGGTTGATTTTTCCCCCAGAGCATTCCCAGGCTCCCCAGGGAATGGGCATGGCCCCAAAGCTGCCAAGAGTGTTTGGATAACACTCCCAGGAACAGGGTGGGATTGTTGGGGTGACTGTGCAGGGCTGGGAGCTGGACTGGATGATCCTTGTGGATCCCTTCCCATTGAGGATATTCTGTGATTCTATGATTAATAAAGGTGTTGTTGACAGACCAACCAATGCCGGGTTGAGCTGGGAGATGGATCCTTTGTTCCACTCTCTGGAACAGGCCAGGTGTTCACATAGGTACAACTTTCCAAAGCACATTCTGCCAGCCTTCTTATTTTAACTCTCACCTACACTCCCGCTTTCTGGAATAAGGATTTCTCCATCAACTCCCTTCTCTAGGAGGGGAAAATGCCATGATGGCAGATATTCCTATGGGTTGGATGCTGCTGCTGTTTTCATTTTTTGCCCTGAAGGGAGAAAAGTTGTTGTTCTTGTCTGTAGGAATGACTTCCCCCCCATCAGAGACGGAGACTTCTGTGCAGGCCTCGCTGCAGCGCGCTGACAAGGAGATCAAGACAGCCCTGAGAAAGCTGCTGGACTCGGCATCCCTGCTGGTGACACTTCCCCCTGGCATGAGGGCAGATGGTGGCCTTGGCCTTGTCCCTGCTGGCTCTGCTCCCTCAGAGCCCTCAGGGGCAGGAGCTGGGCCCTCTGTGGTGCTTCATGAAGCCAGCACCCAAACCCAGACTGCTGGAGGCCTCGGTAGGTTTGGTGTGAAGGTGGGAGATGTTCCCTGGGAGTTGAGAAACAGAAAAATATTGAGCATGCCAGTAATGATGTTTTTAAGCTCAGTTTTCTGTGTTTTGGGGAGATGAAGATTAAGAGAGAGGGCATTCAGGCCATGGAGGGTGAGTTGGGGTTAGGTTGGATGTAAGTTTGGGGCAGATCTTTTTGGAAGCAGGAGGTGTTTGAAAACTATGGCTGAATTAGAGTTTGGTTCATCATCTGCCCAATCATCTGCCCTCTGTGGTTGTTCATGAAGCCAGCACCCAAACCCAGACTGCTGGAGGCCTCGGTAGGTTTGGTGTGAAGCTGGGAGATGTTCCCTGGGAGTTGAGAAACAGAAAAATATTGAGCATGCCAGTAATGATGTTTTTAAGCTCAGTTTTCTGTGCTTTGGGGAGATGAAGATTAAGAGAGAGGGCATTCAGGCCATGGAGGGTGAGTTGGGGTTAGTTGGATGTAAGTTTGGGGTGGATCTTTCTGGAAGCAGGAGGTATTTGAAAACCGTGGCTGAAATAGAGTTTGGTTCATCACATGCCCAAAATTCAGGAATAGCGGATCTTTTCCACATTTGGGCTTTTCCCCTGGTCTCACTTTAAGTACTTTTGGGGAGAAGGTGGGGTGAGATCCCTTCTTTACATAATGCCTTGACCTTGGCCTTGTCCCTGCTGGCTCTGCTCCCTCAGAGCCCTCAGGGGCAGCAGCCGGGCCCTCTGTGGTGCTTCGTGAAGCCGGCACCCAAACCCAGACTGCTGGAGGCCATGGTAGGTTTGGTGTGAGGCTGGGAGATGTCCACTGGGAGTGGAGAGGCAGAAAAATATTGAGCGTGCCAGTAATGATGTTTTTAAGCTCATTGTTCTGTGTTGATGTGTTTTGAGCAGGAGAATATTTAAGAGAGGGCATTCAGGCCATGGAGGGTGGGTTGGGGTTAGGTTGGATCTTATTTTGGGGCAGATTTTTCTGGAAGCAGGAGGTGTTTGAAAACCATGGCTGAAATAGAGTTTGGTTCATCATCTGCCCAAAATTGGTTCATCATCTGCCCAATCATCCACCCTCTGTGGTGCTTCATGAAGCCAGCACCCAAACCCAGACTGGTGGAGGCCTCGGTAGGTTTGATGTGAAGGTGGGAGATGTCACCCGGGAGTGGAGAGACAGAAAAATATTGAGCATAGCAGCAATGATATTTTTAAGCTCATTTTTCTGTGTCAATGTGTTTTGAGCACGTGAAGATTTAAGAGAGGGCATTCAGACCATGGAGGGTGGGTCGGGGCTAGGTTGGATGTAAGTTTGGGGCAGATCTTTTTGGAAGCAGGAGGTGTTTGAAAACTATGGCTGAATTAGAGTTTGGTTCATCATCTGCCCAATCATCTGCCCTCTGTGGTTGTTCATGAAGCCAGCACCCAAACCCAGACTGCTGGAGGCCATGGTAGGTTTGGTGTGAAGTTGGGAGATGTCACTTGGGAGTGGAGAGACAGAAAAACATTGAGCATGCCAGTAATGATGTTTTTAAGCTCATTTTTCTGTGCTGTTGTGTTTTGAGGAGATGAAGATTTAAGAGAGGGCATTCAGGCCATGGAGGGTGTGTTTTGGTTAGGTTGGGTATAAGTTTGGGGCGGATCTTTCTGGAAGCAGGAGGTGTTTGAAAACCATGGCTGAAATAGAGTTTCATTCATCATCTGCCCAAAATTCAGGAATAGCGGATCTTTTCCAGCTTTGGGCTTTTCCCCTGGTCTTACTTCAAGTACTTCTGGGGAAAAGGTGGGGGGAGATCCCTCCTTTACATTCAGAGAATCATCTGGGTTTTGATTTGGTGGGGTGGGTAAGGGAGGTTTCTTTATTTTATTGTTTGCTGTAAACAAGCTGGAAATGTCTTTAATATCCTGGATGAACTGTCAGAGACTTTCAGAGGGTTGGGTGCCTCAAGTTCATCTGCATTTCACTGAACCTGGAGCCTGGACAGACTCCTTGCAGCTTCTGTGTGACTAAAACCAGCTCTGTGTGTGGCTCTGTCTTGCCACGAGAGCAATCATTTTGTCTTGCTGTTGTTTTTAAAAAATCATGGATGAACGACAACCCTTCCACTCTTCCTCTGCTTCTGCCATAACAACTTGTTTAAGCTGTCTCTGTCAAGTCAGAATAACTGTTCCCCACCACTGTTAACTCAAAGGACAATGCCAAGTAAGCTTCAGCCCTCAAACTCCAGATAATTCCTTAAAAAATAAATATTCTTACCTAAAACTTAGCAAGAATAAAAGCTGTTCATGGAATCCGACCCAAAATAACAGCATTTTAAAAAGTGTCAGGGCATTAAAACCTTTTTTCCTTTCTAGTCACAAATCATCTTTGCAAATAATCCTCTGGTGGAGTGGGATGACTCAAAAATCCTTAGTAAAATGTCACCTAGCAGATTATTTCCACAGTCACAGCTACAGAGAAAATACAATAGTGAATGAGATGGTTTGGCAGGTCTTTCATCTTGTTATGGGAATTATTTTAATCAGATAGAGACTTGACACCTCTCTCTATGATCACTTGCCTTAAATAAAAAGGAGGTAAATATTTCAGTAATGCTGGTGATAGAAAAGCACAATCCCACAACCTGGGATCTCTGATCCAGTAATTCCTTGAATAACCATGTTTTCCACCCCAGTGGAGCTGTTTTATGTGATTTCTAGAAACAGCTGTTCTTTTCCAAAAGCAGCCAGCACCAAACATCCCTAGAGTGCTCCCTAAAATATTCCCACCTGCTGGGTAGAAGATTCCTCAGGATTTAACCTTTTCTCCTTAAATGAAAAAGGAGATGATGCACTTTATCCTATGGTGTAATTCCAATGGTCAATATTAAAAGACAGTCAGGTACTTCGGGAATGTGAGATCAAACCAGGTTTCGAATCTATATCTGATAAAATAGTTAATATTAAAAGAAGAAAAATAACTGAAATGACCTTCAAGCTGCACCATTTTTTGGTTTCATCAAGCCCCACATGCCAGACCTTGTTCTGGTGTAGCTCAGAGCTGTGCAAGGACATTTTTCAGTGGAGGTGCAGCAGTGCTGATGCTAAAACACCACCAGGTCTTCTGTAAGAGTCCGTATTACCTCCATATCAATCATATTGATATTGGGCTCTTTCTCCAGGCAGCACTGACAGAACCAGAGCACACAGCCTCAAGCTGCACCAAGGGAAATATAGATTGAGTATTAGGAAAAAATTTTTTACAGAAAGGGTGATAAAGTTCTGGAATGGCTGCCCGGGGAGGTGGTGCAGTCCCCATCCCTGGGTGTGTTTAACACAGCCTGGATGTGGCACTGGGTGCCAGGGTTTGGTTGAGCTGTTGGGGCTGGGTTGGACTCGATGGCCTTGAAGGTCTCCTCCAACCTGGTCATTCTGGGAATTCTGTGAATATCCTCAGCCAGGACCTGCTCTGACCACCAGCTCACGTGGATGTGAACTCACTCATGTCCCTGGTGCTGTCTGTGATCACAGCAGTGAGTCAGGAACTGTTCTAACACAAAGCTGAATGGAAAAATTCATGTGGACAAAGCTAACACTGGGTTATTCCCTGGAATGCATTTCAGGGATGGACTTGGCAGTGCTGGGTTGATGGCTGGACTTGTTTCTAAAGGTCTTTTTCAACCTGGATGCTCCTGTGATTCCACAACTTCCTCACGGTCATGAGCCAGAACTCAGACATGGTTAAATTATCTCCCACAAAGGCTGTTTGAACCCACACTATCCTTCCAGCTCACCTCTATTTCCCTGTCCCTACCAGCTGCCTTTCCTACCTTTGTCTGTGTGTATTTCCTTACAGAACAGTCAGTTTAGCCCAGTCAGCCAAGTGCCACCACTCTGGTGTTGTCCAACCCCTTCGCTTCGTGTGCTCTTTGCTGAAATGCCAAATTCTCCTCTAACTTCAGTGTCTGCACCCAGCTGAGCTCAGGTGGGCTCAGTTCTGGCACGAGGCACACCAGGAATGGCTCCAGAGGTTGGCCCTGGGGTTTGGGTATGGTCTCATGAGCGGCATGTCTAACCTGCCCAATTTCTGCTGCCAGCCAAAGCACAGAGGGAGGTTCCAGCTGAAGAACCAGGGGTGCCAAAGCCCAGCCCTGCTCCTTCCAGGGAAGAGGAGGCTGCTGGAGGGGAAAGCACTCGGGAACGCACTGTTCCCATTGACAGGTAAATAAATACCCACCTCCACATATCCAGGATATCCACGTGGATTTCTGACTTTGGTGCAAGAAAAGCAAGTCCCCTGTGGTGGATCCAAACAGTGTCTTGTAGTTTGTCAATATTTTTAGAATCCTGGTGACAATGCTTTGTCAAGGAAGGGCAAAAAAGTGTTGGAGAGAAATTAATCCCCCCCCCTCCCCAAACCAAAATTCTTCCTGCATTAATTTTAAGCAAATAACTCTTTGTCTGCTGGTTAAACAGATCAATGGCAGGGTGTAATCCTGCACCTCTTGTTGTGTGGCTGTGCCATGATCTTTTCTCTTGGGTTTCTTGAAAGAACATCTCCAGATGCAGGGGCAGGAGGCTGGTACAGGAGAGAAGGAGACGTGGTCTGGGACGTGCACAGTGAAGTTTACATCGAGACCACAGAAAGAACTCGAGTGTATAAGACTGAGGAGAAGACTCCAACAAGTAAGACCAAACCCTCTTTCCCATGATTCTCACTGTCTTCTCTTTTGGTAACAACTCCTGACTGTTTTTTTTTTAATTTATTTGATTTTTTTAAATTACTTTTTAATTTAATTTTTCTTTTTAATTTTTGAGTGGTAACTGTTTATTAAACAAAAAGTAATAGGTAAGTGTGAAGACAAGTCTAAAACTAATGCTAGCATGAACAACCCCAAATATATTGCTGTTGTACCTCTTGATTTGACTTTAAACTACTGTTACATTCTAAATAGTCTGTCCTATAAATTCCATTAACTCCAACCCTGTCAGCACGCTGGGAAAGAAGTTTCAGTTTCATTTGCATGCAGCAAATGCTCTTTTCTCACCAGGTCCTCCTTACATGCAAGTGACAATAGAGGATGTGCAGGTGAACTCTGGGGAACGTGCCAAATTCCAGGCAGTCATTGAAGGAACCCCTCAGCCCACAGTTTTGTGGTTCAAGGTGAGTGCAGACTCATTCCTGGCTGAGAGTCAGGACTGCAATGCACAATTCCACAGGGAATTTCATCTGCTCTTTCCTCCCACACCTCTCACACTGACTCTGGATTGTGTCTGTAGTTTATGGAACCAGCTGTTCCCACTGAACCACCACCTGTGCATCTCACCCTGCGTTGTCACCCTGCAGAGAGGGCAACCAAGATGGTTTTGGGGATCAAAAAGAGCACAAAGAGAAATTGTTTCTACCTGAGTGCCACTGATGTGTGCTGCAGTTTGGGGGCAGGACTGGGATTGAGTGGTTTATCCCAGTTGTCAGGTTTATTGTGACTTCCAGGCTCTATCTTTCCTGTAACTACTTAGTAAAATCAATGTGACTAAGGACAATGAATATTCTGTAGAAGGGAGAGAAATTATTTATTATCCCTTAGAATATTGTTGTCATATCTTGCTAGATCCTCCCTTCCAGGCTGAAGAGCCCCAGTCTGCTGTCAATATACTCATCCTGAGGCTTTTACAGAGGACATTGATGATGATGATGTACCAAATAGTGCCACACCATGGGCAAACCAAGCATTTATCAAATTATACTCTGTGTCTTATCCTTCATTTCTTCCCTAATAATTTCTACTATCTGGTACCTTTTAGCTCCCACCAAGCACTGAGCTGGTGCTGCTGTAGAGTGCTTTACTCCAACTTAAATTTTTGTTACAGTTTTTTAAGGAAAACCTTAGAAACAGAGATTTTATGTGGGAAAACAGGATTGCATCACTTCATATTTGCGGTATAATATACATATATGTACATATTATAGTATATGTTTTTATCTTGCATTTTTCTGTCATAGGGACCTTTTGCAATTGCTCACAATCTGCTCTGTGTCACACACACTCCGTCCTGCCCCTTTCTTCATAGGACTTATGAAAAAAATCCAGTATCACAGAACCATTAAGGTTGGAAAGACCTCCAAGGTCACTGAGCCCAACCTCTGACAGAACACCACCTTTTCAACCAGACCCACGTCCAGTTGTTTCTTGAACACTTCCAGGGATGGTGATTCCACCACTCCCCTGGCAGCATTTTCTCCTCATTTATGTGAGGTTCTCCTCATTTATATGAGGTTTGCTCACATAAATAGTCTGTGTTGTAGCTCTGCTCCCATATCTTGCTTTTGAAGTGATGCTTTGAGAAGGCTGACCTAGAACAGAGGCTGGACAGAGCTAAAGAATAAAGCAGGGATTTATTCAAAGGATCTCCTCCATGGATGCACCTTGGGCAGCACCAGAGCCCAGCCAGGGCTGCACCCAAGATGAACCAAAATGGCCCCAAAATGCACGAGCGCTCCCGGGGTCTCTCCCTGGGATCAGTTCTGCTCCATTTGCACCTTGCAGTTCATTGTCCCATTCCAGCTTTAGCCCAGGCAGTCCCACCCTGCTTGTTTTTCCCTCTCCAGCCCACGGTGTTTGTGCTCTGGGGCTGAGATTTGGGTCATTTGTCCTTGGTGCCCAGCTGGAGCAGGAATTGTTTTGTCTCCCTGCTCTGTGCACAGAGCTCACCATGCCCTGATGTGAAGCTCAGAACTCCACACTAAAGCAGCACAGAATTTGAAAAACATAAAAGCTAAACCTGAGGCATCAGAAGAGCAGAAGCATCTGTTTCCATCTTGGCTTTCCCAGTGCCAAAATGTCATTTCCTTCCCTCAGGGCACTTCACTGCTGACAGACAGCAACAGGATCCATCAGGGGAGGGAAGGAACAACTTATTTCTTAGTCGTGGACAATGCTGCCCTGGAAGATGGTGGTGTTTATACCTGTGTTGCCAAAAATGCAGGAGGGGAGGTTTTGTGCAAAGCAGAGCTCGTCGTACGTGAAGGTAATGCCATCCTGTTACCTGTGATGGCAATGTCACCCTCTCACCTGTGAGGGCAATGCCACCCTCTCTCCTGTGAGGGCAATGCCACCCTCTCAGCTGCAGGAGTTGTCTCCACTGCCATGGCAGTGTGTAATTTGTTGCAGTCATTATTCTGGTACCTGTATGGAATCTGTTCTGGGTTCCTGTGTAGCTTTTACATATGGCCAGTCTGGCAGGATCCAGGATAAAATCAAATCACAAAATCCCAAAATGGTTTGGGTTGGAAAGAACCTTAAAGATGCCCTAATTCCAAGCCCCTGCCATGGTCAGGGACACCCTCTGCTATCCCAGGTTCCTCCAAACCCCATCCAACCTGAACACTTCCAGGGATGGGGCAGCCACATCTCTGGGCAACCCCAAAGTTAATTTTAACACATTCTTCTTATCAAACAACTCCACTTAATTCTCCTTCAAAGTTTAGAAGACCCCTCCAATTTTTCCTGCCTTAAATTGTCCTGTAATAATAACTTTGCACACTATTAGCAAGGTATTGTTGTCTGAATATTCACCCTTTTGTTTTTCTTTATTTCCACAGCTAAGAAAGACCAAGAAGGGAAGAAAGTGGCCACCAGGAGAAAGCTCCACTCCCATTATGAGGTTAAGCAGGAGATTGGAAGGTAAATAAATTTTCCAACTCTACAGCCAGGGAATTCTCATTGGCCATCTGAGCTGCTGAGGCAGAGGTGGGTCCTTAGAAGTTGGAGATAAAGGCAGAAGGGGGATGTCACTCCAAGGTGTGCTGGGGCAGCTCCAACCAGAAAAAACATCCAAAGGCTCACAGATTAGTGCCTGGATGTGGCTTCTTGGCAACAGGAGCATCCCAAGCCCGTCACATCAATCTGTCCAAGGGATGCAGGAGCACCAGCACGAGCCTGCATCAGCTGCAACAGCTTTTCTCTTCATGGGAACACCTTGCTTCCATTTGGAGACAGCCAGGAGAGGGCAACAGCACCTCACACACAGCAAAACGAGCTTCTCGTGCTGGAGAAGTGAAGGACAGAGCAGCAGGGAGCTGTCAGAGGCCAGGCTGGGGGAAAATCTCTGCCCAGGTCTGATCAGGGCTTGTCCTTTCATTCTGCACAGGGGCTGCTTCAGCTTCGTGAAACGGGTGGTGCACAAAGGGAACAGGGTGTCCTGTGCTGCCAAATTCATCCCTCTGAGGAGCAAAACCAAGTCCAGAGCTCATCAGGAGAGGGATATTCTTGCCTCTCTGTCCCACGACAGAATTACCAGGCTCCTGGATGAGTTTGAAACACGAAAAACACTGATTTTGATTCTGGAGTTGTATCCTTTTCTGTGCAGTTGTCTGTGGAAGAGCCTGGGTAGTACTGGGTAGAGCTCATTTATGAAATAGCCAAGTAATTAATTTTTTGTTTGTTTGTTTGTTTTTTTCCTGAGTGAAAAGGGCACACACAATTCTTCTCTGCACAACAGGATAGCACAGCTCTGTGAGAGCTCCACTGCAATCCTCATCTTCTGCTGGGTGAGAAAAATCAGACTTGTATATACAAATGTGAATGAGTCATTAAGCACCAAAATAATTTTGAAAAATCTGGAAGTTATAAGCTCTGTTTCCATGAGATCCTGTCCAGCTGAGCATGAGGGAAATGCAGAACAGAAACCCCAAAATCAACAGACAGATTTTAGCAGAAGTGGCACCAGGTTTAGAGCAGACCATGATGATCCCATAGCCTGAGATCACCTCGTGAATTCTGCTCTTGGCTGGATGGAGGAGGTTCCAGAGTCAAAATAAGCTTTTCCACATGGTTCTGTTGTCCCTTAATGCCCCTGTCAGATGCTCCAGTGAGGAGCTCCTGGATCGTTTATTCAAGAAGAGTGTGGTCACTGAAGCTGAGGTAATTTCTCATTTGAAAGCACAGTCAGTTCTTTCTGCATTTTCCTTTTGGAATATGATAAATGTCTTTGAACAAGTGATAATCCATCAAAGCAGAATCAGCCTTTACAATGTGTTCCTGGCAACTTTCATTGCTAGTTGGGGTTTTTTGGGGAATAACTACAAACAGCCAGGGGGTTTGATGACCAACATTGCATTCAGCCAAAATAAAAATTATTATATTTTCTCTCTCGTCATAATTTCCTTGCTATCTGTCATCTGGAGCTCCTATCTCCCCTTATTTAGTACCACTTTATTACTTTATCCCCCTGTAACTGTACTCTATCTACTCCCTTCCTATCTTCAAAAGAAAAGCTGAAGTTATGGTTTCTAAGGGATTTTTTTTACATCCTTGGTGCTAAAAGTTCAAAATGTTTCATATCTCCCATCTAGTAGCTAGGTGTCCAATATTTATTGGTAAAATAATTCTTTTTTTGGAGAAATTCTCAAAGGGAGACATCATAGAATGGTTTGGGCTGGGAGGGACCTTTAAAGATCAAATCTTGGTGAAATCAGGGACTCTCCCATTTACTCTCCCTGTTTAATAATTGTTCATTTATTAATTGTTTAATGATGGGCTCAATTCTCAGGTCAAACTGTACATCAAGCAAATTTTGGAAGGAATCAAATATCTTCATGACAACAACATCCTTCATTTGGACATCAAGGTAATGAGCAACGACATGTTGGCCAAGGATTGGGTGTTCTCTGAATTATTCTTACGACTGAAAATACTCCCTGCTCTCAAGAAAAAATTCCCCATTTATTTATTTTCTTTTTCATTGAACAGCCACTGAACATCCTCATGGTTTATCCTGAGAGGGAAGACCTGAAGATCTGTGACTTTGGGTTTGCCCAGAGGATCACGCCCGTGCAGCCCCAGTACAGCAAATACGGCTCTCCGGAGTTTGTTGCCCCAGAAATTGTTTCCCAGTCACCAGTGTCAAAAGCAACTGATATCTGGTAATCTCTCATTCTCCCAAAAAGCTTTTCCAGGCCCTCAATGGCCTGAATTTCCATTAGCTGTTAATTAGTAAATGGAGCAGTGACTATAACACAGGAAACAGAAATTGAACGCTGACAATACAAAAGCCATCAAGGCTCTTTAAAGCTCCTTCTGTCTAATTTTTTTCAGCCATTATTGAACTCTGACTGCTAATTAATGCAAAGAAGCATCTTGGAGGAGATGATCTCTATTCCAGGCAGCAACTAAAAGAAATAATCCTAAAGAGCTTTCTAGAAAAGGCAAAAAAGTTTTAAAAAAAGAATTATTTTGAGTCCTTTCCTCTATCTGTGATTTAAAAATGAAGGATTGCTTGAGAACAATTTAAGAAAATATTGAAGGAGAAAAATGAATAGAAATGGAAAAAATCAATAAATAGCTTTTAGGATTTATTATTCTAGAAAGGTGAGGAGAAGGTGATCTTGCTGTTTCAGTGGCAGGAAGAGGGGCTTGAGAAGGATGGAAAATTAGTGACAAAAATAACATTTGTGTTCCCTCTCTCCTCAGGGCTGTTGGAGTCATCACATATTTAAGGTAAATAAATCTTGGACACATTCCCTCAATAACCCTTTGTCCATCAAAGCCCTTCAGCACTTTCAAATGAGGGACTTCAGTGGAGCATTCAGTCCTCCCATAATAAAGAAAATTTATTTTGTGGTTTCCTCATTTCCTGGTTGCTCCTCACGAACATTGCAAGTCCCAGGCATCGAGCCCCTCAAGTATTTAAAAACCCAGTGTAAGCATTTGTGCTTCTATCATTTGAACAGAAAACAGAAACCTAAAACCTGTCTCCTTTCATTTTATGGTGTTCAATAAATAAGCCTCACGTGCAAGTCTCCATTTGCTGGGGAGAACGACAGGAAAACTCTCCTAAACATCCAGAACGGGGAAATTTCATGGACCATTCCTGATGTTGTTCACTTGAGTGAAGATGCAAAGGACTTCATGAAAGGGATCCTGCAGCAGCACCCCAAGTGAGTGCCCACCTGTGCCTCCCTCTGTTGGTGTCTCAGCAGCCACAGCCCAGCTCATCGTTTGGTTTGAAAAGGAGAAAGTTGAGTGAGATGTGCTGCATTTTTCCCTAATTCTTCTTTATTATTCCCTATTACCCAACCCACCACTCGGATATTTGCCAAATTGGCCTCTCCCTGGTGTGGTGATGTCTTTGCTCCCTGCCTCCCCCAGGCTGAGGAGTTTCTGGAATGACACAGATGAGTGGAAAGAGCACAGACTGGTACTGAGGGAATTAAATAACATTGACCACATTCATTAAGCAATTTCAAGTACAAAAGTTGGCTTGAAGGCATATTTACAGGCATTTGGTTTTAATTTCATTCCTACTCTTTCTGCCTGCTGCCAAAGCTATTTTCACTCTGGCCGCCTAAAGAGGCAAAGTCACTCTCAGAGATGCTCTGGACACTCTTGGGTTCCTGCAAAGAGCCAGGAGCTCTTCCTGAGCATCTGGGGGAGTGTCAGACTGAAAAAGGAGGATGTTTTCCCCTCAGGGGAAGGAAACCTTGAGTTGGAAGCTGCTGTTTGTCTTTTTTGTTCCTTTGCTCCAAATCAGCATCCCTGAGTGTACATGGGTGTCTGCATGCAGCAGAACCTTCAGGAAGATCAGCGATTGATGTTGGAGGGGATTTCCAACTAAAATATCAATCTGTTCTCTTACCAGATCCAGGCCAAGTGCTTTGGACTGTCTTTCCCACAAATGGTTCATGGTAAGTTTGTCCTTGTCCTCTATTAGTCAATTTTCCCTAAGATCCAATCTGAACCTCCCCGGTGCAACCTGAGGCCATTCCCTCTTGTTCTGTCACATCAGTACAGAAAGGAAGCTGGCCTTGCAGACCAAAGTTTATATTCCAAAGCCTTAAATCACTAAGGAAAAGAGTCAAAAATTGCTAACAGCAAAAATAATTTAATGACAGATATTGAACAGGTTCTGATTTAATCACTGAAAAGCTCATTTTGTCTGCAATTTAACTATGAAAGAACTGCAGCATTTGATCTACTGTAACTTTCCTAAATTAAACAATTGTGTAAAGAGAGAATTCTTTAAAAACCCCACAAAGACACCTCAAGAAATGAAATCAGTATTTTTTAACCAGTGGTTTTCCTCTCATTCCACCTGGCAGCACAACGTCCCTCTTGAAGCAGCCCATTTCATTAACACCAAACAGCTCAAATTCATTGTGGCTCGGAGCAAGTGGCAGGTGAGTTGCCCCTAATCTGTGTTGATTCTGTTTAGTTATATCTATTTTTAATTGCTGAATAATTTAATATTATAACTGATAATTTAATATCTGAACCTTCGAAAATCTTTTAGGCTAGAGCAGCTAGCTCAGCAGAGATCTGAGCGTGGCTGGGAGTTGGGAAAAAGCCCAGGAGAGATGGATGTGTCAGGAATTAATTATCTAGGGTTTTACTGCCTGGAATCCCATGCAGGAGCCTGTAAGACACAAGGTTGTGTCTAAGTTAGGTGCCCTCAGCTGCCTTTGCAATCAGAGCTGAATTACAGACAGGTGCCAAGAAAATGCCTCTTTTCCTGAAGTTCTCTCAAATAATTGGATTGATTGCCTTCTGAACATGCCAGTTTCTCTCTGCTGGCTGGAAGGAGAGGCCCAGCTTCAATTGAGATGCCCTACATGACAGAATTTAGAGCAGAGGAATCCCATCTCCTACTGTTCTGCTGCCTAAGTCACTGGAGGTTGTATTGCAAAGGATTTAAAGCTATTTACACCTGCGAGTCTCTCATCTGATGTTTTCCATCAAAAACTCCTTTCCATCTGTTTTGAGTGGCCAGATTGACTTTGGAAATCTCAAACAGAGTCCTGTTTTCTCCCAGTCACCAAAGCAAGTGTGTTCCCTGAAGTCAATTTAATGTCATGTCAATGAAGAGGAAGATTTGGAGAGAAAATGAGGCCTGGATTGGTAACATGTGCAGGGGGTGGCAGTGTCTAGTTAGACTCATGGGTGCAGGAGTTCATTTTGCTGTGTTTGCTTTCCATACTCTGACCATGTTCCCATCTTCTTCTGCTGTGTTGTGTTTCCTTCTCAGCGCTCCCTGATGTGCTACAAATCCATCCTGGTGATGAGGTCCATCCCAGAAATCCTGGAAAGGACCCACGACAACAGCTCCCTGGCCATCTCCAGACACCTCATTGAGGAAAGCACTTCATCTAGCACCAGTGGCTCCTCCTCAGACAACGAGAACTCAAATTTCCCCCAAAAGAAGCACTTCGGCTCCACCCCTGAACTGCACTTTCCCGTATTTGATGCCCCGAGCCATCCAGAGCCTCTGAAACGTGCGAGTGAACGGGAGCACTCCAAAAGCTCCATCCCTCCAGTAAAACCCATGAGGAGGAAATATGCCTCAGTGAAAGCTGAGGTGGGGGATAAATCACCCACAGAAAGCAAAGAGCTCATGGCAAGTATCTTACAGGAGAAAGAGGAGAGGCTCCTTCCCAGCCTTCGGGGAGAGCCATCCCAAAAAAGTATCGCTGCTGAGCCTTCATCCCTGAGGGCTTCCACAGAAAGCACATCACTTGTGCATCAGAAAGAAAAACCAGACACACCTTCATCTGAAAAGGACAGAGGTGAAGAGGCAGAGGATGGGGCAGAGAAGCCATCTGCCTTTGTTCCCAGGCAGAGTGTCATTAAAAGCACCTTCTACAGCCAAGCAACGGAGCTGCCTGCGAGGCCGCCTTCGTCACCAGGCAGGGAGTTCAGAAGGCACCTGGACAGAGCCAGGAGGACTTTCCGGAAGGCTGGCTATTCAAAGGTGCCCCTCAGTGGCCTCCGAGAACCCCTCCTTGAGCAGTTTGAACTGGAAGAAGAAGAAGAAGAAGGAGGAGATGATCGCAGAGAAGCTCTGCTGGGATCCTTGACCAAATCCGCGTCGTTTGACACGGCCAGGAAGCCCCCACACCCTGCCATTGCTGGTGGCAGCCGCAGCCGCTCCCTGGATGACTACAGGCTGAGATCCTCCAGATCCCTGAGGGAACAAGAGATTTTGGAGGAGGACTGTGATGTGTTGTCCCAGGAAAGCTGCCCTGAAGGCAGCGATCACTGCGATGTTTCTGCAAGGGCTGGCAAGGGATGTTCTGCAGGCCCGGCAGAGCAAGGGGACCTCAGGAGAGCCAGCAAGGATTGCTCAGGAGAGAAACCCTCTCCCTCCACACACTGTGAGGGGAATGGGTGCCCACCTGCTCTCATACAGCACGTAGAGGGACTTCCAGTGTCACCTCACAGGAGTGAGAATAAGAAGCGTTTATTGAAGAAGTCAAAAGCCACTGAGATTGAGGAGGACGCTGAACATTTGGAAGGGAAAAGCCCCATTCCAACTGCCCAGTGCTCAGATGTAACAGCACCATCAGCTGCAAAACATGAGAGCACAGAGGGTAAATCTGCCTCTGGCCATGCCTCTGACTCTGCTTTTCAGGAGGGCAAAGAGTCCATTTCAACCCTCACACATTCAGAAACCACCCCAAAGTCATCTCCTCTGAGTAAGGGAGGCGTCTGTCTGCCCCAGGAATCTGCTCCCACTGGCACCCACCCAGATCTAACAGGTGGAAGCTTGCTTGTCAAAAGGACAGCCCCAGCCCCACCTTGGAAAGACAAAAGGCAGAAAAACTCAGATGAAAAGACTTTGGCTCATGGCACTGCTGAATCTGAACCCATGGAGTATGAAAGCTATGCTGCTCCAACAGAACAAACAAAAATTGAATCACTTCCAGTATGTAAAGACAAAAGTGAGGAAATTCCTGGGAAAAGTGTTCCAGCAGCTACCGTCACTCTGGGCAAACAGCCAGGTACCCTCACAGCTGGTGAAGGTGTTCCTCAGAAGCTGAAGAGCCATAAAGACGTGAGATCTGCTGTCCTGGACGATGCAGACGCAGTTGTTACAGAAATCACTCCGCCATCAGCCCATGGTTATGAAAACCAAGCACACAAGAAGGCTCCTGTTCACTCAGACACAGCAGCAGCTGTCCTGAAGGGAGAGCAGCTTGCTGCTCCCAAAATCCCACCACCAGGATCAGCTCTGGTCTCTGATGGAGCACAGCAGGCTCTCAGCAAGGAGGAACTTGCTGCTTTGAGAAGTAAAACCTCAGCTGTCACAGGGGTTGTTTCCAGTTTGGCCCATGAAGGCGCTGAACCCCAGAAGGTTCCTGAAGGCCACAGCTCAGAGCCTGCTGCTCTGGAGAGCAGACACCCAGCCAGAGCTGCCTCCTCCCAAAGCACTGTGGCCCCTCAGGTCTGGGAGGGTGAAAATCAAGAACACCCAGAGGTGTCAGTTCACAGGGAGGTGAGATCTGTTGTGACAGCAAGTGGAAGGCGAGCAGCTGGACAAGCTGTGGCTGCTCCTTTCCCCAAGGCTGGACATGGGGTGCTTGAGCAGCACAGGGCTGGGATTTCAGATGGTCTGGAGAGTGGCAGTTCAGGTGCATTAACTTCTTCACAACCAGAAATTGCTCCAGCTGCAGCCTATGAACTGGTATATGAGGAATATCCAGAGGGTTATGGTGAGGATGGAGGCATTGCCTTAGAAAGTGGAAGAAGTGATGCTGGAGAAACTGCCCCACCGCTGCTCCGCAGGGATTACCATGGCCAGGAGCTGTCACACCACAGATCTTCTTTTTACAGTGATGAGGAGTCTGCTGTGCTGGAGGGCTTGGTGGATGAGATGGTTTCTCTCTCTGAGGAGATGGATGTTTGGGCAGAGTCAGTTTCTGGAGAGAAGGGAAGCAGGAGGCACATTTCTCCTCCCAGAGGGATGTCCTACAAAGGCAGCCAAGCACACATGGACGCCTCCTTCCCTTCTGTCCAACAGGGTGGAAGAGGAGAGGTCGCTGAGCAGGATGACCTTGCAGAACCCTGCCTTGCTGTGAGTGAGGAGCCAGGAGTCCTGGAAGAGCAGGGAGCACAGACAGTTCCTCATGAATGTGAGCACCTGGAGGACTTGGCATTTGAGACCTCCCCTTCCAGCCCAGAGAGCCTTTCCTCCACAGAGAGCTTGGACACTGCAAGAAGACACATCCCAGTGATCAAGGACACTGGCAAACACCCAGAAGTCTCTTTGGTGAAAATCAAAGACCTGTCAGATGAAACACCCAGTGTTGGCAGCGGCCCCCAGAAATTCGACATCTCAGAAGTGGAGCCTGCCTATTTGAATTTCTCAGATTTGTACGACATTGTCTATTTCCCATTTGAGTTTCTGAGCTATAAGAAGCCTTCACCCAAACCAGTTCCTAGAAGGTTCATGTTCCTTGGTGAAAGGGCAAGGTCCCCTCCTGCAGGACATCTCCATAAGGATAAAAGACTGTGCATCAGGGAGCAGGAAGACAAGAACAGGAACAACCGTTTGGAAATATCTGAGGATTCAAAGGCAGCTAACTTAGGCATGGGGAAAGGGGCAGAGAGCCATAAAGAAATGTATAGCTCCCAAAAGGACTCCAGTGGGAAGCAGAAAAGCTCCTTCCACAGCAAGCCTGGACTCTTTAAGCCTTATGCAAGGTCTCATTCAGTGGAGCAGTCAGTGGAGCAGAGTCTGAAGAAGAAAGTAAAAGCTTCTGTCGCCCACATTTCAAGAATCCTAAAAGGAAAGACATCTCCTGAGCCAGAGGAAGGTAATTATTTCCCTCAGTTCCTTTACAGATTTGCTGCCATAACTGGCCTCTGCTACAGCTGCCCTTTTTTCCCCTAGCATGTTTGAAGCTGTGGTTAGACCAGAATTACAAATCTGGCTGTGGCAGGTTCTGAATTCAGCAGTCTCCACCATCAAGTCTCTGTTACTGGCTGTCTTCAGTGGAGTCAGCTGGGTTAATCCACTGATGGAAGGGGCTCAAATTCCCTGTTTGAGGTGGCACAGAAGCAGAGCAGGGCTGGGCGATGCTTTCTTTGCTGCAGTTGTCATCTGACCATGGCAAATCCCTCAGGTTAAACTGACTGAGAGAAGCTGAAGTCACCCTGGTTACTGGACATGGGGATCTGTCCTTTCTTCTCTGCCATCCCTGGATATTCCCTGTTCTTCCAGGACACTGTTCTGTTTGCAGCAGCTGTCACAGACTTCTCTGTTAATCAAATGCTGGTTAGTAAGGGAACCTGTGACTATTTATGTGTGAAGGCAGGACTGTCACTGCAAATAGATGCCATGGGGAGAAGGGTGGCCTTGAATGACTTCTCATCCTTTCTCACAGCAGAGTTTGGTGAGCTGGGAAGTGAGGCAGCAGAAAAGGAGCTGTTAATAGGGGCTGAAGGATCTCTGAAGAGGAAATCAGCACTCCCTTCATTCAAGCTGCCAAGCCTCATCCCAAAGGAGAAAGGTATTGCTGTGGCAGGAGTCATTGGTTTGTTTTACCCTCAGAGGGTGATTCAGGAAAGAATTGCTTTATCCCTGACAAGTTTCCCCTTGGCTCCATCAGGAGCATTTTCTGAGGTCATGTTACTGTCCCAGCATTCAGCAGAGCCCAGACAGATACTGGGAAGGGCAGCTGGGGAGGCTGTGGCAACTGTGGGAGGCTGGCGGCCACTGTGGAGGAACACAGAAGAAAACCTGAATTCCCCCTTTCCCATGGAGATAGGAGCAGATTTAATGCTCTACAGGGTTTTTTCTTCTTCAATATCCATCTTTCATGTCTCCTTCTCTCTTCTTGTGTTGTCTCAATCAGAGAATCATTTAGTTGGCAAAGACCTCTAAGTTCACTGAGTCCAACCATTACCCCAGCACTGCCAAGGCCACCACTAAACCATGTCCCCAAGTGTCACACATCTGTTAAATCCCTCCAGGGTTGGTGATTCCTTGGGCATCCTCCTCCAGTCCTTGACAACACCTTCCATGAAGATATTTTCCCTAATACCCAAACTTAACCTCCCTTGAGGCAACTGGAGGCCATTTCCTCTTGTCCTGTTTGATCCCCTCATCCTCAAAATTCCATAATTCAGTTTTTCCCCCACATTTAGGTGTGACCAGAGGAAAACCCTTGATGTGACAGGGTCTCTCTCTGCTCTGAGCTGTTCTGCTGCTTTAGCTGTACCAGGGCTGGGCAATGCAGATATTCCCCATGGATTTTCCAAGATCCATCTGGCCTGTCACATTACACCCATGGGTGAACAGGGTTCCTTCACCTGTGCGCTCTGTGCCCGCGGGATTCTTCAAATGGTGGTCAAAGGAACGGGACACCATGAACCAGAAAGGTTCTTGAGCCCATTAAAAATGCTCTCTCATGTCCTGCAGGGATTTATATTTGTACCAGGGCTGGGCAATGCAGTGGATTTTTCAAGATCCATCTGGTCTGTCACACCCATGGGTGTACAGGGTTCCTTCACCTGTGTGCTCTGTGCTCAGGGCATTCTCCAAATGGTGGTCAAAGGAATGGGACACCATGAACCAGAAAGGTTCCTGGCCCCATTAAAAATGCTTTCTGATGTCCTGCAGGGATTTATATTTGTACCAGGGCTGGGCGATGCAGATATTCCCCATGGATTTTCCAAGATCTATCTGGTCTGTCGCACCCATGGGTGAACAGGGTTCCTTCATCTGTGTGCTCTGTGCTCTGGGCATTCTCCAAATGGTGATCAAAGGAATGGGACACTATGAACCAGAAAGGTTCTTGACCACATTAAAAAAGCTTTCTGATGTTCTGCAGAAATTTGTTTTCCACCAAGCCCTCCAGGCCATCCTGAATCCCCCTTTCCCTCCTCTCTGCAGCCCCGTCGTTCACTGAGGAGCTCACGGACCAGGCTGCGGCTGCCGGACAGTGCGTGACGCTCTCGTGCCGGACTGCACCTCACTCCTCCCTGCACATCAGCTGGTTCAGAGGTGACACTGCCATCCCTCCAGAGAGCCCCTGACCCTCAGGACAGGGCCTACAATTACCCCTGTATAAATTGCAGGGTATTTATCTCCCCCATCTCTGCTTTCCAGATGGGAGACCTGTCCAGAGCAGCAGCCGGATCCTCATCTCCTCCACACTCAAACACTTCCAGCTGTTAACAATTCTCTCTGTTAATGCTGAGGATTTTGGTATTTACACCTGTGTGGCCACAAACTCTCTGGGCTCAGCATCCACCTCTTGTGTCATAAGAAAAGCAGGTGAGAGAAGGAGTAGCTATAGAAATAGGTATTTAAGTAATTTTGTCCCCAAAAATGTAACCTATCAATACCTTGGAGATGAGATTTCTTCACATGGGTGAAGAAAGAGAGAGAGAGAAGAAGATCTCTCCCTTGCTGTGGTCCACAGCCTGTGCAGGGTTCATTCCCTCTTCTTCACTCTTTATTTTCTCTCCTGGATTAAGAGCAACTCCAAGATAAAATCTTAATACTGAGTTTAAATCAGAGATGGCAAAATTGCTGTTCCACTAGCTGTGTGTATATATACGTATACATAAAAAACATTTACATGTTTTATATATATATAAATAATATGTGCAGCTGAGACATGCTGGGTGTAGAGTTTTGTATCATAGAGTGCTGCTGTTAACACTCATGGGCTTTGTGCCCCCTCTCCACAGAGGTTCCCCCCAGCCCTCCACCCCCTGACATCGTGGAGGTCTACAAGGATGGAGTGCAGGTGGTTTGGAAACCTGTGGAAACCAACACCCCTGTCCACTACAGTGTCCAGTGCAAGACTGAAGGTAAAGTGCTGTCCTTATGCTTTGCAAGGGACATCTTGGTTTGTATGATCTCTTCACCAGCTGAAAATTTTATTGTTATTCAGAAACAGCTTGATTTAACTCCTCAGTTTAGAGTTATAATGGGATTCATACAGGTATCATTTAACAATCTAAAAGTTAGGAGTTGTGTTGGTTAAATCAGCCTGGAATTTGCATATTCATACCTAGGCTTTGCTAAAGTGTGAATCAAGCAAGGCTGTGTGAAAGCTACAACCAAAAAGTGAGCAGCTACAGGAGAAAATGCCTGGTCTGATATAATCGGATATAAACTCTGAGTAATCTGACAAAATGAGACACTAATGAAACAACATCATCCCAGGCTCAGGTTTTCTGTACAGTCTTGGAGAAAGATGATTTATCAAACAGGCAATTTATCCTCTGCTGAACAGCTGTGCTTTCTATTCCTATTGACTGTGGAGGAGGCTTAGGGCAAAGAGCCAGGACAAAATAACCAAAGTTTGACAAAACTGCATCACCCCTTTGATATTCTCTTTTGAGGCTTGGTCCAGAGGCTGGTGAAAGTCAGTGGATCATTTAATCATGGAATGGTTTGGGTTGGAAGGCACCTTAAAAACCATCTAATGCCAGCCCTCCATCCATGGGCAGGGACACCTTCCACCATCCCAGGGTGATCCAAGCCCTGTCCAGCCCGGCCTTGGACACTGCCAGGGATCCAGAGGCAGCCACAGCTTCTCTGGGAACCTGTGCCAGGGCCTCACCACCCTCAGAATAATAAATTCTTCCTGACATTTAATCTAAGTCTCTCACAATTTAAAGCCCTTCCCACTCATCCTGTCACTATCTGCCCTTGTCAAAAGTGGATGTTTTCCTGTTTAGTAGCAAAAGCTTTGTATCAAATCCCCAAGGCTGTTCTGTCTCTCTTGGGGTGGATTTGCTGTTGTTATTATGAGTGTGATAGCAATTCCTGCTGCAGCCACACAAACACAGCCTGGATTCTGCTGCTCCCTGTTCCTTCACTAATTCTCCAAACAAACAAACAAACAAACAAACAAACACACAAACCCTCCCTTCTGGATTAGCATGGGCAGCAGCTTTCTGCCCTTTCCCTCTGGAGCTGGTGTGAGTCACTTTCCCTCCAACACCACTTTCTTTGTCATTATTCCTTTTGACACAACTGTAGGAGAGATTTTGGGGAGGATACAAACACAAGTTCTTCCAATTAGGAAGGAAAATGGGGAACAGCATCTATATTTTCCACTGCGTTCTGTTTATTTGGCAGGAACTTGCAAAATCTTGCTCTCCTGAACACAGGAGGATTAAGATAGTCAGGAATAAATTCCTTTTTTATCTATTATTTGAAAACAGGCTTTTCTATGCTGCTTCTGCACATATTTTTCTCAATTTCTAATCTCTATCTGCTCCTTCTTGCACAAAGAGCCCCCCATTCAACCATTACCCTGTAAAATCATTGATACCTTGGGTTTGGGTGGGGAATTGCTGCTTATCCAATGGTTTGAGGCTCTTTGCCAGATTTTTTTTGAATGGAAGGATGGGTTTAATCTCAGGCAGTTGCAGGGAGTTGGGTTCAGCCTTGAGCACAGAGGGCACAGCATCATGTGGGAGGAATGCTGATTAAATGTTTGCTGGGAATTTTCTCCTTCCTAACTTAGTCCCACGAATAATGAGTCCAGAATGCACTTAGAATTCCAGTTCCATGAGAAATCATCTGAGTTTCATAAAAACTGAGTAAAAATCCCCATGCTTCAAACACTGGGTTTGCTGGGATGGTGTTAGCGGATGGTTCTGTCCAGGAATCCTGCACCGCATGGTCTCAACTAGATTTAAGACAGAGCCAACAGGAAAAAAAAAAAAAATTAATTATGTTTTGTTTGGAGTTCTTGATGTATATTTCCAGTAGAGTTTGGTGACATTAATTAGATAAAGAGAAAAAATACAGGAAAATGTCACCTTTCCTCTGGAACAATATTGGCACAATTTGGAATTATCAGATATGAACCAACTAATTTTAGAAAAGGTAGAGCCCCAAAGTTGGCCAAATTGGTTTCTTTACATTCCCAGCACATAAAGCTGGTGGGGAAAAAGAAAAATGGGGAAAAAAAAACACAACAAAACCCCAAATCTCTAAAAAACCTCCAAGCCATAGTGACCACCTTAAAATGAATCCTGATTTCTTTTCTCTCTGTTCTTGGTTCAGATGGGGAGTGGACAACTCTTGCTTCTGACATCACTGACTGCTGCTACTATGCCAGAAATCTCCCCCAGGGCTTCATCTACAGCTTCAGGACAGCCTGCAGCAGCAAGGCAGGGATGGGCCCCTACAGTGACCCCTCTGCCAAAGTGGCAATCACTGCCAAGGATCAGACGGGTAAGACCAAACACCAAGAAAACTTTGGGATTTTCCTGCACCAAACCCGCTGCATCTTTTTAGTTGTTGACCCAGAAGCCAAGAGAAGTGAATCAAGGCCAATTCCACTTGGCTCAGGGTTGTTCAGGGCTTTTGCATCTAAAATTAAATTATTTTCTAATTATTTTCTAGTTCTGGACACAGGGGAATAGGTAAAAACATATTAAAAAGCTCAATAACATAACATCGTGTAAATATAAACAATCTGTAACTATATACTATTTAATATGATAAAATATGAAATTTAATAAAAAATAAATATATATTATTTAATAAAATAATCTATATTAAATTTAATAATAAAATAACAACCTGGGAGCTGTAGATTACCTGTTGAAGAGACAGTTTTGATTTGAGATTATGAGGAAATAGGTCTTGTACAAAAAATGTTTTACTGGAGGCATTTATCTACTGATACAGATCTTGCACTGGTGAAAACTCTGGACTTGCTTATATTACAGACTAAATCCTAAATTCAGTAGTTAACTTGTCTATTCTGGAGTCTTCCATTAGGAATTATTGTCCTTCTGTGGTGAATTTTCCAGCTGTATTTTGTCTCTGAAGTATAGAAATCTTGATTTACTATTTTTGTCACCCTTTTTACTACTTTGTACTGCACACATGTTTTTAAAATTAAGAGATCCATGGCTCCACAGCAAACAGATCCTCATGGCAAAGGAAATGTCCCTTCTGTAAAGAGACAGAAGGATGCTCTAGCTGGAATTTCCTCCCAATGGAGAGGATTGCTCTGTAAGAATCAGTTCACAGAGATATTTTTAACTCACCCCAAGTCCTCTGCTTTCCTTTTTCTCAGGATTTCTTATCATATCTCAGCTCTTCCAACCAGATGCTTTAAAGGGATGCTTTAGCATTTCAGGGAGTGCTTGGACACAACCAAACACCAGAACCAGAGCAACAAGTTCCAGCTGAAATGTCCAACCACAATTTTTCTAATTGCTTCTAATTTCTAATTAGAGTTTCTAATTTCTTGTCACGTTTTACCATATCCTGAGGATTTGCTGTGTGAGAAAATAAGAATCAGTGGCTAAAAGGTTTGATACCATAGCACACAACAAAGAATCCATCTCATTCCGTCTGCAGTGTCCACATCAGGGAATTTGGGGGTGGACAGAGCAGAATCTGCTACATTCCAATAGCAGTGGGTGCTATATTCCAATACATATTCCAATAGCAGCTGGAACACAGAGTCCCCTGGAGAAAGTTCTGCTTGTTGTTGTTCAGAGATAGCAGGGGAGACTCAGACAGGCTCCAGTTTCCACACAGAGCTGCTTTCCCATGTGAAGCTGTTTTCCCTTTCCCCCTGCAGAGCCTCGTGCTGCCACACAGGAGTCCCCATCAGCTGCCCCTGAGGAAGAGAGTGAAGTGATCTCACCTCCTGAGCCCTTCCCAACCTACCAGACCTACGCCTTCCAAACTGAGATCAAAAGGTAGAGAACCCAACTGAGTTCTTAATGCCCCAGAGGGAAATCCCACATGTGATGGAGCAGCTCTCCTACAAAGAAAGGCTGAGAAAATCGGGGTTGTTCAGCCTGGAGAGGACAAACTTCAGGGTGACCTAACTGCACTTTCCAGTACCTGAAGGGACCGTACAAGAAAGGAGATTTCCATAAGGAGATTTAGAGACAGGACAAGGGGATGGCTTCAAAGTGAATGAGAGTTGGTTTAGATTAGGTATTAGGAAAAAAAATTTTCCCTGTGTGTGGTGGTGTTCACAGGGGTCTTAGGATGAGGGAAGAGACGAGGATCTGACTCCATGTTTCAGAAGGCTTGATTTATTATTTTATGATATATATTATATTAAAACTATACTAAAAGAATAGAAGAAAGGATTTCATCACAAGGCTGGCTAAGAATAGAAAAGGAATGATAACAAAGGCTTGTGACTGACTGAGACAGTCCAGACAGCTGGACTGTGATTGGCCATTAATTAAAAACAACCACATGGGCCCAATCACAGATGCACCTGTTGCATTCCACAGCAGCAGATAATCAATGTTTACATTTTGTTCCCGAGGCCTCTCAGACTCTCGGGATAAAACATCCTAAGGAAAGGATTTTTCATAAAACATGTCTGTGACACCTGTGAGGGTGGGGAGGCCCTGGCACAGGCTGTGGCTGCCTTGTCCCTGGAAGTGCTCAAGGCCAGGCTGTTTTACCACCCTTAATGTAAAAAAATACTTCTTCCTGATATCTAGTCTAAATCAACCCTCCTTTAGTTTAATGCCATCTCCCCTTTTCCTGTCACAACAGATGTGCTGGGCAGGGGGCAGCCAATTGATTTATCATTAAATGAGCCCAGGGCTAACAGTATTTCTTGTCCTTGCTGCACCAATCTTTGCAGACACAGAAAGACACTGATTTCTGTTGGCAACAGGGGTAGTTCTCTTGCTCTCTCCTTTCTCTCCAGAGGAGTTAAGCTGTCACTCCTGTAATTTAAAGTGACTGTACAGAATAAAGACACAGGAGGATGTGCAAACTGTGACAGTAGATGCAATAACTCCCCGCCAGGCACAGATGAAAAGCACAGCACGGGATCCTGGTGGTTTTAAAGGACAGGAGAGAAGCTAAACGTGCCTTTGTGTTCTTTGCACCAGGGGCCGGTTCAGCATTGTCCGGCAGTGCCGGGAGAAGGTGAGCGGCAAGACTCTGGCTGCTAAAATCATCCCTTACTGGCAAGAGGACAAGCAGGCTGTGCTGCTGGAGTACCAGGTGCTCAGGAAGCTCCACCACACCAACATAGCCCAGCTGAAGGGTGCCTATGTCAGCCCCAGGCATCTGGTGCTGATCCAGGAGATGTGTGTGGGGCCAGAGCTGCTCCACTCCTTGGCACTACGGTAAGAACATGAGGGAAGAGCTTTCCAGTCAGGGCTGCTGTTGGGAGGAAGATACCTGTTGGTTCCTCCTGACAAACTGGATCATCCCTCTCCATCTCCTCCTCTGTGCTGTCATTGTGCACAGGATTTGTAAAGTGTTTGTTCTGCATCTTCTTGTCAGATTAAAAAATTACTGGAATTTCCTAGAGAGGTACAACTCAGGGCCACCCAGCGGAGATGCTGAAAGCAGTTTACAGTGGTTGATATGAAACTATTGATGCCTTGTGCAGGCTGCCCTAGAACAGAGGCTGGACAGAGCTAAAGAATAAAGCAGGGATTTATTCAAAGGCCTCCATGGCTGCACCTTGGGCAGCACCAGAGCCCAGCCAGGGCTGCACCCAAGATGAACCAAAATGGCCCCAAAATGCACGAGCGCTCCCGGGGTCTCTCCCTGGGATCAGCTCTGCTCCATTTGCACCTTGCAGTTCATTGTCCCATTCCAGCTTTAGCCCAGGCAGTCCCACCCTGCTTGTTTTTCTCTCTCCAGCCCACGGTGTTTGTGCTCTGGGGCTGAGATTTGGCTCATTTGTCCTTGGTGCCCAGCTGGAGCAGGAATTGTTTTGTCTCCCTGCTCTGTGCACAGAGCTCACCATGCCCTGATGTGAAGCTCAGACCCACACATTAAAGCAGCACAGAATGTGAAAAATACAAAAGTTAAACCTGAGGCATCACTGTCTCCCATAATGTGATACATGTAAGGTTTCCTTACACCAACACCTGTTAACCCCAGCACCATGACATGGAGGTTACTGAGGGTCAGGAAGATTCATTGTGGCACAAAATGGATCTGCTGAAATCCTGTGATTAAAAAAGAGGGAATTGTGGGCATCAATTCAGAGATCAATTAAGATATCCATGGCCCCACAGCAAACATATCCTCATGACAAAGGAAATGTCCCTTCTGTAAAGAAACAGAAGGATGCTCTAGTTGGAATTCCCTCCCAATGGAGAGGAGGAAAAATCTGCTTTCTCTCTTTCAACTCTACAACATCCTGTTGTTGCATCTGTAAACCTGACTCACAGGATGGACCAGCCTCTCCACACAGAGCTGATTTGCTAAACTAGAGTTGTTTCTTCTTGACTCTCAAGGGTCTGATGGGATCAGACACCTAGGGGAGGGTGACAGTGGGTGTAGAAAGGCATTTCTGGGCATGCAGACAGGACACCTGTGTTTTCTATCCCCTTTCTCTCACCAGGACATCATACTCAGAGGTGGAGGTCCGAGACTACCTGTGGCAGATCCTCAGTGCCACTGAGTACCTCCATGCACACAACATCCTGCACCTGGACCTCAGGTCTGAGAACATGATCATCACCGAGCCCAACCTGCTGAAACTCCTGGATTTTGGCAATGCACAGTTCTACACACCAGACAAATTTATTACCATGGATAAATGCTCGGACTATGTGGAGACCATGGGTGAGTAGAGCTCAGTGACAGCAACCTGGGGCTTATCTGGAATCTGTGATAAACAGAAAGACACAAACATTGGTCAGGGCAGCAGGTGGACTCAGCAAGAAAAGCCTTCTAGGAGCTGCTCTCCAGTGACAGTGTGAGTCTGTGGGAGCAGTAAATGGTGACAGGTGTCCCACTATCAGCTCACAGCAATGCCACCCTGGCTGGCACCCGTGTGTCCATTTATCCAGGGATAAAGCATTGCTGCCATCTGCCCAGAGGTTCTCATGATTTCACTGCAATCAGCATCCATGTGGAAGCTCCTCAACCAGCTCCCTGTCCTGGCAGCTGCCTCTTCTTCCCTCTTGGGAAGGCAGCAAAGCATGAGAGTATCCACTGCCTTTGTGCTGCTCTCAGTGTGTTGGAGAGGAGCTTGCCTCACACAAGTTTACTTTTCCAGCTCCAGAACTGCTGACAGAGCAAGGAGCCCTTCCCCAGACTGATATTTGGTCCATTGGAATCACAGCCTTCATCATGTGAGTCCATTGATTGCTGTGCTGTTATTGGCTTTAAAATTACAGTTTCAGTTTTTAAATCACAGCCTTCATCACGTGAGTCAGTTGATTGTTCCCTACCCTGTGAGTGGCTTTAAAATCAGTTTCATAGAGTTAATCTCAGCTGTGCCCCTCCTTTGGCAATGCCATGGAAAGCTGAGGGATGGAGGGGATGGATGGGCAACCTGTGCCAGGGCCTCACAGGGAAGAATTTCTTCCCAATATCTAATCTAAAGTTCTTTTCTTTTAATTTAAAACTGTTCATCCTTGTTCTGCCACTACAAGCCCTTATCCAAGGTCCATCTTGGAGGCTCTCTTGGAGCCCCTTTAGGCACTGGAATGGGCTCTGAGGTCTCCCTGAAGCCTTCTCCAGGATGAACAATCCCAATTCTCTCAGTTTTTCCCCAAATGAGAGGTGCCCCATCTTTCTGCTAACCTCAGTGGCCTCCTCTGGACTCGCTCCAACAGCTCCACATCCTCCTCATGCGGCCACCCTAGAAAATAAACTACTCAAACTCTAATTAAGTCTAATAGTTTATAAAAACATTGGTCTTGTAAGCCAAAGATTGAAGACTAAACCCCTTCTTAGAGTTACCCCACCACCCTATCTCAGGAAGAAAAGATTCAAACCCTCATTTCCAACTCTCAAAGCTGGCATTTTTAACTAAACTACTTCCTGACCCTTCCACTAAATCACCCCCTGAGACAGCCCCCACACAAGCTCCAACACCACAAATAAAGTCAACAACAATCCTCAATTTTGTCAGCTGCTGGGAGATGGACGCAGCTTCATGTTTTCAATTCCCTCCTCCTGGGGCAGGTTGAGTGCCAACTACCCCATCAGCTCGGATGTGCCCTGTGAGTTCCTGAGAACAGCCAGGAAGGGGAAGCTGAAGCTGGCGCGGTGCTACGCGGGTCTGTCCGGGGGAGCAGTGTCCTTCCTGCAGAGCACTCTGTGTGCAAACCCTTGGTAAGAGGCTGCCTGTCCTCCCAGCACGTCCTGGGTGTTGCCCCTTCTCTCTATTTGCGAGGATTCTCCTGTCATGGATATATTTTCTGAAAAATCCTTTGCTAGGATTTGTTTCTCCAGAGAGTCTGAGCCAGCTGACTGTGATTGGCCATTAATTAAAAACAACCACACGAGACCAATCAAAGATGCACCTGTTGCATTCCACAGCAGCAGATAATCATTGTTTACATTTCGTTTCGGAGGCCTCTCAACTTCTTAGGAGAAAAATCCTCTCAAAATGATTTTACATAAAATATGTCCATGACAGCCTCCCCATGCACCACAGACCCCCCATGACTGACTCCTCACCTCTGTCTGTCCTAGGGGAAGGCCCTCAGCCTCCGAGTGCCTCCAGAGCCCCTGGCTGCAGGAGACAGGTCTGGACAACAGGCAGCAGGCACTGGTCACCTTCCCCACCACCAAACTGAGGAATTTCCTCATGGAACGGGAAAAGAAGAGGGGCCTGCTGTGCTCCAAGTATGGCCTCATGATTGCACAGTGACGTGGATGTGGTGACAGATGGGAATCACCTCCCTGTGCCCTCCTGCACCGGGTGTTTGGTACCAAACCCTCCTACCAACCCCACTGTGTTCTGTCCGTGTGTCCTTCCTGCCACAAGCTGTTTCTGTGACTTGTGGGGGGCAATGGGACACTGGACAGTGAAGGCAGCAAACCCAACAGTGACCTTGTAATGTGCAGATTTTGTACCACTGAGAGACTTTGCCAGTTTGAAGCTGAGCTGCTCTTCCCTGGGGAGCAGGGACACATCCACTGGGAGATGTGGCAGCAGTGTCCCTGGCAAAGGCTGAGTGTTTTAATTCTTTTTAAAAATCCTGAAATGTCATGTTCCTCTTTGACCTTCACACCCTGCTTTCCTCTGCAAAGGATGGTGTTGGCTGTGTCATTGCTTTGTACTCATAACTTCAGTGTTCCTTTGAGTTTCTCTGCAGTGATTGATGTATCCCTCAATTTCCCATATGAGCAGCAGAAAGAGGCTTTCTCAGAGCTGTGTCTGGCTGTGTTTAGAGGAAGGAGAACAGGAAAATAGCTCCTAATGCCTTAAAGTTCAATACTAAAAGTGAGGCTGTTTATCCAGGGATGCTCTTTCCCAACAAGTTTAACCCATATTGTTCCAAACCTGAAAGATGGAGCATCATGACTCCTTCCCTTGCTGAGCATGTAAAGCAGGAATTGTGACTGAGAGCAAAGGAGCTTTCCCTGTGCTGTGGAGAGCAGGCACCAACTCAATAGATTGTAAAATTTGGAATGCTGAAGTGCTAGAAGAGAGAAACCCAAGGGCTTAGGGCCAGACTCCATTCTCAGTTCTCTGGGAGGAGAGCTGGGTTAGACAAGACAGACACTGCAATGAGGGCTGCCCCCCCAAAAAACCTTTCAGGACTCTGGATCCTGTCCAATTTAACTTCTCTCACAAATCCAGTCAGGTTTTTGTTGGCACAGGCTGGTTCTTTGCTCTTGCTGGTGCACTTTGGGATGGAAAGGTCAGTGCCAGGGAAAAACCTATCTAAACATAAAAAACATAATTATAGATTAACTCACTTGGAGTTTTCATGCTCTTCCATATATTAATTATTTTCTTTCTTGCTTCTCACAATTGCATGCATTTGAGCATGTCTGAGCTCTTTTATAGACTCAACACTGTTTGGTTAAATAAACCATTCTGACAAGCAAATAAAGCCACATTTTTCTGCTGAATCATTGTTGTTACTTTTACATTCCTTCCTCAATCCCAATCCACATTTGTGCAGCACACATCCCTCAACTCTGACCTGGGCTCTTTGTGATAACCTGCATACCCTGTATTAGCTAGGAACCACTTCCATGCAGGACATCCACATGAAAAATCCTTTTCTGGAGCTTTGGAAGGAGGACATCACCTGGGCAGGATGTGATGATGGCTCTGAGCTGCCCAGCTACCCCAGGGAATTCCTGGGCATGGTTTGGAGCTTACATTAACCAGAATGTGAAAAGGGCTTCAGATGGATGACAAAAAAATAGGTGAGAGCTGCAGCTGGAGCATGGAAGGAGTGAAAAGGTGCTGGAATTGCTAATGGAAATATCAGCAGTTGCAGTCAAGCCTTGCAGGTAGTTTTTTTCCTTGGTCCTGCCACAACTGCTTGATAGTTTCTGCCTGAATTTCCACCACATCCATGAGGTCAGGGCTACTGACCAGTCTGGCAGGCTGGGATAGTTTGCCCTTAACATGCAGTTACAACATCATGTAACATCATGACCTTTGCAGGACAAAGCAGAATCTGGATCTGATGTTTGGACACATGTGAAAATGTTTGAGTTTCATTCCTCGACCACAAATAATCTCCACCGTTCAAGGTTAGTGTCAGCATTAAAATCAATCCACTGCTCTCCATGCAGGAGAGGCTTGGGTTTAACCTCTGTAAGGAAGTGGTGAGAGTCCTAATTGTTGAAGGGTGATAAAGCACAGCAGAGCTTGTAGAGCAAAGTTTTATTCTGCACTGATTCAGCAGATAAAAAATATGTTTGAGGGCTGTAAGATCACAGTGGCTGTAGCTCATAAGGGATTGAGGTTGCTCTGTTTGGAGGCCTCATCAGATACAAGGGAGAATAAACAAGACAAAATTTCCCCAAGGACATTTTTACATCTCTGGAGAGGATATCTGCTGCTCTCTGACCTTTCAGGAGTTCACCACAAGCTGATGCCATCCTGCCAATGATACCTCATGTGGAAAATAAATTAGCCGGTGCAGGGTGTGACCAGACAAGTCTAGGGACCAGTCAGTCACCTATTTGCCCCCAACCAGCCCTTTTCATCCCCTTACATCTCAATTTTTCTTCCCTAAATCACCCAAATCCCTCTTTTATCCCTCTTTGGTTCCTCCCCCAAACACTCTATTATGTAAATGCTCTTTTCCTACACAGCATAGATACCTCCCCTGCCTTGACACAATCTCCCTTATCCCAGGTGCTGATCCAGAGAGCTGATGACACATCTCCATGGGAGTCATGCTGGCACCATGGGGCTGATGCTCTGCTGGGGCAGCCCTGGGAGAACCTGGACAAAACCCTTATTCCTTGGAAGCCCTGAATTTGAGTTCCCACCTGCCACTCTGACCCTGTGCTCCTCCTGGCTTTCAGTGGGCTGACAGTCCCCAGGATGGGGCTGGGAGTAGCCTGGCAGGGCACATTTTGTCTCTCTGTGCAGATTACCCTCTTCTATCCCAAAACCAACACAACAAGCAGCAGATCACCCTCTTCTGTCCCATAAACAACACAACAAGCAGTTGCTACCTCCTCCTCCACCAACACAAGAAGGAGGAGGAGGTAGCAACAAAAGCCATGACAAACATTAAGCAAACAAGACCATATCAGTGTTGGCACTGCACAGATCTGATAACCATGAGATCAGACAATTTGTCCCATAGGTGACAGCAGAACAAACACCACCAGGAGTGCCCAGGTCAGCAGCGTGGCCGGTGTCTGAAGCGAACGTCGCGGACAGGCTGCATGGTCCCGAAGCCCCAGCGGCTGATGTCTATGGCTGGGATCTCCTCCTCCCCGTCAACCAGCTCCAGGTCAAAGTGACTCAGCATCAAGAACACAAACAATTTCATTTCAGCAGTAGCAAAGAAGCGGCCGGGACAGGTGGAAACTCCTGCCCCCCAAGGCATGCTGACAAATTTCAGCTTTTTCCCGTTTCTGTAGAAATCTTTCCTGGTGCCGTCTGGGTGTACAAAACGGTCGTACTTAAATTTGTGAGGCTCCTCGTGGATTTCTGGGTTCATCTGCACGGAGATGTATGGGAACAGAGCCACCCTGTCCCCCCTGCGGAGGGTGAGCTCTGTCCCAGTGCTTGTCCTCAGGGAGGTGTCCTCGAGCACAGCTCTGACCAGTATTGGGGCTGCCACCAGCCTCAGGGTCTCCTCCAGAGCACTGTCCAGCAGAGGGGTCTGGTTCAGCATGTCCCTGGTGACAGTAACTGGGGGGCTCCCTGCCTTCACTTCCTGCCCACTCTCCTTCAAAACTTTATCCACCTCACCTCTCACAGCCTTCAGAGCCTCTGGATGCTTCAGCAGATACAAGAGGAGCCAGAAGGCAGTCGGGCCCGTGTTGCCTTGGGATGCCCAGAGGAGCATGAACATGAAACGCTCCCGCATGTACTCGGGGACACCGTTTTCTGCCAGAAGTTTCTCTTGATCACTTATCCAGCCACTGATATTGTCCTTCTGCCAGACATTCTTCACAGACAGCACGTTCCAGAAGTGTCTCTTCAGCCTCTCAGCCTCTCTTTTGTCCTTGGGAGGCAGCAGAGCATAGGCCAGGCGAGGGAAGAGGCGGTCGTACTTACGGAACTCCTGGAAGAGCTGGTTGGAGTGGAGGCGATCCTGCTCTTCAGCTTTCTCCTGGCTCCCTGCCCCTCGGGGTGGCTCAGTGCCATACAGAGCCAGATACCCAGCTCTGAAGACAATGTTGTAGCAGTAGTGGAAGAGGTTTTCCTCCTGCCACCCTCTCTTCTCTCCTGAGCTCAGGTTGAAAAGCAGCAGCTTCCGAAAGCTCTCCATGGTGGCTTGTGTGAGGACAGTGAGGCCATCTCCCATCAGGTGCTTTATGCTTGATGTATGAACTATGCTATGAGTGGCTTCGATGGGTTTGTAGCCAAAAACCCGCACGACCAGCTGAGTGGCACTAGTCCTAAAGTCCAGTTTAGATCGTGATTCCTTCACAATGGTGCCAAAGGAGAAGGGATCCATCACAAAGGTGAAGTAATAACCACCGATCAGCACCGTGAAAACATCCCCGTGTTTGCTCTGCATCCTTTTGAGAAACTCTGAGCTGTCCTTTCTGAATTCCAGCAGATGGCCCAGCCAGGGAATGGTACCTTTGTCCAGGGGTGGCTCATTGGGTCTCTGTCTCCGAAAGACGCCCAGGACATAGAGCCCACCGAGCAGTGATGACACCAAGGTGCAGAGGAGAACCACCCAGAGCACCATGAGAGCTCTGTGCCGTCCAGGAGCTGGGGCTAGAGGGAGGCTGGGGCAGGAATGAGCATTTTATCCCCACCCAGCAGCTGACAGGCAGATGCAGAGCTGACAGCCTGTGTCCTCATTGGCTGTCAGTGTTTGCCTTGCCCCTGCTCAGTGCTCTGCTCGAGGTGAACTCGTCCCTGGATGAACAGAGGTTTTTAAGGTGGAAGGTATGTTGGAATCCCGTTGGAGTACCCATGCTGTATTGGGGGGATGGGTTTTGGCATGAGGCAAATTCCCTTCTCTAGGCTGCATGGAGCCCAGATTTTGTAAGGAAAATGTTCAGAGAATCCCACTCTGTGATCTTTGCCTTTAAGACCAGGCTATGGACACCCACTGAAAAAATGAAACCAAGAGTGGGTGTTGGAAATGCTACTGGAAATGAGCACAGGACCGAGGGGAGGGGGTCACAGCTGAGCTGATTTAGTCTCAAAAGCCAAGAGAAGGAAAAGTCTCTGACATTTTGGTGATCTCCACAGCACATGGTGTCCCAGGAGTGCTTTGCCAATGAACAGTGCAACGGCTACTGCTCTGTCAGAGTGCCAAGCAAAGCAGCTGAGCTGCCCCACGAGTGAGGAGAGCTTGAGCCACTGCATTTGCTTGGCACCAGAGGAGTGCAGAGTTTCCAGAAGCTCCATCCAGCCCCTGGCTGGGGAGCAGTGCCCATAGGGACCACAGCACTTCTGCTTTACCCACTTTCCCTTCTTTCCCTTTTGTTACCTCTCTCCAGATGGGGTTTGGGGACAATGTCAGGGACCCCCTGCCCCCTGGCACTGCTCCCCTGGGTGGTGCCACCCTGATCTACCCAGACTGCCACCACAGCCTGTCCCAGCCCCTGGTGCTTGGACCTCTTCTTGTGCAGGATGGAGAGTGACATTAACTCCCCTCCATTCCTCACCTTTGCTCTTCCCTAGAGCATCCCATCAGAAGTTTTCCACAGTCCCAAGAGTCTTCCTCTGTCTGGGATCACAATCTTCATTTTTTAGCTTCCCAGCTGCTCTCCCTTCTGTCCCTTTCCACGTTCCCTACAGTGACCTGACCCGAGGAGTGAAGGCCACATCACAGCATCAGCTAAATATTTATTCTGGCTTTGTTTTTTTAAGGAAAGCTCCCAACCTTAGCATTTTGGAAAAACACTGCAGCAATGTTGGGAAGAAAAATAACAGCAGTGATCAACTCGAAGCCCTTCTCAGTCCTGTAACCTTATGTAGTAATAAAATAAACGTGATGAGTGCTTTCTCTTAAATTAATCATTTTATTTGTAAACTCTAGGCAAGTTCCAGACTTAATAGATTTTCAGGATGAAAAGGGACGATTTAAGGTTCAGGAGCATTTGGGGTGATAACGCCTTGAAACAAAAGTCAGCAAACTCAGAACCTTGAACTTCAAAGCTGCACTGGGTAATAAGGATTGACCATCAGCCCTCTGTGCTCTGCTGTTCAGGACATGCTCTCACTCTGTTGTGTTTCAAAGGTAATATTTATCTTACAGGTGGTATCCATGGATCATTTTTATCTTGTCAAACTGCATCTTGGAAGGCAAATACCTTTACCACTGTTCTGCTGAGCCCCCTTTTTATCTCTTTCTGATTGTTACTGGTCTGGACTGTTCTGCTCAAACTGTCTCAAATCAGCTGATGATCAAACTGATCTCTAACCAAGGCTCTGCCCCTTGGGGAGCCACAGTTCCCTGCTCAGCAGGTCCGTGTGCCACAGCTCATCATGACAGAGAATAACTCAGCTCAAAGGTGTCCAGTCCTTCCTGTTTTTCTCCTGGTAGGAAACGAGATTGTCCTGGTTAAATCATCTGGCAGATGGTAAGAGCCAGGAGAAGCAAAGCCATCCCTTGGCAGTCTTTCTGGCCTGATGGATGAGCATGGAATTCCATCCATGGAAAGCCCATGCCAGGGAGGAGGAGAATCTCTCCTCAAGTTTTAGTTTGCATTTTTTAAGGCACAACATTGAGAAATCCGATCCTTTGTTTGCTGCTGCCTCACATACTGCAGATGGGAACTGGGTTTCTTCCACTAGTGCAAATCCAGGACAATTCTTTCGTAATAATTCCACTTGCAACAAAAACAGAATCCCACATGTACTTTTCCAATCCCAGTATGGAAAATCCTCATCTCAAGGCTGTTGCTAGGATGAACTCTCTGGTTGCACAGTGCTGTGGGCTCACACCAACTCCAGCATGGGCAGGATAGGATGTAAAAAATGTAAATATTTATGATGCATTTGTGATGCTCAACATTTCTATCTCAGCTGCGTATCTGCTGCAAGATGGGCTCGTCTGGGAGTCCTGGATGGAAAAGAAGGCACCTCTCCTGAAAATGGCCTGAGGGATCTTCCACAAATATGCCCTGAAGCGTTTCTTCACAAAAGCATAGAGCAAGGGGTTGAGACAGCAGTGGACAAAGGACAAGCTCTCTGTGACCTGCAGGGCATAGTCCAGTTTCCTGCTGCTTTCACAGCTCCTGATCACACCGACATCTTGCAGGGAGTGGAGGATGAGCACAACGTTGTAAGGACACCAGAGCACAAAGAAGACCCCCACCAGAGCAAGGACTAAGCAGAGAGCTCTCCTGGAGCCGGGTATCTGGGAGGTGTTGAGCACACAGGCGATGCGGGAGTAGCAGAAGGTCATGAAGAGGAGGGGGAAAAGGAATCCCAGGGTGTTTTGAATCACCCGAAAGACAACTTTCCAAAATAAGTGTTCCTGGCCATAATCCTGGGTGCATATGATGGTTTTGTTGTGAATTTGCCTTGTGCTGGTGAAAAGGCCATCAGGAATGGAGAGAGCTATGGAAAGGACCCACATCACCAACAAGAGGAGGATGGAATTTCTCCACACCGTGGAGCTGTGAGGAGACCAGGCATGAACTATCTGCAGGTACATGTCCAGGCTCATGCAGCTCACAAAGAAGATGCCACTGTAGAAATTGAGAGTGTACATGGCATTCAAGAATGGGCACAAAATGTCCCAGGTGACCCACTGAGAAATGTACAGAGCCCAGAAAGGAAGGGTCAGTAGCAGGAAGAAGTCTGAAACCACCAGGTTCAGCAAATACAGCTCAGTCATCTTCTTTTTCTTCTTGATGTACATGAGGAGGACAGCAAACAGGAGAGCATTCCCAGCCATTCCAACCAGGAAGATGACGGTGTAAAATGATGGCAAGAACACCCTGCTGAAGGAGAGCACCTCCTCTTTGGTGCAAAGGCCATAGAGCCCATAATCCTCCTCATCCAGGTACTCATATGGGTACTCACTTGAATTGGCAGCATCCAGCCACGAGTCTGTGGTGGTTGCTGTCACTCCTGAGCTTGTGTTTGACCAGTGGCTGCCTAGGAGCAAGGAAAAGGGATCAAATATTGTTCCAAGGAAGGAAACAGCCCATCACAGAGGAAATGTGAAACACATGTCTGAAAGACACGGATGTTTAGTTCATAGAATCATGGAATGGTTTGGCCTGGAAGGGAACATCAAGATCATCTCGTCCCACCCCCTGCCATGGGCAGAGACACCTTCCACTGTCCCAGGTTGCCCCAAGCCCCATCCAGCCTGGCCTTGGACACTTCCAGGGATCCATGGGCGGCCACAGCTGCTCTGAGAACCTGTGCCAGGGCCTCACAGTAAAGAACTTCCTCCTAATATCTGGTCCAAACCCACCCTCTTTCAGTTGGAAGCCATTCCCTCTTGTCCTGTCACTCCATGCTCCTGTAAAAAGCCCCTCTTTGTCTTTCCTGTAGGCTCCATTCAGGTACTGGAATTTCATGGGTTTAAATTTCTGCCACTGTCTGGTGAGTATTTTGTGTTCTGAACAATTTGGCCTTTGCCTAAGCATGGGCATAGCTGTCTACATGTACATACAAAAAAAAAAAAAAAAAACACAAAACCCAAAACCCAAAATTAATTCTGCTTTCCTTACTCAGACACATAAAACTTAAAAATGAATGAGCCTGGTTTCCTCTGACATAAGTCACTACTTCCTCCTGGCACCACCACAAGCTTTTAGTGAAGTTTCTGCTCCAAATTACAGGAAATCCACCACCACAGCTGACTGTGAGCTGCTTATATTCACCAGGGTCACTGCTGAGAAAGCAACATCTCAGTTCTTGGTAAAGAAGAACCTGCCAGCAGCACCTTTATGTCAGTGGGGCTGTTCCCAGAGGGGAAATGCTGAACATCCTCCTGCTCCTGGAGGACACAGAGCCCTCTCCATGCCAACTCTAGGACATGGATTCTGGTAAAAGGCCTTTGAAAATGGAAAATATAGATTTCATAGGATCCCAGAATGGTTTGGGTTGAAGAGACCTCAAAGAACATCTTGTTCCAACCCTCCTGCCCTGGGCAGGGACACCTTCCATTATCCCAGGCTGCTCAAAGACTCATCCAAGGTAAGGGCATGTAGGCACCAGAATCCAGTCCTGAATTTTGGTGAGAGGGAGATATTCAGCTGGAAGAACATTGCTGGAATCACTTCTGCATGAGACAAGGCATGAGACAACCCCTGCAGTGGTCACTCCCTGGAACTGTGGGCGTCACAGATGGCTGCAGCCCAGATTTCAGGAAATGGTGAGTGATTGGGAGCCTCCTATTTTTGGGATTTTCAAGCAAAAAAGCTGTCACTGAGGAGCCCATTTCACACAGTAGGAGATGGGATTTACCTGGTGCCGTTGGCACTTTGAAGGTTAATGAGAAGTTTATAAATCAAGGCTAATCTTTTGACAGCAAAACAAAAAACAGTTTTGCAAAAAGTTGTGTCAACACACCTGTACCCTTAGAGCAGATTTTTTTTTCAGCCATGGCCAAAGCTACCCATCTTTTTCCTGGAGCTCATTTTCCAGCAATCCCAAAGAGGCCTGGCTGTGTAGCTCCAGTCTCTCCTCGAGGATCTGTTTGTCCCTGCAGAGATGTGCAGGGTTTAGGAATGGTTCCTTCCCCACACACACCCAGGGAAATGGGTGCCCCTGCACCCCAGAGCTCAGAGTGGGTGTGCAGCTCTAAGGGGTGAAGCTCTGGACGTACCTGCTGTGGTCCCATGACTGAAAAGGCTTAAATACCCATTCCAGGCAGTTGCAGGCAGCTGAAAAGCAAAGAAAAATGGGTTTGAGCTGAACTGAAATGTTTTTGTGCTGTCTCAGTTCTTTGGCAAATGCTGCAGAGCACTTCAGACAGAGCGGTGGGAGAGCAGGGATCTGCCATGGGAAAGAGCCACAAAAAGACTTGTCTGGGAATGAGCTTTTAAAAATTTCTTTTCTGTGTCATATTTTGGAGGAAATTCACCCTCAGCTGTGACTGCAGCCCTTTGAGAGGAAACCAAGGCTGCACACTCTGCTGATCACAGCAACACCCGAGACTCATAAACCCCTTCCCCCTCACGCCCCCTCTGCCCACACCTGCGCAAACCACTCCCAAAATTTGCATTTGGGGTTTCTCCCAGCCCACTGAGATGCCTTTTCTCCCTCTGCCACATCCTTCTCCCTCCACCTCAGCCCAGCACTGGTGCCCACATCCCCACCCCGTAGCTCAGAGTGGAAGGGAGGGCTGAGCTCAGTAATTAATCCCAGCCCCAAGCTGGCTACCCCTCAAAAACACAAGAGAGCCTTGCCAGGTTTCTTGTGTGGCCTTGTCTACAAGCAAGAAGCAGAAAAGGCACTTACAGGAGCTTCTTCTCCTCTTTCCATCCTGCCAGAGGCTTGAACCAAGCTTTTAGCAACTTCTTTCATTCGTGCAAGAGGACGGTCGGGAAATGTGAGCTCAGCATGACCGCCCTGGTTTTGTTTTGTTTTCCTGCTTTTTATCATTCCTTGGCAGCTGGAAGAATGATCTCCACCCCATTTGAGCAAAACATCTGCAACAGCTGCCAGGGCTGAGCCCCTGCTCTAAGAATCCTAGTGTTTTCCAGGAAATCTAATGCTGCAGGATCCTCATCCTTGGCAGAGCACAAATGCCAAAGGCATTTCTGATGGTTTATTGGAGGAGTTTTTGGGCATCAGCATGGGTGAGGTGTCACACTCCTGCTTGTTTCCTCATGTCACCAACCAACAGGGCCATGGGAACACACTGGCTGTGCCAAGGCTTCCCCTGTGCCAATCCCAGTGCATTTTATTCACCCCAAACCAGCCTGGTAAAAACAGGAGAGCAGAGCAGCAGTGATGGCCACAGCTCCACGTCCACAGAGATTCACAGAGGATTCACAGAGAGAAATTTGTTATTTTTACCCATTTCCATGTTTGCCACCATCAGCTGCTGCTGCACTTAAAATATACGGTGTAATACATATATATTACTGTAATACAATCCATATATATTACTATAATACTATATATTCATATAATATACAAATTTATATTACTATAATATGTGTGCAACACACACATTAACAGAGAGCAAGAAGCCACTCACAGAGCTGAGACACTGGACACACACACAAGGAAGCTGCAGGTGACAGAGGTTTTATTAGGCCAGCAATTAAAATGAAATAAGTTTTTGTTTTTAATTGAGTTTCTGCCCTGAAGCAGAGAATTAAACGTGCCTCTGAGAGTCACTGGAGAAAGTGGCCTTCACTGTAATTTATTACAAGATATTAACTCAATTTCAGGGCTGGTAATTGCATCGATTTTTTGTTTCCTTTCAGACTGCAGGGCCCTAATGGCTTTGGCAATTAAAGTAACCAGATTAGGGGTAATGGGCAGCACATTTAGAGAGATGCAGCCTTGTCTGAGCCACTCTATTTTGTGCTGCCCAAAGTGCCACACGTCAGTGGCAGTGGCCCTGCAGGAGCAGCAGCTCTGCCTTCCCCCAGCTCGGAGATGGGGAGGTACAAACAGCACACAGGAGCACTGGGCTTAGGGACAAAAGGATTTCTCTTGGCTGTTTTACTCTGACAAGTTCTCAGATTTAGGAGAAGGTTTTAGGCATCTTTGGGATCCCAGTGGATTCTTCTTCCTCTTCCAGAATATGGTTTAAGTCAGGAGCAATTTCTAGGCTGTTTTTGGGCATCAAAATCCTGGCACAGAGTGGGGGTAAAATGAGGTCTGCTTGAAGGCTGAAATATGGGCAAACAGAGTCAATGGCATAATTCAGCAGCAAGAAAATCAGGCTGAGGGAAAGCCAGAGTAGCTGTGGCTGTCCCGTTCCTGGAAGTGTTTCAAGTTCATGGGGCTTGCAGCAACCTGATCTGGAACCTGCCCATGGTAGGGGGTGGAATGGGGTGGACTTTAAGATCCCTTCCAACCCAAACCATTCCATGATTCCGACATCAGGTGGGAGCTCTTCAGCAAAAGGACTAAGAGCCCAAATTTCACATAATTTCAGAAATGTTTGTTGCTGGTTGGGGTTTATGTACAAATGACAAATGGGACAGGACTGCTGATGAATGTGTCTCAAGCTGTTTTATTTTCCAGCATCAGTCTCATTACACAGTCATGACAATGGGAAGATGCCAGCAGCTCACATCCCAGGCAGCAGACCAAGAACTTAATGTTGCAACTCACTGTAAAAGTTTTTTGACCAATTACACAAAGTAAAAGCACATTGATAGTAGTTCTAACTATTATAAGCACACGTACCTTTGGTTAAAACAATGCTTGCTTATTTCAAATACAATGTTTGCTTGTAAGCTTTGAGATAGAATGCACAGAGCTCCATTATTAAGCTTAGAACTTAGTATCTCTAGATATACTATTGGAGTAGATACTATATATCTCTAGATGAATAATAGTATCACTAGATGTACTTTTTTGTAGCTTAGGGAGTTACAAAACCTTAGCTTATTTTAGATAAGTTTCAATATACAGACCAATGTTCTATTTGTCTTTACTTTCTACTTCTTATATAATTTTTCTGCTAACAAATCTTCTGGCTATTGTTTAGCTCTAATCAGTTTTGCTGTCTCTGAGGCCTGCCTTTTGCAGCTTTCTCAAAACCCCCTGATTTTATGGATTCCCATGGTGTTTAGGTGGGAAGAGACCTTAAAGACCATCTCATCTCATAGGGAAGATGTGTGCTGATGTTTTTACAAACAATTCCAGGGAGAGGGGATGGCTGCCAATGGCTTTGAAATGGGGTTTTAATGTCTCTACCTAAATTCAAGTAGTGGGTTTATTACAGAGCCCGGGCAGTCTGACTCCTGAACCAGCCAAATGGGGCCGCACAACCCTGAGTTCCTAAACTGTGGGGTAAATAACCTGTTCAAGGGGGGATATGTGGCAGGGGGCTCGGGAAGGCTGCACCCCCCTGGTACCCCGGCCAGAGGGGGCAGGCAGAGGGCAGCGAGCGGCGCAGTTTGGGATAAAGGAACCGAGAGAGAGAGAGAGAGAGAAAACCCCGCGGGGATGAGCCCCAGGGCCGCTCTCCTTTACTGAATGAAGCTGCAGCATCCTCTGCCTCCTTCCTGTATGGACACTGCCTCTCCCCAGAGGGATTTTCCGTACAATCCCATGCCCTGCCCTGGCAGGGACACCTTCCACTGTCCCAGGGTGACCCGAGCCGTGTCCAGCCTGGCCTTGGACATTTCCAGGGATCCGGGGGCACAAACAGCTGCTCTGGGCACCTGTGTCAGCGCCTCACCAACTCCCAGGGAACAACTTCTTCCCAATATCTAATCTAAAGCTCTTCCCTTTTTCTTTAAAACTGCTCGCCCTCGTCCTGTCACTCCGTGGTGTTGCCAGCAGTCTCTCTCCAGCTGACTCCACGTCACAGTGTGACAACACGGGACGTTTTTGCAGCGAAAAGCAGACAAGCCGCATAACCACCAGCAGCCGTTTTTCCGCCGTGTTGCCGGAGCCGATGTTTTGCTGGTATTGGGGTTAACCCAGACTCGGAGCTCCCGCCCGGCTCTCGGTACCGCGACCCCGGGGCTGAGGCCGGGGCTGAGGCCGGGGCCGGGCCCTGCAGCGCCCCCTGCCGGCCGCCACCGCCTCCCCGCCGCAATGCGGAGCGCCGCGCGCTGACGTCACCGCCCGCCCCGCCCCCGCGCCCGTATAAGGAAGCGGTGGTGGCAGCCCCGCTCCGGATTGGCTGTTGTTGGGCGCGCGGGCGCGGGGCACGCTGGGAGTTGTGGTCCCGGCAGAGGGGCGGGGCGGAAGCCGCCAATAAGAGGTAGGGGCGGGCCCGGGCGCGGCAGACGCCGGCCGGTGTGGGATCAGCGCGGTGAGAGCCGGGTCTGGGGCGGGCGGGACCGCCGGGGACACAGCCCGAGTTCTGCAGGGCCCTGCGGGTGCCTGGGGCTGGAGCCAGG
This sequence comes from Melospiza melodia melodia, assembly GCF_035770615.1. Classification (NCBI taxonomy): domain Eukaryota; kingdom Metazoa; phylum Chordata; class Aves; order Passeriformes; family Passerellidae; genus Melospiza; species Melospiza melodia. The sequence continues at coordinate 2,942,508 of NC_086194.1, forward strand.
AAGGGCTCCCATGTGGGGGGAAGGTGACTGGGGCAGGAGCGGAGCAGAGGCCCCGTGTGGGGACGTGGGGCACAAGCCGGGGTGCGGTGATGGTGCCCGGGGCCGCAGTGGGGAACAGTCCCCATGTGGGGTGCGGGGGCTGGAGTGGGGAGGGATCCCCACGTGGAGCTGGGCTGGCAGAAAGCAGCATGGGGGTACCCAGGGCCTTCCCCTTGCCGGGAGGGATGCTGGGAGCTGTCACCTTCCCACGCATGGTCCTTCCCCAGTGTCCCTCCCCGCGGGTGACACCGGGCACACAGGTGCCCTGACCTCCCTGCTCGGTTCGGCAAGGTCAGGGCAAGCCGGGCCGTGTGTGTCACCCGGTTTCTTCTGCCCCATCTTGGTCTGAGCTGAAGGTCACAGAAACTTCCCGTGGTGGATGAATTGTTTCACTTTTAATATAATTTTCTTATGTAAATCTCACCTCTGGCTGTCTCCTCCTCTGCTGAGTGATGGACAGCTCTTGTTACCTTTTCTGAATGAGTCAGGCTAAAATTATAGTTTACATTCAGCAAATAAGAGTGGTTATAGCACGGGCCAAATCCTAGAGAGATAGAGAAACCAAATCCTTTTGTCTTGCAGAGGCAATGGTTTGAGAACCAGTCAGTCTGCTCACATGGGTGTGCTCGAAATGCTGCGTAACCAGGGAGCACGGCCACCTTTGAAATGTCTCTTCTGCCTAAGGTTACTGGCCCCTGCTTAATGAAATTCCTCTTGGTTTATTCTGAGAGCCTGGAGCCTTTCTAAGTGCCCCTGAGCTGTGTTTTGCTGTTGGTGGCCGACTGAACAATAGCAGTAGAGATTTTTCTAGCAGGGCTCTCTGTGGTGTCACTGGCAGAAATTGTCATTAACTGAGTGATGCTTATGCCGAGCACTGAGGAGGGAACAGGTCTTGGTGTAATCCTTGCAATTCCCAGCACAGAAAGCTGGGAAGTTCTGGAGGATGGTCTCACTTTGGTGATGATGGTTCTGTGAGTGGAGGCCTTCTCAAGCTGTTGCTGCTTTTTATTTTCCTTGGGGGAAGGTGAGAAATCACCTGTGGATGACTTCTTCTGATGTGACCCCTCACAAGTCTGCACCTATTGAGGGCTTCAGGACTTGCTCAACTCCTTGATGGTGGCTGGAGAACATCTCTGTGTTCTCCACCAGGAATTGGGAATTATATTGATGTGGGACAGGCTGTGGTGACTGAGGAGCTGCCAGGCAGGGCTGACCTTGTGCAGCAGCTCGTGCTTCCCAACCCAGCTGCTGTGGCTGCTGCTCTTGGCAGGGGATGAGGGGGAGAAGTGAACTTTGCTGAGGTCAGAAGTGCCATAAAGGAGCAGCCTGCAAAAGCCAAGCGGAGTGGTGAGGCATGGAATTCTTAAAAAGAAAGGCAGGCAGTGACCAAACCTTTCTTTGACTATGGAGGGGGGTCACTGTGATCTCTTATGGTGTGAACAGATAGCAGAAATTTGTTGTTCTCTTACTTTGTTTTGTTTTGTTCTTACCTCTCCTGGTAAGCACAGTCCTGCTTCACTTGAATTAAACCATCTATCCATGGTGCCTGTTCTTATATCTCACTACCTGGATATTTGTGACAAGGGATTTTCTTTTCCTAAAGATTCTCTTTATTTGGGGTTTCCAAAACCTGAAGGGAGGTTTTTTGTCTTGACAGCCACAATGTCACCCAGCCAGGAATCCGTTTACCCTGACTATGAGACAGAGACCAGCCAGACCTCAAAGCTGATAAAAAAGGTTAAGGAGACGCCATTTGTGCCCATCGGTGAGTTCAAAAATGGAGAAATGTGTTTGCACAATCAATGTGGGAAACACCATTACTGTTCACCTTTTTTCTGTAAACAGGAAATTACTTAGAAATTACCTCCCCATAATGGTTGTCCTAGAAGAAAGGGGGAAATTAATGAGGTCTATTACCTTAAATAAAAAAATCAGAAGCTACAAGTAGAAGAAAAAAGCCCAAACCAACAAACCCTGAAAGGCTTTTTAGGTGAGGCTAGAAAACATGTGAAGGTGAGGCTAGAATACATGTGAAGGTGAGGCTGTCAAGTGGTTAAGGAGTGTGTTGTGCAGCTGTTCTGGAGCACAGTTCCTGGAAATTATGTGACCACTACAAAGTGACTTAAAAGCTGTAAAAATACAAACTAGAAGGATTTAAATGACAGCCTGTCTGGTAAATGTTTCAGCCCTCTGCTACCATCACTTGGTTTAAAATGCATTTTTTAGTAACTTTTATGTTACTCCAGCTTGAGGAAGTTGTTCAGTTCTCAGCCTCTCTGTTGTGACTCCCAAAAAGCTTCTGAGGAGAGCAGGGGGACAGTTTTGATTTCCAGCCACCTTAAATGGAGAGCAGCAGGGTCATTCAGGGTGAACTGTTCCAAGCTTTTGCCAGCACATTTCCGTCACTGCTTCCGTGCTCGCTGCACTTTGTCTCCACCTTGCTGGGCTGTACCATGAACTCCAGGAGTTCCAGTTCCCTGAAGCAGATTGGCAGAGCTCACCTTTGACCTGTGTCAGAGCTGGGCTGAAGGCCGTAAAACTGTTAATTGGGATTTAATGAGAGTGAATTAAGTGTTTACAGCTTTCTGGTGGCACTGGTAATGCTCCAGCTCAAGGAAGACAAACTGCCTGTGCTCTGCTCAGTAAAATATACGCAGCACTTAAAACTTGGCATGCACCTATGAACTGTGCAAATAATCCTAAAAATGGAATGAAATAGATGGAATTGGAAAAGGTTGTGCATTTCTCTGTGCATTCTGTGAGAACATCAGTGTTGGAGCTGGCAAAACTGGGGCTGTTTTGCTCTGCTGAAGGATTATCAGTGAATCCTGGCCCTGGGAAAGAGAGCTGGTGGAGCCTCCCTCCTCCCAGCTTGGGGACAATAACACGTGACTTGTCCTGTCCTGGTGGCACCTGGCCAAATGTGACAACATCCAAAATAGCAACTGCAGCAGGCCAGGGGATACATCAGGGAGCATCCACACACTGAGAGTCTGAGCATCAGCTGGGTGGGGGTCTTGGCTGTGTGTGTGCAGGGAAGGAGGTGTGAGGAGCCCTGGTTCTGTCTGAAAAATATCCAGGAAATTCTCACACCTTGAGCTGTAATGCCAAAATCCTTTGGCATTTCAATGGTGATGGAAGTCTTTTGCTCTTCCCTGCACTGATGTGTGCATTGAATGAGGTGGCACTGGAGTGAAACCAGGGCTGGGATTTACCACTCCACAAAACCACAGTGATTAGAGCAAAACAGGATTATTTTAGGATGAGAGAGAATGGCCTCAAGTTGTGCCAGGGGAGGTTTAGACTGGATATTAGGAAAAATTTCTTCAAGGAAAGAGCTGCCCAGAGCAGTTGTGAAATCACCATCCATGCAGGTATTGAAAAACTCTATAGATGTGACACTTGGGGACATGGTTGTGGGGGTCCCAGTTGCTGGGGTTCCAGGTGTGGGTTTCTCTGTGTCAGGATTGAAGGCACCAGATACAGTAGTTCATGTTCACACTCAGGTGTTTATTGTTTCTTATCAGTGAAACAGTCTCACTGCTGGGAGTTCAGCAGCTTTTCATCAGAAGGCACAAAATGGCCAACAATCTCTTGTTCCAAGGCCTTTTCAGACTAAACTATCCCATTAAGAACTGACACCTGGATTATTTTCCCTTTTAACCCAATAACTGATCCAACAGAGCTGCAATGGGGACTTTTCTGCCCAATTACAAAATGCCACCCAAACCCATGGAGAAGGAGGAAGAAGCAGCATGAAGAAGAAACCCAGGATGACACCCTGTGCCCTCCATCTTGCTTCCATCCTCAACACACTAAAAACCCCAAACCCTCAATTTCTCACCAAGTGACACACCCACACTGCTCTCTATAATCTATTGCACACTTTGGTGGATTCTTGTCTACCTTGAAGTCTGGGAAACTTTCTCCATGGATGAGGGTCAGAGTCAGTGCTGCCCTGGGGGTCAGGGCAGCCCAGAGCAGACACAGAAATATTCCCAGTGCCCTGGGTTTGCACACATGGTTTAGGGGTGTGGGTTGTTTCCCCTTGGCAGTTGTGGGGGAATGTTTGGGCTCAGTGATCTTCAGGGTCTTTTCCAGCCCAGACAGCTCAGTGGTTCACAGGCTGTTTTGTTTAGGTGGGTCCCTTCACTCCTGGTGCCCTGGATCTGCACTCAGAGGGATGCTCTGGTTGCCTTGCAGGGATGGCTGGCTTCACCGCCGTGGTGGCCTACGGGCTGTACAAGCTGAAGCACAGAGGTGACAGGAAACTGTCCCTTCACCTGATCCACATGCGGGTGGCAGCCCAGGGCTTCGCCGTGGGAGCGCTGACGTGTGGTACGTATGGAACGGGAGCTGTGCTTGGCAATGGCAAACCATGGAGAGGCTCCTGCATCTCTCCAGTGGGTAACAGAGCTGGCAGGGCTGGGTGGAAGCATCCAGAACGTTTATTTCAGGGGGTTTGTGCTCCTTACTGCTGCTCAGTCAGCTTTGCTGGAGTAACCTGATTTTATGTATTTAAGTATGTAATTTCAGAGTAGCAGTTTTGATTATGTCTAGATGTGGAATGTGAGGTTCTGCATCTCTGCCTCTTACAGACCAAAAGAAGAAAACATTCATCTGACATTAAATATGCTGCTGTTTGTAAATTTAATGCATTAGAAGATCTACAGCTTGTGTAGACCATGGTATTACATATTTATATATCTATTTAAATGCATATATTTTTATATATATACATGCATACAATATATATACATATTTATATATTTTATATATATATATACATGTATATGATATATCTATATATTTTATATACACATGTATACAATATATACATATATGAATATATTTTATATATATACATGTATACAATATTTATGCATATATGTATATATACACATAGTGTTATATGTCTATATATGTGTATATTTTTTTATATATATGTATGTATGTGTATATATATATGTATATATATATGTGTATATATATATATATATATATATATATATGTATGTATGTTTTCAGGACCGGACTTGTGTCTCTGCATGCACAGGGACACTGTGCCTCTGATCTGTACATCCCAGATCTCCTCTGTGTGTAAATGTCCATCCCATAAAACACTATTTGTACTGCATTCCCAGCAGGAACATCAGAAAAGCTTGACTTTGGCCACAAAATCAACTAGAATTAGCTCAGGATTTGCAGTTTCATAAATTGTATGTTTTCATGCCCAGTTTCTCTGTATATGAAGAATTTTGTAGTGTTTATTAAAAAAATGCAGCTGAGGAGGAAGGGAAATTCTGCCTTGCTGAGAACTGTTCGGATTTTGAAAACCATTATTTCTAATTTAACACAATTCTTTAATTGTCCTGTTTTTTCCCTGTCTTGCAGGGGTGCTGTATTCCATGTTCCGGGAGTATGTGGTGAAGCCCAAGGAATAGTGGGAAGCTGGCTGAAATCCCTTTCCTGGTGGTGGCCTGTGTACTGCAGCTCCCAAGCTCCTCCTGAGGGCTTCTTGAAGAAAACAAATAATATATGGCATTAGAGAATTTCTGTGTATGGTACACTGTGCTGAACCTGGCAGCCTCAGAATGTGATCTGTGGCTCTTGGGGTCTGGGTCTCTCTGACTGACACCACCACATCCCAGTTTTTAAGGGATATTGTGGAGTGCAATCCCTCTATCTTCCCCTTCACCTCAGTCCTAAAACTGGTGATTTTTTCTGCTGTTGTTGCCCAAAACCATGATGTCTGAACTGGCTTCTGTCAGGAAAGCCTTGCTGTCATTTTCTATCCTCTGCCTCCAACTTTGTAATTTAGAAGCTTCCAGTAGCACTAAATGACTTCTAAAATATTGAGAGCTATAATAAACATCTATATTTTTTATTTAAAGCATAGAGATAAGTGTGTTGCAGCTATTTAAATGTTATATTTATTCATTGTTAACGAAGACACAGGCTCCCTATTTTTGCTATATCAGACCCTTGGATTATGATATTTTGTAACTTTATTTACAGTGTCCTTCTGAGTAACATCTAAATGTAACATTTAAAATACAGATTGTGAAAACTGAACCTTAATATGGTGGTTTAATGCTTTTAAAGTGTACGATCTAGCTGATTTCTGCAGTACTGTTCCCCATAGAAAATTTTCAAACATTTAAATCTGAAAAGCCCCCCCACCCCCATCACCTTTGAGGTATTAAAATCCGTGTCTGTGAGTTATTTTACACTCAAACTCCTTGTACTTCCAACAGCAGTCACAAAAATAAAAGCCAGTTTCTAAAAAAGCACATATTTTCCTGTCAGCTGACATTCCATGGTGACAGTCTCAGATGTTACAAGGTACAAACTGCACCTACCTGTCGGTGACCTGTTGTACAGAGCAGGGGCAGATTAAACATGAATAAAAGTGAGCAGTGGAGGTAATAATTTGTATAGAGCAGGGGCAGATTAAACACGAATAAAAGTGAGCAGTGGAGGTAATAATTTCTGTGACCTGTTGTACGGAGCAGGAGGAGATTAAACATGAATAAAAGTGAGCAGTGGAGGTAATAATTTCTGTGGCCTGTTGTAGGGAGCAGGGGCAGATTAAACATGAATAAAAGAGAGCAGTGGCGGTAATAGTTGTTCGCCTATGGATTTGTTATTCGAGGGGCTCCCATCCCGCAGCAGAGGGATGGCGTGAGCAGAATAAAAATCCTCTGAGGAGGGGAAGGCAATTCCCAGCCTGGTGCTGTCCTTGACTCCCAGCTGCTCTCACCCCGCTGCCCTTGGCTGCTCCCACACAGATGAGGAGGGGCCCGGACGCCTTTTTCTTTTTCTGTTCCTCCCACCGTGAAGGGAGGAGAAGGAGCCGCTCGTGGGGCCGGGATCGGTGGAGGGGTTGCGGGGATTGCGGACATGGCGATAGGGGGCGGTGTGTGAGGGGGAGCCATCATGGCGGCGGCGCTGAGGGGAAGGGCTCGCGCGTTGCCATGGGCACCGCACCGGGAGTCGCGGCCACGACTCCGGTGCCGCCGCTGCCCAGCAGGAACCGGGGACAGCCGGGGACACCCTCCCGGTGCCACCCTCCCGGTGCCCTCGGGAACGCGGCTCGGGTAGGCCGGGGGAGGTGCGGGAAGCGCGGGCAGGAGCTCCCGCCATGGGGGAACAGCGCGGCGCTGCCGGGACCTGGCAGGTCCTGGCGGGTCACAGGGGTGGTGGCAATTACAGCTACAGGTTTGCAGTTAAAATACATCAACGTAAACACAAGAAATTCTGCCTCAAAATGGGCGAGAAATTCTTTCTGCAGAGAGCTGGGAAGGTCTGGCCAGGGAGGGCGTGGAGTCTCCTTCTCTGGGGACATCCCAAAGCCGCCTGGGTGAGTTCCTGTGTCCCCTGCTCCAGGTGACCCCGCCTTGGACCCCTCCTGGCTGGAGCCTGGCATGGTTTAGATGATATATTCGGGAATATTTCATCAATATTCTGGAATATTTCATCACTGGAAGTGCTGAACCTTGTGAAAAAAAATGCGTATTTTATGTTTGGCTTTTTGCAAATATTAAAATGAATATTATATGTGTTGTGTTAGAAAGTTACGCTGTATTAATTTTTTTAGTGGTGTGTTAAGTATAGTTTTAGGTTATAACAAAATGTTAAAATAGAAACTATGCTATGTAAGATACTTTTTGAAGAAAAGACTCACAGTGAGATAGCAGCCACAGGACACCGAAATCTTTCAGATGTGAAAAACGCCAATCACTTGTTTTAAAATTTTTAAAAGTTCAACAGTAATAAAATGGTTATAAAATAGTAATAGAATTAGAGTAATAATAATTTGGACAATTTGAATTAGGACAATATGAGACAACAAATTCAAATAGTCACAGATGTCTGGGTACCTTTTTATGGGCAGCACAAGCTGGAAAAAGGACACAGGTTAACAGAGGATTAACCCTTAAAAACAATACCCTGTTGCATATTCATACACCTCATACATGATGCATAAATTCCATTCAAACACAGGATTCTTCCTGGTCAGTGTCAGCTTCTTCCTCCAAATCCTAACTGTGCCTTTGAGGCAGGAAGAAGTTCATTTCTTCTGATAATGGAGCAATAAATTCTCTTTCTGTGAAGGATTCAGGTGTCCTGTGGCTGCTGTCTCACTGTGAGTTCTTTCTTTAAAAAAAGTATCCTACATAGCATCATTTCTATTTTAACATTTTTTTATAACCTAAAACTATATTTAACACACTATTTAATAGAACTAATACAGCATTACTTTCTAACACACATAATATTCATTTTAATATTTACAAAAAGCCAATCATAAAATACACATTTTTCACACAGAGGAAAAGAATTTATTGCTCCATTATCAGGAGAAATGAACTTCTTCCTGCCTTGCTCAGCCATGAAGACACCATCAGGATTAAGAGGAAGAAGCTGACACTGCCCAGACAGAATCCTGTGGTTGAATGGAATTTATGCATCATGTATGAGGTGTATGAATATGCAACAGGTTACTGTTTTTAAGGGTTAATCCTTTGTTAACAGGGGTCCTTTTTCAGGCTTATGTTGCCCAGAAAAAAGTACCTGACTGTCTGTAACTCTTTGTATTTTTGTCTCATACTGTCCTAATCCAAATTGTCCAAATTATTATTACTCTAATTATATCACTATTTTTATAACCATTTTATTACTCTTAAACTTTCAGAATTTTTAAAAACAAGTGCTTGGCGTTTTTCACAAACCTTTCAGTGTGGAGCACTTCATTTCTGAGAGTGCTGAAATCCACATGGATGTGGCACCTGGGGACAAGGTTTGGTGGTGGCACTGGGTTAATGGTTGGACTGGAGGATCTGAGAGGGGTTTTTCCATTGTAGCATTGTGGGGTTGGAGCTGCACCTTGAGCACCATGCACATTTCTGGCCTATAGATAAGTGAATAACTCAATAAGTTATAAAATAATAAATTAATCAGCAATGCAGTCTAAGTAAAGAAAATTCTTAGAAAAATCACGAAGCCTAAAAAAGTCACTCTGCTGAGAATTCTAGGATATTTTCAGAACAGAGAGAACTATTCTTTGAAGATGTTCTTGCTTATCTTTGCTATCTTTAAGGTCAGTAGCTAAACCCATCAAGAGATCCAATCTAATTATAAATTTAATTATCAACCCAAAGGTTACTGAACCCAGAAAAGCTGTCTAAATTTTATATCCAGTTTGCTGAAGTAAATGGGCTCCTTATCTCTGTAGGCTTTTTCCAAATCTCAGAATTGGCTTTAATCAATTAAAATTAATTTTCCAGCCTCACTGACTCAGTAATTCTTTGATCCCTCATGCTCAGAGCCCTGTGGGCTGTGCAGACTCTGCTCTTTGCACCTTGTCCAGGTGACTCTGCCCATAAAACACACAAAGGGACACTCTGCCTCTGGTGCATTAATCAGGATTATTGGATTTCCCTCAGTGTGGGAAAGGCCCTGTGATAATTACTCAGTGCAGGGCGTGCCTTTGGAGGTATTTATGTATTAGTTTTTCTAGACCAAAGGTGCAATAGGGATTTTTTGCCCACAAAAAAAATGTCAAACAGAAAGAGAAAGGGGCTGCAGTTTATCAGAAAACTGTCTTTAGTCATCCTAAGGAAACGTTATATTATTATTATTTAAAATACAGCAATATTGTTATTATTATTATATTACACTTTTTATTATATTATAAAATACAGCAATATTATTATTTAAAATACATATTCATAATATATTGTTATAATTAAATATACTTAATAATGAATATATTCTTATTTAGTTATTTAATGTTATCACTCAGCGATTGCAGGAAAGCTGTAAGCCACACTTCTGTCTTGCTCAAAGGGAGCATAAGGAAAAAAATATTTTTCTTTCTCTCTCATTAACCCAAAAATGGGGGGATTTGCACCTTTCCTGGATGTGGGCAGGGAGGCTGGAGGCTCCCAAACACTCCAGTGTGACCTGGCTGCCACATTGGCTGGGATTTGGCCCCAACCTGCTCCTCTGTTAAAATGTTTATTTAAACAAGTCTGTTTAGGAACATTTGGAAACGTTGCTTTTTGAACTCTGGAGTGAAAAAAAAACCCTAAAGCTTTTTTTTTAAAGGGCTGTTTAAAAGCCATGTATGGAAAAAGGGATTTGAAGCAGGGCTGGAGAGGAGGAGGAGGAGAAGGAGGAGGTGTGTGGTGATGTTTGCAGGGAAGAGATGAGAATCTTGACTCCATGTTTCAAAAGGCTGATTTGTTATTTTATGATATATATTATATTAAAAGAAAATTATATATTAAAAAAATCTACTAAAAGAATAGAAGAAAGGATTTCATAAGAAAGCTAACAAAGAAAGGAACAGTAATGATAATAAAATTGTGTGACTGACCAGAGAGTCTGAGCCAGCTGGGCTGTGATTGGCCATTAATTAAAAACAACCACATGAGACCAATCAAAGATGCACCTGTTGCATTCCACAACAGCAAAACATGGAGAAGCTGAAGCTTCTCAGGAGGAAAGATCCTGGCAAAAGGATTTTTCATAAAATCTGTCTGTGACAGAGGTGGGAGACTGGGCAGGGTCAGGGAGGAGAAGCTGCAGAGCAGCTGCCACAAGGGGATGTTTTTCAGAGCAGTGCTGATCTCTGCTCTCTGTCACTTCTTATTTTCCTCTCCTTATGCTTTTAGTAAACAATGGAGCCAGAGGTAAAAGTGAGTGAAGATTTCAAAAGCCAGTTCAAGGCTTACCAGGAGCAGCAGCAAAGGCGGCTGAAAAGTGTGATGGAGGCCAAGAGGGAGATGCAGGACAGGCAGAAGAGCACTGGCAGCACAAAGGAGACTGTAAGAGCCCTGAGTGATCTAAACCTGTTTAAAAAAGGATCTCCTGTAAAGGAAGATGCCAGCAAAAGGTAAAGGTCTGGCAGCACCATTCCTTCAGGAAGTCACTGGAGTGTGTTTTGCTTGTGATCTCATGAAACTCAATATTATTAAGCTGAGTGGGAACTTTCTGTTTTCACACACTGGGCTTTCATTATCCTGTGCAGATTCTCCTTGTCCATAATTATCCTCAGGGCATTGTGCTGTGCTCTTTAATGTCAGTGTTTTACAAATGAAGGGGCAGCCAGGTGCCACCTGACACAATTCAGCCTTTTGGGCACCCTCTGAGCTGCTGGTTAGTTCCTACCTAGCTTTAAACTAATAGATTCCCTCCAGGAATCATTTCCAAAGATGGACACAGGCAAAGCAGCTGATGGGAGCAAGCCACAGGCCTGCAGTGAAGTTTTCCCTGGGATTTCTTTGCAGTATATCCTGATTTGGTGGATCACAAGATTACCAGCACATTGGGCATTTTGGTATGGATCTCCCTTAATCTTGTGTTTTCTTTTGGAGCAGAGATTTAAAGCCCCAGCTCAGATCATTTCTCTTCCTCCCAGGACACAGTCAGCCTTTCCCTCTGACCCAATTAATGCTTCTCCTGACTGGAGCAGCTCTGGGGCTGGACACACCCAAAGGTGTCTGCCCTGCTCCTGTGGGAATAAATCACATGGACTCCATTTCTTCATGGTGGAAAATCTCCCTCTTTATTCACATAACTCCTTTTTATTCAGTTTTCAGACCTTTTCTGTGACTCCAATTGGTCAGTACTTTTCTTGCCAATTACTTATTGGTAAGCAACAAGTTGTTATTCTGTATTTATTGGTCACTCAACCCCCTGAGGTGTATGTGCAGGGAAAGTTGTTTATGAGAGACAGTTTTCATTTTTCTAACGATGTAAAACAGTTTATACAGGTGCTGGTTGTTTTTCACCCAGGAATAGATTGTTATGTTAATGAACTGCTCACACCAGGATTGATTTTACATGGGAACTTGCTAAGTGTTAGCTTTGACCAGACCAGCCACTGATTTTAACAGAGCAGGCTTGATTTTATGAAGCCTTTCTTTGTGATTTTTCTACCTTACTGCAACATCAGGTGTTTAGGGCTTTGCTCTGTGGCAGAGGTGAAGCCAGGTGAAGAAATTTTCATGCACTCACCAGAACTGTCTGATTTGCCAAATTAAGCCCCCAGTCTGACTTCTACCAGCTGTCCTCTTCCCTTCAACATTGTTTTCTGATGATCTGTAGAAGATTATGATGGAAATTTGATTTTTAACAAATTCCTGTGAGGCTGATTCCCATAGTTCAGATGTTTGGCAGAGCAAAGGGATTTAGGTGCTCCCGTGGCACAGCCTGGGCAGTGTGCAGAGTACAGGAAAGCCCAGAAGTTCTCTGCTATTTAGAGTCCAGTACTTTAGGCCTGAGTCATCCCAGATTTTTTATTTACCTCTCTTGCTGTCTCACTGGCTGTCAAAAGTCCTCATTTAACATGGCAGGTGTGGCAGATAGATCTGGACTGTCCTTTGCTTGTGTGTGCATTCAGCAGAGTGGTTGTGAGTGATCAAATCCAGGCAGGATTTGTTTTTGGAAGGGATTCACCAGGATGTTCTCTGCAATATTCCCATGACAGCACGCCAGAGGCTTGTTCCAGGATCACAGGGCTGCACATGGCCTGCAGTGACAGTGATTGGAGTCTGTCACTGTTGTTTATAGCAGCAGTCAGAAAACATTCTCCTCTCAGAAGTCTCCCTTCCTCTGAGCCTTGGGAATTCTTGTTTCCTTCCTCACATCCTACTCCCCAGTCTTGTTTAGACAAGTGTTTAGCTGATATTTCTGCCTGTTCTGTTCTCTCTGTAACTTTATCCTCCCTTCCCTGTTTGTTGTACTTGAATGTATCCAAGTGACTCTCCCCATTATGTGCAGAATCTGTAACAAGAGCTGGCAAAGACACAATTTGACAAAAGTTAAATTAAGTCCTTACTTTTTTTTGGCCTGAACAGGGCAGGCAATTTGGGAAACCACCTGAATTGCAGGCAGAGCCCTGCTCATAAGCTCCACCTGGCTGTGGTTCCTTGAAGGAGAGTGAAAAGGGGCACCTTTTGCAGCCCTTCTCTTTTGGCTCATTTTTAGCCTCTGTAACAGGGAGAGTCACTGTGGGATGGGGTGGGGAGTTCCTCAGAGAAGACTCCAGCTCTGTGCACTTGGGACTTCTGTCCATCCTCCTCTGAGTGCTTTTCCTCAAGACTTGGACTCAGCTCTCAGAAGACTTCGCTGCTCAGGTGTGTTAAGAGCTTAGAACCTTTTTTCCATGTTAATCCCCCAACTGTTCAGAATCTTTTGGTTCAGGTGTCTCTAATTGGATCTGAGTTTTGTTGCTCACTCCTCTGGGTGGTTCATGTGGGAATAGCTCTGTTCTGCCTTTGCTCACGTTGCTCTTTGCTTTCTTCTCCTTTGTGAGCAGCTGCCTTTGATCTCCCTTTGATTTGCAGCTTTGAAACACAAGTGCATTTCTTAATTATGCATTGGGAATCCTCCCCTAAACTGGCTGTGCTGTTTGTGGCAGTGCTTTAAGGGGTCCATGGGCAGATGCAGGGTGCATTTAAAAGCTCTCAGGTCCCATGGGTGCTAAGAGCTTGCTAAAACTTTGGAATAAAAAAATTGAGATGATTATTGAGACATGTGTTTACAGGTACATACTGTATCAACTGGGCTTTGTCCAAACCACATCTCCAAAGTGGAGATTTAGGGTTAAATGAGAATCTAGGAGTCAATTAATCCAGCTGATTTAGGTATCTGGGTAACTGAGATGCTTCAGATTATCAGGAACTTCCACATGGGAATCCCAGAGCACTGGAGACCTGCATCTCCCACCAGCAGCAGCTGGGGTCAACCTAAATGTCACCTGTGAGTGGGTAATTTTATTAAATCCCAGCTTTTCTCTAGGACCCCATGTCAGGGAGCTCAGATAATTCTGAATTTCCACAATTGAATGCAGCCCCTGAGGCCACAGCTCCTGGATTTTATATTTGAAGGACCCATCACATCAGGGCCATAAAGAGATTAAAGTTATTAATCCTCTAGATGTCTTAGAGAGATGAAACCTGTAAATGTTGCTAAATGTCCTGAAGAATAGGAGAAGCAAGGCTGTTTCTTTCCATTCAGAGGGGTTTTTTTGAGTATTGTCTGTTTCTAAGTGAATTCCAAAAGGCACCATTAGCAATACAAACTGATGCTCACAGGGTTCCAGGAGAATCAGCTGAGGACATGGGAAATTGGTCTTTTATGAATTGCTCTAAAACATGGATTTTTTAAAAGACCCCAGGGGCAGCTTTATAGTCAATGCTCTGTTGGCTTCTCTTGGCTTTGTCAAGTATAGAAAAGAAAGCCTGAATGTCCCACATGCTGAATGCTGCCTGATTTCCTCTGAAGAAGCAGGTAAGTAACACTGAGATGACACTATTTGGTAACCTCAATGCACCTGTTCTGTGATGTTTTACCCCAGACAGCTCAAGAAAATACAATTTTTAATTTATTTTTTTAAGAAGATGTTATCTGAATAGATCAGATAATCAGCTTGTGTTCTTATCTGAGGTTTAGGACATTGTGCCTAATTCAATAAACTCACTCCTGATAAGCTCAGCCCATCTATCATGCAGTTGTTTCATTATTTTATTTCTATTTGTGCATTGTTTGCCATTATGGTTCATTTTCCCCCAGTTTCTTTGAGGCAGAGAATGAGCAGCTGCAGGATCAGCTCCGAGAGCTCCGGGATGAGAACTGCAGGCTCTACAGGCTGATGGCAGAGAAAGATTTTGAAATAAAGGAGCTCCAGAAAAGAGTAAAGGAGGAGAGGTTGGCTCTGTCAGGTAAACACAGAACTTGGTGTTCTCCCCATGTTGGTTTGCTTGATGCTGGTGACAAAAAAAGTCCCTGAAAAGAATTGTGCTCTGTTAGGGTACACAGTGATTTCTGTTCCTCATAGAACTGTAAACTTGCTATTATTGGCACAAAATAATGATGTTCCATAAAAATATTGTTTTGGAAAACTTCTTGTTAGTATCAAAGAGCTGTGCTGTAGCTTTCTCTGCTCTGTAGGGTTAAATTTCTTATTCAGGCTCCTTTTTTGCTGCCTGAACAGGGCACAGGCAGGATGCTGGATGAATGCAAAATTCAGCTTCTAAAGTGATTTTGGTGTTTTTTGACAACTGAAGTGTGCAGGCTGCACCTCCTCCACTGGGTGCCACTGTTGGTCAGGACAGCAGTGATGACCAGGCTCGAAGAGAAGGGGGAAACCAGCAACGAGGAGAGCTAAATAACATGAAATTCCACCTTAATCCTTGAAAAGCAGCTGTAGTTTGTGTTTAGGAGAGGTGATAATCCCTTCCTGGTCAGGAGCAGGAGGCAGATGTGCTGTTGCAGCTTCTCTGGCTGATGCCAATCCCTTGGCTCTGTTTTCCTCTCTGTATTGTGGCAATCCCCACATTGCTTGGGAGTGAAAAGCCTTGGGTCAGTGCAATGCACTTGAAGACCAGCAATTTAACATGGAAGCAGCAACCTGGCTTTGGTTAATTTAGTATTTACTGTGATTCTCAGCAGCCATTATTTATCCTGGAAACTGAGGTAAAAGTTGCTCCTAGGTGGGAGGGGTAACACAAATCACACAAAAGAGTGAGAGCAGTGCTTTTGAAAATAATGAATTGAATTCAAGTGCTTTTAAAATAAATTCCTTCAAAACAATAAATTGTGTTCTTTACAAGGTTTTTAAACATGGCATGGGAACAAATTCTGTTGCCAGTTTTATTCTGTGTGGCCCAATTAATGTCTCTGGGGCTTTATGGGCCTCAGCATTCACCTGGGAGTGATCTCTCACCTCTCACCCCACCCCAGTCCATGAATATCAGAGAAAAGTGATTACTGTAATGATGAAAGAGTTAAGAGCAATGACAGCAGCCAGGTTCAGTCTGCACACCCCCACCAAGGGTTTGTTGCTGCAGGCTCGTGTTCCTCGCTGAGCTGGAGGTTTCTGTGGACATTGTTTGCCATGACATTGATTTTGCACTTGTACCAGAGCTTTGCTTCACCTGTGTGGTGTTAACCAGAGCCAGGTGACACAGCAGCCAGGCCTGGGCTTTGCTTTGTTTGTGGCACTCATCAAACCCTCCCTGATGAGGGAGCCAGTGACGTGGCTAATTAAAAGAGCAATTCAGAGTCATGCAGTAAAGCTCCCTGTGTAATCCCAAGGGAGTTATAAATAGGCACAATGAAATTTCCTGGACCTTGTCCAGCACCCAGCTGTAATATTGTGCCTGACCTTTGAGAACTGATGTCTAGAAACGTTCACACCTCTGTTCCAGCAGCTCCTCCTGTAGTAAACAACCAGGCAAAGCTGAGTGTTGCCTTTTTCTGTGATAATGCCAAAAAATCCTGTTCCCAGCTGTCCTTCCCACCACTGCCCTCTCTGGGTAAAAATGTGGCTCCAACCACCATTAAATCTCCCTTCTAGGGTGTCAGGTAAATTTCTCCTTTTATATTTCTCTATTGAGTACTATTTGTTTTTTATGAACTCTTCTGGGCTGGACAGGATTTGGATTTATGTATATAAACATTGCCACAGTGTGAAATGTGGCTGTGGTGTGCTGCTGAATCAAAGGACCAACCCATCCTGCTGGCACCTCTGACATCTCTTCCCTCACTTGTTCATTGGAGTGCCTGGCACAGCTCAGAGAGGAAGGGATGGGACAATGCAGGTTCATTGTGGCAGAGAACAAAAGCCTGCTCTGTTCTGAATCTGAGTCCTGCCTGTGAGATGTGCCCTCTGCTTTGATGTGTCCTTTCAGGGGTGTCTGGTTTGGCTGGAGACGTGGCTGCCACCAAAATAGTTGAGTTGGCCAAAAGGAACCGGGAGGTGACTGCTGAGTTTGAGAGTGAGAGAGCCAGAGTGAAGCAGCTGAATCACAGAGTCAAGGAGCTGGAGAGAGAAGTGAGGCATTTTTCTCGTTCTTTTTGCATGATAAAACGTGGAAATCCAGCCTCTGGGATAGAAAATGGGTTTGGTTCATGTTCCCGTGTTGAATTTGCTCTTAAATCTGTGTTTGCTTGGGGTTGTGGTCATTTCTGTCCATGATGTTCCCTGAGCTGTTTCACCTCTGCAGGGGAATCAGATTTCACCTGTGCAGGTGAATATCCTATAGGAAAGGATATCTCCAAGTTACAATGAGCCAAGGGTTTATTAAACAGCAATTAGGAATGTTCATTTGTAGAAGCACAGAGACATTTCTACCCATTTGTCAATGCTATTTCTCTTATTATTTATTTTTTTTAGAAGGAAATTTCACACCTTTGTGTCTTACAGTCCCACCTCGTTAAGACCAGTCACTAATTAGTTCTTTATTATTTTAAGATTTGTTATCCCTTGTAATGAAAGCTGTTTTCTGGAATAAGTACTTACAGAGCTGAGACAACACCAAGCTATATCATATAAGACAGCAAATCTTCACTCAGGCAGATTAAATTTTCTGTGACTTTTTGCCAACCTTTCACAGAAGTAATTTTGCTCAGGTGGCTGCTGAATTGAAAATGAGATATCCTGATGTCAATATTTGCTTTGTCCTTTGGCTACTGCTCCTCTTCCTTACACAGTATTGGTGATTTTTTATTATTATTTTTATTTTTTTCCTGAACTTTGCTTTCTTAGAAGACATCAGTTAAATAAATCAATAATGCTGACAGCTGCATTTTGACTCAGCCTTTCACCATCAGTTATTATCAGGAGTGATGCATCTATCTGAATTGCACCCCAGCTACCTGAAAGATCAAGAAGTCGTAGATTAAATTAAATTTTGGAGAACTCCTGCATAAATCCGCAGTGTTCTGGTCACAGGGGTCTTGTCAAACAGTTGGCAGGGTGGCAAACAAGTATCAGGTGTAGTTTGGGAGCTACAAAATCACACAAGTAGTGGAGCAATTCATGAATAATTTAAGGAAAAATCAACTTGGTTCCTTTCCCCTGCTGCAGAAGTGGAATGACCATTATTCAAACAGAAACATTAAATATTCTCAGATTTTGGCCCAAAAAGAAAGGAGCGCAAACATTTCAGAAAGAAGATAAAGATGTAAATGATCAGTAAAATGAAAGCAGTGTTTGACACTAGGAGGTATCTATCAAAAATGCAGAGTGATAGCTAGAAAACACTGTGATTTTACCTATTTTTAGCTCTTTCCTTGCCTGAAAACTGAAGAATCTGTAAATCATAAGTATTTTACCATGATTATTTTCCCCTAAACAGAATGGAAGGTGTGGCCACTGAACAATCACTTGGCAGAGGGTGGGCCATGTAAGCAAAGGGTGTTTGCAGAAAATTTCCTCAGAGCTGGAGCCAGCGGCTGCCAGCTCCAGCTGAAATCCCTCATTATCAGTTCATACAAAACTCCATGAACTGGATAGAGAGAGTGGCCCTAAGCCATGAAAAAGGGTGAAGTTAGAGCTGGCCCTGAGTGAGTTTTCCCCCAGATGTCCCTTTTTAATGAAGGAGTTCTTCCTTAGAGCCTTCTTTAATTCAGGCAAATAATCAAGATCTTCCACCCACCTCAAAGAATGAAGTCCCAGACTTTTAAAGCAACACTTCCTGGCCTTTCCAGCCCCAAATTCCTGCACTCTCATCCATTTGCAAATCTTTGCAACAGCAACACAGGGCATCATTCAGAGCAGGAGGGGTTGTGTGTCTGTTTTCCTTTGCTGTGGCAAGCAAGAGGAGACAGAGTCTTTATTCTTAAATAATAAATAATTTAAATAATAAATTAAGTTATTTAAAGCAGTTAAAAAATGCTGCCTTAGAGCTCCCAGGTAAAAAGGGAGGTTCTAAAAAGAGCCTTAACACCATTAAATCTCAGTTACATGGTGTCAGGTAGATTTCTCCTTTCTTATTTCTCTATTGAGTACTATTTGCTTTTTATGAAATATTCTGGCTGGACATGATTTGGATTTATGTATGTAAACATTACTTTGAGATACTTTTGGTGATAAAATACCTCAGAAGTCTCCATACTTGAAATTTGATCCCATCTCAGCCAGTCAGAGATATCTTCTGAAGTTTTCCACAGTGAAATACAACATGATTCTTGGGGAAGCATTTCAGGGAAAAAAAAACTTTTCTACTGATTAAAAAGTGTTAAAAAACAAGGGAAAATTAAGATTTTTTTGGCTTTTTAGAGTACATAAACATCCAAGTTATACTTTTTTGCTAGTTAATACTCCATGGAGTGATGCTGTTCTCTGCATCCATTCTGCACTAACAGTGGGGTTCTTTTCCAGCTACAGGCAGCTGCAGAAAAAATCCATTCCCTTGGTGGTGATGCTGCAGGAATCAAGGAATCAGCTCTGAAAAAGCTGGAAGGAAACTTGGTAGGAATTGTAGTTGAAATGAGGAAATCAGCAGCTTTGTAGAACAAGGTCCCTGTCACCACTTTTGGGACCAAATTCCCCTCTACCCCCTCTATGCCCCAAAAATTATGTCTGGAAAAAAATAATTCAGTGATCCTGGTGGATCCATGGATATTAATCCCTTCAGTTGTCCCCTGAGGGTTCTGTTCTCACCGAGTACATTCCTTTCCTCCAAGGCTGAAAATCCAGAGGTGAAAGCACTGCAAGAAAAATTGAGCACAGCCAACGTGAAGGTGACAGAATATCGGAACCAGCTCCAGAATTTGAAACAGGAACTGAAGCTGACCCAGAAGGTGCCACTGCAGGGAGCACTCTGGGACTGGGACCCTTGCAGGAGGTTCAGCTGTGGGAAGTTGGGAGGTTTTTTACCCTTGGTTGGTCCCCATGAGCTGTTCCATGGAGCAGGGAGCTGAGGAAGACACAAGGGTAGGGGTTGGAATGAAGTTGTGCTCCTGGACACAGGGATCTCATGTTTTGCCTCCCACTGTCCTTTGGACACAAATCCTTCTGAGTTTTAAAGTCCCAGATCAGCAGAATTGTCTGTGACACACATCCAGGTTCATTCCTCCTTTCCCATACATTTAATTATGGATTTACTTTTAATGTAGGCTCCAGTGCCATGGGAATCAATGAGATGAAAGGTCTTGCTTGAACTACAGCATGTGCTTAAAGAGTTTGCTGGAATGACATCCAGAATAACCTTTTCCTCTGATTCATGGTGGATTTAAGTGTTATTATGTGCTCTGATTCTCTTTGGTTTCCCTACTTTGTGTAGGAGACCTGCAATGCAGATCAGAGCAGAGAATATGGTCCTAAAAATAGAACTCTGCTGACCTTTTTATAAATAATTTAAATGCTCTTCATACTAAGTTTAGCTGTGTCAGAATTTTGCAAGGGAGATTGGTTCAATTCCTGGTGTGTGTGAGGACAATACCTCTGCTCTGCTCCTGGTTAATTATGGTTAAATATTCATCCTATCAAAAATAATTGTGTATATTGAAAACTGCTTGTGCTCCCTGCTAGAGAGAGCTGCTTTTCCTTCCCTAGTCCCCAACACATCCCTTTGAGCCTTATTGTTGATGCCAATCCCTTTTCCCAGATTTTAGCCAAAGAAGTTGGGGAAGATGTGAATATCCAAAATCTCTTGACCAATTCTGGCAGCTGGCGTGGGCGAGCTCAGCAAATTGTCCTTCTCCAAGGCAAGGTGAGTTCCAGCCCTGCCTGGTGCTGCTCTTTCAGCTGGAATTCTCTTTCCAAGTGCAGATATCACCTCAAATTAAGGTAAAAGTGCTGTTAGTTCTTCATTAATTCTTCACATCTCTCTGCTGCTGTGTGCACACCCTGTTAATGACTCTGCAGCCCTGCAAGCTTTGCTGTTTCAGCTGGGAATGTTTCACATCTGTGTGAAAGGAAGGAGTTCAGTGACCTTGGAGAGCTGTGGCAGCCCAGTTCAGGTCCCAGGGTGTTTTGAAGGTGCCTCTCTCCACTGAGAACAGAAGGAGCCCTGTCAGTGTCTGTGCTCTGACTTAGACACCTTTGTTCAGTGCTTGCAGTCAGATGGGAGGAATTGAGGCCAGATCAGGTTTTCAAGTTGTTCCCTCAGGAGCTTCAGTGAAATCTTTTAACTCTTGAGTCTTCTGAAGGGCAGAGTTTAGCTGAAATGTCAGCAGGAGGCAGGGAGGCAGTTTTGTCTGCATCTAAATAAAACTTCTCTCAGGAATTTGATTTGTAATTTTCCTATTTTCCTGCTGTTCAATTATATGCCATCAAACTACGATTTTTTGCATTCTGACTGAGATTTTTAACCTCTGCTTTCCCTTGAGCAAATTCCATGTCCCCCTGTTTTATCCCTGCCTGGGGTTCATCTGACCACTGTTCTTACTGTTCTCTGCTCTAAAGTGCAGATTTCTTTCTGATCCAGAGTCCTTCTGTAGTCAGTGGGGATCTTGTAAATCCAGTCACTGGATCAAAAGTGAGGCAGGTTCCTCCAAAGCAGGACAGAGGAACTGAGCTGTGGAATGCCCAGTTCCTTCCACTGACTACAAAAGCAGCCTGCAGTGAGCAGTTGAGAGCTGAGTTCCCTTGGATTGACACAGCAGCAGTTCCAGTGCTCTGGATGTCTGTCTGTCCTCCAAAATGTGGCTCCACAAACCTCCCATGTGTCCCAGATCTGCATCCTGCACAGATGCCCTAAAATCTGCATGTTTATCAGCAGCTAAATTTCAGTCAAAAAGACCAGACACTGCTAGTGTTAGTTAACCATGAAAATATCAAGAAATAATCTGAGCTGCCTTTGGCTGTGTCCTCTTTGCCCTGTGCCCCTGGTAAAGCTCTGGGTGAGTTGTGCCATAGGTACAAGAGCTGGAGCATAAACTGAATCACCAAAAGTTCCTTTGGATTCACACAGCAGCAATTCCAGTGCTCTGGAGTGCCTGTCTGGCCTCCAAAATGTGGCTCCACAAAGGCACAAACCTCCCATGTGTCCCAGCTCTCCATCCTGCACAGATGAGTTCCCTTGGATTCACACAGCAGCAGTTCCAGTGCTCTGGAGTGCCTGTCTGGCCTCCAAATGTGGCTCCACAGATCTCCCATGTGTCCCAGATCTCCATCCTGCACAGATGCCCTCAAATCTTCATGTTTATTAGCAGCTAAATTTCAGTTTGAAAGACCAGACTCTGCTAGAATGAAAAATATCAAGATATTATTTGAGCTGCCTTTGGGCTTGTCCTCTTTGTACCCCTGGTAAAGCTCTGGCTGAGTTGTCATTATTGTGCCATAGGTTCACGAGCTGGAGCACAAACTGAATCAGCAGAAGATCAGAACTTCCCTGCTGGAGATGGATGAGGGGCTGCTGGCATTTCCTGACTCAAGGAAATTGTCAGTCCAAGAGAAGAACTTGCTGAAGATTCGCAGCTTGGAAAAAGAGAAGAAGGAATCTTTGGAGGTAGAGTGCTGTGAGCTGACAGAGTTCTGTTTGGGTGTGGAGCAGTGTGTAATAGCTTGTTCTGCCTTCAGGGGTGTGTTACACCCTGCCTAAAACCATTTCATAAACCCACTTGGTCTGCTGGAGGAAGCTCTGCCCCACTTCACAGCCAAGCTCTGCTGTAGCTGCACCCAAACTCCTCAGCAGCCCTGTCAGCCCTTGGCCAGGAGTGCATTCTTCATCCAAAATACATCTCCTCACACTCCTGGAGCTGTAGGGCTCTGGGCTGCTCCATCTGAGCAGAATAATGGAGAATCAGAATCCAGAATAATGGAGAATCAGAATCCAGAACAATGGAGAATTACAATCCAGAATAATGGAGAATTACAATCCAGAACAATGGAGAATTACAACCCAGAATAATGGAGAGTCAGAATCCAGAATAATGGAGAATCTACTCAGACCACCTAGATTCCTGAGCAGACCCTTTTTGGTTGTTGACAAGCAGGCAGCCTGTAGCATTTATAATTTCTATTTCCTTAGGAATAATACAGTATTCCAGTCCCATTTTTTAGATTCTACCAGGTAATGTGTGGTTGTTTTTGCTCACCACAGCACCTGGGGCTTGGTGATAAGTTATAACTTTCATTTCCTTTTACATCACTGCAGAAACTCTCTGCGCAACACAACTCTCTCCAGAAAAACCACGAGGAATTGAAAAAAAAACTTGATGCCACAAGAGCCAGGAACCAAATGCTGTGTGGAGAAGTGAAGATGCTGAAGGGGCAGATTGGAACCTTGCTGGAGAAAGGGAAACACGATGATGAGCTCATAGATGCCTTGCTGGTACAGTCTGTGTTGGTTCTGTAGGTGATAAAACAGGATGTCCTTTTGTGGCACACACAGCCTCAGGGTGCACAGGAGCCTGAGGGATCCAAGTGTGACAGCCAGAGGTTTTCCTGTCAGCTGAAGCCCTCCTGCAGTTTGGATCAGGTCCTGTAAGGGCTGTGAGACAGCACCAGGTGTGACAGTGACAGCCAAGGGGCCCCGAGCTGCAGGGACTGGCAGAAACATTTTGCAGAAGGATTGAAGTAGGTAGAGGAAGGGTTTCAGTCCTGACCCAAGGCCTGTGCTCTTTGTTCTGCTTTCAGTTCCACTGGTAGACTTTTTCTTTCCTTAGAATTCCTGCAGTCCTGTAAGAATTTTTTTGTTTGTAACAAAACTTCCATTTATTTTGTTTTATTTTGTTACACAGCCCACAACACACAAACTGAGCCATGAGCACTAAACCATGTCCATGCTCACATGCAGAAGCTGAGAGGATTTGGCCTCTTCTAAACCCAGAATTTTACCAAAGGCTCAAAGATGCTGAGAAAGAAATAAATGGCTCCTATCATGGTCCTGCCATGGTTTTAAACAGCCTTCCTCAATTAAAATAGCAAATTTATTAGAAATAAAAATAAATGAATACACCACCTCCAAGCAGGGTTAATTCTGTGTTTCCTGATCCAACTCCTCACTAGTTTCAAGCCACTCAGATTTCCCTGCTGCTCTGGGTAGGTTTTAGCTCAGCTGCCATTCACCCTTCTCCCACCAGGCCCTGTGGGTGCTGACCAGCAGATTAGGGGTGCCAAAGAACATTTGACACTTTTTCTGAGTGTTCCCCACTAAAATTAATACAGAAAGATGCAAGTTTATTAGGGAAGGGATGGTAAATCTCTTTTATCCCTTCTGTCACAAAAGCACTTTACTTGCAGGTTGTTGGCCTGGCAGAACAAACTGCCTGACAGGTATTAGATTTGTCAGTGTGGAAAAAAAAACCTCCATAAGTACTGGTGAAACAGCCTGGCCTCATATCTGTCACCCCACAGTACCCTCAGCCTTTAATATCACTATCACAGGATCTGATCATGTTCTAACTCCACAAAAAGCACATTGAAATCTTGAGTTTCATTCAGTTTATGGAAAAAAGTCACTTCTTTATCAAAGGCCAGCCTTTCTTGTTCTGTTTTCTGCTACACTGAGCAGCAGAGCTGGCAGCAAATTGAACCTGACCATTGCTCAGGTCAACATAACAAATCAAATTGCCAAGGTGACACCAGTGACACCAGTGTGCTCCCACCAAGGAATGGGCTTGGCAGGGCAGGGGCTTGCCCTGCCATTCCTAAATGGATATTTGTCTTGAGGGGGGGTTTAAAATAATAATTTTGTACCAAATAAAGATCTCACCTGCTTCTATTTTTACCAGAGCCAGCAGAAGCAAATGCAGGAGATCTTAAAGGGCCTGAGCCAGAAGAAGGGCGAGAACAAGGAGATGGTGGAGCCTGAGATTCAGAAACAAAGCACCCTGATAGATGAGCTCAGGCAGCTGGTGGCTGACAGAGAAGCAAAGGTTAAAACTCTGGAGGAGGAGATTGGGCAGCTCACACATCAGGTAGGCAAACAAATTAATTAGAGGAGCACACTTGGTAATCAGATCTGCTCTTCCACACCCTTGTCCCCTGTTATCTGAGATGGTTGCTGCCTCCAGACAGGGATCCCTGTCCTGCTGAGTCCTTCCTGATGGAGTGATAAAGCAGGAATTCTTTTGTAACTCCTCAGCTCCTTTGTGCATAACTCGAGGCAGTTTCAGCAGCAGCAAACACAGAAATACCAATCCCAGCCACACGTGGGCCATGTCAGGACTGTCACTGACTGGCAGCAGGACTTGGGGCTGCACTGGGGACTCCTCAGTGCTCAGCACCCTTGGGTGCTGGAAGCAGGAAGCAAACAAATGTGTCACACCAGCATCGGCAGCTGCTGCTGTCTCACAGGCAGGAATTGTGAACAAAATTTAGGCATCCCTTTCTCATTGATCCAAAACCCTCCTGGGGTTATGGTGAGGTTGGGAATCTCCCAAATCAGGAATGGGGGCTGGAAAATTGAAGCCAGGATGAAACCTGGGTTAGGGACACAGCCCACAGTGCAGCAGCATCACTGCCAGTACAGTTGGTTTATTAATGCACTCTGATTTCATATGAAACTGCCCTTTTTACTGACTTCTGCTTTGTTTGCATCCTGCAATGGATGGGAATTAAAGCAGAGCTTCTGAGGAGGCCCTGTAAATCAAAAGTTCTGGCTTGCTTGTAGCAATAATCAAAAGCTGCTGCTTTGGCATTGGTGCAGCTGTTTTCCTCTGAACTATGTAATTGCTTTTATAAATGCTCCACCATTAACAGAAGAATTCTGCCCATCCATAGGACAAGTCAGGAGCTGCTCATCCACCACACTCTGAGCACTCAGCATCACCTGAGGCTGCAAGGACAGAATCTGCCCGGTAAGAAGATCAGAAAGTCAATATTTCAAATTGTTTGAGTAATCCAGGAGCTTGGTTTTCCCAGGCAGTTTCATCAAACCACAAGTGCTTTGTGCCAACAGCCTGTTTGCAATATATGGGAATCTCTAATCACATTATCTCTTGGACTTTTGTGCTGGAACTGAGAAGGATGTGCAGACTTGCAGACATGACTAGATTTGGCATGGTGGTGCTGCAGCTATTTCTCCTCCTGCAGCTCAGCTAATGTTTATGTGGTCAGCTGAAGTGCCTGGGAATCTGTTCCCTTATGAGACACGAGGCTTGAGGAGCAGGTTTCTGTGAGCAGGGTGGGCAATGAAGGCAAAGTGCCATTTTAGGTAAGCACTAAATCACTGGTGCATTATTTAAATCAATAAATGCTCTTTGAGAAGGATTTACATGCAGAAATGTTGAAAACACACCACATCATTTGTTCTTACCAAACACCCTCTTTAAAGCCTCACTGAGGGCTGTGTAAATTACACTAATCTTAGTGCAGCAATAAATCTGATTTGTGTTTGCACTGATGTGACTCTGGGTCACTCTGGTTGTGTGAAGGGACCATGGTACCACAGCAAGTTATATCCTTTCCTGTTAAATTGTTGCTGAAGAGTTCATGGTCTAATTGATAGTGAGGATTTGAGACTGGTCTGATGGGGATGGGGGAAATTTTTCATCAAGATAAAGTTACAACTGATCTCTTCTGTGTCATTTCCTACCTCATTACTTTAGACACCCAATTTGGCTTTATAATCAGCTGAGTATCCCTAAGTAGAGCATTACTAAAAAATCTAAGAAGAATTCTGTTGTTTTGAGTTAGAGTTAAAACATCTTTAATTTGAAAGTTTCTACACCCTTCTGACTGTGTTAATTCTCCCCCTTCTAACTCTGCAGAAGTTGTTGTGCTCTCCTGGATCAATTCTATATTTTATCCCCTTTTTTTTTTAACCTCACATGTCTGCTGATGGTAAGCAGGAACCAAAGCTGGGTAATGGCTTTGTGGAAAGCACTAAGTGCAATGCATAAATTATTGCTTGTGTACAGGGCCAAGGAAAGAGCTGATGTGTCAGGTGGGCAATGAATGATCCTGAAAAACTCTGAGAGCTGTTAATAACTTGGTCAGCAAGGCTCATTCCTTCCATTCACTTTAATATGCTGATCAACTCTCAGTTCTGTTTGGCTGTAGTGAATCATCTTTTCCCATCAGAAAAGGTGAAATGAAAAACCCTCTAAACAGATACTAAACCTTTTGGAGATGGCAGAGTGAAAATCTGCATTTTTAGGCTGGGCCAAGGCTGTCAGTATGAACCTTAACTTGATTTTAGGATTAACCACTCCTAGCCCAGAAGGCACATCTGTCACTTCCTCAATTCTAAGGCTTTATCCTTTTGTTAGCTACAGCTGAAGTAAGGAAACGTGGGGTAAGTCTGCAGGGACTTGGCTTTGGCAGCTGAATTTGTGTTGAGGAAATGAACACACACTGAAATGGGGTGTCCCAAGCAAATACCTCCTGAAATGAGGTGTCTCAAACCATCACACACCTAAATGGGATGTCCCAAACAAACACACACCAAAATGGGATGTCCCAAACACACACACATCTAAAATAGGATGTCCCAAACACACACACATCCATTGAAATGGAATGTCCCAAAGAAACACACACTGAAATGGAGTGTCCCAAGCAGACACACATCTAAATGGGATGTTCCAAAGGCATACACATCTAAATAGGATGTCCCAAACAAGCACATGCTTAAATGGGATGTCCTAAACACACACACACCTAAATGGGATGTCCCAAACACACACCAAAATCTGGTGTCTCAAACACACACACCAAAATCTGGTGTCCCAAACAAACATCCACTGAAATAGGATGTCCCAAACAAGCACACACTGTAGTGAGATGTCTCAAACAAACACACACCAAAATCTGGTGTCCCATACAAACCTACACCAAAATGGGATGTCCCAAACACAAACACACACCTAAATGGGATATCCCAAACAAATACCCACTGAAATGGGGTGTCCCAAACACACACACCAAAATGGGATGTCCCAAACACACACATACCAAAATGGGATGTCCCAAACAAACACCCATTGAAATGGGATGTCCCAAACAAAGACACACCAAAATCTGATGTCCCAAACACCCACACACCTAAATGGGATGTCCTAAACACACACACCCCTAAATGGGATGTCCTAAACAAGCACACACCTAAATGGGATGTCCCAAACATACACACATCTAAATAAGATGTCCCAAACAAACATATACCACAACTGGATGGCCCAAACAGACACACATCTAAATGAGATGTCCCAAACAAGCACCCACTGAAATGGGATGTCCCAAAACACTCACACACCTAAATGGGATGTCCCAAAGACACATCATTATGCACAAAACTCATCCAGGCTGGCAGTGATACTCCAGTGTTATCAGTTGGATCCTCTTCTTACAACAGTGAGCATGACAGATCTTCCTGAGGGTTTTCACAAAGCAGGTTTCATCAAGCTGTGTGAAATCCATAAAGCTGTGTGAAATATATTTTAAAGGGCACTGGGAAATCCAAGTTGTGCCCTGGGTTTCAGAGCAGGGGTCGCTTTGTCAGGAGAATCTGTGGCATGCAAACCCCATCAAACTGCACAGAGCTGGGATTGCCTCTGCCAGTGCTGGCTGAAGGTGTGGGGTGAGGGAGCCCTTCCCCACAAAACCCAGGCATTGGGGAAGGGCTGGGGTTGTGGGAGCTCTGCCCTGTGTGAAGCCCTAACCCAGCTTTCCTCCCCCCAGCACAGTGTCCGCGATGGGCCACGTGCTCGTGGAGTCAGCAGCCACAGAGCCTTTCTTCCTCATCCCACCTGCAAGGTGGGTGTACAAACTTCATCAGCAGCAAGGAAAGTGCTCTGCCGTGCTCTGCAAGCTGCTGGAAATCCTTGTCTTGCCTGCCTTGCTTCTGTGGTGAAAGCTTCTTGCTCCATCCCTCCTGCCTGAAGCTGCCCCAGAGCTCTAACATCTGATTTCTCTCTTAATTCTATAATTGACTGCTTGTTTGACATCAATTTTTTTTCCATTTTTACTCCCAACCACCAAGATTTCTCCTGCTTTTTTTTTTTTTTTTTGTTCTAAAGAAGGTCTTCCTGAAAGCAGAGAGGTCAGAGAAGTAATGAACTACATAATAATGGGATGCATGGGAAAACTGCCCCTTCCTTTCAGCACATTTTGGCCACAAGAACTGCCATTGTGCAAGTGCTGCCTGAAGCCTTTCAGAGGGAGAAAATCAATAGCAGGGCATTTCATAGTTTAGTGTAGCACTTGGGAGATAGAATCTCCTTTTACTTTGGCAGTAGCAGTGAGAGGAGAGTCAGGGATAATTAATTGATCAGAGTTGGAAGTTTGTTTTCAGGGGTGATGAGGAGGGGAAGCATCCTGGAGGCAGCTTTTTAATGGCACTCCCTGTGACTTTGTAGCCAAATATTTCTCTTCTTTTTTATTGCAGTCTAGAGATGGGTGCTGGGGGGAGGTAGTGAGCTCTGCATTCTGCCTTCACCTTCAGACAAGTGTGTTGGAGACAGTGCTCAAATCCTGCCTTTGTTTCATTCCAGAGGTGGGAAACCAGACTCTCTGTGCTTGTGCTTCCCTCAGGTCTGCTGGCACGGACAACCTGAGCTGGGAAACGCTGCTGGGAGAGCTCCTAACACAGAGGCTTCTGTGCCAGCCTGCTGCAAAGGAGAGGGAAAAGCTCCTGGAGCTGCTGGCTGTGCTGCAGAGAAGGTACAGCAGCATCCTCTGTGGCATCAGGGAGCACTGCAGAGTCTGGGACGTGCCCCACACTGCATCACACGCTGCCATCCTTGCCTTAAATAGGGGCTTTTCAATTTTATTCTGCTCAATTTCCCTGCCTGGCTGATGATTCATTCTTTTTATTATTCTTTTAGAACAAAGGGCAGAAAAAAATGGAGCCGTCTTCCAGCTTGCTGCACCTAGATAAAAGCAGAATTGCTGTATTTATGGATGCATGGCTTTATTGAGGCAGCAATATTATTCATCAGTAGTAAATACTGTAATTATTGTTATAATATTCTCTTCCAAAGCTTTTCACATTCTTTTTAAGTTCCATTGTATCCTTTTCTAAATGAATTTTTTCTGGTTTAACAGAGGCATAGCAGTGATTTTTTTTTTAAATTTTATTTTCTATGATTCAATTCAATGTAAGATGATAAAAGCCAACCATGTTTTAGAAGAGAAGAGGAAGCAAAGTAATTTTTTTTACACCTTTCAGCTACTGGATTTTTCCCATTATGTGTTATTTGATTCCCAAATCTGTATTCCAATATTGGAAGTATATTCCTGTCAATACAATAAGCACTGTTTGCTTACTTGCTTTCATTTACCACAGTTATCATTCTCACTTTTATCACTTTTCTCCTGCATGATTAATAACAATCAGAAAAAAAATAGATTTTTTTTTTCTTTTAGAACTCTGGGAAAGGTGCTTTTAAAGCTATATTCTGGAAATACATGCTGGAAAAAAAATCTTTTTCATGTTTGTAAGCCCAGTGACTTTAATAGAGCTGTGCAGTCAGATGAGGATGGGGCTGTGAGTGGTAACTGAAGTGTGGCCACCACCAGTATGGAATAATGAAAACCAGAGTCAATGAAATGCACAGTTGGTTGTAAAATGTGCCATAAACTGATGATTCAGCAGCTCCACACTTATCACACATTTATCAAGCAGGTAACATAAATTTTGTGAGACTGTGTGCAATAACTCTTGGAAGACCTCAGGGTAATATAGCACCAGCCAGATTTCAATGTGAATATATTTTTAAAAGTCAGGTTTTCCTCCTCTTCCCTCCACTGCTGGGGTGTAACAAAGTTCAGGTAACACAGATAATGCTTAAATCAAGAGGAAGAGCCCTGGGAATTGTTACAAGTGGGATTTTCTACAGCACTTTAATTTAAATTATTCCTATTGGCAGATGATTCCATTAAAAAATCCCACAGATCTTGCCATTTTTCCTCCAGTTTTTGTGCAGAGTGGATGCCAGAGGAACACCAGGGTCAAATGAAAATTTAGTGAATGCAGAACCACCGAGAGGAATAAAATGTCTCAGAGCACATCACCAGCCTGGGAATTCACTGCCACAGGAGGTCGAGTCTTGCCTGTAGCTACATTTTAAAACCACTGATATAATTTTATTAGAGTTGTAATAATTTTTTTTTAAATTATACCAGCTAGGAGGGAAATAAACCAATCAAGTCTCTTGATTCAGAGTGTAACCAGCTTCCACCCGTGGGGTCAGGAGGGAAATTCTCTTTTTTAGTCCAATCCAGAGGGTCAATCTGTGTTTCTTTTTAGCTTTAAACTCCTTGGAATCACTTGGTGTCAGTCAGGGCCTCACTGGGTGCACATCAGATATTTTTGTAGTTAATTTTCTGAGATGTTATTCAGGATGGAGAGAGGCAATTTGCTTTTTTGTGATGCAACCACCAGTTTCTTTTCCACCCTCTCCCATCCATGGTCATGTCTGATTTCCAAGTTTATTAAAAGCAGAAGGTTCTTTTCTCCTCTCAGATAACTGACGCAAATGTTAGACTGTGTTTTTATAAACTCTTTGCCTTCCAAGCTTTCCCAGAGTGGCTAAAAAATTCAGTTTATTATTCCTCAGCAATCTGCAGTTTTCCTGCTCATCTGAAGGGTGGATTCACACAGGGAGCCAGAATTAAGGGATCTGAGCAAACAAACCCCTTGTTTCCAGCTGTACCCATTAGTTAATTCTCTTTTGCATATTTAGAAGAAATCACCTGATACAATTTCAGGGGGATTTCTGCCTTTGGATGGATGGAAAGTTCTTTCCCTTCTGTTGGAAGAAGCAGGATCCAGCACCAAGACTGATTTGACATAGACATGGCACAAATGAGCTGGACTCTTTTTTTTTTTTTTTTTTTTTTTTAATCATTATTTTTTTGCCTATCAGGGTGATGGAAAGCAGCAGCAAAGTCTTGGAAGCTGAGAAGGAGCTCCAGGAAGAGCAGTGGCAGAGTGACAGCCTGGAACAGCAGCTGGAAAAGCTGCAGGTGGATCCAGAGAGCAGCACAACTGCCCAGGAGCCTGCCCTGAGGAGCAGGAAAGGTAAAGGGGAGCCCTCAGCTGTTGTATTTGTGGGGTGCCCCATGGCAGGGAGGAATGATGGATCTGACTCCATGTTCTTAGAAGGCTAATTTATTATTTTATGATACTATATTATATTAAAGGCTAATTTATTATTTTATGATATTATATTGTATTAAAGAATGCTATACTAAACTATACTAAAGAATACAGAAAGGATACTTACAGAAGGATAAAAAGATAATAATGAAAACTTACAGAGCCCTGACATAGCTTGGCTGTGGTTGGTGAATGAGTGAAAACAATTCACATGAAACCAATGGAACAATCACCTGTGGGTAAACAATCTCCAACAACATTCCAAAGTAGCAAAACACAGGAGAAGCAAATCAGATAATTATAGTTTTCATTTTTTCTCTGAGGCTTCTCAGGAGAAGAATCCTGGGCAAAGGGATTTTTCCAGAAAAGAAAATCCCTTTCCACACTCAGCCACAGCCACGTCCCCTGTTTCACCTCTGGCCTTTACAGACAGTGACAACATTTGGGCTCCCCCTGCCAAACCTTGCACATGGTGATGGGACCTGCTCAGAGCCAGCAGCAAGGCAGGAGGCAAAATCCTGGCCCTTCTCCACTGGAGAGGCTTTTCCCTCAGGTCTGAGGGGGACCAGGATATTTGCAGTGTGTTTCCATGGGATAATTCCAGGAAAAAGAAAAGCTTTTCCCTGCTTTGTGCTGCCCCCAGAGCTCTTTTTACTCATGCCTGAGGGATTCAGCTGAAGGTTAAGAGCAGAATTAAAGGACATATCCCAATTTAAGGCCTGTCAGTGCCTATGAAAAACTATTGCTGGTGATGAAGTAATTAGATCTGGTGTAATTTATTATCCCATGAACGTGATAATCTCCTGCTATAAATATGAAAGCCTCCCTGGCGTAGTTAAAGAAAAAGAATTCATGGTGGATGTTAAATTTTTATTTCCCTGATCAGATCCTTTTATTGCTTAAGGACTCTGATTCTGTAAAGTGTCTAAACCAATAAAATGGCACATATTCTTAAGGAAAATTTTCCAGTGGTTTCCCTTTTTATGTGTATTTTCCTAAAGTAAAAAGACTTCAAATGCGAGAAGATGAACAGCAGGGAGGGGAATTTCAATTTGGCAAATGTTGGGGTGGTGTCAGGCTGAGTTAGGGTGACCAGAGGGCTCATCAGAAACCTTGGATGAGCCCTTCAGAGGAACCTTCATACTGAATGGGGACTGAATGGGTGCTTCAGACCTGCTTCTCTCTGTAAAAGATGGATTTGTTCCTTGCTGTGTCCTGGGAAGGGGCTCCAGCCCACTCTGACTCATTCCCATGTGGTTTTTTATGAGCACTGATTCTCAGAGTTGTCTCACCTGTATTAGCTGAGAGCAGAAAAATGTAGATCCCAGAAGTGTGAGAGCATTTTGGTGCTGTTCTGTACAGAATTTAACTGAGTTTCTGAGTGCTGAGACTTTTACACAGCCTGGTGAAGTGTTGATGTGTTCTGTTATCAAATCTTCTCCTTGAGAGACAAACTCTCCAACTCCTGAGGCTTTTTGCTCAAGTTTTGTTGTGCTGTAGTAAAGTTTTAGTAACTCTCCTTTGCTGGCTGGCATTTCATAGCCAGAGGAAGAAGCTGTTTTCACCAGTGACAGATCCCTTCTCACTAAATATTTAGTTCATTAATCTCCTCTGCTTAAGGACTAAAAGCAAAAGTAGAAAAGGATTGGCAGGAAGGCTAATAAGGAGAAATCCTCTCTAAATCCATGAGATGAGTAGGTAACAATCTATTCCACTCCCCTGCTTTGATGAGAGCTTTGTGATGTGCCAAAATTGGAGTTTGTACAAGAACCAAGTCTGTAGCACACCTCTTCAGCAGAGCAGGGAGGTTATCTCAATGCTTTCATGCCAGTGGTTGAGGAAATAAGGAAAAATGAAAAGCTTGAATACAAAATAGAGACTAGAAAACCTGCTAATTAACATAATATTTTCCTTTCTTTCTGAAAGTACAAAATTGTAGAGAGCTGATCTAATTGCTAGTCTAATGTTTCTGATCCCTTCAATTCAAGGGAAGTAGATAAAGATGCTAAGGAGCTGCAAACAACCCAGTTGTGTTTTTAAATCATTCAGGCTTTTCATTTTCTGTGCCTTTTTTTCCTGTTTTATCCAAATTCCAAATTATCAAAGAATAATCCCAGAGGAGGGATAGGTAAGTAACAGCAGGTTTTTCCTCAGCCCTGTAAAGCACAGCCTCAAGATCAAAAGCATTTTTTAGCTGTACAATGCAGCCTTTTCTTCTCATTTGTTTTTGTCAGAGTTCAGTACTCTCCAACCAGGTTCTTTCAGATAATTCCACACAAGGAGGATTTAGTGTTTTAATACCAAATTTGAAGATATTTGATATTATGAGGGAAATGGATTGGGCAAAGGGATACAGAAATGTGCCAACACGACACCACAAGCACAAACCAGCAATTGCAGTGTTCAGTAGGAGCACAGCACAGGTTCCAGCCTGGCTGTTCCCTGTCCTGGTGCTGGATTCCCAGTTAGGACTGCAGCCAGCTCCAGCCTGTTGTTCTCTTCATTTAGCTGCTTTCTTGATTTTTATAATTTATCTGGGGCTGATCCACACAAATCCTTCCCTCATGTTACCT
Organism: Melospiza melodia melodia; assembly: GCF_035770615.1. NCBI lineage: Eukaryota > Metazoa > Chordata > Aves > Passeriformes > Passerellidae > Melospiza > Melospiza melodia. The sequence continues at coordinate 2,976,913 of NC_086194.1, forward strand.
GGCTCCAGGTAGGTAGTGCTGGCTATTGATTATTTTAGAGATAGCCATTTATTCACATTTACTAAAATGATTCAGCCTTCTGTCTAGAGCAGAGATCACCCTGCAGTCCTCAGGGCTGGGATGAGTTCAGCATCCTCTGCAATAGCTCTGCTCCCTTCCTGCTCTCCTTTCTGAGCTCCCTGAGCACTTCTCTGCTCCTCCTTCCACTGCAGCCACTCACTGGTCACAGCTTTTGCTTCTCCAGTCCCAGCTGTAAATTTGAATTATATGTTTCTCTACCACCCTGAAAAAAGTTTCTGAATTTTTTGGGATGACCAGAGCTGCATGTTTTGGGTAGATCTTTATTTAGGAAAGCATTCTTGAAGTAGAACCTTGGTTTGAAGTAAACCTTGCAGTACATTTAAACTACATTTTGTTTATGCTGAGGATCAAAGTGCTTTACAAAAGTTGTTTCAATGGGTGCCACGTGCAAACTTTGTCCCAGACATTCAGGAATCCACAGCTGTCATAATCTGAAACACAATTGCAAGATTAACATCAAATTAATCCTTTTCAGCTGTCTGTAACCTCTTGTTTTGGTCACTTCAATATTTTGAATTATTTTTCCTCCCTACATATGTCGGCATGTGAAGTGTAAATTCATCACGTTTTCATTTTACTAGAAGGAAATTAAAATAATTCTGTCATATATTTATGATATGTTATGGATGCAACACAGAATTTAGGAGATTAAACATTTATTTAAGAGATTAAGTACATTTTTTGAGAGAATAAATTCAGTGTTGTTTGACACCGACTCAGCACGCTGCCAAAACTGATTTGCTGTTTTACTAAAACTCCATTCTGTGATTGAACCTGCAGCCCAGGCCAGCCTCCCCGTGCATGTGAGTGACAGAGAGGAGCTCTCTGCAGCCCTGGCTGAGCTGCCCCTGGAGTCTCAGCTGGAGGAGCTGAGCAGGAGGTATGTTCTCCCTTTCTCCCTGCTGGGATTGCTCTGTCCTGCCCCAGGGAGAGGAGGAGCAAGGGCTCAGTTTGCTGTTTCTCAGGGCTCTGGCTTTCAGTGTTTTGTCCCCACAGCACAGGTGACTGTTCTCAGTTTGCTTTGAAGCTCCCCAGCTCACAGGGAGGTTTTTTTTTCCTTTTGTTTCCTTGCAGGCTTGGCTTCCAGCTGGATGAGAACAAAAGTCTGAAGGAGACTGTGACAGCCAAAGGGGAGGATTTTGAACTGCATCAAGCCACAATGGAGAAAGTGAGGGATGGGTTTGCAGAGGGTGCTCAGCCCCACACACCAAAGAGTTAATCCAGATATTGCCAGACCTTTGGGCTGCAGAGCAGGGACAGAGCCCAGGCACCAGTGTCATTTTGCAGCCTCAGATCCTGTCACTTCTTCAGCATTTGCAGGAGACGATGAGAAGCAGAGATGAAATACAAAAAGTGAAGGTTTTATGTGTCAGCACTTTCTGTCTCTGAGGCTTGGCAAGCAGGGTGGTGGGTGTAGTTTGGGAAGCTGCAATTCTGCAGGGGGATTTGGGACAAAACCTTCCAGGTTCCAGCACAGTGTTCCCTGGCAGGGCTTGATATTCAATCTGCTGCTGCCTTTATCAGCTCAGGAAGGAATTTGCTGTGCAAAAGTTAGGCCAGCCCCCTTCCTTAGAACAAAACAAGCTCTGTTTTTATCCCACACTGCTACCTGCCTGTCTCAGGCTTTCTGTAGCACTTCAGTGCCCAGGCACAGGATTATCCTGACCTGGGACTATCTGCACATCAGCTCTGGGTGGGCTCCTCTCATCATCCCAGCCTCTCTCTTTGCTTGAACATGCAGCAGATTTCTGAGTTTCCACTGAAGAGCTGTGCAGATTACCCCTGCAATGAATCAACCTACCTTAAATTCAGCTCATTCCATAAAAAACTTGCCACTCAGGTTATGAATTCCCTATTTCTGGGTCTCTGCATTCATCCATCGGGCCGATCTTGTTCTCCCTGGGAAGAAATGTTATAAAATGCAGGCAGGTCCTCACTGCAGCAGTGCTGGGACTTTTGGAGCTGCTGCAAACCCTGGCAGCCCTGTCCTTCTCTGCTGCAGCACAGTGAGGACACAGAGTGCAAGCTAATCAGGCATTGCCATGCAGCCTGCCAGTGCGCAGCAGCCTTGGGGATTCCAGGCAAATGGAGAGCCAGGCATTTTTGTACAGTGCTGCTTTGTTTCTCACTTGAAAGTCTTGAAAGCTTTTATTTTTTTCTCCTTTGCTTTGTCAGCCTCTTTTTATGAGCCTGAAATTTGTCAGGCTTTAACCCCAGGCAGCACCACCATGAATTTGCATTTCAGGGCTAAAGGCACCAGTGCAAAGTGGATTTTTGGGTTTCATCCTGACTGCCCTGTGCAGAGTGGAAAAAAGCAGAGCAGGAGTCACTCCAGATGTGTTGTTCCTGTCTTTTTTTTTTTTCCTGTTTAGGTTCAGAAATATCTCTTTTCAAGAAATGTTTCTTTTCAAACAGTTTTAGGAGTCCCGGATGGAGGAAGTCAGGGAGCTGGGGGATAAGCTCAGCACCTGGGAGTTAGCAGGGAATTAACCCTCCCTGTGCTGCACTGCCCTAGAGCTCAGCCCAGCTCTCTCACAAAAAGCAGGACCATCCATTGCAATATTTTTCCTGCCAGTATCATCAGAGGAAAAAGCACCTTGCAACCCTCAATCATCTCTGGACAACTTGAGGAATAAATCCTGGCTTGAGAGGAGCCACAGCTTTGGTTTCAGCTCCATGCTGATGCTCTGTGGAGGGGAGGAATCCTCTGGTGGGGATTTTAAGGAGCTGCAGGAGGGAGCAGATCCCTTGGGAAGGCTGCCTGAGCAGGAGCAGGGCTGTGGGAGCTGTGCTGCTAAATTCAGGCTGGAACTTGGAGCTGCAGGTTCTGATTTCACTTACACAGGAGTGTGAATCAATAATTATTTCCCAGGAGCAGAGCAGAGGCATCTGCTGCCCTTCCTGGTGCCCTGGCCCAGGGAAGCTGTGAAGATCAAACCTCTCTCCAGGAAAAGGGCTCTGAGTCAGCCCCTGAAGCACAGGAGGAAACTGGGATCTCACAGAACACACATGGACATTTTCTCCTTTTTCCTGCACCACCAAATGCTTACCAAAGAAAGAACCCAACCACCATAAAGCAGTTTGTTTAGGCAGCCTGTACCTGCAAGCAGCTGCTGCTCATGGAAATGGGCAATCTGTCTCCTGTCACAGTGGGGAGTGCACAATGTCCAGGGCTTCTCAGGATTTTGAAATGCACTTCCTCAGAGTGACCTGGCTTGAATTCTCCCCGTGCTGCCTCTTGCTGGTTCCCAGTTTTCAAGGAATGAGACCAATTTTCTTGCAGCATTTTGCTAAAAATATAAGGAACCCTGGCAGACCTTGGGAGCAGCAGCCCCCTGCACCCCAACCCATCACTCAGAGAACAAAATCAATGTCAATATTTTTCTCTCTGCCTGAAAAATCCCCACAGTGGAGATCCTCAGCCCCAGGATCTCTCCAGCACAGTTTCTTTAAGGGATACAGCTGATGTGAAATCACCACAACCCCCTGCTTCCCTTGGAACTTCCAGTGGTGTTTTTTTCCCTCATGGATAAGCATCAGCCTGTTAAAATCCTAACTTTCAGTTCAAATTTGAATTTCTCTGGCTCCAGTTTGCAGCCAGCCATCATTTTGCCTCTCTGGCTCTTGCTGGTTTCCAGTTTTCAAGAAATGAGATCAATTTTCTTGCAGCATTTTGCTAAAAATATAAGGAACCCTGGCAGACCTTGGGAGCAGCAGCCCCTGCCCATCACTCAGAGAACAAAATCAATGTCAATATTTTTGTTTCTGCCTGAAAAATCCCCACACTGGAGATCCTCAGCCCCAGAATCACTCCAGCACACTTGTGGATTTCTTTCAGGGATACAGCTGACATGGAATCACCACAAGCCCCTGCTTCCCTTGGAACTTTCACTGTTTTGTGGGTTTTTTTCCCTCATGGATAAACACCAGCCTGTTAAAATCCTAACTTTCAGTTCAAATTTGAATTTCTCTGGCTCCAGTTTGCAGCCAGCCATCATTTTGCCTCTCTGCCTCTTGCTGGTTCCCAGTTTTCAAGAAATGAGATCAATTTTCTTGCAGTATTTTGCTAAATATAAGGAACCCTGGCAGACCTTGGGAGCAGCAGCCCCTGCCCATCACTCAGAGAACAAAATCAATGTCAATATTTTTCTTTCTGCCTGAAAAATCCCCACAGTGGAGATCCTCAGCCCCAGGATCTCTCCAGCACAGTTTCTTTAAGGGATACAGCTGATATGGAATCACCACAACCCCCTGCTTCCCTTGGAACTTTCAGTGTTTTATTTTTCCCTCATAGATAAAAAACAGGCTGTTAAAATCCTGTGTTTCAGTTCAAATTTGAATTTCTCTGGCTCCAATTTGCAGCCAGCCATCGTTTTGCCTCTCTCAGATAAAAGCACTGTGAGTCCCCAGCATTTCCTCACTGGGACAACCCTCATCCAGTGAGAACTCGTGTCCCAGGCAGCTTTTTGATAAGCTCTGAGTTTTTCCAGCCTCTCCCTGCAGCTGAGGGTGGTGACAGGCTAGAGGTGACATCTCTGGCACAGGCTGGTGGGTACAGTTAAAGTTAATTTTACTGCCAGTATTTAGTTGTGGGCACTCCTTGTTAGCATTTAGGCAGATTTAACTGCAAATATGAGTTCTCCAAACTCTTGGAGAACCAAAATCTGTCTCCTGCCCTGGAGCTGGGCAGAGCTCCTGCATGGAGCAGCCATCAGGTGCTGATGGATGGATCCCATTTCAAAGTACAGCTGAACTGCTGGCAATAAGTGATCTTTGATGAATTGTCCTCCTTTCCTTTGGGCCTCTTGCCAGCAGTTTACCTTCAAAGAGCTTTCCAAAGTGGCTGTAAGATGAATTGAGTTGCATTAGGGTGGTTAAACACAGTATTGACACAGGAGAGCTCTCCCTGCCCTGGGATCTGCTTGGACAGGGGGCACAGGGTCAGCTGGGGGGTCAGAGCCCATCCCATGGGAATTCAGAGCTGTGGACTGGGGCTGTGGCTGGCTCATGCCCTCCCAAAGCAGGACGGGGATGGCAGGAGGAGATGGATTTCAGTTTTGGTGTGGGACAAATGGGGAAGAAGCTGGTGGCACAGGGGAGCTGAGTTGGAAACTGCTTTGCTGACCCCCCCCAGCAGCCCCAGCCATGAGCTGCCACTCAAGGCACAGTGCAGGACAAAAGGGAAGAGGTTCAGCTTTAAATGGAAAAACACTCTGGCAGAGCCCCTGTGCTCTAAATTAAGCACGACAGAGCCAAGAGGGGTGTTGGGTTTCTCATTCCTCCCTTCATCCTCTCCCCTCCAGCTCCTGAGCTGGCTGTTCCCATGGGACAGGCTGGCCTCGCTCACAAATGCCACCCAAATCCCTGGCATCTCCTCTTACAGCTCCCAAACCATCCCAGGAGGGACCCTGGGCTCACAGCGGACCCTGGGTCAGGGAGAAGAGGGAGCTGGGGGGCAGCAAGGAGCAGAGGGGTCATTCCAGTCTGTTCCTGACCTAACTGGGACATTTTGGGGGAACGGGAGGGGAGGAGCTGGAGAGAGGGGGTTGGACATGATCTGGGTGAGGGGAGGTGGTGGGAGCTCCTTCAGAGCCTTCATGGGGTGGCTGAAAATTTGGGAGCTTGGATGGGATAATGGGTGCCATGGGGGATGGACAGAGCCATTGTGGGGGTGCTGAGGGGTCCTGGAGGTGGGGATGGATGGATGGATGGATGGATGGATGGATGGATGGATGGATGGATGGATGGATGGATGGATGATGGATGGATGGATGAGGGATGGATGGATGGATGGATGGATGGATGGATGGATGGATGGATGGATGGATGGATGGATGATGGATGGATGGATGGATGATGGATGGACGGATGGATGGATGAGGGATGGATGGATGAATGGGTGGATGGATGGATGAATGGGTGGATGGATGGATGGATGGATGGATGGATGAGGGATGGATGGATGGATGATGGATGGATGGATGGATGGATGGATGGATGGATGGATGATGGATGGATGGATGGATGGATGGATGATGGATGGATGGATGGATGGATGGATGGATGGATGGATGATGGATGGATGGAGGGATGAGGGATGGATGGATGGATGGATGGATGGATGGATGGATGGATGATGGATGATGGATGATGGATGGATGGATGGATGGATGGATGAAAGATGGATGGATGGATGGATGGATGGATGGATGGATGGATGGATGGATGATGGATGGATGGATGATGGATGGACGGACGGATGGATGGATGAGGGATGGATGGATGAATGGGTGGATGGATGGATGGATGGATGGATGAATGAGGGATGGATGGATGGATGATGGATGGATGGATGGATGGATGATGGATGGATGGATGGATGGATGGATGATGGATGGATGGATGGATGGATGGATGGATGGATGGATGGATGGATGGATGATGGATGGATGGATGGATGATGGATGGATGGATGATGGATGATGGATGGATGGATGGATGATGGATGGATGGATGGATGGATGGATGGGGGATGGATGGATGGGGGATGGAGGTCACGTCCCTCTTTCCTGAGCCATCCTGGTGGGATTGGCATGTTCCCAGTGATGTCTGATGAGGAACCCAATGGGACAACCTCAGGCAGTGAAAATAATCCATGTGAGAACAGGAGAGGGACTCTGGACAAGGACAGGGAATGTAGGAACGGGGGAATGGCTTTAAAATGACAGAATGGGGTAGGTTTAGAAGGGACATTGGGAGGGAATTCCTGGCTGTGAGAGCGGTGGGCCCTGGCACAGGTGCCCAGAGCAGCTGTGGCTGCCCCTGGATCCCTGGCAGTGCCCAAGGCCAGGCTGGACAGGGCTTGGAGCACCCTGGGATGGTGGGAGGTGTCCCTGTCCATGGCAGGGGGTGGGGTTAGAGGAACTTTAATGTCCTTCCCAACCCAAACCATTCTAGGATTCTGTAATTAAAACCTTCCCTGCTTCCCATTCAAATTTCCGCTCCAGCAGCCAGGGACTTTGTGTGGTGTCCCCATTAATGTCTCCACTTTGTCCCAAGCCTCCCTGAGATAGAGCCAAGCCCCTTTCCTGGAACCCCACCTCCTTTCTCAGGCCCTACAGAGGGCCCTGGCCTCAAATCCTGTGCCACAACTTCCAGCAAGCCTCCAAATATTTGAAAAAATATCACTTGAACCAACTCAAAGCCATAAACACTGGGGCCATAAAACACAGAAATGTCCCCAGTGCTGAGGAAGACACCCTGGTCACATTAAAATAAATCCCATTATAGTAAGAATCAGAAGCAAGGTGGCTAATTTTTTATAATATCTATAAATTAAAGCTAAACTATTTTTTATCACCACAGCTCCCAGAGCCTCATGAAAAAACCACTGCTTGGCCCTTCACCTGTGTTGCCCTTTGAATTCAGCAGATTATAGATTTCTCAGGATTGAAAAAAATAATAAAAAATAATATAATAAAAATAATAAAGAAGCGGAAAATCTAACATCTGCCTGAAACTCCCTAAATGATGCCAGTGCCCAAGGGGAGCAGCACCATGGGGCTGTGACAAAAACAAAAGAAAAACACAAAAAAGAAGAAAAATAATAGGAAAAATAACAAATTTGAGGGCTGCCTTTGCTTTCTGCATGGATTGGGATGGGGAGCGGTGGGTTTGGGAGCCAGGGGGTGACACTGATCTGCTTTTCCTCATTGCCTCCCTCGTGTCCCCAACACCACACCGACCCCATGTCCATCTGTGTGCAGATTTCTTTTCCCTCCTCCTTGCTGGCCACAAACCCCTGTCTGCCACAGGCACCGGGAGATGGAGGAATTGTGAGGAATTGTGAGGAATTGTGAAGAACTGTGTCCCGTGTTATCTGCAGCGATCTCTTAATTAGCCAGGTAATTACTGCGAGGTCTGGGAGCCCCCGGGCAGGGATGGAGCTGCAGCAGCAGGATCAGGGCTGGGCCATCCAAGGGCCAATATTATAATATGTATTTATAATAATCTGCATCCAGATTGTTATAAATACATATTATAATATTGGCCTTTCACAAATATTAAAATGGATGTTATACGTGTAATGTTAAAGTAACTTTCTTATAAAAATATAGTTTTTATTTCTGTTAGACATAGCAGTGAAATAAGTGATAGAAATATATTTGTGTTAAAATTCCTGCTTGGTTGAGATAACATTCAATGAACAGATGAAGAGGACCCCAATTTATGATATGCCAACTATCAAACTTCGCATCAGTAGAAAACAGACCAAAGCCCAAACTAAAGGTGATAACAAACCACAGCCAAGAAATAAACACACTCTGAAAAGGCAGACCCGAGGAGGAGCCCTGCTAAACAGTTCTCAGAACATGTAAACTAGTTTGGGGAAAAGTTTATTATGCGTAATTGTGAATATCTAACAGGCTGATGCAATAGAAGTGGTATATAAAGGGGGAAACAGCAGGTGAATGCCAAGCACCCAGCCATAAATCTTTGCTTTATTGTCTTTTTCTCCTCTTGTCCTTTATTAAACTTTTACATTTTGACAGGAGAGGGAACCTTGTTTTTCACAAGATGAAAGTTCCTCGTTAGGTGCTGGGAGTGTCAGCACACTGCCCTGGCTGGGGAGAGCCTCTCGTGTGCACCAGGTGGAAAACAAAACCATGCTAAAAAGGCTTTTTGTTAACAGCAGAGCTGGGCTGATCCCAGGGCTGCAGATCCTCCCTCCCAGAACAAACCAGCCACAGAGTGATTTATAAAATCCAAATTTATACAATATAAAATCATTAAAATATAACATTTTTATAGAATGTCTGCCTTGTTTCTCCGTGCTGACCCCTCAGGCAGCCCAGGGATGCTCAGGGAGCCCCAGGGTGAGCTGTGCCCAGATGTCACAGGGCTTGGTGACAGATGTGGGCACAGGCCTGGCCCTGAGGCTGAGCTGTGTTTGCCTACCCTGAGATAACAGAGACCACAACCCAGCCCTGCCCCTTCCTGTCCCCTCCTGGAACTTCCCACAGGTGTTTTGTAGAGATCCCAGGATCATTAAGGCTGGAAAAGAGCTCTGAGACCATTGAATCCAAGTGCTAAACCATGTCCCCAAAGTGCCACATCTACGGGATTTTTGGAACACTTCAGGGATGGTGATTCCACCTGCACTGTTCCAGTGCCTGACAGCACTTTCAGTGAGGAGATTTTCAGTAATATCCAACTTAAATCTCCTCTGGCACATCTTGAGGCTGTTTCCTCTTGTCCTGACTCTCCTTACCCGGCAGCAGGAGATGCTGCAGCCTCTGAGCCTCTCTTAGATTTAAACCCTGCCCAAGCTGAGCAGGAACCACACTTTATTTTGGCTCCGTGCCTCAGTTTCCCCATCCCCACGCAATGATACCTTCCTTTGGAACAAGGTGATGGGGAAAACCTCTCCTAAAAGTGGGGATCCCGGGAGGGAGCCGGTCCCCGCCTGGTGCTGTGGTTCCCAGGGCTCTCCCAGCCCGGCTCCCCCGGCTCGGGGTGAGTTTGGCAGCCAGACCGGGTCCTCTGAGCAGCTGCCGTGACAGACAGCTCCCGAGCCACCCCCCTCTGCAGCGCTGCTCTAAAATAAAAATACCTCCCGCCCGCTGCGCTCCGCTCCGCTCCACTCCCAGCCAAACTTCCTCCGGGGGCACGCTGGGGGGGACGGCAGCCCAAAACCACCCGTGCCCCCCTCCCCGAGCCGGGCTCGGGGATGCTCTAGGGCAAAGCGGCCGCCCCCAGACCCGCGGTGCTTGTCCCCCGTGTGTCCCCCGTGTGTCCCCTGTCCCCTCCGCGCCGCCGGACGCTGGATCCCCGACCCTCGCCCGCCTCCCCCCGCGGCCCCGGGGCTCAAGGTCAGTAGCGGGGAGCGGTGCGGGGCTGGGGGGGACGCGATGCGGGTGGTGACATGACAGAGGTGACACTTGCTGTCACCCCTCCGTGTCCCCGGGGGCCGGGAGGGAGCGGGGATGAGGATGATGAGGATGATGAAGATGATGAGTATGATGAAGATGATGAGGATGATGAAGATGATGAGGATGGTGCTGCCCTGCTGGGACCCCCCCGAGCCTCCCTGGGCAGCTCGGAGCGATCAGAGTTAAAATCATCCGAGGGGTCCCCGCCAGCCCCCGGGGTTGGTCACCGCCTGCCGCCCGCTCCCTCGCTAAAGAGGGAAATAAATAAATAAATAAATAAAAAGAAGCTTTGAAAGCGTGGAAAGGAGGGGGGAAAAAGCTTTTTCCAGGCACGGGCGTGCGCGCCCTCCCGCCGCAGGGGCACCGCAGAGCGGGGGCAGCGCCCGCCCGCAGCGGCCCCGCACCGGGAGGGAGGGAGGGAGCGACAGCGGGGACAGCCCCGAAATTCCCCCCGTATGAACCCCAAATTCCGCCCGGGATGATCCCGAAAAACCGCCCGGAGGAACCCCAAATTCCGCCCGGGATGAACCCGAATTTTCCCCGGGATAAATTCCAAATTCCGCCCGGGATGATCCCGAAATTATCCCCGGGATGATCCCGAAATTCCGCCCAGGATGAACCCGAAATTCCCCCCGGGAAACGCGTTTGGTGCACGCCGGGGGGAGATGGGGTCACCCCGCATCGCTGCCAAGGACCTCCCCCAACCCCGCTTAAAAACCCCGGCGACCGAACATAAAATAAACGCTTAAAATGAAAACGATAACTTTAATATTATTTTAATTTTAGCATTATTTTAATTTTAATATTATTTCAATATTAACATTATTTTCATTTTAATATGATTTTAATAACCCCAGAAGCTTTTGCAAAGCGGATGCCAGAGCAGACAGAGGGTGATCGGGCGCCGTTTGCGCCTTAATCCCTTGAGCGCTCTCAGGGATGGTGGCAGGGGGGTGCCAGCACCGGGGGTGTCCCTGTCCCCTCTCCCTGTCCCTTGTCCCCCGCATCCCCCCGCTCCTGTTTGGCAGCTGCCGGACACTCAGCCGGGGAGGCAAGGCACGTCGCGCCGAGGTTAATTAACCTCGGAGGAGTAATTAGCCCTTGGGCTAATTGCTGCTGATGCCGCAGCGGGCTCAGCCGTGTCTGCGGGCTCCTAAAGGCTCCTGGCAGGGGAAATTTGGGATCGCGGGGATTTGGGAGACCCGGAGGTTGGGCGAGGTGAGCAGGAGATGGAGAAACTCATCAGGTCCCCTCCATCAGTGGTGTCTCCGTGTCCTGGATCCCCTCCAGGGATCCAAGCAGGAATTAGAGGTGGAGGAAGCCCATCCTGGGGCAGCTCTGAACATCCCAGGGATAATGGGAGGAACAGGAACACCCGGCCCCAAATCCCGGCTCCTGGGTGGGGTCTGCAGGAACCTCTTTGCACCTGAGTTGTGCCCTGGGTGTGACCCTTTTCTTCATCCCTTCAGCCTTCAGGGGTGGGGAGGAGCAGCAGGAATTTGGGGTATTTGAGGGACAGTTTTCTTCGTTTCTCCCCGGTTTTCCTCCCTCTGCTCTCTGCCTTGCCCAGGTGTGGATCCCTCCCTGGTGCCGGCCGGGGCTGTCACCTCCCACCATGGGGGTTAAGGCGACGCTCCCCAGCTACGAGCTGGGCTTCTATGCCCTCGTGGTGACCTGTGCCGTGCTCTACAGCGGCAGCGGCATCTTCGAGGCGTCCAGAGGTAACGCTGCATCCCCCGGGAGGGGCACAAAGGGTGTCATCCCCTGGGAGGGGCAGGCTCCTGCTTTTACAGCTGTTGATAGCACCAGCAGATCCCCGGCTTTAACTGCTGCAGAAAACAGCTTGGAAATCCTTCTTAAAGGGATTTTTGCCTGGTTGTCTCTTTGTCCCTATTTCCACTGTCACAGGTCTTCAGGTAGTGCCGCACCAAGCAGCCACCACCACCCTGCCTACACAAGGCTGATTCCCTTTGTTGTTTGGTTGGTTTTGGAGTTTTTTGTTTGTTTTGGTTTGGGTTTTTTGTTGGTTTGGTAGGTTTGGGTTTCTTTTTTTGCATTTTTTGTGTTTGTTTGGTTTTTTTTGTTAGGAAGCCCGCAAACCTGAAAACTTAACGGGATCAGCCAGGGAATGTGCAATGAGAAAAAGGCTTTGCTGAAAATTCCTGCAGAAACCTTCTGTCACTGACTCTTTTAGTTGTCTGTGGAATCAGGCAATTTTGGGGTGGGGTGTTGAGCCCTGGTGGCTCATTATCACAACGATGAAGGTTCTGGGCTTGGCTTGAACCCAGATCCCATTTTCCAGAGCTGTTTGTCTCCCTGTAACTTTGGTTCTTTTGCAGACAGCATGAACAGAAAAGCCTTTCGGGATGGCATAAAGCCAGGCTGGCACTACTTTGGCAGGAAAATGGTGAGTGAGGAAGGGATTGGGCTTTTCTAGCTCCAGACAGCTTGGGCAGTGGAGAAACACAGCTGGGTTTTCTGCTACTGACGAATTTCTGTGAGGTTCACCTGACTTGTATTTTTCTTCCTAAAGTAGTGGGGAAAATACCAGTACTGCTGAAGCTTTGTGCAGGCTGCCCTAGAACAGAGGCAGGACAGAGCTAAAGAATAAAGCAGGGATTTATTCAAAGGCCTCCATGGATGCACCTTGGGCAGCACCAGAGCCCAGCCAGGGCTGCACCCAAGATGAACCAAAATGGCCCCAAAATGCACGAGCGCTCCCGGGGTCTCTCCCTGGGATCAGTTCTGCTCCATTTGCACCTTGCAGTTCATTGTCCCATTCCAGCTTTAGCCCAGGCAGTCCCACCCTGCTTGTTTTTCTCTCTCCAGCCCACGGTGTTTGTGCTCTGGGGCTGAGATTTGGGTCATTTGTCCTTGGTGCCCAGCTGGAGCAGGAATTGTTTTGTCTCCCTGCTCTGTGCACAGAGCTCACCATGCCCTAATAGAGAACTCACGTCTCCCTGATATGAGCTCACCATCCCCTGATATGAAGCTCAGAACTCCACACTAAAGCACAGAATCTGAAAATATAAAAGCTAAAACCTGAGGTATCATTGTGGGGCTGTGAATACTCCATTTTGTGTGTGCTGGGATGAGTGACCTCTGCACATCCCTCCTGGGTTTTTATATCTGAGCTAAAGTGCTCGGGAGCCCTTGGGTGGAAAATGGGAAGGAAAAGCTCTAAAAGTTGTGGAGCTGGGGGCAGTAAAGTGCCTGGTGCTGCTCCTGCAGGATGTGGCTGATTTTGAGTGGGTGATGTGGTTCACCTCGTTCAGGAACATCATCATCTTCGCCCTCTCGGGACACGTCCTCTTCGGCAAGATCTGCTCCATGACCGTGCCACAGGTGAGCAGGGATTTGGGAGCACCACAGGTGGCCTGGGATCTGTGGGAGGGCCTTGGGTTTAGTGTTGCTGAAATGGCTCCCAAGGTATTGAAGAGTCCTTTTTTCTAGCTTCGCAACCAAAGAAGTCAAAATTCTTTGGCTTTGGCTTTTAAGGTTGTTTATTTTCTCTTATCTTACACATTCCTTCTCTGACCTGCTGAGATCTGTCCAGCAGGTCGGGTTGTGGCACACTGACCACCCCTGGGGTTGTGTTAACTTTTTATACCAAGATCTATCTGTACTTTATTTACGATAATTTTCCAATACCTATCACCTATGTTAGACAGTCTGTCTCTACTCTAAACCAATCCAGAAGTGTCACCATCACAGCAGAAGATGGAGGCCAAGAAGAAGGATAGGACACACCCAGATTCCTCCATCTTGCCTCTTGAACCCCCATTCTAAATCCCCAAAATTCTACTTTTTCACCCTGTGACAAACTCACTATCATTCTACTCAAACCCTTTTGGCTTGTAACTCCTCACACAAAGGTGGTGATTGTTTCCATGGGCTAAAATCAAAGGCACAGGTGTTTGTGACTCTGTGCCAAGGGCTCTGAGCTCTTTGTCAGGGTCTGGAGTCCTCCAGGGCAGCCAGAGGGGTGTCCTGGGTTCTGACAGAAGGGGTTTGGGAATGCTCTGGGCTTGGGACTCTGATAGAAGGGGTTTTGGAATGCTCTGGGCTGCGACAGAAGGGGTTTGGGGATGCTCAGGGCTCTGACAGAAGGGGTTTTGGGGATGCTCAGGGCTCTGACAGGAGGGATTTTGGGGTGTTCTGGGCTCAGGGCTCTGAGAGAAGGGGTTTTGGGGTGTTCTGGGCTCAGGGCTCTGACAGGAGGGGGTTTGGGGTGTTCTGGGCTCAGGGCTCTGACAGGAGGGGTTTTGGGGATGCTCAGGGCTCTGACAGGAGGGGTTTTGGGGTGTTCTGGGCTCAGGGCTCTGAGAGAAGGGGTTTTGGGGTGTTCTGGGCTCAGGGCTCTGACAGGAGGGGGTTTGGGGTGTTCTGGGCTCTCCCCACACCGACCCCACCGCTCTCTCCCCAGCACCGCGCTGTGATGTACATGATCTACGGGCTCCTGGCCGTGCTGGCCAGCATGGGGCTGCTCTACCTGATGATCATCCTGTCCCACTGCCTGCTCCTCTACTCGGTGGCCCTGGCCAAGCAGAAGTGGCTCTGCTACGTGGCCGGGCTCTGCTGCCTCGCCTCCTTCAAGGTGGAGCCCTTTGGCTCGTGGCAGGTGGGTCCTGTCCGTGTGTCTGTCCCATTCCCAGCCCACTGGTGTCCATCTCCTCGGGGTTATCCTCCAGAAGGACTCCTGGAGCAGCTCCACACCCTCGTGGCCATTTCTCCTGGCTGCACCAGAGCTCTCACAGCATTTTGGAGGGAAGGGGCTGTTGAGGTGTGAGCTTGGGAGTAATCCCACAGCGTTTGTCATGTTTTGGTGGCTTCATGCTGGTCCAGAACAAAGGAGATCTGAGTCCTTCTTGTGAAGGCTGACCTAGAACAGAGGCTAGACAGGGCTGAAGAATAAAGCAGAGATTTATTAAAAGGATCTCCTCAATGGATCCACCTTGGATCCATTTGTCAGCCTGCTGCTGCCCTGTGCCTCAGTTTCCCCATCTGTAACACAGAGCTGAGATGGATTCAGTGATGCCCATCTCTTAGGTCACAGCCTGGCTAAGATTTTATCTCACTGGTGTGTGGAGAGAAGCCCAGGAAGGATTTTACCAAAATATTCAATCCCTTGGCAGGACAGTGCTGTCTCTCCCTGCCTCCAAAGGTGTGTTCCCTCC
This sequence comes from Melospiza melodia melodia, assembly GCF_035770615.1. Lineage (NCBI taxonomy): Eukaryota > Metazoa > Chordata > Aves > Passeriformes > Passerellidae > Melospiza > Melospiza melodia. The sequence continues at coordinate 2,992,103 of NC_086194.1, forward strand.
TTCTCTAACAATCCCAGAGCAGTTGGCTCTGCTTTACTCTGTGGGCACACCTGTGACAGGGTGACATTGCCACCCAAACCAAAGCTGTGTGACCAGCAGCTGCTTGGTGACGTGGCCAAGAGGATCTGCCACTTCCTGACTGCCCTGAGCTGCAGGAGCCAGCTGGGAAATCGAGCCCCAGTTTTCTCTTTCCAGCTCATTAACTTCAGAGACAATTGGTGTCAGAGCATAATTAGAGGTTTTCCTTGAACTGAAAACTAAGCTGGCAGAGGTCAGGGTTGGAGGAGATGTCAGGAAAAAATTCCTCACTGTGAGGGTGGAAAAGGGGCCCTGGCAGAGGTGCCCAGAGAAGCTGTGGCTGTTCCTGAATCCCTGGAAGTGCCCAAGGCCAGGTTGGATGGGGCTGGGAGCAGCCTGGGATAGTGGAAGATGTCCCTGCCATGGCAGGGGTGGCACTGGATGGGCTTTAATGTCCCCCCAACCCACACAATTCTCTGCTGCCCCAGTGTGAGGGTGTTCACAGGGGTCCCAGGATGAGGGAAGAGATGAGAACCTTGACTCCATGTGTCAGAAGGCTGATTTATTATTTTTTTACATATATTATATTAAAAGAAAATGATAGATTAAAACTCTACTGAAATAACAGAAGAAAGGATTTCATCAGAAGGCTTGAAAAGAAAGGAATGATAACAAAAGCTCGTGACTCTCAGAGAGTCTGAGCCAGCTGGGCTGTGATTGGCCATTAATTAGAAACAAGCAACATGGGCCAATCAAAGATGCACCAGTTGCATTCCAAGCAGCAGATAATCATTGCTTTTCTTTTCCTCTGAGGCTTCTCAGCTTCTCAGGAGAAAAATCCTAGCAAAAGGATTTTCCATAAAATATCACAGCAACACCCCAGGACTGGTGTCTCCCACACAGCGAGGCAGCACAGAAGGGACGCCACGTTCCTGGTGTTAATCTCTGCTTTTGTTAATCTCTGTTTCCTGCCCAGAGCGGGTTTGTGACGGGAGCTTTTGATCTCCAAGACGTGCTTTTCTACGGAGGCTGCACCTTCACCATCATGCGCTGCATGAGCTTCGCCCTCGAGAGCTCCCAGAAGGAGGAGGGCATCTACTCCATCTTCGACCTCCTCAAGTACAACTTCTACCTCCCCTTCTTCTTCTTCGGGCCTGTCATGACCTTCGACCAGTTCCATGCCCAGGTGAGTGAGCCTGAGGCCAGGCTGGAGCAGGATCTCTCCCCAGGATTTACTTGCTCGGGGTCGGTGTCTGCAAAAACCCAACTTTTGCCACAGTGAGGGTGCAAATGATTGTAGAACTTCTTGTGGTCCCTCTGTGAGTGTGTATTTCTGTGGGGAAGGGCATAAACTGATGGATTTTCAAACTTTTTTTGGGGGGTTTTTTTTTGGCCAATTCACAATGGAAGGTCTTGCTGTGATGTCCTTGCTCCCTGGGCATCTGCATTGCTCCATGCCTCAGTTTCCTTGTGTTGTCACCCCTGCCCCTTCATGGTGAGGGCCACACATGGGACCTCTGCATGCTGTGACAGCAAGGACATTTCTGTCTCCCATTTCTATCCAGCTGCTTCACTCAGAGATGGTTTGTATATCTGTAGATCAAGTTATTTCTCAGGAAATAAACAAGATTGGGTGGAAGGCTGAGCTCCAGCAATCAGGGGCTCCATTAATACCCTGGTGCCCCAAGTCTTTGCCTGTTCCACACAACCAAGGGAGCTTTTGGATGAGCAGACTCCAAACAGAACTGGAAAACACCAGCAGAAGCCTGGGCTGGGACCTCTGGAGCTGTTCCGCAGTCCAAGATCAAGGAAACCAGCAATGCTGTGTCGCCCCTCACTCTTCCCACCTCAACCTTCTCCTGCACCAAGGATCAGCCCTGGCCACCAGAGCAAGCTGGTGATGCTGGCAAAGGGAGGAGTTTGGTCAGCACTGGTGTGTGGAGGATTCCCACCACCACCCCCGGCTGCTTTTGCAGAACAGCCACGCTGAGTTTTTGGACCCAGACTGATGCCTGGATATAAGAACGTTTTGGAAAAACATTTGTGGATTCAGAAGAAAAACCAGCCCAGGGCAGGGGAGAGCTCAGAGCCTCAGGGTGAGGAGAAGACTGAAGACTCACCAGCCCAGCACCTTCTCTCACATGTGGAGCTGTTTTGGTTGCCTAAGAAAGGGTTTGTGTGACCGTGTTCACAGGGGTCTCAGGATGAGGGAAGAGATGAGGATCTGACTCCATGTTCCAGAAGGCTGATTTATTATTTTATGATATATATTGCAATAAAACTATACAAAAGGATAGAAGAAAGGATTTAATCAGAAGGCTGACTAAGCTAAGAACAGAATAGCAAAGAATGATAACAAAGGTTTGTGGCTTGGGCTCTGTGTCTGAGCCAGCTGGGCTGTGATTGGCCATTAATTACAAACATCCATCCTGGGCCAATCAAAGCTTCACCTGTTGCATTCCACAGCAGCAGATAATCAATGTTCACATTTTGTTCCTGAGGCCTCTCAGCTTCTCAGGAGAAAAAATCCTAAGGAAAGGATTTCCTGCTCCTTGCCTGCTCTTCCCCTGTGCAATTTACAACTTCATGATGCCTCTTAAAAGGAAAAAGAGCCCTCGGATCTTATTGGACATATTAAAAATTATTTTTGGAGCATTGGACCCTGAAGATCCTAAGTTCAGCTCTGGTGTCTCCATCAGAGATGCAGCCAGGTACCTACAAATGGGGACAGGGAACTCCTCATGTCTCCAACACCTGAACTCCCACTGCTCCTGCAGAGCTCCATCCAGGGGGAGTTTTATTCACTGCTCCTTTGCACAACCCCAAACCAGGCTGTCTAAAGGCACTTAATGAGCAATTCCCCTCTCTGCTGCTTCAAACCCCAAAGGCACAAGGATTAAAGTCCCCAAACCCTCTCCCCCTGCCCTGGCTGGGGTCCTGGCTTGGCCTGGCCACCACTGCCATCTCCTGGCTACATCCCCCTGCACTGCTGGAGGTGAATTCTTAATTGTCCAAGAGCAATTAGGGCAGGAGGCAGGTGGAACCAGGGTGGGATGTATGGCCCTGTTAGAGATTGGATCTGTCCCTTTGCATCCTGATGGAGCTCCTGCATTCCTATGTGAGATGGGAACTCATCTGTACCAGGGCTTGGCCAGCCAAATTTGGGTGGAGAAGCATCTTTCTTGCTGAGATCAAGGGAACAAATCCCTTGATTTGGGTCTCGATTTGGATGTCTAGGGTTGGGAGTGTTGGTGACACAGCCCTGACCCCAAGAAGGTGGTCACCAAGTGCTGGCGCCCCTCACAGATGTGAGGACAAGAGCAAACAACCTCAAGTTGCACCAGGGAAGGTTTAAACAGGATAATAGGAATAATTTTGTCAAGGAAATGGTTGTTCAGCATTGGAACAGGCTCTCCAAGGCAGTGGTAGAGTCACCATCCCTGGAGGTGTTTCAGAGATGTGTAGATGTGGCGCTTGGGGACAGGGTTTAGTGCTGGGTTAATGGTTGGGCTCAGTGATCTTAATGGATTTTTCCAGCCTAAACCATCCTGAGATTCCATGGGCTCTGTGCCCACCCACACATCTCCATGCCAGACCCTTTCCTTCCTCAGCTCAGGGTCCAGCGGCCTCTTTGTATCCTCAAAGAACCTGGTACTTAAAAGGCATGGAAAAAAATCTGGCCAAGGCTTTAATTCTCAGGAATCATCTGGATTTGACAACAGGGCTGGTGCAGCAGCCTGTGGATTATGCAGGGAGAGCTCCCACCTCTTGCAGGGAATAAAGGGGAAGTAATAAACATAAGAGGATTTTCAATACAGCAGCGATTTTATGGCGATGTGGGGAAGCAAGGACATGGCTCTGCCCCGTGTAATCCTGAGAGCTCACTCTGGTGCGGGTTATGTGACAATGAGCAGGGATGTGACAGCTCCTGGAGGCAATCCCCAGGCCCTGTTTGTGCAGGAAACAGCAAAAATGAAATCCCCACCAATTCAGAACAGCCCCTCGAGCAAGTCTCCCTCTCATTTACAGCAGGAATCTCCAGCAGAAACCTCAGCCATCATCAGTTCTCCTCCTCCTCCTCCCAAATGACCCTGGAGAAAAATACACCAGGCCCTGGCAGAGCTGTCAGGCTGGGATTCCAACCCTGGACTCCATCCTGGAGATGTGATGGGTGCAAGCATTTGCTCCCTCTTAGTGCCTTTTGGAAGGGGCTGTCCTTAAGCAAAGTTGATTTCCTGAGCGCACTGCTGCAGAAAGAGCACAAAACCCTGGGAGCTCCCTGATCAGAGTGGATTTGAGCCCACCTGGAGTCCCTGAGGACAGCCAGGCCTTTGACCACACACCTGCTCTGCTGGAAAACCCCTGGGAGCAGCAGGGTGATGCAGCAGGAACATCCCTGCTGTCCTCAGCCCTGCTGTGGGTGGGACGTGTCCTGCTCCTTGTGCATGTGCTCACCTCAGCCAGCCCTTGGGAATTCTGTAGTGCAAATTTGGGCAATGTAGTCCACAGTGTGATCTTGTCCTGGTATAGGGAAAATTTGGGAGAAAACCTCCAAAGGGGGCCCCTCCAGCAAGCAAACCCACAGGGCCCCTCTCCCCAACAGTTTGGGAAGGATTCCTCAGAGAGAAGTGGAAAGAACCTGTTTATTTAACAGGCACAGCACCCCAGCACTCAGAATGAACAATACTGGGTGACACTGCTCTGAAAAAGAATGACAAATTCAGAAAGTCTCTCTGGGGGTGGTCACTCTGTTCTCAATCCCTCCGGCACTGGGGCAGCTGCTGCCCGGAGCAGGCCCCGGGTAGGCCACAAGGTGCAAACTCTCGTTGTTCCCAGGGCCCAGTCCAGAGCAGGCTCGAGTTGGTCCAAAGAAAGGAAAGGAAAAACAGTCCAGGAAGGAATTTGGACTGTTTAGCTAAACTAGCTAATGAGCAGAAGCAAAAAGCAAAAGCAGCACCATGTACTGCCCCATCTGTGTGTCCCACCAGCCTTGGGGGAGTGGCTGATAGCAAAACCAAAACAAGACTTTCACTCTTCAGAGCCAGTCTTGAAGGCACAGAACATGCTATCAGCATAAACAGAACACGCAGAGGTGGATACAAGCATCATAACGTCACCCTAGGACAGATCTCTAAAGGGGAATGATGAATCAATCCCTGTTTGGACCTTGACCATCCTTGTGGATGAAGGAACAGCGCCCATCCTCTCCCTGGGCTCAGCCCTGCCCTGTGACTAAAATCTGAGGATGAGGGAAGAGATGAGGATCTGACTCCATGTTTCAGAAGGCTGATTTATTATTTTATTATATATATTATATTAAAACTATACTAAAAGAATAGAAGAAAGGATTTCATCACAAGGCTAGCTAAGAATAGAATAAGAAGGAATGATATCAAAGGTTTGTGGCTTGGACTCTCTGTCCAAGCCGACTGACTGTGATTGGCCATTAATTAGAAACATCCAACATGAGCTAATCAAAGTTCCACCTGTTGCATTCCACAGCAGCAGATAATCAATGTTTACATTTTGTTCCTGAGGCCTCTCAGCTCCTCAGGAGAAAAAATCCTAAGGAAAGGATTTTTCATAAAAGATGTCTGCGACACTGCCCCTGTTTGTCCCTCCCTGCAGGTGAGCACCCGCGAGCTGAGGCGCAAGGACGACGAGATGAAGAGCATCCGTGTCAATGCCCTCCTCCATGTGGGGGCCATCGTGGCTGTGGACATCTTCTTCCACTTCTTCTACATCCTCACCCTCCCTTCTGACCTGAAGTTTGTGAACCGCCTCTCAGACTGGTCCTTGGGTGAGTGGCTGTGCTTGGGCACCTTCACCCCTGTGCTCAGCTCCAAGGCAGTGGGGAGGGATCCGGATCTCCATCCACCCCCCTTGAGAGGCTTTGGGAATGAATGCCTGTGTTGGACAGGTTTGAGTAAAAAAACCCTCATCCTCACTCTGGCCACGCACAGAGCTGGGTTGGGCAGCCCTGGAGGTTGGGTTGGAGGTTGAGTGGCTCTGGAAAGCACATGGTGCTGGTCTGAACTTTTCACAGTGTAAATTCTTTAGTTTGGTGTTTAGGAAGATGAGCACCAAGTTATTTTTGTTACTTTTGGACTGGGAGGGAGCTCAGCACCTCTAAAAAATCAGCAGGACAATGCAAACCACATGCAGCAATGCAAGGCCTGATTGGATGTAAGGAAAATTGTCCACAGAGTGGTCAAACACTGGGAGAGGTGCCCAGAGAGGTTATGGATTGTCCCAAAAGAGTCTACTCAACACTCACATGTTCAATGTCCAGGGCAACACAATCTCTACCTAAAGGTGGGTGTTCTCCAAGCATGGCTGGGCTAGAGACCTCCAGAAGGCAAATTCTCAAGATAAGAGATGGGAGCAGCACTGGCAGCTGGAGGGAGGGCTCCAGATGATCAAATCCATGTGTGATGGCAGCATTTCAGACACCACCACACAGCAGAGGCCAAGCAGGGGCTGGAGGAGCCTCCTGTCTCTCCAGAGTGGCAGCTCGAGGCCCGGATAAAATGCTAATGCAACTGGAGTGGCACTAACATGGATTTAGGTGTCCCAAGAGCCCTGGCTGGATGGATCCCGTGTTACTCCAGAGGGAGCTGAGCTCTTCTGACTGTCCTGACCATGGTGGGAGTGGTCAGATTTTCCCGTTATCTGGGAGCTGGATCCCACCAAGACAGGGGCATTTTAGCAGCTCTTTGCAGAGGTATTTGAAATCTTTAGGAGCTGTCCCTGCAGGGTTTGCTTCCCAGTGTCAGACACCTCTCTAAGTCAGAGGTTCTGACCCTGGCTCTGCTATAGCATGATAACCATGGCCAGGTGGAGCTGGGGTGGGGGAAACTTTGATGGAGGTGCCAATAAAACCTCAGAGGGCAGACCTGAGAGCTGTGATGAGTTCATCATGGCTTAACAAGCCTCAGAGGGAAGGCACAATGATGGAATAAATGACTGTATAAACAGAATTTCTTGGACTACTAAGTCCAGCAGTTTGCTCCCTCAAACCCCAAGAAGAAATTCCCCTTTGATTCAAGCCTCTTTAAAAAATAGTTTTAAAATATTTCCTCTGCAGAAATCCTGATGCGTTCCGTGTTCTTTTTTCCCTGTTTGACTCCCATTTTTGCTCCAGCTGGCCTGGCCTACTCCAATCTGGTGTATGACTGGGTGAAGGCTGCTGTCATGTTTGGGGTCATCAACACCATTGCCAGACTGGACCACCTGGACCCACCCCAGCCCCCAAAATGCATCACCATGCTCTACATCTTTGCTGAAACGTGAGTACCCTGAAGGAAGAGCGATGGAGCTGGACAGGACATGTGTGGAGGGGAGGACACCTGGGCTGTCCTGGGCAGCTGGTCTGGGAGCTGGAGACCACCTGAAACCATAGCCTGGACCTGGCCAGAACCCAGGGAAATATTCCTAGGTGGGGAGAAATGGATAAGGAGAAAAGTTCAACCACGTCTCTAGTAGGACCTGTCCAAGGAAGGAGCCTGGAGGATTTCTGTGAGCAAGGTCCAAGATGTGCCTTGCCATGGCATTGGGTGTTTTATATGTTTCAACAGGTTTTTATTGTCATTGTGTGTTTTAACATGTTCTTATCATCTTATTTTTAGGCATTTTGACAGAGGGATTAATGACTGGCTGTGCAAGTAAGTGTCTGCTCTGGTTCAGGGTCTTCCCTTCCATCCCAGAGCAATGAAGCATCACATGCTGTTCATCCCATAGCTGGGGTGTCCTCTCTTCTGGATGAATTCCACTATTTTGCTCTGTTTAGCCCCAAACCCATTGAATTAATTGCACAAAGAACAGCCCCTTCCTCCAAAGCTGGGAATGAAATGTGCTGTCCCAAAATCCCTTTAAGACTGGTGGGTTTAGGGTTCCCCCAGAGGAGGAAGAGCCAACTTTACATTTCTCCAGGAGGAAAGGGGAACTGAGTGCTGTAGCTCCATCTGCATCTTCCTCAGCCCTTCAGCTCCCTTCATCCATGAGTTCACACCAGCAAACCTCTGCTGAGAGGGGTGGTGGCTGCTTTGTGATAAAATCCTGAGCACCAGCACGTTTGAGAGACCCCAAGTTTTACCTGCCAGAGGGGGAAAGGTGGATATTTTCTCCTTGAGCATTTATAGGTTGTTAGGAACACAAGTCCCTAGCGGTTGAGGCACAGCAAAAATCAATTTATTGCCATAACATCCCTCCTGTTTTACTGGGATTTTCTGGGCTGACCTCTCTGTGAGGAGCTTGGGAAAAGAAAATCCAGAGGCATCTCCTGGACTACAGGGAGCACCAACCTGTGGTGGTGTTTGCAGGGGTCCCAGGACGAGGGAAGAGATGAGAATCTAATATTATTTTATTATACATATTACATTAAAAGAAAATTATCTATTAAAACTATACTAAAGAATAGAAGAAAGTTATTTCATCAGAAGGCTTGGAAGGAATAGAATGGAATGATAATAAAATTTTGTGACTGACCAGAGTCCCAACACAGCTAGACTGTGATTGGCCATAAATTAAATTATATATTAAAACTAAATAATACATTAAAACTAAAGAATAGAAGAAAAGGATTTCATCAGAAGGCTAGCAAGCAAAAGGAAAAGGAATGATAATAAAATCTTGTGAGTGACCAGAGAGTCCGAGACAGCTGGAATGTGATTGGCCATTAATTAGAAATAACCACATGAGACCAATCCCAGATGCAACTGTTGCATTCCACAGCAGCAGATAATCATTGTTTACATTTAATTTCTGAGGCATCTCGGCTTCTCAGGAGAGAAAAATCCTAGCAAAAGGATTTTTCATAAAATATGTCCGTATATTTTCATAAAATATATTTTATTTTATCATTATATATAATTTATAATTTATATAAAAATTAAATGTAATTTATATACTAAAAAGTAAAATAACTACAAAAAATAAACAAAAAATTAAAATACAATACTATAAATTAATATATAATCATATATAGAATATTTTATCATTATATATAATTTATAATTTATATATATAAATTATATATCATTTATATATAAAAAATAAAATAACTACAAAAATAAACGAAAATTAAAATACAATACTATAAATTAATAAATCATTATAATATATAATATTTTAACATATATAATTTATAATTTAGATATCATTATATAATTTTATAGGGTATAATATAGAAATTTATGTTATATAATTTATAGAAAAAACATCAACCACCTTCCCTGGCTTTTAGGTACGTGTATGACCACATTGGAGAGAACCACGACAACATCCTGAAGGAGCTGGTGGCCAGCATCACCACCTTTGCCATCACCACGCTCTGGCTGGGGCCCTGCCACGTCGTTTACATCTGGTCCCTCGTCAACTGCTTCGGCCTCAACTTCGAGCTCTGGGTGCAGAAGTTCTTCCAGCTGGGGCCCTTTGCCAAGCTGGAGGTGAGGGCATGGGGATGGGGATGGGACCAGCTCTGGCGCTGGGAAATGTCTGTGCCTGGAGGGAGCTCACACTGGGTTGGAGGGGTCGGGTTTTTGGGTGAGGAAGAAGAGCAGAATCCCTGAGGATGCCACGGGGCTCCTGCCTGGAGGTCTTTCCTGTGGCCTTCAAAATCATGGAATTGTTAAGGCTGGAAAACACCAGCAAGTCCAGCTGGACCACCACTGTGGTGGTGTTTGCAGGGGTCCCAGGATGAGGGAAGAGATGGGAATCTTGACTCCATGTTTCAGAAGGCTGATTTATTACTTTGTGATACATATTATATTAAAAGAGAATGATAGATGAAAATTATACTAAAAGAATAGAAGAAAGGATTTCATTAGAAAGCTAGCAAGGAAAGGAATGGTGATAAAATTTTGTGACTGACCAGAGTCCCAACACGGCTGGACCTGTGATTGGCCATTAATTAAAAACAACCACATGAGACCAATCACAGATGTACCTGTTGCATTCCACAGCAGCAGATAATCAATGTTTACATTTTGTTCCTGAGGCCTCTCAGCTTCTCAGGAGAAAAGATCCTGGCAAAAGGATTTTTCATAAAATATATCCATCACACACCACTATGTCCACCACTAAACCACATCCTTTAGTGCTGTATCCATGGGGGTTTTTTAGCATTTCCAGGGATGGTGACATCCCTGGACAATCCTTGGGATCAGCCACTGAGCTGTGCAAGGGAAGCTCAGTCCTGGTGCTCTGTGTCCCCTCATTCCATGCACTTTGTCACCCACCCAGAGCAAACAAACTCCTGCCCATGTGCTGCCTCACAGGGAATTCAGATTGGGGTGGAAATTCCAGAGGGAAAACCGAGGTCCAAGAGAAGCAGGAATGCATCTCCAGTGAGGCATCAAAGTGCCACAGATGGACAAAAAATATGAGATATCTGTCAATATCTGTCCTGGGGAATAGCTCTGTGCATATGGGGGATATGCTGTGGGGAATATCCAGATCCTAGAGGGAAATGTTTATGTATTTCCTTATGGGATTAATTTGTTCTTCTTGTTCCACAGAGCATCTTGGCGTTCTCAGTGGTTTTGATCTCATTTCTTTTGAAATCAAGTGTTTGGATGTTAAAACAAATTATTTTAAATAATAATAATTTAATAATATTTTAATAGTACTTTTAATAATTTGTGCCCTTTGTTTGGGACCAAGGCGTCTCAGGGACACACTGGAAAAAAACCTTGAAAACTTACACCCTGAAACCAATTGTCTTCCTATTAGAATCCTAAATACAAGAAACTCTCAGATCTTTAAACCTGTAAACTAAAGCTTAGAATAAACTCAAGATTTAATGTAAAACCTTAAAAAAACCTTCCAACCCTAAATACTAAAACTAAAAATATAAATTTATAATTTAAAACAAAACCAAGTTAAACTAAATTTTAAAAATTTAAAGTTTTAAAATTTAAAATATAAAATATTAAAATAACTGCATAAATAAACAAAAATTAAAATACAATACTATAAATTAATATACCATCATATAATATAATATAATATAATATAATATAATATAATATAATATAATATAATATAATATAATATAATATAATATAATATAATATAATATAATATAATATAATATAATATAATATAATATAATATAATATAATTTATATATCATTATATATATCAATTAACTAAAACCCACTATATTGCAAATCCATACAACAAAATATCTAAAAATTAAATAAAAACGTAAATATTCCTGTTAAAAATATTTTATTAATCAATATCTCCTTAAACAATCTTATATCTAAAAATCTTAAAGTCTTCTAAACCATACTATAACAATATAGTTGTTATAGTGGAATTCACCCTTCCTACCTATAAAAATAAATATAAATATGAAATAGATAAACCTCAGAAATATAAAAAATAAAAATGTTTATTTAAAAATCATCAAAATAAAAAATAAGAAATAAAAAATATGATATAAAAAATATAAAATATAAACCACATAGAAAAAATAAACCACAATTCAAAAATTCCATCTCAAATTCCTTCCAAAAAATATATTCCATCCATTAAAATAGAATGGAAGGAATATATTTTTGGAAGGAATTTGAGATGGGATTTATTATATAAATTGTATATTTTTAATATATAAAAATATAATAGAAATAAATATATAAAATATTAACTACATATAAAAACAAATTATGAATATTTAATAATAATAATAATGAAATATAAAAATATAAACCCCAATTCAAAAATCCCATCTCAAATTCCTTCCAAATAAATTATCATAAGTTTCTTTTTTCCCAATTTAAATCCTGGAGGCCCTAAATTAGTTAAAGATCTGCTTTGAATACAACCCGCAGAGAGAATCCTCCTGTTCGCTCTTCTGGTTGAACTCCTAATCAGATTAAGGCTCTGGAGGCAGTGAAATCCCCTTCCCTGCAGCACCACAATTCCCAGCCCTAAGTAGCCTGGGGCGTCTTTGAAGGCTGCTCTAAACTCCATCCCTGCTCCACTCACAGCAGCTGATCCTGGAGATTATGTGCCACTGACAATTCCACTCTGCTGCTGTCATTGGCTTTTGAGCTTTTTTTTTTTCTCTCTTTAATTCCTAGGAAACTATTTTTAACGGGAGCCAGGAGTGATTTGCATGTAGGGCTAATAATAATCCTGGGATACAACAGATTCTTCTGCCTTGAGGAGTGGCAAGAGGTGGAGAAAGCAGGACTCAACCATTTCATTTTAAAGAGAATCTGAGAGAGCTGGAGAAGGACTTGTGACAAGGATGTGGAGGGACAGGACAAGGAGAAATGGATTTAAACTGACAGAAGGAAGGGTTAGATGGGATATTGGGAAGGAATTCTTCCCTGGGAGGGTGGGCAGGCCCTGGTACAGGGTGCCCAGAGAACCTGTGGCTGTTCCTGGATCCCTGGCAGTGTCCAAGGCCAGGTTGGACAAGGCTTGGATCACCCTGGGACAATGGAAGGTGTCCCTGCCATGACAGGAGGTGGAATGGATGATCTTTAAGATTCCTTCCAACCCAAACCCTTCCATGTGTCTGTGATTCTACAATTACCCTGAAACTGTGTCTAACATCTTGCCCTTGCCCATGGGACCCAGTCCAGGGTCCCTAAATCAGCAGAGCACTTTTGTCCTTTCCTTGTCCTTTCATTTCTTCATTCCAGAGGCACTGAAAGCTGCTCTGATTTTTGCCTCCTCTCTGGGATCCCAGCTGGGGTTGTCCCAGTCACCCCCTTCTCCTTAAAGACCTTTTCCCTCTGCTCCTCTCTCCCGCACAGGCCAAGCTGTCAGGGGCCATGTCTCGGCGGATCAGGGCAGCTTTTGGGGCTGTGAACTTCTGGGCCATCGTCCTCTACAACATCCTGGCCCTCAACAGCCTGGAGTTTGCTCTGCTGGTGACCAAGAGACTGCTCGTGATGGGTAAGGTGCTGCCAGCCTTCCCCACTGAGACACCCCTGTCTGAGCTGCTGTGGGAGCTGAGCACTGGGATCTTGGATCCTTCGGGGTCCAAAGTGCACTGACCACTGTTTTGTGATGTGGCTGCTCCAAATGTCCTTAATTCTTCTGCAAAAAGTGGTTTCTTAGCCCCCTGTGTGTTCTGGGGTGCCAGCTGCCTGCCAGGTGTGCTTGTACAGCTCCTGGCACAGCCTGAGCCTGGTTCAGCCTCCGTGAAGCACTGCAGAGGTCACGTTCACCTCACCAAGCAGGGCTGAGTCCCTGCCTATGAAATATCCCCTTGCTGGAGACAGGGATTGACCCCTCCTGCCTCATTTCCTCTGCTCCAGCAGATATTCTGCATCATCCCAAAGGTGACAGGTACAAATCCTCATCCTGCTGTACATGTCTTGGTTTGGAAAGACAGGAGTCTGCTAAGGAGGGCAGGAGCCTCCCCTGAAATGGAGAATGTAAACCCTCCCCACCCCTCCCAATTGCTATAAATTTTAAATTAAGGGGCTCAGGCAAAAATATGGGAGCAGGAAATAACAGTTCTTTAATGGAGAAGACAATAAAAGGATAAAATAACCAATGCAGTACACCAGAACAACACTGACAGAGTCAGAACCCAACCTGACACCCTGTGGGTCAGGGTGTTGGTGGCAGTCCCATTGGAATTGTGGCTCAGCCCTCCTGCAGTGTCAGGGGTGGTTCTGCTGGAGCAGGGATCCTGTAGAGAAGGATGGATTCTTCCTCTGAAGATCCAGTGGAAGGAGAGGCAGCTGCTGTTCCTCTGGGGAATCCAGTGGAGAAGCCGTGCTGGTGTCTCAAAGCCTCTGGATTATATCTGGGTAGGAATGCTTGGCTCCTCCCTCTGGGCTCACATCTCCCAATGGAATGCTGTAGTTCTTATCATTTCTTATCTAATGCAGTGACATTCAATACCTGTTATCTGCAGATGTCCTCCCAGAGGGAGGAGTGGGTGTGGTCACTCAGAGAGAGATAAGGAAAAATGCCCCCTTGACAAAAGACAACTGCCATACAGATGGTAACAGAATACATCTTGCCTTACAATCTGGAGCAGTACATTTCTAATCGGTGGATTGTGGCACTGTTCTGAAGCCTTCTTGAGCTGCCCAGGGTATAAATAGCCCTGAGGAGCCCTCTCTGGGATGGGGATGGATAATGTCACACTCGCTGTGCCAGGAGTGCCTGCCCGCTGAGCTTGCTGGCTTTTGCTGGCTGCATTATTCATTGCACAGCTCCTGTTTTAGCAGGAGCAAACCCTGGACCCACCCCTCTGCTGTGGAGACCAGATTTGTGATTGCAAACACCGTCAGACCCTTCTGAAGAGGAGGGAGGGCTCTGTCACTGACGTAGGTGACAAAAATATGTATTTTCCTGGGCAGACACTGTGTCCCCATGAAGTGCAAGACAAGGAGACTTCAAAGCAGTGCCTCAATGCACTGATTAGACATGTACAGACTGCAGCATGAGGATTTGTACCTGTCACCTTTGGGATGAGGCAGGGTGTCTGCTGGAGCAGAGAAAATGAGGCAGGACAAGGCTGGGGTTGGTCTCAGCATCAGTGGGGCCCAAAGCTTCCAGAAGGTCACAGAGCTGAGCAACAATGGGCATGGGCAGGTTCAGTGGGCAGAAAGTCAACCATGACTTCTGAACTTGGGGAGGAGAAGGATTTTGGGAGGTAAGAGGGGCTCAAAACCCCTCCAGCATGTCCCCACTGCAGTCCACCGTGCCTTGGTGGGTTCAGCTTCACCTCAAATCCAACCCTGAGCATTTCCCTCTTGCTGAAGCCGCAGGGCTGGATCGATGACAAAACATGTCACTGGCCACCATGATCTTGTGGGACCTCCCAAGCCCACCTGAGAGGCAGCTGTGCTGGGGTGAAGAACTGGCCTGGTTAGGCCAGCACAGCTGCATGACCAGGTCTCCCTCCCTGCCCTAGGTTTCCCTGAGAGCACCTTGTCCATCTGGTTCATCACCTACTGCGGCGTGCAGCTGATCAAGGAGCGCGAGCGCATCCTGGCCATCCAGGAGGAGGAGAAGGGGGACAAGGCCAAGCTGGAGTAGGGGAGCCTTGTCCTGGAGCTTCACCTCCCTTCCAGCCACTGCTGCCAGGCCAGGCCCCGTTCAGGGCTCTCCAAGCCCTCCTGACAATCGGACTGCTGTAGCTCATCCACGTAGACGTCACCTGGAAGGCACAGGTCACCCCCTTGCTGCAGGGAAGGTTTTCCATCAGGCACAGCGGGTGTTTCACAGTCTCCCCAGGCGTGGCAGGATGCTGAGGCAGCTCCCAGGATGTTTTTCCATGCCAGAGCCATCCCTGTTGTTTTCCTGACCCTCTGAAGTGTGCAGGCTCAGAGATTTCACCCCCTGCTTCCCTTGGTGCACCAGCACTGGGCTCCCCCTCAGCCCTTGTCTCCCAGAGGAGACTCTCCAGGCCCCATGGCTGGAGGTTTTAGGGCCTGCACTGCTGGACCTGTCACTACCCTGCTGTGACACGTGTCCTGGGACTCAAGCCAAACCCCACCTCCGTTTTTTTACATGCTATGGACGAAGGTCTAAGCTCACATTCCTGCCCATGGCTGAGGGACAGAAGGTGCTGCAGCCACCCCTTGCTCACCTCCATCCCTTTCCTCAGCTGCCTTTGGTGTGCACAGCCCAGTGAGCACACAGCTGAGCACAATCCAAGGAGAAAAACCCCAGGTGAAGGTCAGGGAGTGGGGCTGGGTGGTGGAGGGAAAGCCCATGGGAGCCTCCTTGGAGAATCAGACTTTGGGAGCGTGTGAAACACAGTGCCTTGGGGAAAAGGTGGGTTTGTGACACAGAAATAGCTCTCTTGCACTTTAGAGTAACTCTCAGTGGCCTTATGTCTGAGTTCTGTCTGTCTGGGGGCAGGACCCACACCCTCTGCAGTGGGGCTGAGACCTTGGTGCATCCCCCTGGGGGAAGCAGGATGGGTTCTTGCCAGCTTTCAGCTCTGCCAAAGCATTTTGTGGAGTCCCTGGTAAATGTCTCTTATTTATGTAGCCAATAAATGTTGGATAACTCTGGCACCTGCTGCTTATCCCTGTCAATGCTGCTGGCTGCAGGAGACAGCCCTGGAAATACCTGAGCTGAGAGGATCTGTTTGCAGGTCTTTACCTGCCCCCCAAAAAAGTGACACAAGACATTTGTGGCTTCAGCAGAAACCCATTTGTCATCACCAGACTGAAGGTTGGGCTGCAGCTGGATTCGTATTCACCTTTATTTTGACTCTGCTATTGGGTGTCATCACCAGACTGGAGTTTGAGCTGCAGCTGGATTCATATTCACCTTTATTTTGACTCTGCTTTTGTACATATCTTGATCCTGTGGCCAGCAAATTTCACCTGTGTGGGTTTTGGGTTAGAAGCCAGGTTGGTTTTACTTTTGGGAGCCTCCCAACAATGCTGGGAGTAAGGGGCAGGCATTGTGCCTTGGTGGCACCTTGTCACATCCCTTTTTGACACATCTGTCACTGCTGGACTTTTCACAGATGTTTCGTGGCATCTCCATTATTTCAGATTTACTTTTTCTATCAAACCAGCTCTGCCACCCTGTGCTTCCTGCAGGGTTGGGTTCATCTCCTGCCCTCTGTGGGGGTGTCCCTGCACAGGTGGCTCCTCCCTGAGCTGCTGTCACCAAGGGCTCTGTCCCTGAGGTGGCTCAGCCAGGCTCTGTGGCTGCCTGGGAGGGCAGAGTCACCTCCAGTGTCCAAGTGGGTGACTCACATGGCAAAGCCCAGTGACTCTGCACTGCCCTCCTGACTGGGACACTTCAGCACAGAAAATAGCCCATTCACTAAGAGCCTATATTTACCCAGCAGCTGCATCTGCTGAAGCTGCCAGAAGGAGCTAATCTTAGACACCAACCCAGCCAGTGATCTGTTAGAGACAGTTCACGGGAGAATTTGGGCTTTGCCCTCCTTTTCCAGGAGTTTTCCCTTCAGTTTTTGCTGCTCTGACAAGCCCAGGAGGTCTGAGCCCCCTGGTGCTGTCTCAACCAGCTCAGCCTTGCACTGAATCCCACTGTAGGATGGGATTTATCCACTCATCTGCTCTGATTATTATTATTATCTGCCCCTTCACAAAACTCTACCAAGAAGCCAAGAAAAGCAAATTTTTAAATGTAATTACGAATCCCACTTTACAGCCTTACACTGGACACTTTCTTGTTCAGCCTGACATGGCTGAAATTCCTTCATCCATCCTTTTTTTTTTTTTTTTGTAACATCTTGTAGGGGTGGGAGTGATCCTGCAGCACTGCATTCCCTTCAGGATGTATCTGTGCATCCTCACTGTTGTGGTTTAATCCCACACAGTTTCTCTCTCACTCACTCACTCCCCCTCACCCCATAAGGAGGAGAAACAGAAAGAAAAGGTAAACAGGTAAATCTGTGGAGATAAGAACAGTTGAACATTTGAAAGAAAACAATGATAATAATAATAATGACAAGGAGAGGAGAAAGAGCAACAGAGCCCAAGAGGAACAATGAGGCACAACAATTGCTCATCACACACTGGCTGATGCCCAGCCTGTCCCCAGACAGCAAACTGGCTCCCTTCTGGGTAATTTCCACAGTTTATATCCTGGGAATGTTGTTCTCTGGTATGGAATATCCCTCTGGCCAGCTCAGGTCAGCTCTCCTGGCCACGCTGCTTCCCAGCTTTTGGTGCAGCTCCTCCCTGGCAGAGTGTGAGAGATGGAAAATCCTTGACTCAGGGTGAGGATGACAGCAGGAGCCAAAATATCAGTGAGTTATCAGCATTATCCTCATCCTAAATCAGGAAAAACACAGCACTGCAGGAGGAAAATTGTGAGTGTTCACAGGGGTCTGAGGATGAGAGAAGAGATGAGGATCTGACTCCACGTTTCAGAAGGCTTGATTTATTATTTTATGATATATATTACATTAAAACTGTACTAAAAGAATAGAGGAAAAGGTTTAATCAGAAGGCTGGCTAAGAATAGAATAGAAAGGAATTATAACAAAAGCTTCTGTCTCGGATGGAGAGCCTGAGCCAGCTGACTGTGATTGGCCATTAATTAGAAACAACTCTATGAGACCAATCACAGATGCACCTTTGCATTCCACAGCAGCAGATAATCAATGTTTACATTTTGTTCCTGAGGCCTATCAGCTTCTCAGGAGAAAAAATCCCAAGGAAAGGATTTTTCCTAAAAGATGTCTGCGACAGAAAATTCACTCTCCCAGATGAAACCAGGTCCTCCACCCACTCCCATGTCCTGGGGGACTGTTGTTCACTTGGGGACACCTTTAATGACTGTGGGAATCCATTGGTGATTGGAAATCCCTGGCTGTGGCCCTGTCAGATCTGGGGCACAGTGCACCCAGCTCCTCTGGGAAGGGCTTCAGCTGAATTTTAGCAGTGGCACTCCATGGAGTGGGGGATAAGGAAGCAACACTCAGCTGGCAGTAGCACGAAAAGGAAAACAAGGCAGGGCTGAAGGGAGATTAAAGGCAGAGCAAGGGGGGGAGATCCCAGCTGGTGGCACAACAGCACAGGATTAAACCTGGGATGGCACAGAGCTGATGCAGAGAGGGCAGGGAGGGGGTGTCCAGCCCCAGATGTCAGGGAGCAAAAATTCCTGGACTTCGACCCAGTTCAAAGATCAGCATTGGGAGCTTGCTCCTGGCACAGATGAGCAGCACAGGATGATGGCAGCTCTGAAAACAGCTTGAGATTATTTCTCTGCTCTGTTGGTACCTCCCAGCTGCTGCTGGAACCACACCAGTGCAGAAGGGCTTCATACTGGTACAGCTCCCTCCCTCTTAGAGATAACCATGATGGCAATTTTTATAAATTTTACATCCCTGCCAGGGTAAGGGGCTGTGCAGCTTTAAACACGCCAAGAATAATGGCTAATATTTTTTCATAGGCTTAATTAAATCGTTAATTAAATCTGTGCCATCACTGAGTGTCAGACAGCCCAGAGGGTCCACAGCAAGAGATAAAACAGATTCACGTGCAAGTTTTACTATGGCTATAAATAATTAGAGCTACTCTGCTCGCTCATGTCTGTCAAAACTAATTTGCTTCTTTGTGAGCTCGGTGGGAATAGCTGGACATGGACTGGCCATTTCAGGGCCCAGGGGACTTCCTGGACATCCATGGGTAGGCAAGCAGGACACAAAAGCTGCTGGAGAGCTCAGCATCAGCTCCAGGCCAGGCAGGTTGTCCTGCTGTGCCTCCATCCAGAGGGGAGTGATGAACCAGAAGGCCTGAGCAGGAGACTCTCAGTTTACAAGAAGGTATTTGTGTTTAGATGTCTCAATCTGTGAGTTGAAGCCCACCACTGCATTTCCGTTATTTCTATCCAGCCTCACCAGGATGGATTTATTGGTGCCCAGTGCCCACAGACTGTGCCACTGGGGCCCATGTGCATGTTTGACAGAGTCACAGAACCAGTGAGGCTGGAAAAGAGCTCTGGGGTTGAGTCCAACCTGCGGTTGAACCAGACCATGGCCCAGTCTTTCCTTAATGCCTCCAGGGATGGAGACTCCACCACCTACTGCAGGGGAAAAAAGCCATTCCTCTCCCACCACCCTCAAATCTCCTGCTTTAGTGAAGATTTTAAAGAAACTTCCAGCTCAGATGGTGTATCCCACGCGGGGCTGTAAATAAACAGCGCTATCTCCATTTCCCACCTCTTTCCAGACCCCTGAAAAGTGACTCCAGAGGAGAACAAAGGACAAACTTGTACAAAGCAGGCCTGGGTTGGAGCTGGCTGGAGCTGGGGATGCCACAAAGCCCACACAAGACCTTCCCTTAGCACATCCATCCTTCCAGCTTTGACTTCATGGCCTATTCATAGCACAGCTAAAAGTCCAGCACTTTCAGAGCATTATCAGGAGGACGCCCCAGCCTTGCCACCCATGACCCAAACAGCAAATTGGGCTGTGAGATTCACCCAGAGCCCTCTTCCCAAACCCATGGTGTCACAGCAGCCAAACCTGCTGCTCTCCCTGCAGTGACTCACGAGCTGCCAGACCCTTCCTGAGTTCCTGGGGCTGGAATTACAGCTGTTCCCCCGGCCCCCCTCCCTTCCTCCTTGTCCAATGTGTCATATTAAAGGGTGATCGGCTTACACATGCTGCACTATGGATTCCCTAAGCCCTGCAGGGCTGTGTCTATATATAAAGCTGGAAGCTGAAGTGCACAGACAGCTGGGAGCGTAGAAAGGTTTCACACTCCCGGTGTGCCAGCGGTCTGGAAGCCCGTGAGGCTGAGAGCTCTGCTTTCTTTACTCAGGTTTAGGTACGGCCACCAATATTTATCCATAAAAGAAGGATTGGGGCAAAGAACGAGCGGTTATTCGCCACCATGGGTTTGCCTCTTGATCAAGTGGAGGAACTGCGTCTCTACCAGCAAACTCTTCTCCAGGACGGACTCAAAGACATGTTGGACCACAATAAGTTTCTGGACTGTGTCTTAAAAGTGAAAGGGAAGGAGTTTCCCTGCCACCGGCTGGTGCTGGCAGCCTGCAGCCCCTATTTCCGGGCCATGTTCCTCTCAGACATGGAAGAGAGCAAGAAGAGGGAGGTCAGCCTGGAAGATGTCGACCCGGACGTCATGGGCAAGATCCTGCACTACATCTACACCTCTGAGCTGGAGATCACCGAGCAGAACGTGCAGGACATCTTCTCCGTGGCCAACATGTTCCAGATCCCCTCCATCTTCACGGTGTGCGTGTCCTTCCTGCAGAAGAGGCTCTGCCTCAGCAACTGCCTGGCCATCTTCCGGCTGGGGCTGATGCTGGACTGTGCCCGGCTGGCCGTGGCCGCCCGCGACTTCATCTGCGACCGCTTCGCGCTGGTCTCCCGCGACGAGGAGTTCTACCAGCTCTCCCCCGATGAGCTGATCGCCGTCATCTCCAGCGACTCCCTCAACGTGGAGAAGGAGGAGAGCGTCTTCGAGGTGGTGATGAAGTGGGCGGGGGCCAAGGAGTGCGAGAGCCGGCAGAAGGCCCTGCCTGTCATCTTTGAGAGCGTCCGCTTCCGACTCATGCCCGGCGACTTCATCAGGGAGCACGTGGAGAAGCACGCCCTGGTCAAGTCCAGCCCCGAGCTGCTCAAGAAGCTGCAGATGGTGAAGGACGCCCAGAAAGGCAAGTTCACCGTGGTGAAGAAGAAGAAAGTGAAGAAGAGCAGTGAGAATCAGGCAAAGGAGGATGTTGTCAATGGAACTGTGGATGAAGGGGAGGATACGGAGGAGGATGCTCTCCCTGGGATCTTGAATGACACCATGCGCTTTGGGATGTTCCTCCAGGACCTTATTTTCATGGTGAGTGACAGTGGAGCAGTGGCCTATGACCCCAATGCCAACGAGTGCTATTTTGCCTCCCTGTCTACTCAAATCCCAAAGAACCACGTCAGTCTGGTGACCAAAGAGAATCAGATCTTCATTGTCGGAGGACTGTACTACAACGAGGACAACAAAGAGGATCCCATGAGCTCCTACTTCCTACAGGTACTACCTTTATCTTTCTTTTGTTTCTTTGACCACTTGGGAACATCACCAAGCTTTAGCTCCCATAATATTTGTTGCCATGTGATGTTAAAGTTGTAAATGAAGGAGAATGATCTGAGTTGCTTTTCTGGAGATTTTTCTCCCTTTATTTTTAAGGATGACGCTACAAGAGGTTGTTGTGGTAGTTGAGGAAGAAGGTTTGAAGGAGTAAGAAACAGGGATGAGCCTTCCTAATCCAAATCCAGAGGAGAGGATTGTTTAGAACAGTTAATTTGGCCCAGGCCTGGCTGCCACAGGGTTCACAAACTGGGAGGTTTGTGGCATCAGACCCACGAACCCAAAGGTTCTGCTTTGCATCCCCTGCCTTCCCTGGTTGTGAACCCCAGGAAAAGCCAAGGGTGATGCTGCCAGGTGCTGAAAAAGGAGCAGCAGCAGCTGCAGCCACAGAGCAAACACCCCAAGGACACAGGGCATGTCCCTGCTCCCCAACACTGCCCCATTCCCTGCTCCTGCCCCTGGAGTTGGGCTTGGGCCAGCTCAGAGCCTCAACCACTTCCATCCTGAGAGGGGAAAACCACCTCAAGCTGTCTTTGGGGATACCCTCAGGGAAAGGGGCTGTTCTAACTCAGCAATGACCCAACTGTGGCTGGATTGAGCTGTGCAGGCAATCTGAGCCCCAGCCTGGGCTGCAGCCCAGATTTCTTTCCCTGCAGACAGCTAACACAAGGCGCCTGCCCTTCCTCCTGACCCCAAGGAATCCAGTAAATCCTCTATTCTTCCTCCCATACCCAGAAATCCTTTTTTTTTGTTCCTCTCCATGCCTCAAATCTTCTGGGAAGAAACAATAACATGTCTCAGGCTCGCATCTTCTGGGAAAAACAATAACATCTCCAGGCAGAAAGGATAAAATGAGGGTGGCTGCCAAGCCGAGACACAGAGCCCTGATCCCTGCCTTGACTCATTGCCCTCATCAGTGGGGCTGCACATCCTGCAGGGACCAGGCTTGTCCTCACCTGGAAAGGGGCAGGGGGTTGTGCAGGCCAGGTGAAGCCCAGGGAATGAGAAGCCAGGAGGAAGAAAACTCCAGCCCTATAGAGCAGGAGGGAGTGGGAAAGCTGAGGAAGTGCTGGGAGTGTCCTGTTTGAGAGACAGCCTGTCACAGTGCACAGTCCATGAGGTGTGGGCAGCCCCATCAGTTACCTGTGAAGAGCAGGGCAATGCATTCAGCCAAACCTGTGCCTAAAGATCAATCTTGCCAACAGAGGAGGAGCAGGGTCCAGAGAGGTCACAGAACCTCCACAGAATGATAGGGGAGGCCATTCTATGGAATCTTGAGAAGGACCTTGAAGATCAACAAGCTCCAAACCCTTGACAAGGTACAGGGGGTTGTGCAGGCCAGGTGAAGCCCAGGGAATGAGAAACCAGGAGGAGGAAACCCCAGCCCTATAGAGCAGGAGGGAATGGGAAAGCTGAGGAAGTCTAGGGGTGTCCTGTTTGAGAGACAGCCTGTCACAGTGCACAGTCCAGGATGACAGTGGTGTGGGCAGCCCCATCAGTGAAGAGCAGGGCAAGGCATTCAGCCAAACCTGTGCCTAAGGATCAATCTTCCCAGCAGAGGAAGAACAGGGTCCAGAGAGGTCACAGAACTTCCACAGAACCACAGAATGGCTTGGGAGGGCATTCTATGGAATCTTGAGAGGGACCTTGAAGATCTCCCAGCTCCAAGCCCCTGCCATGAGCAGGGACACCTCCCACCAGACCAGGCTGCTCAGAGCTCCATCCAGCTTGGCCTTGAACACTTCCAGAGGTGGGGCAGCATCCTTGGAAACATTTAATATTTGACTGCACAAAGCCCTGGGAAACTGCTCTAACTCTCAACCTGTCGCCCTTTGAACACGTGGGTTGGATGAAAAACCTTTGGTGGTCCTTCCCCCCAAAGTACTCCATGATTATAAGCTGCAAACAGCAAGATTTCTCTATTCAGCTCCCAGTTTGCCACAAATGCCCTGAGCATCGTGAGGCCACTTTCAGCTCTTCCCCACAAGAATCTCTTCACACATCACCATATCACCCATGCTTGGGAGAATCATGCAAACCCTGGGACTGGACAGTGCCATCAGTTTGCAATGTTTAATTTATTGTATCAGTGTCATTATGTAGCTCACAGTTGCTGTATGAACAAGAGGGGGTTTGAGCCCTTTTTTCAGCTCAAATGACACATTCAGACATGCAGCTCTATGACAAGCCACTGTGCCACAGCTCCCTACACCTTCTGAGTCTTTCTATCCCCCCCAATTTCACATTCCCCCTGCTGAAGCCAGGTGCATTAGGTCAGGGATAATTTAGATTTAAGGACAGGCACCAAAATATAAAAATGCTGATAAATCCCAGGGGCCTTGCAGATTTTGGCAGGAGTAAAATGATTCCATTGACATTTCAGATGGCAAAGGGTATCCTTTCTTTGTCACTTGCAAGATTTATGACTCGAAAACAATGCTGAATCCATCAAGAGGCAGGAACTACCCCGATGACTGAGCTGCTCAGGGTTGCACTATAAATAACACATGTGTGGAGCACAGCTTACAAAGGGACAAAAACCACAGGCACCCAGCTGAGGGCGAGCCTTTGGAGCCAACCCATCAGGCTGGGGCTCCTTGGCCTGAGCCCATGGCAAACAATGCTCCAGGCAGTGCTGCGTCACAGCTCCATCCTGAGTCCCACAAAACCGGCTGCAAGACATCCCTCCCTCCTCTATCAAGGTATAATAATTTTCTTTTCCTCAATTCCCATTAAGCCACTGTGCTCAGAGTCTTCAGTGTAAGAATTTTTCTTTATTTAAAACTTTGTTTTTGGGTGGGAGACGAGGCAATGCCTTGATCTACAGATATCCAAGGATTTGGTGATCTGATCCAGCAGCTTGCTCTGGCACACTTTATCTGTGTAGCCAACATTGCTGGCAGCACCCTGTCACCTGGCAGAGATGGAAAATGCCAGGATGAAGTACTGTGAGGTGTTCCACGCGTGAATAGGCTCAGGAAAATTTCTAGGATTGAAATGCTTCCATTCCTCCAGTCCCAGGAGCCATCCATTGTAAGTGCAGCAAGAAGTCCTTCACCCAAAGATGACCAAGCTTGTTCCAAGGTAGAAAAGGAAATTTAGGAGAGAGTTTATCACTTCACAGCTCCCTGAAAGGAGGCTGGAGCAGGTGGGGTTGGCCTCTTCTCCCAGGCAAACAGGGACAGGATGAGAGGCAAGGCCTCAGGCTGCACCAAGGGAGGTTCAGGTTGGACATCATGGAGAATTATTTTACTGAAAAGGGTGGTCAGGCATTGAGATGGGCTGCCCAGGGATGTGGTGGAGTCACCATCCCTGGAGGTGTTTAAGAAATGGCCTGATGTGGCACTCAGTGCCATGGAATTGACAAGGAGGTGACTGGTCAAAGGTTGGGCCCAATGATCCCAGAGGCATTTCCCAGCTTTAATGTGATTCTGTAAGGTCCAGGCTTTGATGAGAAGAGCAGAAAGTGTTGCTGCAGACCCATCTCAGCTCTTGTGCTATGTCATAAAGGGTTTATCATACAAATTGTGCCTTGGGTTTGCTCTCAGGTCTCCCATCCTGCTCAGGCTGACAAAGGCACAGGCACAGGAGCATTGCAGGGAGTGCTGCTGAAGTGACCAAGCTGCACATGGGAACACACTTTGTCCTCCACCTCTGGACCCTGATTTTTGCTGATCAAAAGGACACACACTAATGACCATTTGTTCCTTTCCAGTACGACCACCTGGATGCAGACTGGCTGGGGATGCCCCCCCTGCCCTCCCCTCGCTGCCTCTTTGGCCTGGGGGAGGCAGAAAACTCAATTTTTGTGGTTGGAGGGAAGGAGCTGAAGGAGGGAGAGAAGACCTTGGATTCAGTGCTGTGCTACGACCGCCTGTGAGTGTCCAGTGTGAGCGTGGGGTGGTGGGGGGTAGAGGAGAAATGGAGCAGCTGCCAGAGGTTAAAATATTTGGGAGAAGGGCTTGAACTCTGTATGAGGATGCTGGGAATGCCCTCAAGCTGTGCCCTGGGGCTCTGAGCTGTCTCCTTCCATCTGCTCCCTTACTGAACCTCCTGGAGAGGGAAGCCTTTATGGGGATATTTTGTTTTCTGGGATTGGTATTAGTAGACGTTCATGTGAGACATGTACAGAGGTGTTTTTTGCTTCTGCTGAATCTCCTGCTCTTGCCCATTGATTAAAGGATCAGTGGCATTCACTGTGGTCTCTCCAAAAGAGGTTTGAACAGAAAAGCTTGTTTCTAAATTTTTCAGATGTGTCACAGAATGGCTCATCCTGATTGAAATCAGGCTTAATATCCAATTATTTTTGGACAATGGGCTCTGACCCATGCTAGCTCATGAGCTTTATTAAAAGGCACCATCCTGTTCTTCTCTCAGGAGACAGAAACTTCCAAAGAGACAGAGCAGCAGGCACCAACAAGCCTTTGCTTGGTCTATATTTATATGTGTGAGCCTCCAAGTCTGTTTTATAGGCAGAGATTTGAAATCAGTTCCATTCCCACAGAGAAGGGCATTTTTCTGCCCCTGCAGACTCTGGGAAAGAATTTGTCTGTCCCCACTAAGTGTTTGCGGGTGGTTTGAATGTCAGTTTGAAACTGGTAGAGATGTGATCAGCACCACTCTATCTCTGGTTTAATTTGGTTGATATTATTCTGATTGAACATGAGCCAGCCATGTGCCCAGCTGGCCAAGAGGGCCAGTGGATTGTGTCCGTCCGTCCATCCATCCATCCATCCATCCATCCATCCATCCATCCATCCATCCATCCCCCATCCATCCATCCATCATCCATCCATCCATCCATCCATCCATCCATCCATCCATCCATCATCCATCCATCCATCCATCCATCCATCCATCCATCCATCCATCCATCCATCATCCATCCATCCATCCATCCATCCATCCATCCATCCATCCATCCATCATCCATCCATCCATCCATCCATCCATCCATCCATCCATCCATCCATCATCCATCCATCATCCATCCATCATCCATCCATCCATCATCCATCCATCATCCATCCATCCATCCATCCATCCATCCATCCATCCATCCATCCATCCATCTCCATCCATCCATCCATCATCCATCCATCCATCCATCCATCCATCCATCCATCATCCATCCATCCATCCATCCATCCATCCATCCATCCATCATCCATCCATCATCCATCCATCCATCCATCCATCCATCCATCCATCCATCCATCCATCATCCATCCATCCATCCATCCATCCATCCATCCATCCATCCATCCATCCCTCATCCATCCATCCATCCATCCATCCATCCATCCATCCATCCATCCATCCATCATCCATCCATCCATCCATCCATCCATCCATCCATCCATCCATCCCAGATGTACCAGCAGGACCAGGGAAATGTTTATTCCTTTCTGCTGGGCACTGTGAGGCTGCACCTCAAATCCTGCATCCAGTTTTGGGCCTCTCATGACAAGAAGGACATTGAGGAGCTGGAGTGACCCCCAAGAAGGGAACAGAGCTGAGGAAGGGTCTGGAGCACCAGGAGCAGCTGAAAGAACTGAGGGGACTCAGCTTGGAGGAAAAGAGGTTCAAGGGGTCATTACTGCTTCCTATCCCTACCTGAAGACCTCAAGAAAATAATGGATATTAGCATAAATACTCTGCTTATTTTACTGTCACCCATTCTTAGGATAATCATTAATATTTTTAGGATCATTCTTATTATTTTTAGGATCATTATTATTATTTTTAGGATTATTAGACATTTATTTTCTGAGCCTGCCCTATTGCAGACCTTGTGATTCTGAGACTTAGTCCAACCCTGTGCTCACCTCTAGGTCTGGGAAATGCCATGTCCTCTAGGTGCCATCCAGCAAGCTACAAATCCTTTTGCTTCCCACCTTTTTCTGACCCATATTTTTATTTCCCATATTTTTCTTTCCCATCTTTTCCAGGTCCTTCAAGTGGGGTGAGGCTGATCCCCTTCCCTACTCAGTCTATGGCCACGCAGTGGTATCACACAAGGATCTTGTCTACGTCATTGGGGGCAAAGGAAGTGACAAGTAAGTAAAAAAGCAAGGGGGAATCAAGGAGCCAATCCCCCAAACCAGTGGGAGTGCAGAGCAGGTACCTCCTCAGCCTGGTTCAAGGAGGGCTGGATGGGATGGGAGATGTAGATCCTCCCCTCTCTGCTCACTTTGCAGCCCTTTCCAAAACCTTAGGAGGCCAACAGGGACATCAGGAAGATGATGGCAGTGTCCTTACAGGAGAGAGAATGCATTGCCCCATCCCTGGAAGCAGGCTGGAGGGGGCTTTGAGGGAAACTGCTCCAGTGGAAGGTGGCCCTGCCCATGGGGGTCGGAATGAGATGCTCTTTAAAGATCCTTCCAAATCAAACCACAAAGAAATAAATGTCACTAAGACTAGGAGACGCACTGAAGAGCAAGAAGCCCCTTCACTTTTAGGGTGTCCTGTCTTGTGGAGCAGAGTGGTCACCATAGCCAAATCCAGACGTGTATTTGCAACAGGAGGGAAAAACCTGATCCACCCTGACCCCATCCCGCCCTCGTGCAGGAGATGAGCTCAGCAGGAAAAGCCTCTCTCAGGAGCATCACAGTGGCTGCCCTGCAGGGCACAGATGTGGCTGTTTGCACAGCAAACATCCCACAATCCAGCAAGGGTTGGTCCTGCTCAGGATGGGTTATGGTCTGAAAGGTGTGAACATCCCCACACGGCCCACCTGGCCACAGGAACATCACTGAGGATGTTCTGCAGCATCACAGTGGATGAGGAGCAATAAATCAATGCCTTGGTGGCTGTGAGAGGTCCTAAGGGGCTGCCTGGACCTGTATCCAGGTGTGTGAGCACCAAGCTGAGCTCTCAGGATTCCTGAACAAAGATACAGCAGGAGGGGACATGTAACACACAGCAGGAGGGGATGTGTTGAACACACAGGTGGTGACCCCAGGCAGGGACATCCTTGGGTTCACACCCAACAAATGGGGTGTGTTCCTCCCCTCATGCCAATGTGAAGGAGCAAAATTCTCCCTAGATGTCGGGATCTTTAGCTTGTCAGAGTGACCCCAGGAAAAGTTGGAAAATCTCTTTTCCCAGCCTGGCGCTTGAAGAAGGAGTCAGGGCTCTTCATTTCTCGGTCTCAAGGTTGTTTATTGTTCCTTATCTATAAAAAATTTTCTCCTGCCCTGCCGAGGTCCGTCCAGCAGGACAGTTCCAGGCACTCTGCCTGCCCCAGGGCACTGTTATGTCTTTATACTAAAAACTACGTGTACAATATTTACAGTTACTTTCCAATACCTATCACCTATGTTAGACAGTGAGTTTCTACTCTAAACCAATCTGTAAGCGCCAACATCACAGCAGAAGACGGAGGCCAAGAAGAAGAAGGAGAAAGGCTGGACACACCCAGTTCCCTCCATCTTGCCTCCTGAACCCCCCTACCAGAAACTCTAAAATCTACTTTTCCACCCCGTGATAACTTCACTATTATTCTACTTAATTTGTCATGGCTTGCAGATCTTCATCTAAGGTTAGTAACTTGCTCCACGGGTCATAATCAAACCCACAGGTGCTTTGGGCTCTGTGCCAGGGTCCCTGAGCCCCCTGGCAGGGGTCTGGGCTGCTCAGGACAGACAGAGGGATGTCCTGGGTCCTGACACCTAGAGACTCCACCTTCTTTCCAGCAGACACCTCCAAACCTCTGCAGGGCAAAACCACCCCTTGGCAAGCAATCAAGGCTCCTTTTCCCTCTCCTTTTCCTCCAGGAAGTGCCTGAAGAAGATGTGTGTCTACAACCCAGCCAAGTTTGAGTGGAAGGAAATGGCTCCCATGAAAACTGCCCGCTCCCTGTTCGGGGCCACCGTGCACAAGGACAAAATCTACGTGGCAGCTGGTGTCACCGACTCTGGTTTGACCAACTCTGTGGAGGTCTATGACATTGCCACCAACAAGTATGTCCTGAGTTGTGGTTACACCAGGAGTAGGTGCAGGTGTAGGCTCAGCAAGTTCCAACCATCCTGGAGTTTGTTTGTGGCTCCTGATGTCAGTTCCTCCAGTTTACACACCCATGGGAGGGGAGTTGGAGCTGGATAATCTTTAAGGTCTCTTCCAACCCAAGCCATTCTAGGGTTCTGTGGTTCTTCAGAGAGCTGGGCATCACCAAAGCCACTGTGGTTGGGCTGGGGATCATCTCAGGCTCATCCTTAAAGTGGTTTCACCCACTGTGCCATCCTTGGGTTCCTTGGGGCTTCGCTCAACACAATGAACCCTCTGAGTTTGGGGGGATACCTGGATACAGGTCCTGGCAGCTGCTGCCCCAGCACTGGGACAAACTAATTTATTTATTTGGGCATGCACCCAAAGCAAAATGAAGATGAACAATGATGATGGGAGCAGTTTCCCTGAAAACAGCCAGGGTATGGTCCCATCCCACCTAGACCTGCACAGCTGGATCTGTCCCTGGTGAGCTCAGCTGTTGAATCCTGATTGAGGCCATCCTCAGCGTGGGGGTGGCCAGGACTTTGCTCTAACTTTGAGGAACGTTTGAAGGAGCTGGGGTTGTTTAGCCTGGAGGATGCTCAGGGGTGACCTTATTGCTCCCCACACCTTCCTGAAGGGAGGCTGCAGACAGGTGGGGTTGGTCTCTGACAGAACCAGAGGACAGTCTCCCGGTATGTCAGGGAAGGTACAGGTTGGATATTAGGAAGAAATTTTTCACCAAAAGAATAATGAAGTACTGGAATGCTCTTCCCAGGGAGGTGGTGGAATCACCATCTCTGGATGTGTTTAACAAAAGACTGGGCATGGCACTTGGTGCTAGAGTCTAGTTGAGGTGTTAGGGCATGGGTTGGGCTCGATGATCTTGGAGGTCTCTTCCAACCTCATTATTCTGTGATTCTGTGATGATTCTGTGATGAACCTGTCCCCTCTCTCCCGTGGCAGGTGGGACACCTTCCCTGAGTTCCCCCAGGAGCGCAGCTCTGCCAGCCTGGTCAGCCTCTCTGGGGTGCTCTACCTGCTCGGGGGCTTCGCCACGGTGGAGACCGAGTCGGGAGAGCTGGTGCCAACGGAGCTCAACGACGTCTGGAGGTGACAAACCTTCCCAGGGCTGTCCCAGGGAGCATGGAAGGGATGTTAGTGATGAAATAGATCATTTCTGTATGTTTTTATGCTGTCAGTGTGAGATGGAGGTTGCAGGCTTCAGGCTCAGCACTCAGTGTCTGGGAATTTTGCCCTGTGCCATGCTGGAGGGCACATTGGTGCTTCAGTGATCTCTCGCAGCCTCACGCAGCAACAGACCAGGGAAAACTTGCTCCTTTGGCTTTGTTGTGCATTGACATTTTGCCTGGAGCTGGTTCCAGACTCTCCTTTGGTGTGGAGCAGCATCTGTGCAATGCTTCCTCTCCCTGGGAACAGCCAGTGCTCGGGCTGGGAAGCAGAGTCTGGGTTAGGAAGCAGAGAATCTGGGTTGGGAAGCAGAGTTTGGGCTGGGAAGCAGAGAATCTGGGTTAGGAAGCAGGGAATCTGGGTTGGGAAGCAGAAAGTCTGGGCTGAGAAGCAGATAGTCTGGGTTAGGAAGCAGAGTTTGAGTTAGGAAGCAGAAAATCTGGGTTGGGAAGCAGATAGTCTGGGTTGGGAAGCAGAGCTTGAGTTAGGAAGCAGAAAATCTGGGTTGGGAAGCAGATAGGCTGGGTTGGGAAGCAGAGTCTGAGTTGGGAAGCAGATAGTCTGTGTTGGGAAGCAGAGTCTGGGTTGGGAAGCAGATAGTCTGGGTTGAGAAGCAGATAGTCTGGATTAGGAATCAGATAGTCTTACATGCAAGAGGGGTGGGCAGAAAGCACTTTAGTGACAACTGCTAGTGCAGCACTGGCTGCCCCTGTCCCTCAATTCAGTGCTCTGGCACCCTCAGCAGGATCCTGCTGTCCTTCACCATGGATGTTTCACCTTGGTGCCATCAACCCAACTCCCAGAAGAAAAATATCCCCTCCCCTGCAGGACCACGTGCTGATATCCACATCCCCCAAAGCAGGGCAGGAATTCACACGAATTCTTGTGGCCAAGTAACTCCTGTGGGCTGCCACCCCTACGGAGAGCAGCTGGAGGGAGGGAGAGGAGCCCTTTCCTCACCATTATCTGCCTGTCTCTCCCCAGGTACGATGAGGAGCACAAGAAGTGGGAAGGGGTTCTGCGGGAGATCCAGTACGCCTCCGGCGCCACGTTCCTGCCCGTGCGCCTCAACGTCCTGCGCCTCACCAAGATGTGATCGGGAGAGATTGCTCCTCTTTCCACGGGCTGCTGGGGCAAGGAGGGGTGGGGAGATGCTTCTCAGACATGGGGCATCTAGACACTGCCCAGGACATTGCATCTGTGATTGGTAACTTTTTGGATAAGTGGGGAAGAGGGGAGAGTGTCTGGAAAACCTCCTGGGAATTTGAAGGGGCTCACAAGGTAATTAAAGAGGGGATCTGGAGCCTGCAAGGAGCTGGGGAAGGCTGAGAAGCACAGAAAAATTAGTTATTCAGTCTCAGGAGACGGGACAAATAGATTATACATTTTTTAGCTTATTTCTCCATGTTTTTTCCCATCTTTTCAACTGCTTTTGGACCTCTCCAACAATCAGCAGATGCAGAAAGTGGGGACTAAGATGACATTCCCCAGGGAAAGGCATCCACAGAGTATTTCCCAGCCTAAGGTGTCTGTGAGGACAGTGTTCCTTGGACAGGAGAAGGAAGGGTTAAAGTCAAGTGGCGCAGGAGAGACCTGATGAGTTCCTGAGTGAAGAGGGCTGTTGGGATGAGACAGGCAAAAGAAAAGATCATGTGAGCAGCAGAAGCACTTTGGACGTTGTAATAAAAAAGAAAATTATTTTAGTTCTTTGCCTCCAGCTTGACTTTGCAGTGATGAGAGGCTGCGAGTTGAGTCTCAGGAAAGGAGGAGTCATGGAAGTTGTAGGGTGGGAAGGAAGAGGGATGGACAGAGGATGCCATGTGTGGTCACTTCCAGCCTTTTGGGCTCCTCATCTTCAATCACAGATCACAATGTCCTCACCTATGGACGGACAAATGCTGGTTTTTAGGGAAAGGTTTTATATTTTTGCTGGTTTTCTTATTTTTCATGTTCAGATTTTTTTTAAAGAGTATTTAACTTTGCTAAGATCTCAGATGTGTTTGGCTCAAAGAGAGCTTCTGACTGAAGAAAAATGTGTATTTATTTAAAAGTTGTCAATAATGAAGTTTTGATTCAGACGTGACTGTACTGGCAGCAGGAAAAAAGATCTGTTAGGGCAAAAATCTCCTGATGCCCACACCATCTGACCAGGGGCTTATTTAAAAATAAATAAATAAATGAAATAAATAATTTCCAAAAGAAATCCCCTGTGTCTGCACATTGATAAAGCTGAAACTGATCCTTCACAGCAACCAAAAACAAGGACTGAGCACAAGTTGTGATGGGCACGTGCAGCAAAACAGGCTCATGGAGAGCCCCATCTTTTCTTATTTTCCCCCATTTGAGAGCTGAAATTTTAGGATCTGTGTCCTTACGGTTCTTCCCTATGGATGTCACAACCAGGAGTTTACCCAGACCTAGAAGGAAGCTGGATGCCTGCACTGACAGGGTGAGAAGAAACGGCCTCAAACTGTGCCAGGGGAGGTTTAGATTGGATATTAGGATGAGTTTTTTAATGGAAAGGATTGTAAAGCATTGGAAAAGGCAGTGGAGTTCCAGTGATGGAGTCACCATCCCTGGAAGTGTTCAAAAAAAATGTGGATATGGCACTTAGGGACATGGTTTAGTGATGAACAGGGTGGTGGTGCTGGGTTGGACTCAATGAGATTAAAGGTCTTTTCCAACCTTTCAATTCTATGAATTCAATTCTTCCAACAATTCTATGATTCTTCCAACAATTCTATGATTCTGTGACATCATAGTACTATTAACAGGGGTGATAATCAATAATAATTCAAAAAAAAGAGCAAAAATAAACCTTGCAAAACAATTTTCTCAAAGTGGTATGAAAATTCTGGTATCACAAATCTAGGTCAAAATGCAGTTGTGGAGAAACTCAAATATGTTTGGAAGAAAAAAGAATTCAAGGGAAGTAAAGAAACCAGAGTCTTGTCCTGGTTTCATTTGAAGGATTTAGGAAGTTACAGGATAAGCGCCTTAGAGGACAATCACATCAGAACAGTAATGAAATATTTCAAAAGAAAAAGAAATCCAAGGTGACTGGCTGTCACAAAGTAGCTTAAAAAAAAAAAAGGAACAAAAATCTTTGAAACAATCAAATGTGTGAAAAAGGCACAGAAAAGAAATAAACACCTTCTGCCTAGTTCTGCAGAAATTCATGTAGACAATTCCCAAGCTAATTAAAGATGACTCTTCCAAATAGCTTGTGGCAGAAAAAAAGAGAAAAATTCAGAAAAAAAGATTAAAAAAAAAATCCCTGCATAGAGTAACTATTTTAAAAAGTCATTTATTGCAGTGTCAGGGTCTCACCTCCTGCCTCCAGCAACACCAACCCTGGAATTGTTCAAGGAATGAGTGGAAGTTGCAGTCAGTGCTCTGGTCTGGCTGGCAAGGTGGTGACTGGTGAAAGGCTGATTCAGTGATCTTGAAGGTATTTGGAAAATACCTTAATGATTCTGTGATTCTGCGACCTTTGCTTCAGCTCTTCTTGCTGAATGCAGGCTGGGAAGTTGCTGATGATCCTGACAGAGGTTTAATCCCCACTCACCTCCTGCCACACTTCTTGGCTCTCCTGGAGGAATTCTGGGTTTTGAGAAGCCAGCAGGAGAATGTTGCTGATTTTCCACCAGTTGTTGTGATGTGGTCACTGATAAAGGTTCAAGATGTTTCAGATAAACTGGAGTTGAGTGTTCATGTGTGGTTCACATCCATTATAAAGCTGTGGAGAAGCCACCACTGGCACAGGGCAGGAAACTATAAAAGGAAAAATGGTTGTTGTATAAAAATATCCAGAAGAACTTGAAATATCCCACTGCTTGAACAACAAGAAGCAAATCTCAGCACATGCTGGTCCGAGGAAGGAGGCAAAGCTGGACATCACCAAGTGAAGGTGTGGCCTGGGGATGTTCCTCCACATCTCCAAGAGGCTGTGTCAGTTTAAAGGCCATGACAGATAAGAAATGCCACCAGAGAGACATCACTCTTCCCTGCTGCCTGGTGTTGTCCTGGCTCAGATGCAACAGCTTCAGAGGCACAGGTCCCCCTACAGACAATGACAGTGGCAAAGACTGCATCCAAAGGGTGAGGGAAATCCATCTCTTCTTCCATTATCTTCCCAATATATCCCAAATATCCACGCTGATATTGTGGGTGAGGCTCCTTCTGCTCCATTTTAAATTAATAAAGGCATTGGGTGCTTTTGGATGAGCTCCTTGGTTTCTCCTCTGCCAAGAGAGATCAGAGAACCCCTGCCTAAGAGTTCACACCAACCTGATGGAGCCAGTAGGATTAGGTGCTCAGTCCTTACCCCGGGGCTGTAAGCACTGAATTCCTTCTTCTATCCACTCATCACCCTTCCCTGAAAAGCTCTTTTTTTGTTGGCCCCACAACAGTCTCACACACATTCACACATCTCCCACCAAACCCAACACAGAGCCTGTGCATGTGAAGCAGTGGCAGCAATCAACATTCCACAGGATTCCTCATCCTCCCCATCTTTGACTGCTCACACAGTTGCCTTAAAAAAAACCCTTTTAAATGAAAAGAAAAAAAAACAGGAGAGTGGAAGAAAAAGATGAAGCAAAATTAAGGTAACAAAAGAAAGTGGTGGAGCTTTCGGTTTTGTTTTATAAAAGACAAATCGTTTATTGATTCAGTCCTTCCACTTGCAACCTCTTTGGTAACAGTCGTAACACCTCCAGACTGGGAGAACGCAGTGGAAAGGCCCAGTTCTGACCTCTCACCAACTTCAGAGCTCAGTGAGCCCCAGCGTGCCTTGGTGAGAGGCCAAAAGCAGATTTCAAAGCATGGCCAAGGACCTGGCCCCGAGGGACAACTCCAGCCAGCCTCCCTACCGTGACTTGTTGCACTCGTGGGCAGCACAGGGAGCAGCCCCAGCACCCCCAGGCAGAAGACGGCTCGGGATGGGGATCTCTGACTGGGAGCTGTGCCCTGGGAGGTGGCTTTGATGAACCTCTTGGGACCTCCTGGACATTGGGACCATCGAAGCAAGACTCGCCCGTTCCTGCGGTAGACATTGACTTGCCTCAGTTGGCCCCACGGGGATGGATCCAACCATCTCAGCCTCCCCCTCCTCACACCATCCCAAAGAGAGTAACTGCTGTACTTGGAGTTAAAGATAAACATATATTGATTACACATGGTCATAAAAAAAAAAAGGTAATAATAATAATAATACATTTCCTAGAACATTACTTAAGACGCTTCTGAAAAGCATCCAAGCTTCCCCTTCCCTCCCCGCCTTCCCTTAATCTATACAGAATAAAGTGCTTCGTTTAGTTTGTTCACACTTGTAGAGCCACCAATACACTCTTAACTTGGCATGTTTGGGCAACTGATACTGAATGCCGTAAAATAATTCAGAGCCAAACACCAGGCATGAGAAACTAGTTTTGAGGCAAGTGCTTGGGGGTTTCATTCATTTCCTTCAAGTTCCATGCTACAGAGGTTGTTCTTATTCCTATTCTTTTTATCCTTTTTTTAAAATTTATTATTTTCTTCCTTTGTAAGTCCAACCCAACTCCCGTCGTGGTTCCGTGTCTCTAGGCAGGGCTGCGCGTGGGGAAGCTCTGGCCGTCCGTGTGAACAAAGGGCGTCTGTCCGTCTGTCCTTCCCTCCTGACTTCAGGCAAACCAAGAGTCACCTCAGAGGAGTTGTCTAGCAGCGGATGCTCGTCTCTATTGCACTGTCACAGCCATTCCCACCCATCTGTCCATCCGTCCATCGCCTTCCCACTGCGCCAGGGTTATGGCTGTGGTCCGAAGGGCCAGCCGTGCCTCATGGGTACGTGAGGCGAACTGGTCTGTGCTACCAGGCTCCTGGGATATATAAACCAAAAGTGATCCTCCCCAACGTGATTCCCTCCCTCCCCAAAGTTCAAATGAAGGGTGGAAAAAAAAAATTCCGACCCAGGCGGGTCTGGGGTTTGAGTGTGTGGGAAGAGCTGTCAGCTGAACGTTGCGAATTCAGGAACCGTGTAATGGAAATCGAGCCCCTCTCC
Source organism: Melospiza melodia melodia (assembly GCF_035770615.1). NCBI lineage: Eukaryota > Metazoa > Chordata > Aves > Passeriformes > Passerellidae > Melospiza > Melospiza melodia. Next base: position 3,028,862 of record NC_086194.1, read on the forward strand.
ACCCTCGTGGTCTGTCAAAGAAGGGATGTGAGAGATTAAGGTGCAAGAGTTAAAAAAAAAAAAAGAATTAAAAAAAAAATTAAAGTAAAACATAAAAAGCTTGAAAACAACGGACCCAACTCTCCTGCCTGCTGCTCTGTCTAACCCCAAGGGTACAACAGCGCGGGCCGGGATGGGTCCGGGATGGACGAGGCACTGCGGGAGCGACTCGTCTGAGCTCTTAGTACACAAATGAAAACCAGACATGGAGACACACTGGGGCTGAGTCAGGGTGTAGACAAAAGGGCTTGGAGGCCTTGTAGGACTCCTGGGAACTACCCAGGCCTTGGAGAAGGGAGGGAGCAGCAGGGATCTGGTTCTCCAAAGTGCTGTGTGCATGGTCACATCTCGACGTCTCCAAGTGGCTCTAGGAGCAGGCTCTCGAAGGGGATCGGACGTGGCTGGGATCAGTCACTGGGCTTTCTGCTGGGCTTCCAGCCTCAAGGAAGGGCTCTCATCTCACAGAGATGTCCAAGGGGGGCAGGTCCTCACTGGGAGAGGATGAACTGGGACAGGAACAGGGAAAGCCACCTCCAGGTGAGTGGAATAAGGGAGCACAATGTTGGCATGGGTGTTTACGTGGGGGGAAGCCTATCAGCTGATGGGCTCCATCACAAAAGATCATAAAATGAGCCCTTCTCAGGGCACAGTGCTCCCATCCTGTCTCAAGGCTGAACATGAGGGGAAAGAAGCAAAAGGAAGCCCAAGGGGATGGGATCTGGGAGGTAGCAGAGGAGGCGACAGCATTGACCACTCCAGCACCTCCATGGGTTTCACTGAATGCTTCTCTAAAGCAAACATCTTCCAGTATGGGTCATGGGCCCTTCCTACAGCCAATGGCCCCAAGAGCCCTCGTCCCTCAGGTGTGTTTGAGGCTTTGCACAATCCCAACGAGCCCCAGGGTCATGGAGGGAGGCAGCAGAGAAGCCTTTGGAACCCACCTGAGGTCAGTGAGGTGAGGCAGCTCTGCCATAGCCACCTCCTCGTGCTCAGAGCAGACGGAGATGGGGGCTTGCTCACTGGTACTGAGAGCCATGCTGGGGATCCACAGGATCCCAGCCAACACAAAGAAGAAAAGGACTTTGTGGCTCCAAAATGCTAACATCAGTCAGCTTTCCCAAGCTGCTGGACACCACTGGAGCAGCACTCAGCAGGAGGTGACACCAGACACCTCAAAGAGCACTCAGGACAACAGCAGATGCTCCCTGGTCGTGTCCCCATCAGGCTCCTGCATGTCCCCAGTCAGCAAAGCCCCTGAGCATGGGTCTGGATCCTCCCATCTCTGCAGATACAGTCCCAATGCCACCCAAGTGCTTTGCTGATTTGGTCCAGGACACAAAGCACCAAGGCTTTTCACAGAGCCAGGTGTGGCTCCCTGTCCCCAGCACTCTGCTGTCACCCAGCACAAGCTGCATATGAGAAAAGGCTCCTGCAGCCCACTCAGTGACCTCTTTCCTTCTTACTTACCAACAGCGCTTCCACCACCTCCTCCATGACCTGCCCCACACCAGCTTTAGGAGCACAGGATCAGCTGGAACAGCCCCCACCTCTTCCCAGCCTTTCTCTGCCCATGCTGGGTGCTCACTTCCCCCAGCAGGGACTGCACAGCCATGGTCAGGACAATGCATGGCACCCTGGGGCAGAGCACAGCAGTGAGAGACCCTGCTGGGACCTCAGTGCCCAACAAAAAGGTGACAGCAAAGCCTTCCTCTTCTCCTCCTCCTCAGCACGAAGCCAGCCATATTATTTGTAAGTGAAACCAAAGACCAGCTTGACTTCAACATCTTCAACAAGCACTAAGCAACACCACAGGGCATCACCAAAAACAACCACAACCCTCACTGGTCCCCTCTGGTCTCCCCAAACCAGGACAGGGCAGCGGATGCCAGCACCACAAGGAGAAGTGAAGCTTGGGAGAGCAAAGCAGGCAACAAACTGGAGACTGGGACATCATCATCCCCAGGCTGAACATGGTCCTGCTTCAGCTCTGAACCTTGCAGGGGGACCAACCTGGAGCTCACCCATCCCTCAGGGGTTTGTTCAGATTGTTAAGGCACTATTCTGGGCCGATTCTGCCGAGAAACAGAAGCGCCCTGCTCCTCTGTCCCAGGCTCCCCTCCTGCCGGTCCCAAAGGTACCTGAGCTCTCCCAGGAACAGCTCCCCAGCTCCAGAGCACCCCCAGGAGCCCAGCTCCTGCTGGGATTAGCAGAAAGGGCACACCAGAACCCAGCTCCCTTAGGGCACCCCGGAACTGAACCGACAGTGAGTTGCAGATGCCCCGAGATGCAAGGTGGGTGTTTGTGCTTTTGCCTGTGGAGGAGGAAAACCTGCTGTAGGGAAGGAAGACGTGTTGTGGGCTGCTGACAAGGGCATGCTCATGGCTTTCCAATGGGGACACCTGCTCACTCGCCACAGGCCACTGGGGCTGGCAGTGGGGGGCTCCCCTGGGGTGCCCACCTTCCAACCCCATGGGTGAAGAGCCTGACTTGAAAGACCAGCTTTACAGTACAGGGATTCAAGCACCACTAACTAGAATTCAGCTTTGAAATATTGATGCACCGGCCAGCAAGCTCAAGCCCGGATATCCTGCTCCTCCCAGCCTCACCAGCATCCCAGCAGGAAGGTGATGCCAGCGTGTGGGAAGATGAAACTGAGAGTGACACCTTTTACCTACACCCTTACGGACGGACGGCGGATCCCCCCAACACCCACGTTCCTCAGGGAGATGCTTCCTCGTGCTCCCCCTCTCTGCAGAGAATGACGGGCGAGAAAAAGGAATAAAAACCCAAAACAACCCCAAAACGAGGAGGAAGGGGGGGTAGAGAGCAAGCAAAGCCTTGGCTCCCCGGGGGAAAGGCGTTCCCGAAGGGCAGAGCAGTCCGTGCAGGCGCATGGCCGGGGGGGTGAGGGGAGGGCACCTAATTGTTGTTGGAATTTATCCTCCCCGCGGGAAACAGGGGAGGGGGTGGCGGTAGGTGAGGAGGGGGAGGGAGGGTCTGTGGCAGAGGATGGAGCAGCGGCAGGGGCAGGGGGGAGACGCCGGGGCCGGGGGGCAGCGGAGCCGGGCTGGTGGCGGGCTGGGGGACGGCCGTGTCCGAAGCCAGGGGGTTGGTGACGCGGAAACATTTCTCCTTGTGGGCCTTGAGCATGTTGGAGAAGCGGAAGCGCTGGCCGCAGACGTCGCACGGGTACGGCTTCTCCCCGGTGTGGGTCCGGCGGTGCCGCTTCATGTTGGGGCGGCTGGTGAAGCTCTTCCCACAGATCTCACAGATGTAGGGCTTCTCCCCTGAGGGTGGGAGCAGAGGGACAGAAGCTGCTGGTTAGGTTGGGTGTCAGAGACTGGGGAGATTTGATGTCTCGAGGTATTTTGTGGTGCATGCATGTGGCCTTGCCCTGGTGAGGCAGTGAACGGCCCCACATCCCAGCCCTAGGGCCTGCATCCCAGCCTGGCAGTGTCTGTCAGTCGTGGCACACAGGGAGGCAATGCTCCATTCTCCCCTAATCCACCTCCTGAAGGCCAAATGACCCGAAGTCCCATGTGGGAGAAAGGGGAGGACCAAATACCCCTTGAGGACCAAGGGGTATTTAAAGCCAAACACCAGCCATCACATTCATCTAGACCCTACCTTTTTCTTGGAAGTTCTGTCTGAACCCAGGAGTTGGTAGCCTGTGCTACCCGTATGTGCTTTTCTATATCTTTTCTGTCTTTCTCTCTTTCTTCCAATTCCCTCTCCTGGAAATATTTTGAGTACCTCAACATTGAACATGTTTAAGGTTTGCTAAGTTGAATGGGCCAAGTTTAATGCTGAAATTATAAGTTTAGTGAGACGTGTTTTATGTTGGCTGAATGCTGTACTAAATCTTTTGCCAAAGCTCCCTGGCTTTTCTCAAGTTTGCCAGCAAAGCTTTGAGCTGTTCTGACTTCTTGAGTAGACCTTGTTGGTATTTCTCCTGTGTGTCCAGCTCAGAGATCATGAACCATTGTAAGCCCTTCCAAAAGTCTTGTTGAACGAGTTGACCTCCCCAAAACCCCATCCTGCCACCCACCCTAAGATGTCACCCCCATCCCATCATTCCTTCCAGGGAGAGCCTGCCTGCAGGGATCTGGGACCAGGCAAGGGGCGGGTCTCACCCGTGTGCGTCTTCATGTGCTCATCAAAGTACTGCTTCATGTTGAAGTCCTTGCCACACCACTGGCACATGAACTGCTTGTGGCCGATGTGGATGCTCATGTGGGAGCGCAGCTGGTACTTGTACTGGAAGCGCTCGTTGCAGTTCTGCAGGGTGAGGAGTTCTTGATGAGCATCCAAAATATCCCCACATTCCCCTCAAATCACCAGCAGCAAGGAAATCTTGGTTTTTCCCCCCCAAACAGGTTTTTTGGGACATAGCCAGCTAGGTTTGCAGGCTGGGTGGGTGCAAAGTCCAGGCAATCTATTGGGGATAGATCCTGGCATTGGGCAAGTTTCATCATAAAGTTGGTGAGACTCTCAAACCAGGAGGTGATGCAAAGTTTGGAAAAGCGTGGGATCATCCCTGCAGCTGCACTGTCACACAGCACAGTGGAAGATCTCTCCTCAGATCAGTGTTTCTGCCTTACCTCACATTTGAAAGGCTTTTCCCCGGAGTGCTGGAGCGAGTGGACCTTGAGGGACATGCTGCGCTTGAAGGACTTCCCGCAGGTCTCACAGGTGAAGGGCATGTCCTTGGTGTGTGCTGGTGGGGACAGGGGCATGTCAGCAGCCTCCACACACCTCCCGCATCCACCTCCCCACACCCCAGCTCTGGCTCCAAGGACCCAACCCCAGCAAACCCAAAGCACCTCTGGAAGATATATGGCAGCGACGTTTCAAGCATTTCCCTTCCAAACCCCCATTCTTTTGGATGTCTTTGGTGGCTCCAAGGCCTAGGGAGCCAACCACTGTTGTCACATGCAATTTGCTTTTCAAAGCCCAGCACTGATGTGGTCTGATCCTTTTACACTTCAAACTTTCCTCTGATCTCTTCTGATCAATAAAATAAATGGGATTCCCCAGCACGACGTCCAAACCAAGCACTGAGCAGACATTGGTTCAGCATTGAGCAGACATTGATTCAGCATTGAGTATCACACCAAATTTGAAGATGAGGATATGAGAAAGCTCACCCAAGAGTAAACCAACATGACAGCAACAGAAAACACCTTTCATTGCCAAATTGATGGGCCAACACCCCCAGCAAGATCTCCCCGTGGTGCCTCCCACACTCACCAACCATGTGTTTGCGCACGTGGGCCATGGTGTAGAACTTCTTCTCGCAGATCTCGCAGGAGAACTTCTTCTCTGCATAGCCATGGACAATCTTGTTGTGCTCATGGAGAGACCAGAGCTTCTTGAACCCCTTCCCACACGTCACACACTGCAAGAACACAGGAGACAGTCAGGGAAGCAGCTTCGTCCATGGAAAGGGAACATCACAGTGAAAGCTACAGCTGATATAAAAAATCACAACTAACAGCAAGTCTGATATTGACCTTGTCACTTCAAAACCTCCAAATTTCATATTTCTATGAAAATGAGCAAGGGGCAATGACCTTCCAGGGTAGGATATGGAATCTTCGTCAATGGCTGCATCAGGATTTGGATAAACAACAGCTCATGCCCTATTCCCAGCTGGGAATTTTATTCCTAAATGAAGATATTACATAAGATAATCCCAACTCTCTGTGCATTGGAAATTTGCAAAAAATATGAAAAAAGGGAGAATCCCTATCCAGGGCAGTACAACTTCAGTCTTCAGCAGATATAATGGATACTTCACCACCAAATTAGTTTTCAAAGCAGATCTGTGACTCCATGATATCCAAAAGGACCAAACTGGACCCAAACCACCAGTCCATCAGCACAAGGAGAACAATGTGACATGCAAAGTCTTCCCCAAAAAGTTAAGGTAGAGAATCACTTCAGCTCCAACAAGTTCAATATTCCTCTGGAAATTCCCAGGAAAAGCTCCAGCTTCTGTGTGAAACCTCTTGGAGGTCTGTGAGACCAGTTCAGTGCTCAGGAAAATACAGGAGAGAGATATTCACCAAGGAAACCATGCCAGGAGCCAAGGATCAGCTCCTTCGCCTTCACCTCTCCATGGCTCACATTCCTCTTGGTCAACAGGGATAAAACCATCCCTTCTCTCCTTGCAGATTTGTTGAGAATATAATTCATGCCTTGAACAGATTTGTTGAGAAAATAATTCCTGCCTTGAAGGCATCTTGCAATAACGTGGCTGAATTGTACCAGTAAACCTGGGGAAGGATTCCTCCACTTCTCCTCCTTCCCAGAGGAACAGAGGCTCCTTGATGGGCTTCAACCAAATTTTGTAGTGATACCATTGAAAACACACCATTATGCTGTGAAGTCGCTGTATTTTTCCATATATATTTATATTTAGGTGCCCCAAAAGGAAAATTTGGGTCACAGAGCCATTCCCAAGCCTCCTCATCTTCATCTTGCCACGCTCAAATGTCAACATGAGCAGTCCTCCAAGTCCTACTGTTCCCAAGTACGTATTTCCATGGATCAGAACAGCTTTATCTCTGTCTTAAGGGATATTTCAGGGCAAATTCAGGACTAGAGCCTGATATCAAAGACACATCAATATCCATTTTCTCCACTTAAAATGAAAGAGGCAGGGGAATTTCAAAATGAAAGGCACAGGAAAAGCAGTAGAGGTAGAAAAACCCCCAGGGCTGGGACCAAACACTCTGGAGATCTGAGCTCTGTGTCCTCACTTACTGCTGAAAATCATCACTCAAAAAATATGGAAGTAATGTCCAAATAAGGGGAAAAAATGAGGATATAAATTCTTGCAGGTTAAAAGGAAAACCATACTGAAGCTGGCAATAACAAGAGTTTGAGGGACAACTCAATAAAGCAAAGGATGAATCACTTTTCAGGTGGTGGAGGCAGGATGCACATTATGGAGATGGGGCATGAACACAAGGAGCAGGATGGTTCTTAAATCCTAAAGCTTTATGGATGAAATCTGGGGACAAAACAGCGAAGAAAAGCAGCAGATCAAACTGAGAAAAGGTAGACAGTCCCTCCATAGATCTGATTAAAACACAAGAAATAAAAACTATTATAGGCAGAGTGCTGAAAAAATTCCTTTTCCACCCAGACATAATTCCATGGGATGTTGATAAAGTTATTAAATATTATCAGAGCAAATGGAGTGGATTTGGCTATTTGTAAAATTAAAAATGCTTAATTAAGTGGGAGACAATGATCCCTTTTTGTGCAGAAGGAGGTCACTACACAGGCAGTTCTGGTTCATTCTATTCCAAAATCATTTAGAAAAGGAATAAAAAGGAGAGGGCAAAACAAAAAACAAGCAATGAGGTGACAGTCCCATGTTATCCAGCTGGAAAGCAGATGAAGCTGAATAAACATTCTGGTAAAATTCCTTTTTAACTTTTTTTTTGTTAGGCCCTGAAATAGCCACCACCATGCAGGTATTGGAGCTACACTCATCCATTCTGGGAAAAAGCATCCAAAAAAAGCAACTTCAGAGCTGTGAATCTGTCAGGAAGATGCACCAAAGGGTCCGTGACTGCTTCACCTATGAGCCAAGACCGTTCCTGCTTCTATGTTCCCTGCTTGCCAAGATCTGCCTCATTCCCTGTTTTATTTGGGATGCCATCAGTGAAGGGCTCCAGCAGCACTTGGGTTGTGTTACCTCCATCAAGGAGAGCTGCGAGATCATCCAAAACCTGGTCACTGGTGGGAAGAGTGATGGGAGAAGCTCTCCATAAATTTTAATATATAATATTTGTATATTAATATAATAATTGTATACTATATAATATTTGTAATTATTAGCAGCAGCATCCTGTAAAACAGCTCATCAGGGATTAGGAGATGGGAATTTGGAGGGATCTTCAGGAACACACGTGTTTGCTGCTCTGATTGGGTGCCTCCCTATCCCCCCAAAACTGCACTGATTTAACAAAGTCAATTTGTTACACAGGATCTCATTAGCACAGGGGAAGACCACACCAAGCCCGAGCCATGCATGGATGTCAAATGCACTCAGAAATTTGCTAATGCACACAAAAAAAGCACAAAAGGCAGATTAAAACCATTTTAACTCCTGTCAGCAAATCTTCAACTTAAGCTAAAATGGGTTCAGCCTGGGTGGGAATGCTGGAGTGTGTCTCCATTAAGGGCTCACAGTGTTTTATCCAGATTAACTGAATAAACTCAAAAGAAAAATTACTCCTTAAAAATTAACTCCATGTTTCCACCCAGGCAGTCAAGGGGAGGCCACAGCCCTGTGGCACAAATCCTCTGATTCCAGGCCACTGTGGGATCCTCCTGAGTCTGAATACAAGTCATGGGTGAAGGAAGGTTCCCTCCCAGCTGCCATGCTGTGCTGGTTTTGCATATAGAAGAAAAATCTCATATCTCAAATTCTCAAAATCTCAAATTAACAACCAAAACCACACATGTGCCAACTACAACACCAGTATTATCTGAGCACAAGTCCATCCCATGGTGTAGCTGGTTGGGATGACCTCCACGGTGTTTGGGATGCTCTTCCCTCACTGGGTTGTCCCACAGTGGTAGGATGCTCCTCCTTTGGTGGGATGTCCCCACTTTGATGGCACATCCACCCACTTTGGTGGGAGTATTCCCTCCTTGGTGGGACATCCATCTCTAGTGGGACACTCCACCTTCGGGTAAGGCATTTCCCCTTGGTGGGACGTTCACCCTGGTGGGATCCACGCCCTGGATGGATCCCTGCTCACCTGGATGTTCTTCTCACAGTCGGTCTGGTGGTGCAGCAGGAGCTCGCTCTCCAGCAGGAAGCGCTTCCCGCACTTGTCGCAGATCTGCATCCGGCTGTGCGTGACGTTCATGTGCTTCTCCAGGTACCAGCGGTTGTTGAAGATCCGCGGACACTTCTTGCACGGATAATGCTGCTTCTCCTCCAGCTTCACCTTCTGGCCCAAGCCATCTTGTTCTTTCTTTCTCTTCCTCCCCCTCTGGCCTTCTTCTTCCTCCTCCTCCTCCTCTTCCACCTTGGCCATCTCCTGGGACCTGGTTGCCATGGCAGGTTTAGTGGCTTTGGACGCCCGGCTGCCCCTGCGGGGCTGCCCGCTCTTTTCCCTTTTCATCTCTGAGGCATCTTCATCGTCATCATCCTCTTCTTCCGTCGTCTCCTCCAGATCTTCCTCCTCGCTGCGCTCCTCCTCCTCCTCCTCCCCCACCTCCGCATCCTCCTCCTCTTCCTCCTCCTCCTCCCCTTCCTCATTCTCCTCCTCCCCGTCCTCCTCCGTGTCGCGCCCATCCCCTTCCGGCCGTCCCATCACGGCCGCCTCGCTGGCGGCCGCCTTCCCCTCCATGCCCTTGGAGACATTGAGCGTCTGGTTGTTGAGGTTCACCTCCACGATGATCTGCTCCCTGTTGTAGGAGCCCTGGCTGTCCAGGTCCTCCTCAGACTCCTCACCCTCCATCTTACAGACAGCACCAGGACCCCCATCCTTCTCCTCCTTGTAGTACTGCTTGGCCGGGCCGGGGGGGAGCGTCCCGCTGCCCGTCCCGTCCTCCACCCGCACCGAGAAGGGGTCGTTGCCCTCCCGGGCGTAGATTTTGGGGTGGGGGGCGTCCACCTCCTGCTTGATCTCGCAGTAGTAGGGCGGGGGTCCGGCGCAGCCCTCGGCGGGCAGGGCCATGTCGGTGGCCAGGCTGAGCGAGCGCGTGTCCAGCAGGTCCTGGCAGGAGGACGCGATGTTGTTCATCTGCAGCACGGCGGCCGCGTTCAGCACGTCCTGCACATTGCAGGAGTTGACGAGCAGCTTGGAGGTGTAGATGAAGTTGAGGATCTGCTGGAGGCCCTGCGAGGTGAGGGCCTCCAGAGAGAGCTCCACGCGCTGCAGCTGCTTGTTCTGGGTGAAGAGGGAGTGGAAGAACTGGCTGTAGGCTGCCAGGACCCCCTTGTGCGCCGGGAAGATGCTCTTGTGCTGCACCAGCACGATGTCCACGTCGCACAGGTCCGGCTGAAAGAGGCGCTGCTCGTTCAGTCTGTCCATCAAACACGTGAAGTGGAGGGCTACATCCTCCACCAGGGAGTACTCAGCCGAAGGGTAGTCAGTCGTTTTTTCGACTATCAGCTGTGGGGAGGAAAGAAATAAAATCATTCAGGGCTCTTTTTATCCCCAAAAACGCCCTTCTGGCCGTGCCATCCGTTCCTGTCCGTGCACACCCAAGTCAGAGATGTCACCTGAGAAGTTCCACTGCCAGCCCTAGCTTGGAGGTGCCAACCAAAACATTCTGTCCCCTACTCCAGCTTGGAGATACTAACCATGAAGTTCTACCACCAGCCCCAGTTTGGAGATACCAACCAAAACACTCCATCACTAACCTCAGTATGAAGATATTAACTAAAACACTCCATCACCAACCAAAACACTCCATCACCGACATCAGTTTGGAGATACCAACCAAAACACTCTATGACCAGCCCCAGTTTGGAGATACCAACCAAAACACTCTATGACCAGCCCCAGTTTGGAGATAGCAACAAAAACATTCCATCACTAACCTCAGTTTAGAGATACCAACCAAAACACTCCATCACCAACCCCAGTCTGGAGATACCAGCCAAGAAATTCCATCACCAGCCCCAGTTTGGAGATACCAGCCAAGAAACTCCATCACCAACCCAATTTGGAGATACCAACCAAAACACTCTATCACCAGCCCTAGTTTGGAGATAGCAACAAAAATACTCCATCACCAACCTCAGTTTGGAGATAGCAGCCAAAACACCCATCAACAACCCCAGTTTGGAGATACCAGCCAAGAAACTCCACCACCAACCCCAGTTTGGAGATACCAGCCAAGAAACTCCATCACCAACCCCAGTTTGGAGGTATCAGCCAAGAAACTCTATCACCAACCCCAGCTTGGACATGTCAACCAAAATGCTTCACTACCAGTCCCAGCTTTGGAACACCAAGAAGCTCCACCACCAGGCCCAGCTTGAAGACACCAACCAAGAAGTTCCATCACCTGCTTGAGTCCAGAAGACTCAACCAAGGAGGAGAAGCCCCAGTGACAGGGCAGGTCAGGGCCACACCAGCACCCACTGATATTCCTTCAAGGTGTGTAGGAAGCACCACAGCCACCCAGAAGGTCCAAAGGCAGGCTCAGGTGTCCACACTCACTCAGAGATGTCACACAGGACAGGGGATGCCCTGACCTCTTGAACCACATGGAGATCCAGGTGGGTATTTGCTCCAATCAGAAAGCCCATTTAAGGCACCTGCTGAGATGCAACCCCCTAAATAAAAGGAAATGAGGATATTATAGCTCCCTGCTTCTGCAGACAATAACACAAAGCCCAATATCCTCTGATATTTCTGAATTACGCTGCGTGCTCTCGCTCACGACAGCAGCTCACTCACAGCTGGATCCATTGGCATGATTTATGCACTTCTTAATGCTCATTTTCCATTGCCTGGGGAAAGGCACTACCTGGAAAAATTCAAATGAGGGAGCAGCACCCCCAGGCTGGGAAATGCTGCCCTGCCAACCCTCCCCAGGCTGAGTTTTCTGGGTATTTAATCCAACTCCCACATATTTCACAAGGTCCAGACCATCCCTGGGGTTCATCCCCTCTCCTGGTCACACCTGAGCCCCAGGATGAGTCTGCCTGCTCCATCCCAAATACAAGGGATATCCCACACCCTAAATCCAGTGTCCTGCATTAAAAGAAGGTGGAACACACCCAGACCCCATAACACCCTTTTTCCTGACCTTTGTAGGATGTGACCAAGGACATGGTGCAGAACAGTGGCAGAGAGGGAGGGTTCAACCTGCCAGGTTTATCCGGCACCTCCTGCTCCAAAAAGAGATTTTCAACTCCCATTTTTTCTGGAACAAATGGAAGCTCTTGATCAACACACAAATTCCAGCAAGACATGTTCTGTTTGTCTTTTTCTTTTTTTCTTTTTTTTTTTTCTGGTGAGCCAAAGGCAAAAGGACACACAGACAAAAATGTTTAAATAATAAAAAAGGGTGTTTTCTTCTCTGTTTTCCCAACAAGCAAAAAAATTCTTTCCCCTCTCTGCCAAATTTTTTCCTTTTCATTGGATTTTTGCTCCACAAGCAACTTGTCCAACCAATAGGGATCTCAAGTTTTGCATGGTCCTGATAGCCCTGGAGAATCCCAGCAAGTGCTGGCACCCAGGGAAAACATGGAAAAATCAGTTCTGCTCCAAATTCTTGGCTCTGCAGCCAGGAGCAGGGCAAAGAGGTAGGAAAAGGGTTGGGTGTTTACATATTTTTGTATATTTTTTATAATTCTTATATATATATTCAATATTTTCAATATTGTATACACTCATGCTTATATATAGGTAAACTACTTACATAAAAAATAGATAAATATATAAATACATGAACATTCCTTATATATGTACTTGCTACAGAATCCATCCCAGCTGGAACATCCATCCACCTTCACCATTTCCCGAGCCTCTCGTGACTGCCAAGAACATTTTGATGAGATCTTGGATGGTGCAGCCCTCCCCCCTCCAAGACATGTAGAAAATAATTAAGGATATAATAAATATCAAAAAAAACTGAAGAGACAGCAGGAATTCAGCAGAGCAGTTTGCTGTTTGCCAGGTTGAAAAAAATAACCTAAATTCAGTTTTTATCTCCGGGGATCCATCTCATTTAGGATACCGGAAGCTTGGGGTACAGCGGCAAAGGAATGGGTGCAAAATAGAGAAAAATGGGTTTGTGGGGGGGGCATTGCCCAGCCTGGAAAACAAAAGGCTGCTTTTTTTTTTTGCCCTGTGGATGGAGGATTTTTGGCAGAGGGGGCTGATCCCTCACCCAGCGGCGCTCCTTGCCAGGCGGCTCTAATCAGTCCCAGCAGCGGCGAGGACAATGCGTGTCTTGGCCGCGTCCCGCCGGTGACTTCAGCCCGGGCTTGTCAGCGGGAGCCTTTTGCTCTTTATTGCTCTCAGATGCTTTTCGTGAGCTTGCCCCGCAGCCAGAGCCCCGGCTGAGACGAGAGGCGCCTGCCGGGGTGAGATCCCCAAAAAGAGCCCGGCTTGCCCCAAAATGCCCCTCCGGCAGCTGCCGCCCCTGCGGCTCCAGCGGAGCGGAGCAGCCTGGCTAATGGGGATTAATGGCAGGGTTAAATCCGGGGCTCTTCCTCTGGGAAAACGCAAATATTTGAAATATAGAGCCCTTTTAATATTTCTTATATTAAAATACATATTAAAGAAAAAAAAAATAAAGGAAAAGAATCACGAGTTTTGCTTTTTTCCACCGCTCTGCCCCTCTGGCCCTGCCCATCCCATCTCCATCCCCTGCACACCTGGACAGCACTAAACCAGGGTGAACCCTCAAACCGGCCCCACCACACACTGCCAACCTCGAAGCAAGGTTCTGGCACCATCAGTGCAGAAAAACACCCCTTAAAATTATTAGAAAGCAGCGTGGCCGTGAGTTCCTCACCCCTCCAGCCAGCCCTCCCCGCCCTGACGCTGCCCTCCAGCTCTATTTTAAGAGAGTTTTCACGTGGTGCTGCCAAAGTCCCGTCCCAAAACAGCCTCTGGGGCAAGAGGACGGCCAGAGGATGGGGAGGATGCTCGGGGTGAGGGATGGGGGGTGGAGGAGCCCCGAAGGCAGGGGATGGAAGGAAAGGATGAGTGAGGAATGATGGTGGAAGGAGACGCTGGTGTTCACTGGGGCAGGGAAGCATCCCTCCAGTCAAACCACCAAAAATCCCAACCTGCACCCCAGCATGTGCCTCAGTTTGCCTAAACAGCCCCACCAACACCTGCCCTGAAAGGTGTTTGCTGCTGGATTTAAATGGATGCACTATGACAGAAGCACTTTCTCTCAGCAGCTATTGAGAATGAGATCCCTAAATGTTCCTGCAGCTCTAAACCTCCCCAAAGCACCAGAAGGCTGGGCCACTCTGGATATATTTAAATACCCAAATCCTCAGTCCCCCAAGAAGATCATCTCTGACCTTCACCAGCCTCTTCTTTATTTAATTAATTATTTGTTATAATCATTTCTAGCGCCCTCAACACCACAGCATCGAGGACCATGAGTAATTCTTTCCCACATAAGCACAAGGACAAGGGGTCTTAGGGCATAAAATTCACATTCAAGTGGTGACAAGACCAGCTGCCTGTGAACCACTTTCCATTAAGCACAAAATTTGGGCATTTCTTTAAATTTTTCACCCTCAGGATGTACAAAAAAAAAAAAAAAAAAAGGCAATCTGCTTTTCTGTATCATTTCCAACCACCAAAGCATTCATAGTTGACCTTCAGTATTAAATTGCATTAAAGAAAAGTGCTTTAATAAGGAGCTAAATACAATGTCAGCACTTGCTCCTCAAAAAAAAAAAAAAAAGTCCCCCATGCCCTCTTCTCAATTTGGACATTGCTGCACTTCAGGACAAAAGAATGGGCTGGAACTATTTAATGTCAAAACTTGACTTTTGCTGAAGTAAGAAATAACATTAAACCCCCGTTTTTACAGATTAAAAATCTGTAAAAATCTCGGATGACACAAAGAGGCATCGTTACAAACCCCAAACACTCGCGCTTTCAGTTTCAATCCTTGGCCTCCTACAACCTGGCCTCTGCCTTCCAGACCCTGGCATGAAAAACCTTCAGCCTTCTCTCCCTAGTTTTGATGCCATTAGAAGATTTTTTTTTCGAAATTATGTGTTTTCCCAAAGCTCCCCAAACCAGGATACACCAGCCCAGAACGCGAGAAGCTCTGCCTGGACCGTGCACATCCCACTGCCCAACCACCCATTCCTGGGGCATGGTGGCAGAAGAATAAACCACACATCCCAAAGCTCCTGTTCCTTTCCTGCCACCAGACCCTTGCATGAAACCTTCAGCCTTTTCTCCCTAGTTTTGAGGCCATTAGAAGATGTTTTTCAAAATTATTTGTATTTCAAAATTATTATTATTATAGCTGTGTTTTCCCACAGCTCCCCAAACCAGGATACAGCAGCTCAGAACGAGCAGCGCTGCCTGGACCGAGTACATCTCAAAGCTCCTGTCCCTCTCCTGTCACCACACCATTGCATGAAACCTTCAGCCTTTTCTCCCTAGTTTTGAGGCCATTAGAAGATTTTTTCTTTTCAAAATTACACCAGCCCAGAACGAGCAGCTCTGCCTGGACCGTGCACATCCCAATTCCCAACCACCCATTCCTGGGGCACGGTGGCAGAAGAATAAACCACACATCCCAAAGCTCCTGTCCCTCTCCTGTCACCAGACCCTTGCATGAAACCTTCAGCCTTTTCTCCCTAGTTCTGAGGCCATTAGAAGATGTTTTTCAAAATTATTTGTATTTCAAAATGTATTTGTATTTCAAAATTATTATTATAGCTGTGTTTTCCCACAGCTCCCCAAACCAGGATACAGCAGCTCAGAACGAGCAGCACTGCCTGGACCGAGTACATCTCAAAGCTCCTGTCCCTCTCCTGTCACCAGACCCTTGCATGAAACCTTCAGCCTTTTCTCCCTAGTTTTGAGGCCCTTAGAAGACTTTTTAAAAAAATATGTGTTTTCCCACAGCTCCACAAATTAAGCTACACTGGCCCAGAACGAGCAGCGCTGCCTGGACTGAGCACATCCCAATTCCCAAGCACCCATTCCTGGAGCACAGTGGCAGAGGGATAAACCACATCCCAAAGCTCCTGTCCCTCTCCTGCCGCCTACCTTGGCCGCTCTGCCGTCCCCTCCCTCCCCGGGGAGCTCTCCGTGGGTGCTCTCGGCACGGGACCGCGCTGGGGGTGGGGTCTGCTCGCTCCTCCGACGGGTGTTTTTATTTAATGACGAGAGGGTTCTCCGGAAAAACAAGCAGGAAGGGAAAACAATAGGCCGGCCACAGCCCCGCCTGGCGAGGCGCCGGCCGGCACGGCCCCGAGCAGCGCCCACCGCCGGCATCCTGCCCGAGGGATGTGCCCGGCCCGCTCCGGAGCTCCCGGGATGCTGCTGACACCGTCCCGAGCGGTGATTTTTATTTATGTGCTGTCTAAAAGGCTTAAAGGTGCCCAAAGCAGAGCCGAGAGCAGGCAAGGGGAAGGGGCTCAGCGATGCTCCCTGAGCCCGGCTCATCCCGGGTTGTTGGGCACCCCAAAAAACATCTCCCAGCCTCTGCTGGGTGAAGAAGAGCATCAGTCCAGCCGTGGGACAGTCAGATGCTTCACAG
This sequence comes from Melospiza melodia melodia, assembly GCF_035770615.1. Taxonomy (NCBI): domain Eukaryota; kingdom Metazoa; phylum Chordata; class Aves; order Passeriformes; family Passerellidae; genus Melospiza; species Melospiza melodia. The sequence continues at coordinate 3,045,146 of NC_086194.1, forward strand.
GCTTTTTTTCCCCACTCCCTTTTGGTTGTTCCTAATCTTTTATTAATGATATTCATCCTGTCCAGGCTTTGGCACAAGGATGCTTTTCCCAAGAAGCAGCACCAGGCCCAGCAGTTCTAGTGGAACGGAACAGGGACAGCTCCTTCCCCCATCCCTGTCTCCCTGCAAGCAAGAGAACACCTCTGCAAAGGGGAAAAGGTTCATTTGGGGTTTCTTTGGAAGCACCATGGCCACCAGCAGCGTGGGGACAGGAGCGGGATGAGCAACACAAAAGCTTCATCCACTGGGAGCAGGCACTGCCTTCCCAACAGCACAGCCCACAGAGGGTTAATGGCTTGGTGCCTTTTTTTTACCCCATATTTTAAATTTTTTTTAAACCCTATCAGCTGCTCTGGGTGCTTTTCTCCTTTCCTTCTGCACACAGAGCTGCAAAGCCACTGTGACATTTCCAAGGATGGATGGATCGACCCCACTGTCACACCCCATTCCCAAATCGTCCCAGCGAGGTGATGCTGCTCCTGGAGGATGCCACCACCGTGATGGCATCGAGGACACTGTCCCTCTGTTCCACCAGGGTGACAGTGAGGGCAGTGCCAAGCCCTGGGAGCCCATCCCAACACGTGGGAAGTGGAGCACTGTGCCCTGCTCAGACACAGCCTCCGCTGCAAAAATACACAGGCTGCAGCAACGCTGCATTATTCTCATGCCAGGACAAATCCCAATCCCTCCAGGAGAGCAGAGGCACCAGAACCAGGATGGGAACGCCATTCTGAGCGTCCCTGTCCCCTTGGTCAGGGCTGGTGTGGCTCAGTCAGAGCCAGCAAAAGCTCTGCAGGTGATTCCAGAGCTGGGCAAAGCCACGTCTGGGGTTAAATCCCAAAGAGATGCTGGTGGATTCCAGCAGAGCTGGCACAGCCCTGGCAAACTCTGAGGGCACACAGGACAGCCAGGCCAGGGGGGCACCACCAGTGCCTGGCACAGCCAGATGGAGATGTCCCTGAGCTGCTGTGCTGGCACGGGGATGGGATGGGATGGGATGGGATGGGATGGGATGGGATGGGATGGGATGGGATGGGATGGGATCGGGTGGGATGGGATGGGATGGGATGGGGTGGGGTGGGATGGGATGGGATGGGATGGGATGGGATGGGATGGGATGGGATGGGATGGGATGGGATGGGATGGGATGGGATGGGATGGGATGGGATCCATGGGATCCACGGGATGGGATCCATGGGATGGGATGGGATGGGGTGGGATGGGGTGGGGTGGGATGGGGTGGGATCCTGCCCTCCATCTGTGGGATGCAGGACTGCCCTCAGAGTCACTGCTGGGGTGGATGAGCCTGGGGGACAGGCACACACGCACACACACAGAGCCACCATCCCCCTCCCTCCCCTGCCCGAGACAAACAAGCAGAGGGAAGGCTGAGGGAGGAAATGAGGACAAAACCCAAGGCTGACCTCCCCAGCTGGGCTGGCGGCCAAGAGGCTGCGCCAGGGGCCAGCTCCAGAGGGGACATCACCCCAGAGAGCCCAGGGATGTCCCCAGTGCCACTGCCACCGAGGGAGGGCGTGGATGCAACAGGACAGGCGATGCTCAGAGCCCCCCACAGCTCACAGGAACCCCAAATTCAGTGCTGGGAGCAGGGATGGTGCAGGAGCAGGGATGGGTGCAGCAGAGCAGCCACCATGTCACCTGTGCAGAGCCCAAAGGCATCATAACCCCACGGCACCCCCCTGCAACGTGCAGCCAGGGATCCCCAGCAGGAGGGATGGATGGATGATGGATGGAGGGATGGATGGATGGATGGATGGATGGATGGATGGATGGATGGATGGATGGATGGATGGATGGATGGATGGAGGGATGGAGGGATGATGGATGGATGGATGGATGGATGGATGGATGGATGGATGGATGGATGGATGGATGGATGGATGGATGGATGGATGGAGGGATGGATGGAGGGATGGATGGATGGAGGGATGGATGGATGGAGGGATGGATGGATGATGGATGGATGGATGAGGGATGGATGGATGAGGGATGGATGGATGGATGGATGGATGGATGGATGGATGGATGGATGATGGATGGATGGAGGGATGGAGGGATGGATGGATGGATGGATGGATGGATGGATGGATGGATGAGGGATGGATGGATGGATGGATGGACGGACGGATGGATGAGGGATGGATGGATGGATGGATGGATGGATGGATGGATGGATGGATGATGGATGGATGGATGGATGAGGGATGGATGGATGGAGGGATGATGGATGGATGGATGGATGAGGGATGGAGGGATGGATGGGGGATGGATGGATGATGGATGGATGGATGGATGGATGATGGATGGATGGATGGATGGATGAGGGATGGAGGGATGGAGGGATGATGGATGGATGGATGGATGGATGGATGGATGGATGGATGGATGGATGGATGGATGGATGGATGATGGATGGATGGATGATGGATGGATGGATGGATGATGGATGGATGGATGATGGATGGATGGATGGATGGATGAATGGAGGGATGGAGGAATGATGGATGGATGGATGATGGATGGATGGATGGATGGATGGATGGATGGATGGATGGATGGAGGGATGGAGGGATGGAACCTCCTCCCAAGCACTGCTGAATGAGGTTTCCAGCATCCCCTGCCTGGCATCCAGTGCCCATCCCTGGGACAGCCACCCTCGAGGTGGGTCAGCAGCGTGGTGGGGTGTGACACCTGCAGGGTTTGTCCCACACTCAGCCCTCAGCAATCCTAAAACCACAGCACTTCCTAAGCCAGACACAAACTTGCCAGAGATCCAAGATTCCACCTGTCCCAGCACGCTGGGCAGGACTTCCCATCCCTGGGCATTTCTCCAAACGCTGGCTCTGACCCCAGGGATGGTCCCCACCTCCAGATCCATCCCAACCCAGCCTTGACCAGGGCTCTTTGGGAAGCACCAGCCAAGCTCCTCTGAAGCAGCCATGGAATGGTTGGGGCAGGATGGGACCCTAAAGATCATCTTCCAACTGCTCTGCCATGGGCCATCTTCCTTCAGATCCAGTTGCCCAGATCAAGGATCTGGATGCACCAGATCCTTCCTGCCCAACACTTTTAACATTTTTATGAACATGCATTATTTTTGTCCTTATTTTTATCACCCTTTTTTCCTGTAGCCTGGGGAGAAAAGCTTTAACTCAGACAGGGTGTCAGCAGCCCTGGCTCCAGGCAAAAGATGTAATCATAAAAATAATAATAAAAAAAGACAGTTTGGTATAATTAAGTCTTCTAGCCATCACATCTGCGCCACCATGGCCAGTCTTTCCCCATATCCAAAGGCGTCCCAGTTTTCACCATCAGGAGAGGTGAACACTGAGCTGGCTGCAGAGGGGACAACAGCCCCAGAGGACACAGGGACAAGTCCTCAGGTGTGTCCCCATGCAGGAAACCCAATGGGGCCACCCCTGCCCTCCACAAACATAACCCATTTCCCTTACAAATAAGGGAAAATTAGGGGCAGGAGGCACAGAGCTCATCCTGCCCACCATCATCCACTTCCTCAGGTCTACAGGGACCCGTGGAATGTCAGGGGACATCTAGGATGACCTCTAGCATGCAAACCACATGAAGGATCTAAATATCCACATTTTTGGGATCAGCAAACGTGGCAGCAAATGAAAAGCTTCGTCCCTTGCTCTTCTCCTGCAGAGTCACTTTGTCAGGGCCACCACCAGGTCCCCTCTATAAAGGCTCAAATGCAGCAGCGTGGGAGAGCCCTCAGTCTTCTCCTCCAGGAGGGAGAACAGGAAAATCAGCAATTCCCCCCAAAACCTTCAAAGACCCTCTGATGTTTTGACACATTCAGTTCATCCGCAAAAGGTTTGGGTTGATTTTTTTTTCTCCTTATTTTTCCACGAGCAGAAAAACCTGCATCTTAAAAAGCACCGATATTTCATCGACTCTCGGGCAAGCGACCTCCCGTTTTTCTCCCTGTCTTTTGCAAAGGATCCATCTCCAAAGGCGGCAGCGGGTTATTTTTGTGGAGGGGGTGGCAATGTCTCTGCTCCAGCCCCGAGAGACACGAGCACGGGGCCGTTTATCTCGCCTGCCGATAAGGGAACGCTCCGTGAATTCCTCCCGGGGAGAACAAAGCTCTGCCGTCACTCCAAGCCCAGGTGGCAAAGGGGACCCTGCGGCCACCCCGGGAAAAGCCCCCGGAGCGAGGCTGAGTATCCTCAGGGAAACTCTGCAGCTGGAGGCAGAATGTTTGCACCCAGAGAGATTTCACCACAGATCCAGGAGAAATAATAATAATAATAATAATAATAATAAAAAAATTAAAAAATAATAAATCCCTTTCGTGTCTTTCCAAGGAGGAATTTTGCTTTGTAAAGCAAATCTTCCTCTGGTTCTTGCCGAGGCAGGGTGTGGAAGGAAGGTTGAATTCCCAACTTTTCCCCGTCTTCCTCACTGGGGTGGGCTCTGGGTGTCTCCAGCTCCACCTCAGGGCACGAAATGCTCCCCAAAACACCCCGGTGTGTCCCCCGAGCCCTCAGCATCTCCCCTGGCAAGGGATGCAGGCGCAGGATTCAGCGGGATTTCATTTCACAGGCCGAGTGCGAACCCAAACCCAATCCCGACCACTTTAACCCCAGCATTAATTAAACCCCCTCGGTCTTGGGGTGCCGAGTCCCATCCCACACCATCCCATCCATCATCCTTTCCTTATTTTTCCGAGCTTGCACTTTCTTGCCCTTTCCAAAATTCCACTCGGACGCTTCCCGGGGCGTCAGGACGGGCCGGGAGCCAGGGCTGGGGCAGACCCAGCCCCGCACTTTCGGCATGGGGGAGGCTCTGAGGCACCGGGAGCGCATCCCAGGGGGATTTCCCGTGGATCTTTCCCAGCTCGGGCCTGCCCTCCGCAACTCCAACTAAACCCCCCCCAAAAAAACTCCACCGGCCGATAAAATAGGTCACTGCTGCAGGCGAGCAGCTCTGGTGTTATTATTATTATTGTTGTTGTTGTTATTTTTTAAGAGAAAATCGCTTTTTCAGAGGTGGGGGGGATGCTGCGCCCTCCCTGCAGCCTCGCTCCTCCGGGATGTTGGGGAGCGCCCAAAACCCCCCCAGACCCGCCGGGAAAAGGGGGCCCAGGACGGGAACCAGCCGTGGAAAAAGGGGGGGGAAGGAGGCGGGCAGGAATTGGCAAAAGGATGGAGTCATCCGGGGAATGGGAATGGCCGAGGAAGCGGCAGCTCCTGCGCCCCCCCCGCTCTCCCTCACAGCGGATCCTCCGGCCTGGGGGGCTCCAAAAGTGTGTGGGTGCCCACAAATCCTCCCAGGGACCCCCGAGCCGGGCTGGGCTCCTCCCAGGAGAAGGCTCCGACCCCTCCTCACGGCCCTTCCGCACCGCCATCCCCCTCTAAAGCACCCCAAAGGTGCTGGTGATGGTGGGGGGGCCGCGTTTTTAATGCCATTTCCACCAAACCCAGCCCGTCCTCGCCTTGCAGGAGGGGGCACCCCCATGCAACCCCCTCAGCAGAGCAGCACCGGGCCCAAACCCGGCCGGGCTGTGCTTTTTATACCCCCCAACCCCCTCAAAAAATATAAAATAAAAAATAATCCACGGCCCCCTCCCGTGTGCCCTCAGGCCTGGATGCAGCATCGCCCATGCAGCCCCCCCCCGCTCCCTCATGCATCTCCGCCGCCCTGGCCGGGATTTGGGCAAGTTTCGAGGCCTTTGGGAAGTCGGCAAAGCCCCGGCAGAGCGAGGAAGCGACGGAGGAAGGAAGGGGAAGGGAGAGGGGGAAATAAAAGCGAGGAGAAAAGGGAGAAGGGGGGCGGATGGAAAAGGGGGGGGGTTCAGGCTCTACCATTTTGATGCAAAGGTCTCCGCGCTGAGGAGTCCCGGTCCTCCTCCGCTGGCCTGGGGTTTGTGCTCTCCATGAAAAAAACAAGGAATTGGTGGGTTGGGTGGGTTGCTGGTTTAGTGGCTTTTTTTTCCTGTTTTTCTTTTTTTTTTTTTTTTTTTTGGCCGCCTTATTTCTGCTTTTTTTTCCTTTTTTTTTTCGCCTTTTGGAGGAGGAGGAGAAGGGGGGGGGGGGGGAGGAAATCACCGCGCCAGCGCTGCTTGCATCCCCGTCCCTCTTTTCCCCCTATATTTCCCTTTTCATCATTTTCCTCTCCGCCTGCTTTATATATTGTTTTTCTTCTTCCTCTTTTTTTTTTTTTTTCCCTTAAATTTAATTTTTCTATTTTTCCTCCTCCTCCTCCTCTTCACCTCATCCTGCCCATCGCCATGTTCGCCCCTTTTGGGAAGCCGGAGGAATGCGGAGCGGCGGCGGCTCCGGCTGCCAAGAGCCCCGGGGCCGCTGATTGGAGCCGCCGCATCAGCTGGGGCCGCGGCTGCCCCTTTAAAGCGACAGCAGCCACCGCCACCCCACGGGGGGACACCCCGCTGTCACCCTGTGCCCGCACCCCGAACCCTCCGACACAGCCGCCAATGCAGCGCGGCATCCACCGGGAGCATCCCCGGCGCCTCGCTGGGGAGGGGAAACTGAGGCACGCAGCTCCTCACCCCCTCCCCAAAACCAATAGAAAGATACCGAGGCTTTTTGGGGGGATATAAAAGATCGATTTGAGGTGTCACGGAGCTTAAAACGGGATTTTTTTTTCCAGTGTTTTCCTGATGTTTGGATGAAATGAGTGTTCCCCCACCGGGATGTGTTTTAAGGCACACTTGGTTCTTGGGAGCATCCTCTGGATTGAGCTATGGTTGGGGAAACTGAGGCACACAACCTCTCCCCCCCTCCCCAAACCCAATAAAAAGACCCCAAGGTTTTTCGGGGACATAAACCCTCAGTTTGGGGTGTCGTGGAGTAACAGTAATTTATGTAAAATGGGAATTTTGGGGGTGTTCTCCCACTGTTTGGATGAAATGGGGATGCCCTCATCTGGATGTGTTTAAGGCACATTTGGAGCGTTAATTAGGAGCATCTCCTCGATTCTGCTATGGCAGGGGAAACTGAGGCACGCAACACCTCACCCCCTCCACAAACCCAATGAAAAAACCCCAAGATTTTTTGGGGGCATAAAAATCCCCAAGATTTTTTGGGGGCATAAAACCTCAAATGGAGGTGTTGTGGAGTATCAGCAATTTACTTCAAATGGGATTTTTGGGGTGTTTTCCCACTGTTTGGATGAAATGGGGATGCCCCCACCTGGAGGTGTTTAGGGCACATTTGGTTCTTGGGAGCATCCTCTACATCCTGCTGTGGCAGGGGAAACTGAGGCACACAGCTCCTTACCTCTCCCCAAACCCCAACAGAAAGACCCCAAGGCTTTTTGGGGCAAAAAACCTCAGTTTGGGTTGTAGTAAAATAAGGTTGGTTGATTTAAAAATGAGATTTTAGGGTGTTCTCCTGCTGTTTGGAGGAAAGGAGGATCCTCCACTGGGAGGGTGTTTAAGGCACATTTGATTTTGGGAGGGTGCTCTCTATAACCAAATGTACCTTAAACACAGTCCCAGTGAAGGATACTAATTTCCTCGAAAATTAGCAGGAGAACACCCCAAAATCCAATTTTTAAATCAACCAACCTTTTTTTACTACAACCCAAACTGAGTTTTTTTGCCCCAAAACACCTTGGGGTCTTTCTCTTGGGGGGTGAGGTTGTGTGCCTCAGTTTCCCCAAACACAACAGGATGCAGATGAGGCTCCCAAGAACCAAATCTGCCTTAAACACATCCAGGTGAGGGATCCCCATTTCTTCCAAACAGTGGGAGAAAACCCCAAAAATCCCATTTTAAATAAATTGCTGATACTCCACAACAACCCAAATCGAGGTTTTATGCCTCCAAGAAGCCTTGGGGTCTTTTTATTGGGTTTGGGGAGGGGTTGAGGAGCTGTGTGCCTCAGTTTCCCCTACTGCAGTAGGATGCAGATGAGGCTCCCAAGAACCAAGTGTGCCTTAAACACATCTAGGTGGAGCTTCCTCATTTCCTCCAAACAGTGGGAGAAGAACCCAAAAATCCTATTTTAAATAAATTGCTGTTATTCCACAGTACCTCAAACTGAGGTTTTATGCCCCAAAAAGCCTTGGCGTCTTTCTGTTGGGGTTGGGGACGGGGTGAGAGGTTGTCTGCCTCAGTTTCCCCAACCACGGCAAGATCCAGGGGATGCTCCCAATTAATGCTCCACACCTGCCTTAAATGCATCCATGTGGGGGATCCTCATTTCCTCCAAACAGTGGGAGAGCACCCCCAAAAATCCCATTGGGTCACTGGGATGGTGACCCACCTCCAAAACCCATTCCTGCCCCCAACCCTCCTGCAGACGCCACCCAAAACAGCACAGGGATCCACACCAGCCTGAAAACAGAGCAGCACAGCGGCTCTGAAGGGCACTGGGGGCATCCCCAGAGCCTCGGGGGTTTTCATCCCACCTTGGGGATTTCCATCCCACCTTCCCAGCTCCTCTGGCTCCCCCAGCTCAGACATCCATGTGGAAACGTCCTGCACTTGTTTAGACTCAGCCCTGGTTGCTGTGCTCAGTAACTCCTTCCAGATGTGAGCAGCTCTTTGCATAACGTCCCCGTGGCCACGTCCTGCCTGCGCTGGCTTCATTGCAGAGCTTTTTACATTTTTTTTTTTAGTGTTTTTTTTTAATGCTCTTTCTCATTCTCAACCCTGCACACTGCTCCACAGGAAAAAATTCCTGGCCAGTGCCACCAGAACATCGTCCCTGTCAGAAAGGTTTTTGTGAGATGAGTGTCTGGCCTGTCTGACATCTCTCCTAGCCTGGAAACCTTTCCAAAAAGCTACATAAGCTCCTGGAAATGCAGCCAGTGCTGGGGTGAGGGTGAGATGAGGCTGGAGGTGGGAGAAGGGATTGAAGTTCTGCTCCAGGGCCCAAATCCCTGTGGCCTTTTCAGGGATGTGGCACAGGGGGCCAGGGTGCTCCAGAACTTGGGAATCCTTATAGCTCTGGAACATGAAGATCTGCAGGGGTGGCCAAAGCCCTGGTGCCTCTCTGAGGGGCTCACCAAGAGGTTCTGGATTTTTGGAAGAAGCTGAGCCCACCTCTCACATGGAGACCTGGTCCTTGCCAGGTGCAGTTTCTCCTTCCTGATGAGGGAGAAGCTGTTCCTGCAGGAGCCACCAAGACAAGGGGGGAAAAACCTTGGAAGGGGCACAACCAGTGACACATTTGGGGGAAATCCTTTCTTTTGAGCACAACAATGTTCCTGAGAGACAAAACCCAAGTGGTTTCTTGGCCACAGCCACCCAGGGACTACGTGGGGTCTGCTGAAAGAACCTCCTGAAGGTCCCTGCAAATCTCACCTCACCCAGTTTGGTGACAAGGGGGAAAGCCTTGGAAGGGGCACAAGCAATGACACGCTTGTGTGAAACCCTTTATTTGAGCACAGCAATGTTCTTGAGAGACAAAACACAGGTGGTTTCCTGACCAAAGCCACCCAGGGGCTATGTTGGATCTGCTGAAAGAACCTCCTGAGGGTCCCTGCAAATTCCAGTGGGGTGAGATCCCACCCAGCCTGGCTTGGGGCTTTGTGGTGTTGCTTCATGGGGCATGTGGGTGACTAATCCCTCGCTGGAGCTTCTTCAGCTGCTGGGATTGCTGGCTGTGGGCAACTCCAAGCTCTTGGTGCCTTCATACAAAGTTCTGGAAGTTCTGGAGTCTTCCTGGAAGGCTGTGGGCTGGGAAATGGCTCTGGCATAGCTTGCACAGCATCACTGACTGTGAGAAATGATGAAGGCAAGGTTCACAGGGTCCACAAAGGGTTCTGAGGGTCCAGAGTTCATCTCAGCTGCTGTTAGGGAACAGGATCTCCAGGAAGGCAAAGTTCTGGAGAAATTGGCAACAAGGGGTTTCTTGTTGATACAGAAGCGCTGGGTCCCCTCCTTGGGACTTTCCAGCAGCATAGTGGCCACAGAAGGGACATCTCCTGTAGCTTCACCTCTTCCTTCCTCTCCCCAGGCCATGAGATGGCAACTGCAAGGTCACAGAGGGTCTTAAATGAAAGATCAGCCGCAACAATACTGAGGAAAATGTTGAGGGAAACCAGGAGAGGTTCCTGTTTCCTTGGTTCAGCTGACAGATGGTATTTCCATTTGCATTTCCATGGTATTTCCATTTGCATTTCCATGGTTTCAGACTTCCCCAAAGGAAGTGTCATCAAGGACAAGGGATGAGAAGAAAGCTGAGACCCTGTAAGAGCTCAGGGAGCTTTGGGGGTTGTGAGGAACCACAGAAGAACCTGGAGGTGTTTGTGCAGATGGGGCACCTGGGGACGGAGTTTGGTGGTGGATGTGGCAGTGCCTGGCAGTTAAGGGTCAGACTTGATGACTTCAGGGGTCTTTTCCAACCTAAATGGTTCTGTGAAGAGCCAAGGGGACCTGAAATGATGAATTCCAAGGTGGACCCATGGCTCTGCCTGCCCTGGATCCCCTGGTCTTACAGCTGTGCTCTGCTCTGTTGAGCATCTCCCCTAGGCTGGAATTCCCGTGGAGAGGTGCTCCAGGAGATGGTGAGAGGAGGTTCTGGTGGTGTCCCCCCTTCCTGAGAGGGTCAGGGGGTCAGGGTTTGGGCAGAGCAGGAGGGAAGAGCCCTCCAGACTCCCTTGGGACACAGGATGGAGGCTGGGGACGTGGTCAGGGACATATCCTGGGCTTGGCCAGAGCTTTTCACTCAGCAGCTGGCTTTCTGAGCAGGATCATGGAAAAGAAGGGATCAAATCAGGCCAAGGGAGGGAGAAAGAAAGAATAAAAAATAGGGGAAGCAAGAACATTCCTGGAGGCTGTCTGGCCTCTCTCCCTCCAACCTCCTGAGAGGAGCAGGAGGAGGAGGGAGACAAAACAAAAGGCACAAGAAAAGAAGGAGCCAAAATAGCACTAACACGAGGGCTGTGAGGTCCAAAGCAAGCAGTGCTGGGGCAGGCCCCTTCCCAAAAACCCGCCAGCCCTCGCAGGACCCGGGGGTCCTGCAGAAAACGCTGCCCTTTTATGGCCAGGCGAGGAGGGCCGAGCCCAGGATCCTGCCCTACTAAGGGAAAACATCTCCTGCTCAGTGCCTGCAAGGAGAACACCCACAGTGAGTATAGACAAGCTCTCAAAGGACGACTGAAATACTGCTGCTCGTGTTGACCCCGATTCTTCTCTTCTTTTTTTTTTCTTTCTTTTTTTTTTTTTTTCTCTCTCTCTCTCGGAGTTCTCCCTTTGCCTCCAAACCGGGGAGAGGGGGAAGCAAAAAAACCAAAAAACCGAAAAAAACCACCAAAACCCAAAAAACAAAACAAACAAACAAAAACCAAAACAAAACAAAAAAAGACATTTAAAACGAAAAGTGATGATCCAGGCAGGGCTGGCTGGGTCCAGGTGAAACCCTCCCATCGTGGGGTGGGGAGCAGGTTCAGAGGGTGAAGCCCCCTGAGCTGTTCCCCTTCCAGCTGTGGCTGTGCTGGTGTTTATCCTATGCTCTGGGCTGGTGTTTATCCTGCCCTGGGCCGTGGAAGGGCTGTGATCCAAGCAGGGAAGGTGTTGTTGCTCCACTCTCAAGCACGATGTCTGTGCCAAGCCCATCCATCCAGTGCTGCAAACCCCGGCCCTGGCTGACCCAGAATCTGCTGCCTGGGATGGAACCGCCACCTCCCAAAGCTGCAAAAGCCTCTCTACCCCCTGGCAGGTGGGATTTTCACCAGGAATAATTTTTGCCTCTGTTTGGCTAAGGCAGAGAGGGTAATCCACACTGCAAGTAAGGATCTGACTCATAGAAACCCCACAGAATTTGTATTTTTCTGTATTTTTCACGCACGCAAGAATTTATCCACCCACGGGTATCTCCTGGATCCGGCAGCAGCCAGGTTTTAATTCTCAGAGGAGCTCATATTGGATTCTAGGCCTTTTTTCCTACCAATTTTGTAATCACCAGGTTTAATTTTATGTTTGGTAACACCAGTGTTAGGAAGTTTTAACCTCTGAGGTAGCACACAGCAATATAAAGATCCAAGAATTTAAGAAAAAATGCTTGGAGAAGTGAATTTGGTTTGGTGGCCAGGTTTTGGTAGTGGGGGGCTACAGGGGTGGCTTCTGTGAGAAGCTGCTGGAAGTTTCCCCCATGTCCAGCAGAGCCAATTCCAGCCAGGACTGACCCAGCCTGGCCAAAGCTGAACCCACCCAAGATGGGAGCAAACAGATTTAGGAAGTGGGAAAAAAACCCCTGCAGCTGCAGACAGAGACTGAGGCCTCAGGTTTTGGCTTTTATATTTTCAGATTCTGTGCTGCTTTAGTGTGTGGGTCTGGGCTTCACATCAGGGCATGGTGAGCTCTGTGCACAGAGCAGGGAGACAAAACAATTCCTGCTCCAGCTGGGCACCAAGGACAAATGAGCCAAATCTCAGCCCCAGAGCACAAACACCGTGGGCTGGAGAGAGAAAAACAAGCAGGGTGGGACTGCCTGGGCTAAAGCTGGAATGGGACAATGAACTGCAAGGTGCAAATGGAGCAGAACTGATCCCAGGGAGAGACCCCGGCAGCGCTCGTGCATTTTGGGGCCATTTTGGTTCATCTTGGGTGCAGCCCTGGCTGGGCTCTGCTGCTGCCCAAGGTGCATCCATGGAGGTTTTATAAATCCCTACTTTAGCTCGACCTAGTCTCTGTTCTAGGTCAGCCTTTACAAGTATCAAGAGCAGTGAGGATGTGAGAGGAACATCCCTGCACATCCCCAGGAGGAAGAGCAGGAGCTGCTGCAGGTGCTGGAGCTGCAATTCCCCTGAGATTCCATGGTGCAGCCCATGATCCACCTGCAGGACTTGGAGGAGCCCATGCTGGAGCTGGGGGATGCCCAAAGCCCCCTGTGACCCCGTGGGGAGCCCAACTGGGGCAGGCTCCTGGCAGCACCTGTGGGTCTGTGGGGGAATGTGCCCACACTGGAGCAGGCTCCTGGCCTGTGGGGATCTCTCGCTGCTCACAGTGACCCCAAGATGTGTTAGAAAGTCTCTTTTCTCAGCCTGGTGCTTGAAGAAGGAGTCAAAGCTCTTCATTTCTCGGTCTCAAGGTTGTTTATTGCATCTTATCTATAAAATTCTTTCTCCTGTCCAGCCGAGGTCCACTCAGCATGACAGTCCAAGGCACTCTGTCTGCCCTCAGGGCAGTGTTATCTTTTTATACTAAAAACTACGTGTACAATATTTACAATCACTTTCCAATACCTATCACCTATGTCAGACAGTGAGCTTCTACTCTAAACCAATCCAAAAGTGCCAACATCACCCAGAAGATGGAGGCCAAGAAGAAGGAGAAGGAGAAAGGCTGGACCCGCCCAGTTCCCTCCATCTTGCCCCCCTGAATCCCCATTCTAGAAACCCCAAAATCTAATTTTCCACCCTGTGATAAATTCACTATCATTCTATTTAATTTGTCATGGCTTGCAGATCTTCATCTAAGGTTGGTGACTTGCTCCACGGGTCATAATCAAACCCACAGGTGTTTTGGGCTCCGTGCCAGGGTCCCTGAGCCCCCTGGCAGGGGTCTGGGCTGCTCAGGACAGCCAGAGGGATGTGCTGGCTCCTGACACTGGAGCTGCATCCACCACAGCCCAAACATCTGCCCAGCTGTGGGGCTTTGAGGAGCACTCCTTGGCTGGCAGAGCTGGGGCCAGGTGGGGCTGTGCTGGGTCTGTGCACGCTGCCTGGCCCAGCGTGGCCTCAGCGTCTGCGCATCCCCGGCTCTGCTGATCTTGGCAGACACCGCTAGCGGCGAGACTCATCAGAGCTGGGGCCCTGGGGGATGTCCTCGTGGAATTCCAGAATGGTTTGAGCAGGAAGGAACCTTGGAGATCATTCATTTCCACCCCCTGCCATGGCAGGGACACCTTCCACCGTCCCAGGCTGCTCCAAGCCCTGTCCAGCCCGGCCTTGGGCACTGCCAGGGATCCAGGGACAGGTGGGTCACCTAAATGTGTTCCAAGTGAGGAGATCACGGAGCAGCTGCCGTGACCCTGCTTTTGGAGCTGGCTCTGCTCATCCCTCTGGATGAGCTACAGCAGAGCATTGCCAGGTGCTCCTTTTGGGTGGAAAAGGGCTGATTTGAGAGTTATTTAAGAGCAGGTTTTACAACCAAGGTCTGTGCTCTGCACGCACCGAGCCGAGCCAAGCCAAGCAGCCCAAGCCAAGTTGTCCTCAGTGCTGTTGTGCTGGAGGAACAATCTCTATTAACAACTTGACTTGGCAGTTTCAACATTTTGGGGAATGAAATATTTTTATTCTCCCACCAGGCCTTTCTCCAGCCATTATTGGCTACTGCTTTGCTGCACGAACAATTTAACCCCTGTGATGTTTGGGGCACTGGACAAAAATAAATTTAGTAAAATTTAATCTTTTCTTGATAAAGCACATGGATTCTATCATCTAGGTGGGAAAACTACAGGATTTTACTTATTTTATTTTTTTTAAAGCCCTTCACAATACAATTAAAGAAACTATGTTGCCACATGACTGGAGGAAAGGTCCTTTTGTTGCTTGAAAACGGGTGAAAAAGATGAAAAGCAAGAGGTTTCAACAGTCATTTCTTGGGATGGAAATGAGTCCAGGGTGTGGTAGAGCAAAGATTGAGTCCAGGGATTTTCAACATCCTCACCCACAACCTGCAGGAGCCAGAGCAGCCCCACATCTCCATTTCTGCAGGAGAGACCTTCTGAGGGCACCAAGTGCCATACTGAGGGCAAGAAACTCCAAAAGGCTCTTAAAAAATGGAAAAACTGAGAAGAAATTTCAAATAGATAGGAATAGATAAAGCAAAGCATCTGGAGAAAAAAAGATTTGAGCAATGCTGGTGCTGTGCCAAGGCTGGGACTGGCACCACGAGCTGAGATCTTGGACTGCCCCCAAAAATCACTGGCTCAGCACGTGGCCAAGGAGTGTTCAAGGTGGCAGCTAAAATGAGACAAGAAATTGTTATTTCTCTGTCTGCCCTGCACACATCCAATGCTCAGGGCATCACTTTGCTGCTGCAGGAACCCTTGATGTGTTCTCATTTTGATAACTCTGCAGCCCTGATCTCCAAGGGGAGCACGGTGGTGATAGAGAAGAAGAAACAACAATTAATGACCACTGGGATGGGGCAGCTGCTTTACACCTTGGGCACTTCCAGGGATCCAGGGGCAGCCACAGCTTCTCCAGGAAACTTCTTCCACGGCTTCAGCACCCTCACAGCCAAGACTTTATTCCTAATATCCAATCTAAACCTATTCTCTCTCAGTTTGAAGCCATTCCCCCTCGTCCTGTTGATGGACGAGAACCTCATCCTCAGGTTTTGGCTTTTATATTTTTCAGATTCTGTGCTGCTTTAATGTGTGGGTCTGAGCTTCATATCAGGGGATGGTGAGCTCTGTGCACAGAGCAGGGAGACAAAACAAAAGCTGATGAACCAGGGGCAGCAAATCCTGAGAGTGATGAGGGCAGTTAATGTGAGATTATTATCAAATTATAGAGATCCTAGGGTCCTATGGTTTGGGTTGGAGGGGACCTTAAAGTGCCACCAAAGAGGAGGAAAATTTCTGTCCCATTGAGAACCCAAATTCCTTGAGGAAAGGATGCTGGTGTGGTTCAAGCTGTGGTGGTGTCTGTACTGGCCAGAGTGGTGAAAGCAGTGAAGAAGGGGAAGCACCAGAAGACTTCATAGATGGCACCACAAATGAGAAGAAAAAAGGTTTCTCAGTGTCTCTGAAGCCCTTTGACCGTGAGGAGAAGCAAGAGCTCATCCAAAAAGCCAAGGGAATTATTCCAGGGAAATCCAGGGGTGCCTCCAGCTGATCCTGGACTGTCAGATCCCACTGGGCTCTCATCCTTCCACCTGCTCCTTCCTGCAGTATTTTGCTGCAGCTACCCAGTGAGGAAAGAGGGATACCAGAGTGTGCTGCAGATGGCATTCCCAACACAGGGGAGGAAGGGGCTGGACACTCTTCCTCAGACACCTTTCACCCTGTTTTATTAAGTTTTTCTAAGCCTTCTGATGTTTACATTCTTATAACTAACTTTCTCACATGCTTTATATAAATAATTTATTGTTTTGCATTCTTTTCTGGAGGAGGAGAAATTTGATGGACTGTTGGTTTGTCCAGTGTCACTGGAGAGGTGGCACTGTCACCCTCCAATCCACTTCACTATTGGAAATCTATAAATGTTGGAGTCAGAAATTAAAATTGCTTTTTTTACCATCAGAAAACTTCGTGTCGACACCGTGTTATTTTGTGTCCTATAGTGACAGACACTTCCCCCCAGAAACCCCTGAGGAAATTCCTCCCTGAGAGGACCAGAGCTGCCAGGGACAGGGGGAACAAGAAGCTGGTGGGGTTCATAGTGAAGACTAAAGCATCTCCTGGAGATCTTGAAAAGTGGGAAACTGCCACCTTGATATTTTCTGAAAAATCCCTTTGCCAGAATTTTTCTCCTGAGAAACCTCAGAAATTAAATGTAAGCAATAATTGTCTGATTGCTTGGAATGTGGTCTGGAGGTTGCTCACCACCAGGTGCATCTTTGATTGGTTCCATGTGAATTGTTTTTAATTAATCACCAATTCCAGTCCACCTGTGTCGAGACTCTGGCCAGTCACAGGTTTTTATTATTCATTCCTTTCCAGCCTTCTCTTTCTTTTATCTTTCTCTTTCTTTAGTATAGTTTTAGCATATAATATAATATGATATAATATGATATAATATGATATAATATGATATAATATGATATAATATGATATAATATAATATAATATGATATAATATAATATAATATAATATAATATAATATAATATAATATAATATAATATAATATAATATAATATAATATAATATAATATAATGTATAATATAATGTAATATAATGTAATATAATGTAATATAATGTATAATATAATGTAATATAATGTAATGTAATGTAATGTAATGTAATATAATGTAATGTAATGTATAATATAATGTAATATAATGTATAATATAATGTAATATAATATAATGTAATGTAATGTAATGTAATGTAATATAATGTATAATATAATGCAATATAATGCATATTATATTATATTATATTATATTATATTATATTATATTATATTATATTATATTATATTATATTATATTATATTATATTATATTATATTATATTATATTATATTATATTATATTATATTATATTATATTATATTATATTATATTATATTATATTATATTATATTATATTATATTATATTATATTATGCCTTCTAAGAACTTGCAGTCAGATTCTCATCTCTCACATCCTGGGGACCCTCACCACACCCCAACAGGAAACAACCCTGCTGGCTGAAGAAATTCCTGAATTCCAGCTGGTACATAACCAGTGTGGAGACTCATTTGGAGGATGAGGAGCAGCTGGACCTGGTGATTGGGTCCCTGAACGAGAGATGGACACCAAGAACCTGCAGCAGATCCTGGGGGATGGCATCAGATTCATCTCAGATGTGTTTTTTACCTGAGGCCATCATCTGTGCCACTGCTGCTGTGGATGGCATCGAATATGAGAAGGCAGAAGTTCATTAAAGAGCAACCTGTGAGCAAAGGAGAGAAAGAGTTCTTTGATGAACAAGCAAAATGCTCAGGATGGAGCCAGAGCCTGTGGAGAGCTGAGGAGTGGAGGGGCTGTCCTGGGACCAGGTGTAAATAACCAGTGGTGATTTGTATAAAACATGGCATTTTTTGTAAGGTCTGTGTGAAAATTCCCAAATCCTCTGCTCCCAGCCCCTGCTGCTTCCCATAGCCTCGCTGTGTCCAGGATCCTCATCCATCAGTGCCCTCCTGGACACCTCCCACCAGACCAGGATGCTCCAAACACCCTTTCTCTGTGATGATGAAATGTGATCTCCTTGCTTGTCTACTAAAGTCCAAGGTAAAGGAGCAAAAAGGGCTTTTGCAGAATATCCACAGATGTTTAATTCAGGTGTGTGGTGAGATGGTCAGGCCCCAGACACATTCAGGGTCCGGTTTTCTCTCTCTCCAGGTTGCTGGGGGCTGACTCTGGTCTTGGGGCAGTACAAAGGTAAGGGACAATCAGGGAAATGGGAGGGAGTGGCTCAGGAACACAGAAACAGACATAGGAACAAGGCAAGGAGCCCATGGGGTATAAATTAGGGGATGCCCCTCAGGGTCTGCCCATTAAAGCTCATCCCCTGCCTGGACACCTCTCACTAAACCAGGATGTTCCAAACCTGGTCTTGGAATGTGTTACCTCCTTTTGCTTTCGAGAAAAGAGCAAGAGTTCTGATAAACCCACAGAAAAATGGGGCAGCCACTGGAGCAGACTCTCCCAAAGGCGGCGAGGTGCGCTTGGATCACTGCTCAGCACCTGCAGCCTTCACCAATAAATGAACCATGAACTTAAATGGACAATAAACTCCATCCCCCATGCAATCCGCAGTGCAAAGGTGATGGAATGTCAGATGGAATGATGGAATGTCAGAATGGTTCCTGTGTGCACAGTCCAGGGTGGATTCCTGTGGCAGCCCTGGGTTTGCCAGGTGTGCATCTGCAGGCCCTGCCCAGCACGGGGCTGGCAGCCCCAAGGCAGCTTTGCATATCAAAGGAGAATGCAGCAAGGAGCAGCCATTCATTAGTCAGGAAGTCACAAATTGATACCTTGATTGAAATAATTATCAAGAATTGCAGGAAATACCCAGAGATGCATTTAATATTCAAGAGAGTCTCCAGGGAGTTGGGGAAACTTTGCCCCAAATAGGAGTTTCTGCTCAGGGATGCAGCACAGAATGAAGCCCCCACCTTTCAGAACCCCCCTTTACCTGTTTTCTTAGATTCTTACTTTTTCTTCTTTAGATCATCCTGATTTTTAAGGCTGCTGTGGAAGTGCTGGAGTTGCAAAGCAGATACATAGGAACTGCAATGATTTCACTGCTCCTTTGTGATCAATCTTACACCCCTTCTCTCCCCTCTGGCTTTTTGTTCCCTGAAATCCACAGAATCCATCAAAAGAGGAGAATCCAGAGATGCTGTGGCTGCCCCTGGATCCCTGGAAGTGTCCAAGGCCAGGCTGGATCACCCTGGCACAGTGGAAGGTGTCCCTGCCCATGGCAGGAGGTGGGATGGGGTGATCTTTAATGTTCCTTCCAACCCAAACCGTTCTGGGATTCTGCAAAATCAGTAATGTGAAAGACAAGAAACCATCTTACTCTGAAAATATTCATATACAGGAAACATCCAGAGAGTTTTCCTCCCCTGCCTAAGCCATGTTATATAATGCCCCAAACAAAAAACAAAAAATCAAAACAACACAACAACAACAACAAAAAGCAAAACAAAAATCCCCAAAACCAACCAACAAACAAAAAAAAAAAAACAAACCTAAAACCACCAAACCCCAAAAAATCCCCAAAACCCACACAGGAAAAAAAAAACCCAGAAAAACAAATGCAAAACCACAAAACACCCAAAAAAAACCAACAAAACACCCCCAAAACCAACAACAAAAAAGCCAAACAAAAAAAAACAAAATAAGAAAAATTCCAGGATGAAAATCCCACAGAAATAGTCTGATTTATATTTTTATATTAGTGCCACAAATCCCCATTAACTGCTGGAATTTGAGCTGAAATATTCGGCACAGAAGATTCCCTCGTCCCTTCCAACAGGAGGTTTTCCCTAATTCTACAATCCTAAGGACACAGGGGTGATGTCAAGGCCTCCAAGAGGCGTCTCAGGGTAGAAAATTCACCCTAAATTCAGACAGAAATTCAGCCTTTTCACAGCTGAATTTTCAGTGGGGTTTAGAAACACCAAGGCTCCAAGGCTGGGAATGCAAAACAAACCATGGGCACCCTCAGGAAGGTTTTAGAAGACCCAAATCCAGAAGCTGAAGTTCCAGTTAAATTTGAGACACCAGGCAGCCCCTGCTCACATCCCTGCACAGCTGGAGGAGGGAAGATGGCAGGGGCAGATGAGTGCTGCAAGGAGGGAACACTGCTCACAGGGATATTTGTGATTTGCCAGGAAAGCGAGGAGATGCACAGCCTGGGACTCCCTGGGGATCTGTCCCAGGCCTGGTGCTGCTCAAAATATTTTTTTTAATAATTACTTGCATGAATAGAGAATCTGCTTCTTCTTCCAGCTGCAAATGATAGAGAGGAGGGAGGGAGCTCTGGAGGATGGGCTGGGCCTTCAAAACAAGCTTGAGGCAGCCTGGCAAAAATGAAATAGTCTGCAATTTAGGGGAAACAAAGGGAAAATGCTGCTTGTATAAGAGGAGCTGGGCTGCTGGGGAGGGAATGGGGGAGCAGGGATGGGGCAGAGGTGTCACATCCCTGCTTGGGATGTGGGACAAGCAGCAAAGCACAGGCAAGGGCAGGTGAATGGTGCCTGCAGGACACGTGGAGAGGTGGTTTAGGTGCCTGTGGGTCCATGGATCCTCACCAGGAGTGGGTTGTTTGCAGAGATACAGGGATTTTGGGGAGGTTATGGGCTGGTGGTGGATCAATCACAGAAGCTGGAAAAAGAAATAAAAACAAAAAACTCACCCAACCTCCAAAAACCCCTCAAGCTCCCTCAAAATAATCGAAGGACTTGGAGTTATTTATTGCAGAGAAGACCAGGTCTGGGCAAGAGCTACCTTAGAGCTCTTACAAATGTTTAAGGCAGTCTGTTCCCTTCTATTTAAATATTTACAGGGACTCGGAGTGACAGGACAAGGGGGAATGGATTCCCACTGCCAGAGGGCAGGGATGGATGGGATTTTGGGAAGGAATTCTTCCCTGTGAGGGTGCTGAGGGGTTGGAATTGAATTCCCAGAGCAGCTGTGGCTGCCCCTGGATCCCTGGCAGTGCCCAAGGCCAGGCTGGATGGGGCTTGGAACAATCTGGGATAGTGAAAGGTGTCCCTGCCCATGGCAGAGGTGGAGTGGGATGAATTTTAGGGTTCCTTCCAACTCCACTTCGAGTTTCTCTGATTTTCTTAGAAGGAAACAGCCTGTTCTCTTCCTCTCTGTGACCAGCAGTGATGGGCTTATGCAACAGAAAAGGAGCTTTAATTTAGACAACAACAACAACAACAACAACAAAGTTGGGAGTTTTGTCTTGGTTTCTTTTTTGGATCTGGTTTTTTTTTTTATTTATTTTTAATTTTTTAATAGAGTGCATAGTTCAGGCAATTTTGGTTTTGGCAGCCCAACTGCTCAATATCAGCCCTGAAAATTTTTTTGCAGATTGGTTGGATAAGAAGTGCTGTGATTTGTACAGCTGGAGTTGATCCTGACTCTGCAAAGGAGGAGACTGTGCAGAGCTGTAAAAGGCCCTTTTTTTGCCATGTTCTCTGGCACAAACTCCCTGTGAAAGGTGTCAGTTCAGAGCTATTCATGGAAATGAAAGATGAGCATGGAATCCATGCAGCTTCCTGCAGAAAGTCAGCAGGAAATCCACAGCTTAAGCAGGATTCCTCCATCAAAATGTGGGTTTTGTTGCAGAGAGCAGTCTTGATAAAACAGATTTTTTTTTTTTTGCTTTGTTTTCCCTCGTGGTTTAATAGAATGAGGTGTATTGCTGCATTCCTGCAATCAAAAATCCCACCAGAGACACGAGCAGGCAGCCTGGGTTTGAGGTGATGAGAGCTCACATTCCCAGACTCTGCACTGCTGGCCAGATTTTGCTCAGACAGCTCTCCCTGCTGTGATAACCACCCCTGCCAAAGGAGGGAATCACATCCTCACGGCACCCTGGGAGCTCTCGGCAGCAGAGAATTGTCCCAGATGATTCTCAGGGGCTTTGGTGGCACAGAGAAACCAAAATGCACCTCAGAGTCCCTGCAAGGGCTCCCACTCACCAGCTCCCCACAGATGAGAACAGAGAGTCCTTGACATCCTCCCTCTTTCTTGGGCTTTGTTTTTACAATTTTTCATTTTTTTAAATGAAAAATTGTTTGAGACAAGGGAAAGATCTGATCTTTGAAGAAGGGAGAGGTAAAGCCCAGAGTCTAAAGCCCCATGGGCTGAGGGTGATTCCTATTTAGCCATAGGTGGAGGACCTTTAGGTCTGTGTGGAATGTGACATTCCCAACATGAATCCTAAAATCATCACAGACTCCCATAATGGTTTGGGTTGGAAGGGACCTAAAAGATCATCCAGTGCCACCCCTGCCATGGGCCTGGACACCTTCTACTGTCCCAGGCTGCTCCAAGCCCCATCCAACCTGGCCTTGGGCATTTCCAGGGATCCAGGGACAGCCACAGCTGCTCCAGGAAACTTTTTCCAGGGCCTCACCACCCTCACAGCCAAGACTTTATTCCTAATATCCAATCTAAACCTATTCTCTCTCAGTTTGAAGCCACTCCCCCTCATCCTAGAACAGAGGCTGGACAGAGCTAAAGAATAAAGCAGGGATTTATTCAAAGGATCTCCTCCATGGATGCACCTTGGGCAGCACCAGAGCCCAGCCAGGGCTGCACCCAAGATGAACCAAAATGGCCCCAAAATGCACGAGCGCTCCCGGGGTCTCTCCCTGGGATCAGTTCTGCTCCATTTGCACCTTGCAGTTCATTGTCCCATTCCAGCTTTAGCCCAGGCAGTCCCACCCTGCTTGTTTTTCTCTCTCCAGCCCACGGGGTTTGTGCTCTGGGGCTGAGATTTGGGTCATTTGTCCTCGGTGCCCAGCTGGAGCAGGAATTGTTTTGTCTCCCTGCTCTGTGCACAGAGCTCACCATGCCCTGATGTGGAGCTCAGACCCACACACTAAAGCAGCACAGAATCTGAAAATATAAAAGCTCAGACCTGAGGCATCATTTTTATTGGCCAAAATTCATTTGGGTAAAATTATGTGGATATTGCCCAAGTGGGTGGCCAAGGCACCAAGAAGAGGGGAAGGACCTTCCTCATCCTCCCTCACAGGGTGCACCATGAGCTGGAAGGAAAAGCAGCACCAAGAGGGAGGGAGCCCCTTCCTGTGTTCAGGAATGAATTAAGGAATTTTGCAGCCTGAGGCCAGGACTGGGACATGATGGCAGAGTGGGAGCTGCAAGTGTTCACAAGCTGTGTTGAGCTCACAACTCTCCGTGCCAGAATCACAAAATCCTTAAGGTTGGAAAGGAGCTCCAAAATCAAGTCCAGCCATTACCCCAACGCTGTTCACCACAAGCCCTGTCCCCAAGAGCCACATCCACACATTTTCTGAGTGCTTCCAGGGATGGGGATTCCACCACCGCTCTGGGCAGCCCCTTCCAATGCCTCAGCACCCTTTCCATGAGGAAAAAATAAATAAAACTTGTGAAAACACAAAATGCCACAGACAGGTACATGGCAGAAATATCAATTAATCCCACATTAATGCAAATCCCTTCTTTGTGCATCCACCTCCAATTCTCATGACATGCAGCAATGAATGCAACACCAATTTCTTATACAGAAAGAGATGAATACAGCTTCAAAGCCTGAAGAAAGAGCATCTTTGCAGAACTCAAACCCAAAAATTTATTACCTTTATTAAAAAGCTTCCCCAAACGTGCCACAGGCCCTCTGATTCCACTCATGCAATCCCATCCACTTCCCAGGGATTACATGGATATGATGAAATTCAGGCCTGGGTCCCTTTAATTGTTCAGATGATTTGTAAGCAGTTTTAATGTACCAGGTGGAAAATCATTCCTGTTCCACCACCTAAAAAAGCATTATTTCCATGGATGTGAAGCAGGGGTGGGGCATGCAGAGCTTGATTTCCTCCTGATTTAAATCCCAGGCAGTGTTCCCTTTGGGAATGACAGCTGATGGGATTGCAGGGTGCAGCCCAAGGTCATCCAAACACGGTGCTCTGCTCTGGGTGGGATCATCAGGAACCACACAAAGCCAGGGCAGAAATTCAATCCACAGGATCCCACAGACCCAGGGATCCTGGGGAAGAGCCCTGGGAATGCTCCTTCCTTCCCCTGGAGTGCAAGGACAAACAGCCCTTGCTTGGGACCGACAGAGAGGGGAGGGAATCTCTTGGCACAGACACTGCAGGGAGAGTGTGTTTGTGCTGTGGCTCTGTAGATCTGGGATTTGTGAGTTGTTGTTGGAGAGGCAGATGGGTCATTTAATGTGAGACAAGGCACTCACCTGCAACTGGAGACAGAGCCACTCCACAACATCCTGTGGATAACCCATTCCCAGACAAACCCCAGACCTGCACACCAAACCTTGCTTAGAACCTTTTTTTTTTTCTCCTTTTTGACGAAATCACTCCTAATGGAGCACTGATTTCGCCTGATTGCAGGATCTCAGACCTGTTTCCATCCTGAGCAGTCCGTGCCTGGGTGTCACCACGCTATTTTTACCCAGCCAGCTCAAGGTGACAGCGTGACCTCCACAGCAGCAGCACCTGGGATCCCCAGGACTGACTCCTGCAGCTCTGGAAGCATCCACAACATTGTGTTCTTCAAAGAAAGGTTGGTGACTACATCTAACACCCTGCTGGGAGGGGATTCTGCTCCTCACCCCATCCTGCAGGGCTGTGCCCAGCTCTGGGCTCCAGAGGAGGCCGTGGGGGTGTTCCAGGGGCTGGAGCCAGGCTGGGAGAGCTGGGAATGCTCACCTGGAGCTCCAGGGAGAGCTCAGAGCCCTGGCAGGGCCTGGAGGGGCTCCAGGAGAGCTGGAGAGGGACTGGGGACAAGGATGGAGGGACAGGACACAGGGAATGGCTTCAAACTGAAAGAGGACTGGGTTAGATGAGACAATGGGAATAAATTCCCAATTTTCTCTGCAATGGCACAGGTCTCCTGGAAAAGCTGTGGCTGCCCCTGGATCCCTGGAATGTCCCAGGCCAGGCTGGATGGGCTGGGAGCACCCTGGGATGGTGGAAGGTGTCCCTGCCATGGCAGGGGTGGCACTGGGTGGGCTTCAGGGTCCCTTTTAAGGTCCCTTCCAACCAAGCCACTCCATGACAAGCTGGTTCAAGCTGCCCTGGGACACAAGAGCTGGTCCAACACTCACTGTTCCATCTGCTCTGGGGTGGTGCCACTCCCCCCCAGGCTCAGGCAATTCCAGGTTATCCAGATCACACTGAAGACTTCAAACCCCAAGGAACCACCTCCCCTCATGCCAAAGGCAGCATTTCCACTGAAATCCAGTTCCATTTCAATCATTTCAATGAAATCAAATGATTTCATTTCCACTGCAATCCAGATTCTGTGGAGCAGAAGGTCTGAAAGCCTGATGGATCAGTCTGCAAGGCACCACAGCTGCTGCCCTGGGCTAACAGCACGTGTCCAAAATGCTGAGGGAATGCTCTGGGAATGTGTATTTGGGAAAGGAGATTCAGCAGAGGGGATAAGCTCAGCCCATTCCCAGATTTCTGTGGAGATCTCTTAAGAATTTCTCTTTACCAAGGAGAGGAACCTTTTATAGATCCTGAGGAAATGGTGAGACCTCAAATCACTTGGAAATTTCAAAATATTTGTTCCTCCAATGACTATTATGTAAACCCAGAGTCCTGCTGAGGAATAGCTCCCCTATGTAGGTCAAGAGAAGGAAAAGCAACTTCTGAGTCTTGCAAGGGACAAAAGTGGATTCTGAAAGTGTATTTTTCATTTTCCTGCCTGTTTCCTTCAAGCAGCACCACGGATTTCTCCAGATGTAGAGAAAACAGCATTTGCAGATATGTACAAAAGTTTATTTTACAAACAGCAACTACTTTGGAATAACAAAATTGCAAAAACATAGAGCAGCATTAGAAAACCAGCTCAGGGGGACATTTTCCATCTGAAGCACAATTTAACAGATTTCACAAAGTAAAAATACCCCCAGCCCTTCCCTCAACCCCTCCCCAACCATTCTCTACCTGATGGAATTTCTTTATAAACCCTTGACTGAAGATATGAAAGATTTTAGTGACAGTGCAGTAATTTTTGATAACTACAATTAATTGTTTGACCATACTTCTATTACCTTTTCCTGGCTTTAAAAAGTCAAATCAGATTTGAAATACGATAAAAATTTGATTCTGTAGCAATATTTTCTCTAATAGGTATTGAATAGTAATGGTTATATTTGTATATTTTGTAACACCATGAACCCTCTAGTTCGATTTTCTTAGAAAGGGAAAAAAACAAGTTACAGCTGTACTGAAAATGATGAAACTACAACAAATATCACTGAAATATTTGTTCAGGACTCTGCTGCTGTTACAAACATGTTTGTAAATGTATCCTGACTTGGGTATTGAATGTATTTAATGCTAAAAAGCATAAAAAGTTTACCAAAGGGTGGAAGGGTTGCATGCAAACACTTTGTCACTAAATTCTTAATGTAGGAAAGGGGTAAGAGCAGAGTTTTGGGTACTTCTAGAAAAGTGAAAAACCTCCATGGCCAATTCAATGTCAGGAATGTGCTGTGGGTGGACAGAAATGGAGGCAATCATCACCATCTCCCTTTGAACTTGCTTTTCATAAGTGTACCAAAAAAATCATCAAGTTTTGGGGAGCTTAATTCAATCAAAGAGAGAAGGAATTGATGCCTCAGCGAGAAATTACCACTTTTAATTTTCAAAGCTACTGGGTCCTGATGAGATTAAGAAAAATAATTTGAAAATGAGCAAATGAAAGCATGTCCAGATATTACAGAAAGCCAGTATGGTACAACAGTGCTCATTAATTCTAATCAAACCACGCTGGTTTTGTCACCACAGACCCCAATTTTCAGGTTACATTATGCCAATAAAAAATCTGGTTCTCAGAATACAACTTTCTAAACCCCCTCAAAAAACTTTACAGATTATTTTAAATCAGCTGAATCAGAATATTGCAAGAATTACTCAATGGTCTTCAGCTTGAATCCATTTATATTTTTGCAAGCCATTTGCTTGGAACTAAAGAGTAATTTTTGGTACTAAACTTTACTTTGAAGGTGTTGTTCATGTTTTTTATGAGGCATCCCAGTATTTCTGTAGTCCTGCTTTAACAAGATATAATTCAATATCTGCAATACAGATTCTGATATTTCCCATGGTGAATGGGATACAGAGCTTTTATAAAGGAACCTTTATGGCTGGTTTTCTCAAAAAATTATCATCATGTCAGTGTTTGAAAGAGTGCTTTAGACAAACTCATGACACACTCACGGTTTACAACATTTAAAATGTGTTGAAGGATGCCAAGCACTGTAATAGGAACTGAAAATCAAAGTCAGGAAGTGTTTGGAAACACATTTTTAGCCTCTGAAGGACATTGCTGTGTATCACAAAATTCCTCTTTTAAACATAAAAAGTTTAGACAGGTTGGATATTAAGCTCCAAAGTCATTCATCACATTTTTGCTCACTGCTTGTCAGTTTGACAATTCCCAGTGGGCATCAGCTCACCTTTCCCAGCACAATTCCAGAACACCACAGTTCAGGAGGGATTAAGACAGAGTGGCAGGCTTTGTTTTCCTCACCTATTTCCTGGACAGAATGCAATAATCAACAATCAAGACAGAATGGAAACAGCTTCCAGCAATAAAAAAAGCATTTTCAACTAGAAATGGCAGCCTTTTTAAGAAATTGACTTCACAGTTTAATAGTTGCTAGCACATCTCTCCTAAGGTGTTTATAAACAGACTTGAAGACAGTCCTGACTGCTGCACCCAAAAAGTGGCAGCAGCAATTCACCTAAGTGTAATACATGGCTTGGAAAAGCTGATTCAAGGAAACCAAACTGGGCTTTTTTATTATTATTATTATTTTGTAAAAGTTGCATTTGACATAAAAAAATAAAAAATAACATCAGCTGTCGAGCTCAGTCCTTCCCTCTGCGAGCAGAGCTGAATTCACTGTTAAACAGGAAAGCTTCAGCTAATTCAGCAAACAACCTTCACTTGTGACACTGTCAGAAGAGTTTTTTAGAATATAACACTGAAAGAATTGTGGAGCAGAGTTTCCATCCTCCAAGGAACAGCCTCAGCTGTATCTGCTGCTCTCACTGGGGCTCCTGTTGTTGGAGTAGCTGCGATCGCTGTCGCTGTCGGAGCCGTAGGATCTGCAAGGGGAAAAAAGATTTAAATGCCCCAAAGCTGCAGTTTGAGCTTCAAATTGAAAACTGCATCATGTCAAAAAATTGTCACAGATAAGAAAACACACCAGTCTTTTACAGGGTTGTATTTCTTGTAAGTGAAGGGTTTATTAAAGGATACTCAAAATGGAAATAATCATTAAATTCATGTGTAACTCAAGTCAAACTGTTTGTAACTTCTTGCTCTGTTACAGCTAAAAACCATCCAAAATGAATGTTTTCATAAAAGCTAATTGAGCTGAGTGAGAAATGTATTCAACAAATGGAATTTTACACTGCAAGCTAGGATAATTTCACAAATCCTTGATTTATATATTTTATTTTTCTGTTTGAAGGAGGGTCTTAAAACTCAGGCCCCATAAGCACAACAGAGGTGTGTTTGTGTGTCTGCAGTGTGGAAATTGTATTTAAAATGTTTTGGCTCCTTCAGACAAATTCCAAGCTCAGCACCTGGCCAAATGTCAACACAGAGCCCAGATGGTTTCAGACAAGCCACAGGACACGTTCAAATTACACAGAACAAGCTTTCAGAGATTTGCCAGCCCCCTGCCTGTAAGAGAAGCTTTCTAAGTGAAAGGTGAGCGTTTCCTAATCTCACACTGAAGCTCCTCAACTTAATAAAGCAATGGTTTTGAAGTTTATTTTCACATTCTTCATTAAAACTCATTAATTTTCCCTCCAACACAAGATGAAAGTTGTCTTGTGCAAATGGGTGAGAGCAAAGTCCATTAAGAGTTGGTATAAAGCTGTGAAAAAATTCATATGAGGAGAGGATGAAAATGTACAGTAGTCTTAGAAACTTGATTTATTACTAATAGAGGGTATATTAAAAGGTATAAAACAAATCATCAGTGATATTAAATGTATCTACAACTTTTCATATCTCTGATCTCTGTGAAATGTGCTAACTTACATAAATCCTCTGGACTGAGGAGAAGAAAATATATTCTAAACTCAGCAGATTTGCAGGTAAAAATATTCTTTCAAAATACATTCTACAAAGTTAAAAATTAAATCTGGATTGCAGATTGCAGAAAAGTTTTAAGTTTCCCTTCCAGATTGTTTTAGATCCACTTCTGCAGCATAACCAAAAAGAATTTACCATACAGTGGAATTCTTTGCATACCAGGCAGCTTTTAATCCATAAGAGAGCACTTGAGTTAAATCTTGTGAGCTATGTGGGTTTTAAAAAACACTTGATATTATTTTAAAAATATAACAGATCAAATCATGGAATCATTAAGGTTGGCTAAGACCTTTGAGATCACCAAGCTAACCCAGCCCCATTGTCTTCATTATTAAACCATGTCCTCAACGCCACTGCCACAAGTTTTTAACACTTCCAGGGATGGGGACTTCATCATTTCCCTGGGAAAAGGTGCTAATTTTGAATGCATGGAGACAATGAACTGGAAACCAACTTTTCCTTATCCTGGCTGCTTCCCCATCCTCATACTTGGAAAGTCAGAACTACCGACTTCCTCGCTCACACACACGCTCTGATTTTAATTGGAATTTGGTTTGAATTATTACTTTTGCTGAGTGTTATTTCTCATTCTTATGGGGAAAAAACATCACTCTGGCCTTGTTCAACACCCTCTGGTTGTGTTCAGGGAATCCTTGTGCAGCCCAGCAGGGTCAGACCCACCTGGATCTCCGGTCGTAGCTCCGAGATCTCCGGTAGCTGTCGCTCCTCTTGCTCCTGCTCCGACTCCTGCTGTAGTAACTGTCATAGGTGTAGGACCTGCTTTAAAGGGGGAAAAATAATACTGAATTCACAATTTCTGGTCTAAAATGCTGTTTTAAATGGTATTTATATAGAGATATGAGAGGATGTATAGGAATTACTGTCAAGGATGTGGCAAACAATTCTACGCTTTATAAAGGTTTCAACACAACAACAATTTTCAAAGTAACAATAAAAATCTCAAATTTTATTAGGAAGGACATAGTAAAGCTTTATAAAGCTTTGTGCTGTCCCTTTTTTTCCTAGTAAAATTCTTCTTTGCTGATAATTCTGAAAGCAAGCCAAGTAATGTGTTCACTGCTATTTATAGCATTACCTACAACTGTAATGCCAGGATGGTTTGGTGATTTTCAACATTTGAAAGTGTCTTGTGTTCATTTTGCTTTGATTCACGTTGTCATCATGATATTATAATAACAGTTTTAAGTACTACAGATCCCTGGAAGTGTCCAAGGCCAGGTTGGATGGGGCTTGGAGCATCCTGGGATAGGGGAGGGTGCCCCTTCCCATGGCAAGGGGTTGGATCATCTTCAAGGTGCTGTCTAACCCAAACCATTCTGGGATTCTATGAGATAAAAGTAATCTTAAAAAGTATTTTTATAAATAAATATGTATTTAGATATGCATTTGTATTACAGTATGTATAATAAAATAGGTAGTATGTATGATATGTAATAGTTTCATATGCAATAATTATATAATAAAGTATATTTTAAAGAAATTAAATAAAAGTAGACTTGTACTAAGATGATTTGATGGGCAGCACATTTCTTGCAGTTTGTATAAAAGGACAATCTGATGCCTCAGGTTTTAACTTTTGTATTTCTCAGATTCTGTGCTGCTTTAGTGTGAGTCTGAGCTCCACATCAGGGCATGGTGAGCTCTGTGCACAGAGCAGGGAGACAAAACAATTCCTGCTCCAGCTGGGCACCAAGGACAAATGACCCAAATTTCAGCCCCAGAGCACAAACACCGTGGGCTGGAGAGAGAAAAACAAGCAGGGTGGGACTGCCTGGGCTAAAGCTGGAATGGGACAATGAACTGCAAGGTGCAAATGGAGCAGAACTGATCCCAGGGACAGACCCCGGGAGCGCTCGTGCATTTTGGGGCCATTTTGGTTCATCTTGGGTGCAGCCCTGGCTGGGCTCTGGTGCTGCCCAAGGTGCATCCATGGAGGAGATCCTTTGAATAAATCCCTGCTTTATTCTTTAGCTCTGTCCAGTCTCTGTTCTAGCTCAGCCTTCACAAGGCATCAAATCCATACCTGGACCGACTGTGGTGCCCATAGGAACTGCTCCTGGATCGGCTCCTGCTGTAGCTCCGGCTGACAAAATCAAAATCACAGAGGGGTTTTTAGTCAACAGAAACCAAAAGTGCTGAAGAGAGCAGGGGGAGAGGGGGAACAAGAGGAGGAGAAGACATCTGGCACAGTTTGCAGCTGGGTGAACTCACCTACGGCTCTTGTAGCTGTGGTAGGAACTGCTGCGGCTCCTGGAGCGATCCCGGCTGTACCAGCCCCGGCTCCGGCTCCTCGAGTAACTCCTGGACCTACAGCCAAGGACAGGAGAGAACACAGCTGAGGAGAGCAGCAGAAAATGGGAACCAGAAGAAGTTATGAATCTTCAGCTTTTTAGCTAAATATTTATTCCACACTTGCTAGATGATATGGCCACTGAGTTAATCCAAGGGCTGGAGCCCCTCTGCTCTGGAGCCAGGCTGGGAGAGCTGGGAATGTTCCCCTGGAGAGGAGAATGCTCCAGGGAGAGCTCAGAGCCCCTTCCAGGGCCTAAAGGGGCTCCAGAAGAGCTGGAGAGGGACTTGAGACAAGGGATGAAGGGACAGGACAAGAGGACACTTCACACAGGTTTCCAGAAAAGCTGTGGCTGCCCCTGCATCCCTGGAAGTGTCCAAGGCCAGGCTGGAGGGGACTCGGAGCACCCTGGGATAATGGAAGGTGTCCCTGCCCATGCATGGTGTTTAAGGTCCCTTCCAACCCAAACCACTCTGTTTCTTCTATAACACAGGGCTGTGAAAAAACAAAACCCACAACCTGAAAAGCATTCTTTGAAAACATAAGAACACTCAATCTGCCAGGGCTGGCTGTGGGAGCAGCACATGCCTCTCACCTGTATGAATATGTAGAACTTCGGGATCGACTTCTCGAGTGACTGTAGGATATGGACCTGGTTCTGTGTCTGGATTTAGACTCAGATTTGCTTCGTGACCTGCTGAGGCTCCTGGAAGGACTGTTGTCATCTCTGCTCGGAGATTCCTCCTCACTGGAACTTTCTTGGTTCCTTGGCCGACGATTTAGCCGAGCTGTTTTCCTCACTTCATCAAAGAGAGACCCAGGCCTTACTTTATTTTTTGCTTTTATTTCAATTCTTAAACCTGCTGGTTTAGGCTCTGGTGCTGATGCTACATTTTTAACCTCTGTTGTCGTACTGATTGTTGCTGGTTTTAAGTTACCAGCACCTTGCAAAGGCTTCCATTTATTGTCTATCATATTGCTTGGTGTATTTTCAGAAATTTCACTTTTTAAACTACAGTCTTTAGCACCAGACGCTGGGGCAAAGTTATTTTCTTGCCTTCCCATTTCTTTTTCTTCTTTAATATTAGTAAAGTCTCTTAAGTTGTTTTCCAGTTTGACAGCATCTTGCTCAGGGATGTCAACCTGTAACTCTTTTTTTACACCAGCACTTAAAGGTTTAGCAGTGAGAATGACAGGAGACAAAACATCCACATCCACCTTCCCCGGCGAGTTACGATCCGGAGTACAAATCTCCATGTTGTCATCTGTCTGAATGACATCTTCCAGCCCATTCTGGTTATTTTCTTCAGCTTGTTTAATCTCACTCTTGCAGGCAGCCACGTTTATTCCTGAGTTTAAAATACCAGTTGAAGTGCTTGTTTCAATGGACTCTTTATTAAGGTTGCTGCGATCTGGCGAGGCCCCACATGTGGTGTTTTTATCTAAAAGGTTTTCATTCACACACGACTTTTCACCATTTCCCATTTTATCTGTGACTATTTCATCCTTTTCATAAACTTGTTTTTTATCCTTTATGTCCCTGCTAAGCTGCTTTTCTTTTTTATCATCCTTGGTAACCGGCTTTTCATTTATCTCATCATCCTCTTCTTCCCCAAACTCAAGGGGGGGCTGCCAATGAAACACTTCTTTTCTTTTCTGGACTTTGTGTTTTTTCTCCTTTTTACCTTTCGATTTTTCTTTTGCTTTTTTGGAATGTGATTTTTTAGGAGTCTTTTTCAACCCATGTTTGTGTTTTTTCAACTTGCCTCGAGTGTCTGCTGAGCTGGAACAAGAACTCTCAGACTCAGAAGATGACAACTGTTTGCTTGTCTTCCACGTGCAGTCAGAACCCAAAAAGCCCTCTGAGGAATTGGATTGTTTTTTTATCCTTTTGGTAACACTAAGCTCTGTGTCAGACCCTGAGGTGGCCTCTCCTTCTTCTTTCCCAGAGGAGGGTCTGGAATCCCCCCTGTTATGCTTTGCCTCTCCTCTCTCAGAGTTGGACTCCGAGTCCCATTTGCTACCTGAGTAGGATTTGCGTTTTGTTTTTGCACCACCTCTGGGCTGCTCCGAGCATTTCTCCTTAGCTGCTTTCTTTTTGGAGTGATCACAATCCCGCTCACCCTTGCCTTTCTCCTCCCCTCTCTCACAACTTAAGCTATTTTTATCCTGTTTTTCAGCATCCCCTTCTAAAGGAAAGCAGCTTTCTTTTTCTTGGACCGCTTTGGCTTTGGCAGAGCGCTCGCTGTCGGAGGACAAGTCTGAGGATGACAAACTGTCACTCTCCTTCAACCCTTGGGAAGACTCATCGTAGTCCTTTGGATGTTTGTAAGGCAAAGTGCTATCAGAGCTCGTTTCCTGCCTCAGTTTGAGGCCCCGAGCTTTGGGATCGCTGGATGTGGATTTCCTTTTGCTCCTGTGCCTGTCCTCATCGCTGAGGGAATAGTCAGACGTGGACTCGCTGTACCCCGACCTGTCACTGCGGTATTTACTGGGGGACGGTGACCTGCCAGAGGAAGGAGATTTTGTCCTGGAGCTCGATGGGCTTCTAGACCTTGAGTAAGATCTTGAGTAGGAGCGGCTTCGAGAGGATCTGCTCCTGGACCTGGGCCAGCTCTCCGAGCTCCTGTCGCTGCGGCCTTTGGAATAAGCGCTCCGCTCGCTCTCGGAGCTCCTCTCCTGCTTGCGGTAGGAGGAAGAAGTGTTGGCCTCCTTAACCACCACTAAATTGTAATTAGTTTGGGTGGGAATTAGGTGGGTTGTTTTAGCTTTCATCTCCTGAATTCGCTCATATGATGGCTTCCAAGGTTTCTGCCCAGGTTTCCACCTTGAAGGTGGGGGACTGTCACTTAAGGGTATGACAGGGAGGTTTTCTGGGACAACTGGTGTCACGATAACTTTGTCACTGGGCAGGATCACTGCTCGGACAGGCTCAGCAGTCTTGGTCAGCTTAGTGTCATTTAACCGTGCTGAAATATTCCGTGGAGAATTGGGAACAGTCTTTTGCTGCCTGGGGTTAGAACTTGACCGCGACCTACTTCGAGATCGTGATGATTTAGAGGCTGATCTTGATCTAGAACTTCTTCTGGAGTAAGACCTTGATTTAGATCTAGACCTGGATCTGGACCTGTAGTATGATCGAGACCCTCTGCTTGATAAAGATGACAAGCTCTGGTCTTCCTTGTCAGATTTAGACCAGTCCCTCCTGGATGAGCGCCTGGAAGACAATGAGGAAGAACGAGATTTCCTCTCACGGTCACAAGATGATTTTGTCCTCCTGTGGAAGGAATGAGAGGATTCTACATCTGATGAGGCTGATGTTTTCTTTTTCTTTGTTTGCTTGTGCTTCTTGAAATGTTTCTGCTTTTTAGATTTCTTTTTATGCTTCACCTTCTTCTTCTCTTTCCTGTGCTTCTTGTGATGGCTGGAGTATCTCACAGTGCTCAGATCAGCAAAACCGTTATGGGACCAAGACCTGGATCTCCGGGATGCACTTCTCTCATCCCATCTGCTGCTACAGGGGTCACTCAGCCTGGAAAACAAACAAAGAAACCCCAGACTAAAGCAAAAGCTTTAAAAACATTTATCTAAATTAAGTATTTTTAAACTTAATTTTAAATAAGTTTACATAAACCCTAGCACACATTTTGTTACCACAGAATTGCTTTGAGGTCCTTACACTCGTTCCAAGATGTAGAATTGCATCACTATCAAGAGCTACTTCTCCCCAAGAAATAAATCAACTAACACAAGCAAGTTTCACATATTTTAGGACCTATGTAAAGAGATTTAAATTACCTCAGTCTGCAGGACTTTGACCTCTACAAAACAGGATCCTAAAACCATATTTAAATACAAGTTTTAAAACATCTCAGTACATAAAAAATAATAATCTGAAATATTTTCAATTATGCACTACTAGTTATATATAATATTTTTAAGTTTTCCATTAAAGATTGATCTCCTGCAATTTGATAGGAGCTTATATTTTGTATCAAGCCATCAGGAATTCTGGAGAGCTGACTTCCATGCCTCACACAGTTTGTAACTGCTGAAAGAACATACAACTAAAACAATAAAGGCTTAGTGGATTTGATTGTTTTACTCCAAAGAAACTGTAATCCACTTTGAGGAGACGGAAATCACTGAATCCTTAAGGTTGGAAAAGATCTTTAAGATCACCAAGTCCCACCACCTGGTTCAGCACTAAACCATGTTGTCAGGTGCCACATCCATGTTTTCTGAGCAATTCCAGGGGTGGTGACGCCACATTTCCCTGGGTAGCGTATTTTTTCTGTGAAAAAAAAAAATTTTCCTAATGTCTAAACTATCCCCGGCACAACCTGAGGCTGTTTGTACTGCTGTGGTTACATCTACACAACCAACAAGGCCTTCCCAAAGGCAGGACATCTCCGAGCTGTGGGGGTGAGGCTCTCACTTGTCTCCTTTGCTCCACTTCTCGCCGCTGGGGGCTCGGTACGTCCGCAGCCTCTGCATCTCCTCCTTCCAGTGCGGGGGGGTCTCGCTGCTCTCCTCATCGTCCGACTCGGAGCAGGAGCGCGACCGCGGCGGGGTGTGATAGCGCTGGGACAGCAAACACACACAGCAAGGCTTTCTTACACAACTCCTGCACCTTTTGTACTTTTTATATAGACTTCTAAGCCTGAGAGAGGCCAGCAGCTCAGCCAGCTTTTGGAAATGTGGAAGGAAGAATCAAGGAGGAGGCCGTGGATTCCCTTTCGGAATAACGTGATTATTGCAGATAACCACGCTCGTTTTTAAAGCACAGATGTTTCACTTCAGTCACTCTTCATGGTTTGTAGGAGCAAAGACAAGCCCCATTTCAAAAGTTACTGCTGTTCAACTCTTCAGAAATGGGAATCACTTTAAAGCAATTAAAAAAATAAAAAACTGAACACAAAAAAAAAAACCCCAAAAAAACCCCCAAAACTCTTTCACAAAAAAGAGCAATGAAGCTTCACATTAAAAAAAAGATGCTTAGGCAGAGAATTTAAGTAGGCAACAAGCTACTTGTGCAGCAGAGAAAGAAGAACTCTGCTACTGCTAACTCATTATTTTCCATTACCCAGTGGGATACACACTTAGGTAAATTCTGTGAGGAAATCAGATCCTCCTTGACTCAATAAAAGCACATCTGGGTTTGACTCAATTATTTTGAGCCACTTATAAAAGCAATAAAATGAGTGAAAAAAAAGCATTGTCCCAGAATAAAATTACAAAGATGCATGTATTTATTTATCCAGGTAATTACAGAAGGTTTTAAAACATCCTTCTTTTATAAAAAAACAAAATCAAGATAACCTGAGCTTCCCTATTGTTTCAGCTGAAGCCATGACTGAATCAAAACCAGCTTTTACAGAAGAATGGCCTAAAAGATTGCAGGGTGTCATGGACCTCCCTAATTCTCACATTTTATACTCTGGAGTCTCATGGAACCTACAAACAAGGATTTTGAAAAACATCACACCTGGACAGAAGCTGTGCTAATAAAGGCTATAAGAGGTGGAAGAAAAATGTGTTTCTGCAACTGCCAGCCCTAAATGACACCTTTTTCATTCTTACTTTTGCTGAGAGGGTGCCAAAATGATGGAAAAAAAAAAAAAAGAAGACAGAAACCCCCAAAATCTGTCAGAAGCCAATTCTACTCTGCCTTAAGTTATTTTTCCCCAAGTCTTTATTTACATAAGTATTCCCAAACATTCCATTTAGGCATTTTTTTGTCCAAACAATCTTTAAGTTAAAAGAAGTCACAGGAAGGATGGAAAAGAAGTGTTATAAAATCAACTACCTGACAGGATTTCAATGCTTTCTAAACTGGATACTACAACATGTAAACAAACTGTCACACAAAGCCCTCCAGGGAAATTCAAAGCTCAAAGTCAGGGGTGTTACTCTGGCTGAGAGGAAATAAAGAAATAAATAAAATTGTCACATACTATTGTGCCTCTTCCTTTAATTTTTCGTCCCGATTTAGAGACTGATGGTTTCTGGTCAGTCAGAACTGGTGCAGCATCAAGAAGCTTCCTAAATAAATTAATAAAGTATGAAGTTACACAGCAAAAAACACAATTAACTTACAATTAGTTTAAGTTAAAAATGAGAAATATTCATCATTGTATTCATTTTCAGACAGAATTCAGTGTTTTTTTTTTTTTGCAAGAGAGTTCTGCAACAAAAGGCAAATCAACATGTATTTGTTTTCAACCAAATGTGCAGCCTGATCTCTTGACACAGAAATTAATGTTAACAATGAACTTGCAAAACACTGTCACAAGAGGTTAACTTGTGTTTGGGGCACAAATCCTGAACACAACATGGGCAGAAGAGTTTCAGGATCTCAGTTCAGGACAGTTCACTGATTCTAAAGCTTTGCTTCTTTCAGCCTGTGTAATATTCCCAAAAATAGTGAGGAAATCTTTGGGAATGTGAGTGATGTTCCAAGGAACGACTTACAGGAGACTGTACCATTAAGGAAATATAAAACCCAACACCAAACAAACCCAACACTGATTTTAGAGCTAATTAGAGTAATGGATTAGCTCAGCTAATCAAATGCAATGAAATTTGACAGTGGAGGTACAAAAACACATTGAAAGCATCTCATGAACTTGTGACTTCCTTTGTAGCAAAAGAAGAGCTTTTTCTCTAATTCTCAAACACTGCCAAAGTCATGAAATTCCAGGGGATTGATTCTGAACCAAAGTTTCTTCATCAGTCTAAGAAAGATGAAAAATCACCTTTCCCAATCCCAAGTCTCCCTTGCAATCAAGTATTTCCTGTGGTTTGCATTGCATGATTGCTTCTGAAATTAATCATTAATTGTTTTTAATTGAGTTTAACACCCTTAAAGACCAAAGAAATCATCTTGAGATCTCACTAGCACAGGTCACAAGGAAAAGAAACTGTGAAAAGGCCAATGAAATGACCACATGCAGCAATTCTGACACTGCAGTCAGCAGCACCAGCAAGAGAACGTTAACAGGAATATTTCATGCACAGATTTCAGCAAGTCAGAATAAAAAGCTCAGAGTTCCTTACGGTTCAGGCTCTACATTGACAACAGGCACATCTCTTCTGAGCAAAAATCTATTTTCAGGCACTGGGGGGATTTCCTCAGGACGTACCACGGGCTTGTCCCGCTTGGTGCTAAGGTCGACTTTGTCTGCGCCATCGCTCTTGTCAGAAAGGCTGCTGAGGGAAAGAGCAGGGTGAGAAATCACAGTTAGCTGGGAAATCCCTTGGCCAGCTGGGTTCCAAGAGAAGATGCATCAAACTTAGAGTTGGCTTAACAGCCAAGATGTGTTCCACAACCCATTTTAGGCTAAAGGGAGGATGGGCCATTATTACTGGAGAGAAAGTTCAGTTCTTGCTTTACAGCAAGTGATTCTGCTTTTCATTTACAACTTGTTGAGAAATACTTCTAAAATATAATCAAATATATGTCCAAAGTTCTGCAGTTTGCCTAAAGTCTCACTTTTACACAGGTGTGCTGAGCCCTGTGGAATTTAGTCATTTCAACATCACTCTTGCTTTTATCTACAAAGATCTTCAATTTAATAGAAAACTCAACAAGCTCAACTTTAGGGTTTTTTGTTTGTTTATAAAATCATGCACCAAACCCCAAACTTTAAAGCATTTCCATATTTACTGCTTGAGCACTTCATGAAAACAAAGCAGAATTGGCCAGATTTTACTGCAATTGTTAGATTTTAGAGACCAGTCACCGTCTTTGGCTTGAGGTTCGCTTGCACCTTGGATCCTCCTTCTTCCTCTCCTCCTTCCTTCGTTTCCTGGACTGTTTGGTTTTAGCTCTTCTTTTCCTCTTTTTCCTCCTGCTCCTTTCATTCTCAGCCTCACTCTCAGAGGAGGATTCTGAAGAGCTGGATGCACTGGAAGAGGACTCTGAGGCTTCTGAGTCAGAGCAAACTTTCTTCTTCTTCTCCAAAGCTTGAACAGATATTTTCAATTGACACTGTGCACATGTGTGTGCATGTAAAAGCACAAAGCACATCATTTTACAGATGTATAAATACACAAATGGGCCATTCTAGAAAAGCTCTGAACTTTTTAACAATATCAAAGAATCAAAAAATCATCTGATTGTGCCCAGACTAAATCCACGTTGGTATTATACAAATATTTTCCAGCAAATACAGAATACACAGATAAGCAAAGACCACTTACAGTAAAAAAAAATTAGGTACTTTTAGAAACAATGCACAGGTTGCAAATCAAAGATTAAGAATAAATTAGTTGCTGGCCCAGTTGTGTATTTTTTTTTTTTGAAAACTTTGTTATTTCCTCTTTTCTCTATTCTCACACTTTTACACTAGAGCTCCTCTTGACTTTCTCTAAAGGACATAAATTACCACCTTAGCCTAGGGAAAATCAGAAATTAGGTAGAAAATGCAAACTTATAACACTCCACTAATTCACAGAGACTGTCCAAACATATATTTGAGATAATTTATTCTCTATGAATCTTCATGAAAAGGAAAATAAGATTGACCACATATATTGCATATACTGACTTCATAGTCTTAAAACAAACCTTTGGAAAGTGCACAAAATTCAACTTTAGAAAAGTGCATTTGTGTCTCCCTCTTTCTAAAAAACAGAGAATTAATTTTTGATTCCTTTTTCAGTTTGTCATGTCAACCTCTAACATGAGCAGGGGAAAAATGTTGAGGGCAGAATTTTTTTTTTTTTTGCTGTGCTTTCCTCTCCTACACCAAGATTTACATTTTACAGGCTTACAAGAATTAATTAAGATTCTATATGTCCACCATAATGATTTTTAGCTGTTGGTGGAATTGTACTCTGAGAACATGAGTGTTGGATTAAGCCCTTTTCTGACCCACTCATTTCTGTTTAAACTTCTGATCCATCATCAGAATGTATTTTTCAGTTCTCAGTGATCACAGTCCCTCCTGTTCTGATGGAAATCCCCAAGCTCCCAGGGTCACACTGGTACAATTATATTGATTAAACTCCAGCAGACCTTGAGTTCTTCCCTATGTGCTTCAAGAACTGAAGCCACCCTGAGACCCACAGAGAACAACAGGAACTCTGTCACTGGGAAGCTCCCACACCTTCTGGGTGATTTCTCATGGGCAGCTCCTCACAGCACTGACTGCTCCTTCCTCACAGCAAAGCCAACAGACCCCAGCTCCCTTCTCAACCAGCTGACCCCTCTTTTATAGCACTCAAGCTCACTGGACACAGCTGGGGCCTGTTAAGGGCAGGGCTGGTCTCAATCTTTGGTGATTGGCACAGCTGCAGCTCCTCAGGGGCCTGATCACCTTCTGCACCATCTTTATTTTCTTTCTATCCCACACAGCCATTCAGCAGGTTCTGCAGCACAGCAAGGAGAGATCAGCAACAGCTCCTGGGAGGGGGGATGTTGGATTAGGCCCTTTCCTGACCCACAGCTGGGGCAACTGAGAGGTGCTTTAAAAACTTTTATTCCATTTTCAGTCTCATGTGAAGGGTGAGACAATACAGATGTTATCATTTATGTTATTA
Organism: Melospiza melodia melodia; assembly: GCF_035770615.1. Classification (NCBI taxonomy): domain Eukaryota; kingdom Metazoa; phylum Chordata; class Aves; order Passeriformes; family Passerellidae; genus Melospiza; species Melospiza melodia. The sequence goes on from NC_086194.1 coordinate 3,086,036, forward strand.
TAATTGGAAGCTAACTATTATTTAATTATAATACATGATAAGTGTTTCTTGGCCTATCAGCTTTAGCCACACCATGCTGTAAATGTCTTAAAGCCAATCATCTAAAATTACCCCTCGTGGGTCTCACTACAATGCATCTTTCCTGTTCTATTTCTCCAAAGTATCCAGTCTTATTTGCAAGGTTATCTTTTGAAACTTGTTCCATTTCTCTCTCAGCAATGTCTGTCCATTCCATGACATTTCCAAGTCAGCATTTCTCATCTCAAAGTTTGCACATAGACGCACACACTGGGTGAGCCTTCTGTCAGGCTTGGAGAATTCCCTCCAAATCCATTTCCTACACATGAACATCACTAATTTGGGAATGTTGAATTAAAATTAATGAATAATTTAGGGGACTCACCATCCCTGGCTGAGCTGGTGAGCAGCACCCCGCAGTCAATGACTCGCACGTCTGCGTAGGGCCTGCTGGCCGTGTCGGTTTTGAGATTTTCTATCTGTTCTATGACCTCAAACCCAGAAATGACCAGCCCAAAGACAACGTGCACACTGCAGAAAGGAATTGTTTACAAAGTACAAAACAGCTATGAATCATTGTGGTGATTTTCCAATTAATTTCACATTTAAAAAGTCAGTCTGATGTAGAACACTGAGCTCTTAATGCATTAAGGTTTTTTTATGGTTTTAAGTTGAACATTGACAACCATGCTAAGATTTTATGCAATGTGAAACAAAGATCCACTCTGACATCAAGTACCTCCCTCAAACTGAAGCAGTCTCATCTCCTCAACAAGAGCAGGGTAAACAGATGAAAATTCCTAACCCACCCTTCTATTTTTGCAGTTTTGTGCAACAGAGATCAAGAGCCCATCCATAAACATGACAGAACTCCTCCCCAGAGAAGCAGAATTTATAGATCTCCACAAACCCAGGATACAATTCCCCCCCTGGCATTGCAGGGACAGTTAAAATAAAGGAATCTTTGGTTTTGTTCTGTGGTACCACATTTCTCTTCCTGTCTTCCATTTGCCCCATAAATTTTAGGGATAAAAACAAGCCCCAAAAGAGATGACTGCTCAAATATATTAAGTTTGGCAATTCAAGTCCCAAATTTATGGGCTGAGGGCAGCGAGCAGTTTTAAAGAAATAATCCTAGGATTTAAGACAATTCAAGTTTTTGTCCAGCTTTAGGAAATAAGTTGTGACTTGAAATTTTTATAGAACTGAAACTTTTGTTTTCCATCTCATCCCATTGTATAATTTCCACAGAGTTAAGGATTTGTTTCCCCATTGTTGTCTACTTTCAATATAACCCTTTCAATATAACTTCAGCAATCATTTGAGACATATGAAAGGATTCTTACCCATCGAGATGAGGAGCAGGTTTTGTTGTTCTGTTGGACAAACAGCAAGATGGGAAGATGGTAAAATAAAAGAAAATCAGGGATTCAGATGAAGTAAAAGAGGAGAATGACACAGAAAAAAAAAAAAAAAAGAGGTGAAGGTAAGACAAAAATAGTGAAAAAACACAGTTAAATATATGGAATTAACAAATTAAAATTACAGATTATACACACAGGCTTTCTTAAACTTTTACATGGTGTTTGTTTGAAGTTTAGCTAAGTGTGCATATTGAAAGCTGTACCAAGTATCATTTCATGCATGCAGTAAACAATTTCCAAGTGTCTTTAAATACATATTTAATGTAACTTTATGATTTTTAATCACAGAGAAGATACAATTTGGTGATAAATATTATTAGGTGACCAGTGGGATTTAAATGTTTCTGAGCTTGTTAGCTTCTTAGATTGCAAGGTCACTTTAAAGACAGCTTATTTTAAAAAAGAAGAGTTAGGTGAGAGATTCTCTGCTTCTCCTCACCTCCCACCACTTCTTTCTCATCCCCCATTTACCTGCTTGGCCTCCTGACTCAGAACACAAAGCAATATTTGTGTCTTAAATCTCAAACACTTCAGCTCAAAACCTCACAGACTTCCCAAAATCAACAGCAGACATTCTGTGCCACCTACACCTCACTGATAAATGCAGATTTCCTCCCTATTTTTCAGCTGCTCACATTGAGCCTGAATGGAAACTGCAACTGCCTTTTGTACAAATCCTTTGGATTCTAATGCTGTGAATCCTTTTCTAAAAGCAAACTAAAGTTACTTCTCCAAGTGAGCCTGAATTCCTGCTGCACAGGGGATCCTGCTATGCAGGAATATTGAGTAAAGAACATCAGAGCCTGCTCAAATATTGGGGGAGAAATAAAATAAATCATTTCTGAAAACATTTTTTTCTCTCTCTCATCCCAAGCCCTATTGTGCTTTTAAAGCCTTCTTCCAATGAACTCAAAATAAATAATCAATCACAGGTGATTTTTCTAGATTTACAATAACACAGATTTGGTATGAAGTTGTTCACTGCTAGAATAAAATATTACTTCTTAAACACTTCCCTTGAGTTTTAGGTCACAAAACCCTGCAGAGTGCTGAACACATCCCAAAAGGTGGAACTGTGAATCAGGAGTGTTTACACTCTTGATTTTTTTTTTAAGCTCCAAATGTCAAGCAGCACACCCACTTCCTTAATAGTGAATAATACAGAAAGCTTTGGGTTAACACAGGGGAAGAAATGCTATTAACACAACATTAAATTTCTCACTAGCACTGGGTGTTCTTTGATTTTTCCTTGCTAACACAGCATATTGCTACAAAAAGAGAAATCCTTATGGCTTTTGAAGCTCTTGAAGCAAGAGTTAACTGCATTAACAACCTGCTGCTAAGTAAACAGTTTAAGTGGCTTTAATTATGAAGCTGATTTAAAGGGGTGAAAAAAACAGAAGTGGGTTACTTCAATGAAACCAACAGTAGTGAAGGCTGAGGGTTTAGAATTAGCTGGAAACAGCAATGAGCTCAAAACCAGGGCTGGGGAGGCTGCAGGTGCTCCTGCCATGCTGCAGCAGCACTGGAGACTAATTAAGCAAATTAACTAAGCAGGAGCTGCCTTTGGGCTGGTGCTTACTGAGCAGAGAATGGGTGCTTGGTGCATTAAACCCATGCAGAGGCTGCCCCACTCCCCTGGCAGTCTGAGAGGTGAAATAAACTGGGTTTTGTCCTTGTTCACCAAAAGAACTCCAGGAGAAGCTCTGTCCCACAGGGAAACCTTTCAGATGCACCACAAGGACTTGGGTGAGTGAACAACTTCAGAAAACAGAGCCCCCAATTCTTGTGGTGCCTTTGAAAGTTCTCTCACCTCAGTGGCAGGGCTGTAATGTGACATTTATTCTGCAAAGGTGCACTTTAAAAAAGCATTCCAAGGTTTTCTGCATCAATCTTTGAATGTTTGCTTTGGCTTCAGAACTTAACCAGGAGCAAACCTACCTCCTGTCCTGGCACTATGGAAACCTAAAGCCATGATGAGTTCATCCCCCCAAAATAATATTTTATTAGAACATTTCTATATAGAGCTCTCATCATTTCAACCCTTCCAAATCTGCCTCTTAATAAACAGGTTATTTACAGAAGGACAAATACCTTTCTCCACTCAAGTTTAAATTGGTTTAAGATACTGCTGAAGAGAAAAATCATCTTTTTGATAAAAGCATGTTCTCACCCACCCCCCCAAAGAACCTCAGGCCTAAGAAAGGGTTCAATGCACATAACAATATGATCAGAAAAACAAGAAAGAGAAAAACAGAAAGAAAAGGAAAGGACACAGCCTTAGAGGAATGAGACATTACCTTTGGAGCGCACGATGTAACACTGTTTCTGTAAATTTTACACAAAAATGGCAGAAATAAATTGTAATACATTTTCAGACAAAACTGAGTCTATGTTTTATTAAATACAAGTTTAAAATTATTATTAATCAAGTTGTATGCAGAAAAAAGGATGCCTAAAAGAGGGCTCTAAATTTTCTTTAGGACACACTTTGAAAACTAAAGTTCTCCTTAAAAACAAAAAGAAAACTGGAGACAAAACCTGCTTGCAAAACTACTGCAAAAACAAACAGTTAGAAAGAGAATGCCCCCACTCCCCTCTGAGCCTCAATCCAGCAAAAAATGCCCCACTTGAAGCAGATGAATAAGCAATTTCTGTGGGTTTATTCACATGCTTGCAGCCCCACAGGGGTTCAGAGTTCTGCTGAATCCATTCCCAAGCAGAACTGCCCAGGCTGGCACACAAATGTTGGCATTCACAGAGGAAATGTGTGCAGCCAGGAGTTGCCAACTTCAGCCAGGTCACACTTAGCTACATCCTCCTCCTACTATGAAGCTTTTCTAGAAGTGAGAAAAATCAGTGTTTTCTCTAAAATATGTGCATTGATTGCTTCTGCTCAGAATTTAGACCAAAAACCACATTGCAGGTGCAAAAAAGCCCAAACAGCTGCAGCAGCTGATGCTGGGTTTTAGCCTGGTGGAATTCTGAGCAGCAGCAATGTTTGAAAACTGAATTATCAGCTGAGCTCACCCACAGCCCTGCCCCCACCCCCAACACACTATCAGTGATTAATTATCTCTTTGTTATTGATTACACATTAAAGTATCCTGGGAAAGTTTCCATTTTTCTATCAACTTTTGATCAAGGCAATGGGACCTGTTTGTGTGAGAAGTGCAGATGTACCAATAATGCTCAAAGATAATGCAACATCAGCCCCTTCCATCTGACATTTTTTCATTTTTGTATTAGTCAATAATTAGCTCAAAGGTATTTCATTCACAACAACAACAACAAAAAAGGAAATTATTAGCTGTTGATTAGAAAAATACCTGGTTTGGGACACCAAAAAGATATGAGCTATTTTTAATGAGCTGGTAACATTCAGAAATAATTTGTAAATTCAAAACAAGAGTACTCCCAAATTATTTTATCCTTCATTTAGCAGATCAAAGTGGTTCCTTTGTTTCAGTTTATGAACTGGGCATGGCACCACACAGTAAAACATTTTTAGACCAAAAAATCCTATTTAGTTCTGAGCAAGAAAACGGAGCTTGAGAAACACATTAAACCAACAACACCCTCAATAAGGAAAAAAAATCTGTCAGTAATAGGAAATCAGACTCAAGTTTTAAATAGCTGTGGAACAGAGAGAGACAAGAACTCCAAGCATTTGAGCTGATAAGGAACAGAAACCAGGATCCTCTTTGGGTTGCACTAAGGGCTTATTCCTCAGCACACTGCACAGCTGAACTAAAATTAAATAATTATGACACAAATTTCCCTCTTTTCACAAAGAGGTTATTTAGTTTTGTTTCCTATTGCTGCTTTACTCTGCCTTCTGCAGGGGCACTTGTGGTTTGCTGCAAATGGAGTTTGGGAGATTTGGTGAGAGGGGAAACAGAGCTGAGCAGTGGGAGGATCAGGAGCCATTGATGTTATTTTATTGCCTCATTTTCACCAGAGCTGCACAATTCTGTACTGGGAATTCCTCACTGGCAGGTGGGCCACAGGAATGATGGAATGGCTCTGAACAGACAAGAGATTTCCAGAAAAAAAGAGAAGGGAGCACATGGCTGCAGAACAACACCCAGAGGGATGCAGCCACTGAGCTGGAAACGCCAGAAGAGCCCTGGGATCAGCTCTGTAACTGCTCCTGCTGATGGCAGCAGCAACTCAAAGCAGCTGCTGGAGATACAGAAAAAGAAAAGATGATTCTGGAGGGGTTCCTGCCAATCTGCCCCATCCTAAGGATTCCTAGCTCAGGACCCACATGGGAACAGGACAGTTACAGATTTACACCCCCACATGGGTTTAGAACACTTGTAAAATCACTGAGAGTTTTACAGGAAGTTATTCACAAAAAAATGAATCAGAGTGGAGCTCCCTGAGACAATTTCTGACCTGGTGCCTTTACAACTCTCCAACACAAGCCTTCAGTGAGCTGCTACAAACCTCAGAAAACTGAAATTGCAGGGTTTTCCACATCTAGAGGGATTCTCTCTGGATCCTTTCTGCTGAACTGCAAAGTGCTGTGTTCCTCCAGAGCAGGAAGTGTTCCTCAGGCACATGAGAGCAGACTCGGCCTGTTCACAGCACAAGTGCATGGAACTCACAATCCTCCCTCAGCTCCACTTTCTCCTTCCCACCCAACTGTTGCTCCTACTCAATTAAGGGAAAATAAAAAAAAAAAAGGAGGAAAATACTCTCCAAGCATTAAACCCAGCACTTGTGATACTGCACAGACATTTCTGATCCTTGCAGCTCTGCACTGTGCCACTCTCCAGCACACCTGGATTCAGTCCATGCTTTTCCCTGAAGCCTCCAAACATCCCTTCCGTGCCTCTTCCATGCCCAGCTCTCACTGCTGCCCATAAATCCTCACAGCTCTTTCATGCCACAGAAATCCCTGACTACTCCAAGACAGCTGATGAGTTTTTAGGATGGCTCAGATGCCTGTTTACGTTAAGATGAGTCTGGAGATTCTGTTTCAAGTAAAACTGTCCATTTTAAATCAACCTTTAGGCATTGAATTCTTGTGCCTGGTTTGCTGGTGCAATATGCCAAAGAGACATTTGCTCCCTGATTATTTAAAGATTCATTATTCCAAAATACAAAACTTTTCTCTGGAGAGCAGGAATTTCTGGTGAATTAACAGAACTCTATAGTCAGGATCCTGAGAAATCCCTGACTACTCCAAGACAGCTCATGATTTCTTATGATGGCTCAGATGCCTGTTTACATTAGGATGAGTCTGGAGATTCTGTTTCAAGTAAAACTATCAAGTGAACTTTAAATCAACTTCTAGGCATTGAATTCTTGTGCCTGGTTTGCTGGTGCAATATGCCAAAGAGACATTTGCTGCCTGATTGCTTCCTTAAAGACTCATTATTCCAAATACAACTTTTCTCTGGAGAGCAGGGAATTCTGATGAATTAACAGAAATCTATAGTCAGGATCTCTGCTATTATTTTAGCCCTACTTGGACAAACTGTCATAGAAAAGAAAATCACTTTTTTGCACTCCTTATCTGCCACATTAGATGTGTATAAGATACAGAGTTCTCATCCCTGAAAACAAACACAGAGCTCTAAGGAAGCTCAGATTAATTCTCTCCCTTTCTATACATTTAATCAATGAAATTAAATAGACACAAATACAAAAAAATAATAATCTAAGGCTACCACTGAATATTGCCTTTCACACACTCTTCAGGTTAAACATTTGAAGATTTTTTCCTAATGATAAACTACAGAGAAACTGAGCATTACCGGGAGTATAAAAACCACATTTTAATTTCAGCTTAAAGCGTAAAGGAAGAAAATATTTTATTATAGAAAACTATAGATTCCCTAAAGTAATCAGAAAATGCCACCCAGCAAGAGTAACTGCTTTAATAAAGTGTATTTTATAGTGAAGGCACAAACTGCCTGGATAGAACCTTCTGGAGCTGTTTCCCACTGGGAACCCTGATTCTCTCCTGGCTCCAGGGCAGGCTGGGGCCTTTTCAGACATCAGAGAGCCCAGAAATGTGCATGGGAAGGCAAAAGCTCCAGAGCAGCCTCATGCTGAAGGCCACAGAGCACACCCCAGGAGCCCAAAGCTGAGCCTAACCAGAGTAAATGCAGCTCTGGTTTCCTGCAGAGCTCAGGTGAACCCAGCTCTCATGGAGGTTTTTAGGTTTCTTACTCTGCCTCAATTCCCACTGAACTCACACTTCTCCTTTAAGTGATTCTATGAAAAAAACCCAGAATTTCTCAAGGACTCTGCATCTTTCAAAATACTTCTATATTTGATCAAAGTGCTTTTAAATAATCTTCATTTATTGGCCTGTGTTAATTATAATTTAGTATCCAACACAACCTAGGGTTGTTTTGGTGTGTGGGGAGAGACAAAGTGTTTAAATCTGATTGAACAAGCTGAGCCTACCAAGCATCAGGGCAAGAAGATGACTTTGGAATCAAATGCAGGAGAGAAAAGAAACTTTAGAGCCCTCAAATGACAGCTGCTTGACTGATGGGACATCATTAGGTTTTCATGTTTAATGTTCAGATAAGCTTAAAAATGGAAAATTGAGGCAAGAGAACCCAAAGGCAAGTCATCAAATAAAAGATAATGAAGCAATGCCCTCAGAGAGCTTATTAAGGCATGGAGTTGTATTTATATAAACTGTTTTCCATCTTAATGTGCACACATCCTTTCAGATTTATTGTAATGAAGCACAACTTGTACAATTTCCTTTGAAGGGAACAGAAAAGAAGCTTTTGAAACAATTTTATCTCTATGGAACGTCTGAACAGTGCTAAGTGTGAGACTTTCTTTTAGGTTCCTATGCATCTTCCATTTTCAGGACATTTTTTAGGAAAAGACCTAAAAATGTTTCTTATCTGAACTACATCATATCATACTGAAGATCTTTTTCAGGCAAAGGAAAAAAAACCAAGATTTTTGAGGACAATTTACTCCTTTACTGAAGACAGGGAAGCGCCATTCATTCTTATCCCCCAAGAAAGATGGCAAAGAAAAAAAGACTTTTTCTAGTTAAGTAACTATGCTAAAATTGACTTTTCAAACCCCAGTGTTGTTGCACAAAGTATTTCTGGACTAAAGTTATCAACCTGCTCTTCCCAAATACAAACTGGTAAACATTAACAGGAGGCAATTTTGAGAAGGGAGTTAACAAAAGGAATAATCACATCAAAGTTTGCAAGCTTAGAAAAACTGATACTCAACCTAAAATAGACCTGCTTTGAGCTGGAAACCCTCAATTATCAGACCTGAGTGTTTTACTTATGAGTAAAAATGTAATTTCTAGAATTTAACAGAATGTTGTTACTAGAATGACATTTTTTAAAGGTAATGAAAGAAAAATCTGGTTATCAGCACATCAATCTACATAGTGTTGGTAAATGCAGCACTATGTAGAATTATCAGACCTGAGTGTTTTCCTCAGTAAAGGTAAAAGTGTTTGCTGTAATTTCTAGAATTTAACAGAATGTGGTTACTAGAATGGTATTTTTTCAAGGTAATGAAGGAAAAATCTGGTTATCAGCACATAAATCTACATAGTGTTGGTATATGCACAAGTTAATGGAGTTATGATGTATTAAAAAAGCATGTCAGGAACAAATACTCAAATAAAATAGTAATAGTAATCATAATAATCAAATAAAAATTCCCATTCTTCTCCTGAAAAAAAACCAAAGAAAACAGCCCCCCAAAACTCATAAATCATCATTTTTTAAAGAGCAAAACCATACAAACCACCTCTAGATCTCACTCCCCCTCACACACAATGCTCATCACTGTCATTTGCAGAGAACCTGATGAGATTTGTGCACCCACAAAGCAAAGAATCTATTTCCTGGCTGCTAAGAACTGAAGATAAATCATATTTTTAGGGGAAAAAAGCCACAAAGGAAGAACACCCATGAATGCCACAAGGAGATATTGATCTCTAGCAATTCCTAGTGCAGGTGCCACTGATTCCCAGCCAGGATCAGCTGGAGAACATGGATTTCTGGAGAATTTAGCAATACCATCTTTCTCATGAACAGCGCTTCTCTGTGTAAGAAAAGCTCCACTGTGGGATCACTTCTACTCACATGAAAAATTGGGAACCATTGGTATGTTTCCCTCGGTTTGCCATTGACAAAAGGAACGCTCTGTCATGTTTGAGAATAAAGTTTTCATCTGTTTGAAGAAAAAATATGTTTGTCAGATTTTCCCTGGTAAGGGAGGCAGGTTGTTTTCTTAGTAACTTATGGATGGCTCTAAGGAGAAATTCTGCTGCTGCTGGAGAAAGGGAACAGGATGGAGGAAAAACAACAAGCAGGTTGAAACAAGTCTCTTCAAATTACACTTGAGACAAAACTTTCGTTCTTAAAATGGTGCAGATACAGTGCAAACATTTCTAATTTCAAATAATTCATTATGAGTATATTCAATAAACATTAGGTAATGGATTTAAATCCTGAGTTATTTGGGTAAGAATGAGGTTGGCAGAATTATTGACATTCTAAAACAGGAATTAACATACATGATGCTGTTATTTACACTGCAGGTGGAAAGGTCAGGAGAAAAAGCTGATTATTTCCCTGCTATGGCACACTAAAAATGCCACCTCTACACTCAAAACTGGAAGTCTCAAAGCATAGAAGGGAAAAAAAAAACCTCTCTATATCTCAATCTAAGCATAAAAGACAAAACTGAACATGCATTTTATATTGCAGTGAATAAAGAGGAGTTCTGGTTGTACAGCAGAATATAAAACCAGATCATCTCCAGGTCCTTTCCAAAGATAAAAATACCAATTTGAATGTACAAAGCTTTTCATTTTTAGATCACATATCAAAACACAATCCTGCATATTTAGCACTCACCATGGGAAACAAACCCTGAGTAACTTTTAGTAAATGGATCTGTTCAAGCTAAAAACTAAAAACTTCAATAGTCCCACATCAAACTGTGTCTCTTTTTTAAGAGAAACTTAATTTCATGCATCTAACCACACCCAGAACCAGAGGCTGTAAATAAATATATTCACTATCTTAACATTTGAATATCAGTAACCACCTGGGTTTTTTTTAAGAAATAATTGTATGTCTTTAAACAAATAATTTAAAAACTCACCATTTGCCTTCCAACAGACTTTTACAGAGGTAATTGTACATTTATTTATCAATTCTTTGCAAGGAAAATGACTTGTGTAGCATATAAATAAAGTAAAAAATTAACCCTAAGCATACAAACCTTGAGTAGGGAAGGGGAGGAAAAGGGACATTAAGAAAAGAAGAAATCACTGTTTAGAGCTGGAATTATGTGGATTTTCTCTCAGAATAAGTCATTAACCCTCAGAAAGGTTAGACACAACTCTTTATTTCTCCAAGCAACACAGATATCCATCTACAAAGGGACTTAGCAGTTGTCTATAAATTTACTAGGGAGGGGACAAGGGAACAGAGTTTGAATTTGTGTTACTGAGCTTTTGTCTCTTACCTTTTCATTTTGCAAAAGACCACATTCTCTATAAACAAAAGAATATGTTGACAGTTTTAGGCAGGAAGATAGGAGTTTATTCATGAATAAAGTTGCCTAGCCTCCATGCTGAAAGTCATGTTTAACCAATTATGTTAGCCTTAATTAATTGTCAATTTAAGTTAAATATTAACAAAAAATTATCTGGAAGTCATGCACATAAAAGGAATTCTCATGCAACATTAGTTTCATGCAAAAAGGTGATCTATGAGTGAACCTGTTTTCATTAAGTAATTTGGGAATCAAGACTTGTTTATCTCAGGACTGAACAGAGAATCTGCAAAGACATATTTGCTCTTACCTTTGAAATAGCCACCATAAATAGATTCACCTCCTTTTCCATTACCTACAGATTAAAAGGCAGCAATTAAAACTTTTTGTTGAAAACTTTTTGTTTCATTTATACAAAAGTTGTGCAGAACATTCCACCAGCACTTGACTCTCAAAATAGGAGATTCCCTCTTCAGGCTCTTTTGGTCAGGACACAGTGAAAACAGCCATTTTGGTAAGGACAGGTATTTCAGGAAAGGAACAAACAATGCAGGAAAACATTCTGGAGACATTTCTACTCATTCAGTGCTTTATTATTATTTTAATCTTATTCAAACAGTTACATTCCTGTACCATCAGAATTGGTTGATGCCTCTACTGCAGAGCCACAAGTGAGAAGCAGTTCAGATCAGAGTCTGCATTTGAATTGTTTTAATAAGATGGAATATCATAAAACCCTCCAGTGAGGAGTTTTTAACACACTTTTCTAAACAAATATTATATCAGCTGAAATATTTTAGAACTTCAAAAATTAACAATAAAATGGGTGATCTATGCTATACCTCACACAAATGAAGGATTTTTATGGCACTGTAATACTTTTGTGGTGTTTTCTGAATTTATGAACACAAAAATGATAACATTTCAAACTTGGCAGTTTTAAAATCCCATTTTACCTTCACTGAAGTCCCCACCCTGAATCATGAAGTTTTTAACCACACGATGGAATGTGGTGCCTTTGTAGCACAGCTTCTTCCCAGTTGTTTTGCCAATTCCTTTTTCACCTGCAAGAAGGGGAAACAAAAAGAATCCACAGACTGCCACTGCACAAATCCCAAGGGTTTCCCTCCCTAGTTCTAATGGACATGGCAGCCATAATTAAAAGGTATCACAGTCCTACCTGATGCCTTTTCACCACCCAGAAGGGGATCTTTACAAGGGAACTCTGAGGTGAAAATTAAGTTGTTTCTTAAAAAATTTTCCTCTCCCCTTCAAGAAGGAGTGTGTAAATCTATTCAGGATGATTTATAAAAAAACAAGAGGTCAGGATAATGGTGGGTTAACTATTTTCTGTGGGTACAGCTACACTCCTATGCAGGTCACAGTGTCCTTTGTAAACCACTCTCACATCTGGATGTGCCAGATGATTCCCAGCAGAAAAGCCAGGAAAGCAAGTTTCAACTCAGTTTCAATGTGACCCACACTTGGAAAAGAGGGACTGAGCTACTCCAAGCTTCCACACCTTCCCCAAGCCTTGCACAGTGTCTGCACACCCCTTTACAGCAGCTGCAGATCAGGTGGGCTGGAGGTTTTTGAGTTGCTGATCCCAAAACCTCAACTTTTGTTTGTATTTCTTCCAAAATTCAGAAGAGAAGCTGCCCTGGGCTTGTTGGTGAGGTGATAATGACAGGCAGGGTGGGGTTCTGGGCAGCAGGTCCATGAGGGATTTGTGCTGCTCAAGAGACACTGACTGGAGCTTCCCAGAGTGGGGGAGCTGGCAGAATGTGCCAATTAACAGGTAAAAGTTATAATAATAATAACATTATATACTGTGGAACAGTTAAAGCCCCACATTATCCACATGTACAGGAGATGCAGTGTACTGAAACATGAATTAACAGAATGAATAACAGGCCAAATAACCCAAAGTTCAGTTTCACACCATCACTGGTTCTGGAATAGGTATTTGACATTTCACCAAACATTCTGCACCCTCAGAAATGCAACACTCCCCTGCTGCCATCTCTTACTGTGCCACCCCAATCATCCCAAATTTGCCATTCCAAGCCCAGCACTGCCAGGATAAGGGCACTTTGTGGCACAAAACCCACTCAGGGCACTGCTGTTTATCATCCCTCGCTCATGGAATATTTATTTATTAGTTATTTACCTGCCTCTCCACACCCATAATCCCAATCCACACCTCCTCCCACCCTATTTTTGATTTCCACATGAGTTATGCAAGCAAAGCTGTTTCTGACAGGGATGGACACACTCCTCCCCTCTTTGTGCAGCACTGAAAACCTTCCTCAAACACCACCATGGAATATCTGCCTGCATGTTTGGCCATGCCTCAGGATGTCCCTCAGGGCCATGGAAAATGCCCTCAGAGATGGGATCCTGCAGGGCACTGAGCTGGAACAGTCACAGAACATCACCAGGGCTGCCTCTGCTGCACACCCACAAGTGAGAAGCAGCTCAGAATGGAGTTTGCACTTGAATTGTTTTAATAAGATGGAATCTCATAAAACCCTCCAGTGAGAAGTTTTTACACACTTTTCTAAACAAATATTACATCAGTAGAAACACTTTAGAACTTCAAAAACTAACAATGAAATGGGTGATCTATGCTACACTTCACACAAATGAAGGATTTTTATGGCACTGTGTAGCCATGATATTTTCTGAAAAATCCTTTCCTTAGGATTTTTCCTCCTGAGAAGCTGAGAGGCCTCAGGAACAAAATGTAAACATTGATTATCTGCTGCTGTGGAATGCAACAGGTGCATCTGGGATTGGGCTCATGTGGTTGTTTCTAATTAATGGCCAATCACAGTCAGCTAGCTTGGACAGAGAGCTGAGCCACAAACCTTTGTTATCATTCTTTTTCTATTCTTAGCCAGCCTTCTGATGAAATCCTTTCTTCTATTCTTTTAATACAGTTTTAGTGTAATATGTATCATAAAATAATAAATCAGCCTTGTGAAACATGGAGTCAGATCCTCGTCTCTTCCCTCATCCAAGAACCCCTGTGAACACGGTCACACACACTGTAATACTCTCATGGTATTTTCTGAATTATATATTATGAACACATAAATAACATTTCTGTTCCTTTTAAAACTGAAAATTAAAGCTCTTAAACAGAGCTGGAGGTGAGCTGGGAGCTTTGGCAGTGGCCAGAATCCCAATCCCTCTTACCCCCATTTAGAGCAGTGCCAGTGCTTTCCCTTCCCAGCCAGGTAAAAGCCACAGCAGTTGTTCCCCTGGCAGGGGCTGAGCACCTGCTGAGCTCAGACACCCTCACACAGCCCCAACACTGCTCTGAGCTCAGACACCCTCACACACCCTCACACACCCCCAACACTCTGCTCTGAGCTCAGACACTCTCACACACCCTCACACACCCCCAACACTCTGCTCTGAGCTCAGACACCCTCACACACCCCCAACACTCTGCTCTGAGCTCACACACCCCCAACACTGCTCTGAGCTCAGACACCCTCACACACCCCCACCCAACATTCTGCTCTGAGCTCAGACACCCTCACACACCCTCACACACCCCCAACACTCTGCTCTGAGTTCAGACACCCTCACACACCCCCAACACTCTGCTCTGAGCTCAGACACCCTCACACACCCCCAACACTCTGCTCTGAGCTCAGACACCCTCACACACCCTCACACACCCCCAACACTCTGCTCTGAGCTCACACACCCTCACACACCCTCACACAGCCCCAACACTCTGCTCTGAGCTCAGACACCCTCACACACCCTCACACACCCCCAACACTCTGCTCTGAGCTCAGCTCCTCTTCTGCTCCAGGCCAAACACCAGCCTTGCTCTTTCTGCTCCAGACATGCATGAATTTTGGCAGGAGAAGAAGAATCCTTGTCTTTGAGCCCATCCTGCCTAAGCAGCTCTTTCCATGGCCTTCAAAGCCCTTGGCAGTGGGATGGCAGAGGGGAACTGGCTGCCCTGGCAGCACCTGGAGTGGCAGCTCAGTGTGAATTGGGTGCCAAGTGGTGCCACTTTGAGATCAGAAGGGAATCAGCTCCTGACAAACACCACAGCACGTGGGCCCAGCCTTGTTCCATAGGTGGGCACATCTGCAAGGCCAGCTGCTGGAATTGAAAAAGGACATTTCCAAATCTGCTTCTGACAGCAATGCCAGGCTCACTCTGTCCTCCTCCACCTGCCAAAAACAGCCTGGCTTGATGATGGCTTTGTGCAGATTCTGTGGTCCAGAATGGGAGAGCATCCCCTGTCCACTGTAATTCACCTCCTCAGGTGGGCACAGGCCTTGCAGATGGCTGGGGTTTGTACTTGGATAAACAAATCATTATTAACAATAAAATCCACTATCAATTAAAATTCCACTATCAATTAAAAATCCACTATCAATTAAAAACCCATCAATTAAAAAAAACCCATTAATAAAAAAAACCCCATCCATTAAAAAAACCCATCAATTAAAAAAACACCTATCAATAAAAAAACCCCTATCAATTAAAAACCTCCTGTCAATAAAAAAACCCCTATCAATAACAGCCCCCCTCAATAAAACCCCCATCAATTAAAAAAAACCCTTATCAATAAAAAAAACCCTTATCAATAAAAAGCCCCCATCAATTAAAAACCCCCCATAAATTAAAAACCCCCATCCATAAAAAACCCCCATCCATAAAATCCCCTATCAATAAAAAACCCCCTTATCAATAAAAAACCCCCTTATCAATAAAAAACACCCTTATCAATAAAAAACCCCCATCAATTAAAAAATCCCCATCCATAAAAAACCCCCCATCCATAAAAAACCCCATCAATAAAAAACCCCATCAATAAAAACCCCCTTATCAATAAAAACCCCCCATCAATAAAAAAACCCCATCAATAAAAAAATCCCATCAATAAAAACCCCCTATCAATTAAAAACCCCCATCAATTAAAAACACTACTTATTATTAATTTAAAACTTATTCAAAGAATTACATTCCTGCACCCACAGAACATCACCAGTGTTGCCTCTACTGCAGACCCAGAAGTGAAAAGCAAACGTATGCTCCCAAATGTATGAAATCTTTAAAAAATACATAATTAATAAAGAAAAATTGGTATTTCTGCAGGTTGTAGTAATAATAATAATAAAATAATAATATTTTATAAAATAATAATAAATAATAATAATAAAATAATAATAATAAAAATAAAATAATAATAAAAATAATCCATAGAAGCCTCACTGTTGGGCAGAAGATGAAAGAAGACATTCATAACTGCCAATAAAATCACTATCAATATAATTATTAACATTAAAAATGTTATTTATTAACAATAAAAATCTGAAATATCAGCTACATACCCGAGCACAAGCAGAGAAAGTTCTTACAAGTCTTTGGACAAATGTCTGAGAAGAGCTGAAACATAATTCGACCAACTAGAAAATAATTAAAAAAATAATTAGTTATAGAACTGTGTGGAATAAGAAAATCTGCATGTAAATCAATCTGTATGTTCTAAAATTGTAATTTTCTGAGAAAAGGTTACTTTATCAAGCAGAATAAGAAATATCTGAGGTATGCATATATTAGAATACACAGCAAGAAAGAAGAATAACAGAATAATAAAAAATAGATAATAAGTACTTAAATTCCATCCAATTTCTCAGAAGACCTGGAGGTTCCATTGTGATTTGAACCTGGAAAGCCAAGCTGATTTACTAAAATACTTGAATCATGTCAGATCTTTTCCATTTTGCAAATGATTTCCCACAAACACAGGTCCTCAGGGAGCTGCAGCAATTCCCTCCCCAATTACTGTGTTTCTCCAAATCCATTAATGATCACACTTGCACTCTTCTCCCTGTGATCATTACCACAAACTCCAACTGCCTGAGCTCCACTGGTGCTGAGGATTTCAGCTGCACTGCCACTCCTGGCCTAAAATCCTTCCCTTCAAAAAAACCCAGCTGGATCAAACAGAGATGAAAGGCAGGCAGGAATAATGCTCCACTTGCCAGATATTGTCAGCTAAATATTTTCTCTTTGCTGCTGGTGGTAGTTGTGTTATGGACCTTCCAAATCTATTAAAATACTGCTGAAAAGTGGTTGGATATAAAGAAAACTGTTTTTAAAATTGATTTACATTTTCTATTTTATTTTCCAAGATAGCGGGATGTGAAGTACTAAAAAAATTCATGACAAACTGCTCCCAAATGTATGAAATCTTTAAAAAATACATAATTAATAAAGGAAAAATTGGTATGGAAAAATAATCCATAGCAGCCTCAGTGTTGGGCAGAATTACAAGGAGACCAGCAATCATCTGGCAATGAGCACTACACTCTAGTGGTGCACACTGGTAAGACTTCATTTTAAAAAGTAACAACTCCAGGAATAAATTCTCTTTCCTTAAAAAAAAAAAAAGTTCAAATGTATTTCATTCAATACTTAAAAAAAAAATAAAATTGAGAGGATTCTAAGAAACTGTATTCAATTTTAAGGCTCTGTCCAAATATATGCAATTATAAGATGGTGAATTGTTGGTTCAGAAAGGAAGAAATAAAATAACAGCATCAGTACTTGATAATCTTAGATAAAAATTCAAGATGCCTTGAGCTGTTGAAAGGTCTGAATCTCATTAGGTGCAGCAAGAATGTTCTCTGAGCATTCATCACCACAGCAGGAAAATGAAAAGGAAACTGAAATGAAAATGAAAATGAAAAGGGAAGGGAGGGTGTCCAAAGAATGAAGAAATAGAGAATATTCAAAGACCCCCCATCAAACAGCACTTCTGTAAGCAGCACTGGGACACAAGGGCTGTTTGCAGGTGAAGAGAGCACTGGGCTGTGAGGGTTGAGCACTCCTACAAGGAACACACCAGCCAGCCCAGCTCAGCTGAACAGTTCCCAGTTTCCATCCTGGCCCAGGAATTCAGGAGAACACAAATCCCACTCCCACTGCTCTGTGCACAAAGTGAGCAGTGACCGAGTCACGGAGCTGCAGAGCCACCTGAGCCTGGAGAGAGTCGTGGGAGAGACCCCAAAATGGTTTGGGGTGGGAAGGACCTGGAAATTCATCCAGTCCCAGCTCTGCTGCCATGGCAGGGACACTTCCACTGTCCCAGACTGCTCCAGGGACACCTCCACTGTCCCAGCTCCCTCCAGGGACACTCCCACTGTCCCAGACTGCTCCAGGGACACCTCCACTGTCCCAGCTCCCTCCAGGGACACTTCCACTGTCCCAGCTGCTCCAGGGACACCTCCACTGTCCCAGGCTGCTCCAGGGACACCTCCACTGTCCCAGCTCCCTCCAGGGACACTTCCACTGTCCCAGCTCCCTCCAGGGACACTCCCACTGTCCCAGCTCCCTCCAGGGACACCTCCACTGTCCCAGCTCCTCCAGGGACACTTCCACTGTCCCAGCTCCTCCAGGGACACCTCCACTGTCCCAGGCTCCTCCAGGGACACTTCCACTGTCCCAGCTGCTCCAGGGACACTCCCACTGTCCCAGTTTGCTCCCAGCCCTGTCCAACCTGGCCTTGGACACTCCTAGGGATCCAGGGGCAGTCACAGCTTCTCTGGGCACCCTGTGCCAGGGCTCAGCACCCTCACAGGGAGGAATTTCTACCTAATATCTCATGTAAACCCATCCTCCTTCAGCTGAACACCTTGTCCCACTGCTCCATCCCCATGTGAGTCCCCCTCCAGCTCTCCTGGAGCCCCTCCAGCTCCTGGAAGGTCTCCCTGGAGCCTCCTCCTCTCCAGGCTGAACAGCCCAACTCTGTCTCTGCAGGAGGATTCCTCCTGCACTCAGTGTGAAGTCACACAGGACACTTTCCAGGGACAGAGCTGGCACTGCCCCCATTCTGCTCTCAGCCCAGTGCCAAGGAACTGAGGGCTGTCAGTCCCTGCAGCCTCCAGAAGGGACTGGTGCTCTGAGGCATAAATTGCAGAAGGATTTTGCTGCAAACCCAGCACATTTAGCACCAGCAGACACCACTCTCTGATGTTCCTGCAGATGACAAGGCAGAAGATGGAAGGAGACATTCATAACTTCCAGCAGTATTTTTCACCAGTGCTTTGTCAATAACAAATCTGCCAGGTGCTCATAAAATCACAGAATGATCTCTGCTGGAAGGGACCTTAAATCATCCAGTTCCATGTGCAGGGACACCTTGCACTAGATCAGGTTACTCCATGCCCATCCAGCCTGATCCCTTAATCCTACAAATTGTAATGCACACCCAGCCAAGATCCAAGGATGACAGATCCAGTTTAGGAGATGAGGGCTGGATAAAACCTGCAGCAGCCACAGCAAATGCTGCTCCTGAGACACAAACCTCACACTGGGAATCCATCTGCTGGGTTACTGCCTGCATTTCACTGCAACTGCATGAGCACCATTAGCACTGAGAGCTTGTGTTCTCCACTGACAAACAGGCAATGAAATGTGCCAGAGAAAGATCAAACTCATTTTCACACCTCGGGCAAAGATGCAGAAAGAACAGCTGCTAATCAAAAAAAAAATACAAGTGTGGAGAGTTTGGTTTAAGCATGGCTTAAAGAAAAAGGCTATGAAGGCATACAGTTGAGAGAAAAGTAAAAGGTAGTTGTAAAAGCAGTTTTTAAAGCAGTTCTCAGGCTTGATTCTAGAAACAATTAGGCTCTTTTAAGCATTACTTTATAAACAATAAAGTTTTCAGTCTTCTCACAACAAGTAAAACTCTCTCTGAGAAAAGACAGCTCAGTAAGAACAGATATAGAAATTTTAAGAATTTTTCATATCACAGTAAAAACGCTAGTTCTGTTTTTAATAAACAATTATAAATATTGTAAAACAAAAGGAGTGGTTAGAGTTTTCTCTGTTAGCTTATCGTGAGCTTAGATTTTGCAATATGCATGAAGTTAATTAACACTGTTATATAAAGTAGCTAATCAATCAATAAATTAGAGTTCAATACATCACCAAAATAGTTGTCTCCCTTCACTTCAATATACAAGTATGTATGATTAGCACCTACAAATCTTTCTCTTGTCTCATCTCTCATCAAAAAAAAAGAGAAAAATCTCATTTTAAACTTGGAACTGAGGTACATGCTGATATAACACAGATAAAAAAAGCCCTTGAGATGCTGTTATTTCCCCAGATTTAGACACCTCTCCTCTGAGATGATCCATTCAGTGCAGACAATTTCAGTGCTTTCTTCAGCTTCATTTCACAGAATCACAGAATTTCTAGGCTGGAAGAGACCTATAAGATCATCAAGTCCAGCCCATGTTCTAACTGTTCAACTAGATCATGGCAGCAAGTGCCACATCCAGTCTTTTTCTGAATTCTTCAAGGGATGATGACTCCACCACCTCACTGGGTAAATGATTCCAGTATCTGACCACTCTTTCTGTGAAATATTTCCTTCTTAATTCTAACTTACATCTCGCTTGACACAGCTTGAGACTGTGTCCTCTTGTTCTATCTGTTGTCGCCCGGAGAAAGAGACCGACCCCCAGCTCAGCACAGGCACCCTTCAGGAGAGACTGACCCCAGCTCAGCACAGACACCCTTCAGGAGAGACTGACCCCAGCTCACCACAGCCACCCTTCAGGAGAGGCCGACCCCCAGCTCAGCACAGCCACCCTTCAGGAGAGACTGACCCCAGCTCAGCATGGCCACCCTTCAGGAGAGACTGACCCCAGCTCAGCATGGCCACCCTTCAGGAGAGACCGACCCCAGCTCAGCACAGGCACCCTTCAGGAGAGACCGACCCCAGCTCAGCACAGCCACCCTTCAGGACAGACCGACCCCAGCTCAGCACAGCCACCCTTCAGGACAGACCGACCCCAGCTCAGCACAGACACCCTTCAGGAAGTTGTAGAGAGCGATGAGGTCGCCCCTGAGTCTCCTTTTCTCCAGGCTGAACAACCCCAGCTCCCTCAGTCGTTCCTCACACAGCTTGTGCTCCAAGCCCCTCACCAGTCTCGTTGCCCTCTTCTGGACACGCTCAAGTAACTCGATGTCCCTCCTAAAGTGAGGGGCCCAGAACCGTCGGTTTCTCGGCTGTTTTAATGACCTGGAAAGGCCCGGGGTGGCCTTGGGCAGCCCGCACTTCAAAGGACGAGAAGAGACTTCTGATCTTTTCTCGGTCTCGGTGTTTATTAATTGTTTATCTAAAAGATTTTCTCTCGGCCCGACAGAGGTCTGCACAGCAGCCAGCCATGGGCACACTGAGAGCCCCCGGGGTGGTCACCTATCTTTATACTCAAAATTACGTATACAATATTTATCATTTTTCCCCAATACCTTCTACCCTTATTGACCAGTGCACTTTTAGTAATAACCAATCCCAAAGTGCCAACATCACCACAGAAGATGGAGGCCAAGAAGAAGTAGAAGAAGAACAGGACATGCCCCAATTCCTCCATCTTACTTCTTTAGACCCCCCTGTACAGAAATCCTAAACCCTGTGTTCACACTCTAATTAACCCATCCCTTCACCATTCACCCAGTGAAATCCTTCCATCCTCATACAGGTGTCGTCTCCCGTGCAGGATCAAAGTCCAGCCACCAGACACTTCTGGCAACATTCCAGGACTCCCGAGCCCCCCAAGGGTGGTCTCGGCCACTCTGCACCTCAGTCCTGAGGTGCTGAGATCCCACACAGAACTGGATGCAATACTCCAGGTGAGGCCTCACTAGTGCCGAGTACAGGGGCAGAATGACCTCCCTGCTCCTGCTGGCCACTCCATTCCTGACACTGGCCAGGATGGCATTGGCCCTCTTGGCCACCTGGGCACACTGCTGGCTCACATTCAATCGACTGTCACCAGCACCCCCAGGTCCCTTTCCACCTGGGCACTGTCCAGCCACTCCGTCCCCAGCTTGTATCGGTGCAGGGGTTATTGTGGCCGAAGTGCAGGACTCGGCACTTGGACTTACTGAAGTTTTTGCACTTATTTCCCCATGCAAAGGTTCAGTGATGTGATCAGGGAACAAGCTCTCGGTGACTAACCACAAGATTTGCACAGTAAATTAAAATAAACAAACAAAAATCGCTACAAAGTCAGGCCAGTCAGCAAAGCTGCTCACAAACCTACCCAGAGCCCTCAGCTGGATTTAACCAAGAAATGACAGCACAGACACCCCAACTCCAGGCTAAATTAAAATCTGCTGGGATTGCACTTGCCCATTATTTATGAAACAATAATTTGATAAAAGTATTATTTGCAAGCAGGCTTTGAACTTATTTTTTAAAGAATCGGAGTAAGTGGTGAAAGAAATCTGTGCATTATTTAAGTGATGCATTTATTAAGTGATGCCTGTATAAAATCTGTTTGGAAATGTGATGAAGTGCTCTCTGCAGCTAATGAGCTGCACCAATTAGAGAAACCAGAAGGCAAAATGAGCAAGAATAATCCAATTTCAGAACTCTGTCTTCAAACTAAAAGATGATTTTTTTTCTTTTGTTTTTGAACTCCCTAACAATTTTCTAGCTGAGGAAGAGTTAGTACTTGATTCTAATTAATCAGGGTAGGAATGTCCATGCTATACTGCAATAAGGGCTCCTGCTAGCAAAGTTTATTAAAATAATCATTGATTTCAAATATTTATTGTTTCAAAGGTAAATCCTCTCATTTAGCTGCTTAACCTTTTGGAAAAAAACCCCTTTGGAGGCAAACACACATTGTTTCAAGTTATTTTCCAAGTAATGGGAAGTGGTTTGCTACATTTTATTACGTTTGAACCCACAGGTATTGAGTTCAGCTACAAACTCCCAAAACAAACCTGGTTTTTCAAAACTGCATCTACTGGATTTTATCATCTTTTCTCAATTTCTGAAGAGTGAACCAAAGCAGAGGTATTTTGGCAGCCTATCAGCAGGAATATCCTGCTGAAGGAGAAAGAAGGGATTCCAGGCAGGGAGACAATGATGCACAGCCCAAAGGCTCAGACACATTTGCATACAAGTTCCAATAACAGCTCACTAAAAGGACTCGATTTCAATTTTATTAATTTGTTTATCCCTAAATCTGTCAATGCTAAAGCATATGAATTTAAAAAAAAAAAAACTGCTTCAAAGTAGAAACGTGGCTCCAGTTTTCAAGGAAATAAAACCTTAGTGTGGAACAAGAATGGGTTTTATTTAAAATTTAAAATATGAGTTTGAAGAATGGATGCCCTGCTGCCCTGAGCAGGGATGTGCAGCCCTGGCACATGAACACTTTGCTAACACCTCCATGCCCCAGCTGCACTCTTTGCAAGGAAAAGCTCAAGGGCCCAAAGGCTCACACACATTTGCATACAAGTTCCAATAACAGCTCACTAAAAGGACTTTATTTCAATTTTATTAATTTGTTTATCCCTAAATCTGTCAATGCTAAAGCATATGAATTTAAAAAAAAAAAAACTGCTTCAAAGTAGAAATGTGGCTCCAGTTTTCAAGGAAATAAAACCTTAGTGTGGAACAAGAATGGATTTGATTTAAAATTTAAAATATGAGTTTGAAGAATGGATCATCCCTGAGCAGGGATGTGCAGCCCTGGCACATGAACACTTTGCTAACACCTCCATGCCCCAGCTGCACTCTTGGCAAGGAAAAGCTCCATAAACTTCTCTCTAAGCCCATTCTTCACAAACACCACCTGAAATTCCCTCCATCTTCCACACAAAACCAAACTTATTTCAGTCCTGCACACACCAAACAGTTGTGGGCTCAGTTCCCAGGAATATGGAAGTGAGAGGCTGCACTTGGCCTCCTGGACAAGAGACTGAGCAATTTTTCTTTTATTGACTGCTCCAACTTGTTCCAGACCTCAGGGTGAGACTTCAGGGTGTTTCATCCTGCACTGACAATTCCACATGGTTATTCTGAATAATTTTTTTATTGAATCAATTCCTTTCAAATGTCCATTTTCCACCCCTGAGAAATGTTTTCTCCATATGGGATCCCCTTGGCTCCTGCTGTCCCACACACAGTGGCTTCATGGACAGCCAAAGTTCTGGCTTCTATTTTCTGCAAATATACAAATTTTTCCCTTCTAAAGACTAAAAGTTAACATGAAGCCAGTTGAGAACAGTTTCTGTCTTTAGGAATTTAACAAAAACCCCACAAAGCATCACTGGGTCTATTACTGGAGGCACAAGAGAATGATTTTTGCAAGGTTGCTCCTTTCACATAAATTCATAGCAGCTGAAATCCCAAAATACATCAAACTTCAGGCTAAAGTGAGCAGAAAGAGAGAAGTAAGGAAAGACCAGACTGTTCTGGGAAGGGACACATCCCAGGAATGAAAGAAAATGAAGTGGAACAAATCAATGAGCCAGGGGTCAAACAGTAACAGAAGACAGGAGGAAAAAAAAAAAAAAGATAAATTATTCTATGAATAAGAATGAAACAAAGCAAAACTGAGAAATTTACCAAACTTCATGATGGATGAAACCAGTCAGGGGGTGGGAAAAAAACTTTGGATGGTCACAGGAGCTGCTGGAGCAGCAGACTGCATCTGTGACATCCTGGTGGGACATCTGTTCCAATTACCACAGTACCTGAATTCTGCAGCTCCACACAGATTTTGCCTCACCCAGTAAAGACAGAATTATTTAAACATGCATCTGCTGCCATCCCAAAATTCTTGGAATACTGTGAGCACTTCAATCCTGTGTGCACATTCAAAATCCACTGGTGGGGGGCTCAAAAGAAAGGAGCAGCACTATTTGTGCCAGCATCAAAAGAAATGCTTCTTCCTGATTTGTTTTCCATTTGCCCTTTAAAAATTATGAGCCACAACCTGCATTCATTACAAAAATGCTGAACAGGCAACTTATTTAAAAGCAGACTAAATTTAGCTCTAAAAACCACCAAGCCAACAAAGTTTGCCCCACTGTGAGAGGCAAGTACAAGCTGGCACTGAGCTTCATTCCAAGGTTCTGCAGCTGTAATGAAATAAGGACACAAAAGCTGTAACAAAGCTTCTGGAAACAGCCAGGGCAGAGCTGCACTCCTGCACTCTCCAAGGGATCTTGTGAGAGTAAAACTGAGCTGGCTTTGGATTGCTGCAGGTATCCTGGCACAGCCTGCCAGGGCACAGCCCAGGCTTGGCAGCTGCGTGGGGGGAATGGCTCTGGGCTGGCAGAGTGTGAAAAAGGAGAGTTTTGTGTTCTGCAGGCACAAGGATGCACACAGTGCTGCAAGGGGCACATCCCCTTCTCCCTGCATGCTGTGGGGATGTTGGTTCAGCTTTTCAGGGCACACAAGGAGGGGCAAGGCCTTTTGTCTTGGCTGGCAACAAAATGCAGGGCTGTTCTGCTGCCCACTCCTCCTGAAATGCAATAAGCTTTTTTATCAGCTTTTTTACTGAAGTCAAAATAAGCAAAATGCTCGTTTGGATGAACATTTGAACAAATAAAAAGTGATGCATTTCACCACTCCTCCTGAAATGCAAAAAGCCTTTTTATCAGTTTATTTACTGAAGTCAAAATAAGCAAAATGTTCGTTTGGAAATCTGCTGGCAGTGGAAAAGTTAAAATGAATCCCTCACTAGTGCCAGCAGGAGAGCACATCTCTCAGAGTTAGTGCTTGGTGTCATCTGGAAGCTCTGATTTACCACTTGACTCAGCTTTTGAAGGTCATCTTAAAGCTAAGAGAGCAACATTTAAGCTTTTTAAATATATCCTTAAATCCTGAGCCAGAGTTGCATGGTGAATTGATAAACAGGCACCAGAATAAAGCAGCATGAGCAGACAGCACACAAGTCCCAGCACTGATTTTACAAACTGGCATTTTCCCTGCAAAAACCCAAGCCATGAGTCAGGTGGAATGAACACCAGCAGGGCTCCAAGTCTGATGTGCAGCTGGGAGATTCTTGCTATTTTCAAAAGCAAATAAATGCAGGCAGACACAACGAGAGCCAAAGCCCTGGGTCTGCTCCAGGTGAGCCCAGCTCTGCAGCACCAGGAACAGCAAGGCTGCAGCTCCTCCCTGCCAGCTCCATCAGCCACCAAAGCCAAATCCATTTTCACTGGGGATGAACGGCTCAAGGCTGAGGAGGGGACGAGGCAGGAGGAGAGATCATGAAATGGGAGCAGCAACCTGTGCAGGGAGAGCAGAGAGAACAGCACGGGGAGGGAGCCTTCACATGGAGTCAGAACAAAAAAAAAAAAAAGCAAACAAACCCACACCAAACCTAAAAAGATTAACAGCAAATGAGATTGAGCAGGAATTGTCTTTGCTCTAAATCAATCCCATCAAGCTACCATGCCTAAGTGGAAACCCGCCCAACCTGAAACAGCTTTAGTTGTCTCATTCCATAGTAAATTCCACCTGAAATTAAAGCAACAGATCACATTAAAACTCCATTTACATCCTCACTTATCTCCTCACTGGAAGTGTTCAGAAACCACAGTGCCAATCAAAATAACTCAGAGAGGAGTTCCAACAGCAACAGATTTGTAGATATGCCCTATCAGGTCTCTGAAGTTAGAACAGAGCCTCTCTTCTGAAACTGTGGTGGAAATAAAACACTGAAAGGGTTTCAGTTGCATCTGAATGAGGCTGAAATTCACGTCTGAGATATAAGCTCTTAATTCAAAGGTTTTCAGAGAAACATTGAAGCAGAAAATGAAAGTGAAAGCCTAATGAAGCCGTCACATACATTCATTTTTCTAGAGACAAGTGGTAGCAAGATAAAGCACGGAGTATGTGTGAGACAACTAATATGCATTGATAAATGCTCGTTCAAAGAGATGGGTGAGAAAATCTCCACTCCCATCTTAACGGAGAGGGGGAAAACCCAAGAGGGAACCAAGCTGCTGCTCAGCATTAAAACTCACAGCCCACTGCTTCTGGGCATTACACTTGTATAGGGAAAATATGAGTTAAAAGATGGATTTATTTTAATTATTGGATTTTTTTTTAACAGTAACAGGCCAGCTGGTGAGGTGTTCTGTGCTTCTATGATTAAATGTTCGGTTCTTCCTTTACATTCAGAAGACGCATTTTGAGCAGGACAAGGAAAGATTTAGCCCAGATGACCTCCTAAGTTCCTTCCCAGTTCTAATTACTGCATCATTAAAAATACTTATAGGAGTAAATACCCAGTCTCTGCTCAGTCTGCCCTGATTTTCCACAGTTTACAGAAGTGGCATAACAAAGATGTAATAGAAAATATATAATACATCACCAGACGGCTTTTTACCTTCAGAACAGCGTCTCTCAGCCCTGCCGAACCTTTATATTCACGCGTGCAAATAAAAATCGATCTCAAGGGGCAACGAGGAGCATCCAGCACCCCAGAAAACAGCCGAAGTTATTAAAAAGTAACTCAGAAATAACGCATCAATGGCCAAAGTCGCTGCTAGCGGCTTGGGCCCATGATGCAGGCAAGCCCGTGATTTAAAAGCCCCTTTAAAAGCCTTACCTGGCTCCCTGTTGATCTCTATCTCGAAGAAGCACTGGGGCCGGTCCTGCACCCCCATGGCCGCCCCTCGGCCTCGCCACCTGGACACAAAGCACAGAAGGAGCCCCCGCAGTCCCTCCCTCCGTCCGTCCGTCCGTCCCTCCCTCCTCACCCAGGGCTTCAATTACAGCGGGGCGGCTCCGCCTCAGCCCCGACCCCGGCGGCGGGGGAAACTCGCTCTGAGGGGAAGCGGTTCCTGCCGCGAACGCGCAGCCGGGCTCGGCGCCGTCAGCGCGGCCCATCCCCTCCTCCTCCCCCTCCCAGCCGCTTCCCAGCCCGCCCCATCGCTCCCTTCTCCCGGGGTTTTACCTGGCGGCTCCGGCGCTTTGTCCCCTCACGGCGCGGCCCCCTCAACCCCCGCTGCCTCCCCGCCCCGCCGCCAGGCGGCGCCGCCGCCCCCGGCCGCCATTACCCGCCCGGCCTCAATGGCCGCGCCAGGCCACGCCCCCCGCTCGCCCTGCCCGCCGCGCTTTCCCGCCCTCTGCGTGCGGGGCCGGGGGGCGGTGCCGTGAGGGACCTCCCCCGTGCCGCGTTGGAAATGATGAATGTTTAATTAATTAATAATAATAATAGTGTGAAAAATAAATCCAGCTCTTAATTGATGCTTTGCCGGGGTGGGTGGGAAAGGGAGTGGCGCCGTGAGGGGAAGAGGGCTTCGCTCCTTGCTAGACATGGCGTGAGCGAGCTTCTCCGCTGCCGCGTTTAAAACGATGAATGTTAAAAAAAAAAAAAAAAAAAAAAAACCAAAAATCCAACTCATCCAACTCTTAACTCATGCTTTCCTCCTGTGGGAAGTGTAATTGCCTGTAAGTGAGTTTGAATCCTGGAAGTAGCGGCTCGATTCCCTCCGGTGTTTTCCCCTCTCTATACAAATGGGAATGGGAATTTGCTTGCCCACCTCTTTGAACGCGGCTCGGGGAGCACAAAGGGGCTTTACAGAATACATAACGAGAATAAATAGCATCATAAATAAGCTTTGCAGAATAAATACAGTGAATAAATAACAGAATAAATAACCTTTACAGAATAAATAACCCCCCATGGTGGGGGTATCTCACTGCCCTGACCCCTCACTCTTATGGCCGTGCTCAGGGGTCCCTCCCAGTTCTTTCACCTCTTCAATTTCACATTTAATTTCACAACTCTCTACAAAAGAAAAATATTTTTGCGAGTATAAATAAGCCCTCAGAAGATTATGGATGGAAAATGATTGCTGCAATGAAGTCCTGATTCCCCCTCAGGATGAGAACCTGGCTGCTGCCAGCCTGGGGTCATCCTGCTTCTTGCTCAGCCTCAGTCTTAAAAACTAAAAATAATTTAAACCAAATTTATTTTAATGATTGCAGCAGGCCATAGGTTATTTATTCTGCGTCGTGGATGTTGGACCATGCTGGAGTGTGGAAGTGGCAACGAGAAATTGAAGTGTCAAACTGTTGAGGAAGGAGTGTTAAAACTGTAAATCCTCAGCTCAACACATCCTTCAGGCAAAATTACTTCACACCAAGGATATTCAGAAGCTTAAACTACTTTAGTTTATTAATTTAATTTATATAAATCCTCTTGTAACAGTACTTGTAGTAACTGCAGAAAGAAGTTTTGTTTCTTTCCAAGCAGGAAGGACATTTAGTCCTCAGCACTCAAAAAACAAATTATTTCCAATGTTTCCCAAAAGTTGTACAAACCAGAACTCTGCAGTAATTTTACCTGGCAGCAGTATCTGCAATTATGTCCTTGTCTGAGGAGAAATTCAGAGGTTTTAGATGAAAAAAAAAACCCTGCTGAGAATAAAGTAGCAACGCTGAAATCAGAGGATGTTTTAGCAGTTGGGAATGCAGCAAAGTGGGATTGTTTTAGATGTAATTTATCTATAGTTTAATGGTTGCTGTCACGATAGTGTATGAGGATCTCTTGAAGTTTTAACAACCAGATTCTGTCATTCTTTATTAGGTCTAATAAGACATGATTGTGCAAGTGGTCCCTCAGGAATCCTGTCACTGGAGTTGTCACGCTGGTTTGCTGGTCCTTGGGGGGACACTTACAGGATAAGCTGTCAAAAAATGTGAAATAAAAAAAAAAGGAGCAAATCTGGCCCTCAATTATTTGGCTGTGAAATGCTCTCATAAAGTAGAAGGGTGTTATTTGCCTCACTTTTCTGTGGTAGGTGAGAAACAAAGCTACTGAGGGGTTGAGTTGCAGGAGGTCTGCAGGAATTCCTTGCCAGAATTAAAATCTGAAAGCACATCTCCTTGATTTCCTTAATCTTCAAATAGATTCTTGATTCCCTTTCACCTGCAGTTTCTTGCTTGTCTGTCCTCATGAATGAACTAGCTAGAGGCAGGTGAGCAAATAAATAAGCAGAAAGTCTCAAAAAAGACATGTAAATGTGCTGCTTGCTCATGATGAAAATAACAAAGATTGTGAGCAGTTAAAAAAAAAAAAAAAAGAAGCTGATTTCCAGCCCTGATTATTTTAATAAAAAAGCAAATTGGAAAGAAGTTCTGATCACTTGGGAGATAAGCTCCTAAGATCATGTCTAGGACAGAGCTGATAAATATGCAGCTTGGTGAAAGAGATACCCAAAAGAAGAGTTTCTGAAGCTGATCTTTTGAAAGATGAAACACTGAGTTACAAATGAAGATTTTTTTTCCCTTGTGTTCCTCTCTGGGAGCTGCTGCAGATGCTGCTCTGGTCACATCCTGTGTCCATTGAAAGCAGTGACAAAGTGCCCTTTGATGGCAGTGGCTCTGGGTGTAGGCTGTGTGAGGGGCATCACACTCAGCACACTTATGAATAATTGCTTTCTGTCATTCTCGCGTTTGATAAGCCGTAAGTTGGTGAAACACCCTCCTAAAATTTTCCTGATTATTTATTTTCCAGTCCAAAACACAACTTTTGAGCACACTGACATCCACAGATCCAACTTTATCCTATCTCAAATCAGCTTTAGATATTTCTTGGTGGTACAGTTCATGCCTAAGAATGCACTGTGACAAATCTTGGCTGGAAGCTGCATTCTTGCCTGAGACAGAGCCCTCTTGGTCTGGGAGGTTGAAAAGTAGGAGGCTGCAAAGCTACAGAGCCTGCAGGCATTTTGGGGTAAAACTGCTTGAACTGGGGCACAGACTTTAATTTCCAAACAGTCTTTGATTGCCTTAGTAACTGCTAGTCTCCGTGTGGCCATGAAAGCTTGGGCTAAGCAGCTTTTGTTTAGGTATTTGTAGAGGCTTTTCCTTATCTTTTTTTGCAAATTCCATGCGTGGAACCTGAGTCTGCAATGGGAAAAGAGTTTTTTTTTCTGAGCAAGTGGTTGTAGAGGGCCTAGTGCCTGAAAAACCTCTGCTCTACTCCTTGGTGCTGACTATTTTACTACCTTTCTTCAGGCCTTGAAACCCACATTTCATCCAAGCTGCTGCAGGGAAGAAATATGAGATTTTCTCTACTTCCACAACTTTTTGTCTATCCACATGCTTATTTGCTCCCCTGCCTGCATTAGTATGAATTCTCCCCAAATAATATTACAAAAATATGTCCATTTTGTTACCCCAGGAGGAGAAGGAATTTCCAACAAAGCTTTTCATTATCTGGGTCATTTGGGTTCGAGGGCTGGTGCTCAGAATTCTTTGGTGAGACAAATTCATGGCTGCTTGTTCAAAATCTCACTCTGCACTGTTCCATGCAGATTCTGCTCCAGGAGGGGGATGCAAAGTGTTGACACCAGGAAAAGAACAGACTCAGAGCTGTTCACGGGGGTCACTGAGGCTTTGAGCATTCAAAGATAAAAAAAAGAGCTGGAAAATTGTACATTTAAATTTAAAAAACTTGTTACTGAAGCACAGACGAGCGCCTGGAGTGTTCCCTTCAGTCAGTCACTCATGCAAAGCCATTTCTTTGGTATTTGTTACTAAAAGTAAATATTGCAGTCCAGAAGAACCGAAAAGGGGCTTTAATTATGCCAAGCCTCCGTGCTGAGCACACTTGAAATTAAAAATGAAAGGCTGCTAGGCAGTTTATCTGTTGAACAAACGGGAACAGCAAAAAGGGGCTTCATTAAAAAAACCCAGGTCAGCACTTGAGTTTAGAGAGCTAAAGGGGAGGAAACAGCACATCTCAAGCAAAGCTTTTATCCCAGGGCTTTTTCTGGGAAGGAGCATTGATGTGGGGACACACTTGGCCAGGGGACAGGGGTATCTGTAACCTCAAACATCCAAACTCTGCCTCTGCTTCTCTTCACTCAGGCTTCCCTTTCCCCTGGGATTTCCTGTGAGCCCACGTAATACCTGAGCCACTAACACACTTCCTGAAGGATTACTGAGCAGCCCCCCATGCTGCCCTGAAGCTTTAGCAGTGTTTCCATCCCTGGCACGAGTAGGTGGCCCCATCTGCCATCCAGGCAGTAAACAGAATTTGTTAATGACTGCCCCAGCGTGACAGAAATATCAGCAACTCATTAATCCATTATGTGTGAATTGCTTAATGGGGCAGGGAATATTCCTGTGCTTGTGGCTTCTTCAGGCCTTGAAATCCACATTTCATCCCAGCTGCTGCAGGGTGATCCCTGCTTCCACAACCTTCCTCTCTATTTACATGCTTATTTTGCTCCTCTGCCTGCATTAGTATGAGTTCTCTCTAAATAATTTTACAGAAATATCTCAATTTTTAAAATATTCTACTGTGTGTAGATAAAGGAGTTGATGATTTTACATCTCCTTAACTAATAAATGCCTGATGTGTGGGTCGGTGTCTTAAGAATATCTCAAGATCACACTTGGCCTGATCCCAACCCTAAAGTGATTAATTTATTTTTTTTCCATTTACTTCAAGGTGTTAAAATTCAGAATTATGAAAAAAACTCCCACCCTGATGTCTTGCTAGCACTACAAACTATTCTTTATGCACAGGCAGAAGTGTATTACCTCATATCAGACATGATTTACCCACTCAGTAGCACTCAAACTAGGTCAAAAACAAGAGGTTCGTTTCTGCAGTGTATAATTAACCAGTGAATTTGGGAGATGGTGGAGGTTAATGATGCCATGTCTGCTTCTGCATGTGGAGTCTTACACGGAAAGCCAGTAAGTGGGACACGCTGCAGAACAGCAGCACGAGGGAGGTTTTTCCCTTCTCAGTAAAATTAAACTGTTTGTGTTACTGTGTTCCTGCCATCTCCCATCTGTCTCCCTGTGCCTCTTGTCTCTCCTGTTAAATCCTGAGCTCTCGGAGTGGGTGACAAGGCAGAGCTTTTGGTCAGGACTGTGACAGCCTCTATCGGTCTGCTGTCGGGAAAAGGGATAAGGCAATTTTGCCTAAAAGCCCGCTCTTGTTCAGAAGTGACACCAAGGCAGAGATTAGAAATAAAAAATGGTACTGAGCAAGCAGAAACAGAAAATTCGTTTGTATCGCTGGAGGCAACCACACAACCCTGTGAGAGGCTGTGGTATCCCCAGGATCACTCCGATTTGAACTAATATTTAATTAATACCTTTTTGAGGGGAACATGGCACGATGATTCCTCTCCCCTAGATTTTTCCCTTTCTTTTTGCCCCTAAAGTTTAATTTACCTTTTTTTGCTTTTGCATTATTAAAGCCGTGTAAATCCAGCTCGATGTTCTCACCCAGCACCATCTGAGAACACACTGTCATGCGGCTTGAAACGCCTGAATCTGAGTCAGCTCAGGTGCTTCAGAGCTTGTTAGCTTTGGCTCAGACAGCTTCTGCAGCTCGCAGGAGGGATTGTTAATTAGCTGAGATGCAAATACAGGCAGAGATTCGGGGCCCTGCCTGTGCTGGGGACCATCAAAGCAGCTCTGCAGAGTGGCAGGGATTCATCACTTGGCTGTGCTGAGCCAGAAATGACTTCACGTGGTGCTGGTGGGACACCTTGTCACTGCTGTCCCAAACTTCTGCTCCAGGGGTGTGACATGTGGCACAGAGAGGCTGGAGCTGGCTCCGAGCAGAACCAGCTGAGCTCTGCATCGCTCTGAGACCCAAACTGGCCCTGGAACAAGTGCAGCTCCATTTGTATGCACTGCTGCTCCTGAACCATTAAATCATATGGAAACCATGCTGACTCCACACAAAGCCATGTCGGGGATGGATAAATCCATACAGCTGCCACTGCTTTAAAAATAAAGAATTCAAGGCACAGCACGAAGGGAACTGGGTGAAATGTAGTGGCCCCTGTGAGCTGGGAGGTGAAACTGATTGATACAGTGCTTTGTTCTGGTGTTAAAGCAGTGAATCTGCAGCTGAGGCTCCAGAGCAGAGTGACAATAACAGCAAGAGCAGTGCCAGGAAGGAAAAGCTGAGCAGTTGGCAGAGCCATGGCTGCAGCGAGCTGGGGAATTCACAGAGGATCTGAGTAGGCAAAAGGGAACAGCTCCCTGCTCTTGAACCTGAGGAATGAACAGAGGATCCTGGTAACAAATGAGGGCATGGAAAAATTCAGGTCAGCAGGTCAAGGGAGGTGATTCTGCCCCTCTACTCTGTCATGAGACCCAACCTGGGTGTGCCCTGTCCAGCTCTGGAATCCTCAGTGCAAGACAGACATGGATCTGTTGGAGCTGGTCCAGAGGAGCTCATGGAGATGCTCCAAGGGCTGGAACACCTCTTCTCTGGAGCCAGACTGGGAGAGCTGGGGGTGTTCACCTGGAGGAGAGAAAGGTCTGGGCTGGCCTCAGAGCCCTAAAGGGGCTCCAGGAGAGCTGGAGAGGGAATTTGGAGAAGGGCCTGGAGTGACAGCAATAGGGGGAATGGCTTCAAACTGAGAGGGGGCAGGGTTAGGTGGGATATTGGGAAGGAATTGCTCCCTGTGAGGGTGGTGAGGCCCTGGCACAGGGTGTCCAGAGCAGCAGTGGCTGCCCCTGGATCCCTGAAGTGTCCAAGGCCAGGCTGGATGGGCTTGGAGCACCCTGGGACAGTGGAAGGTGTTCCTGCCATTGCAGGGGGGCTGGAAGATGATCCTTCAGGTCCATTCCTTCCCAAATATTTCAGTGATTCTGTGACGCTGTGAAATTCTGGCTTGTGGGCACAGGCAGGATGGAGTGACAGCAATAGGGGTAATGGCTTCAAACTGAGAGAGGGCAGGGTTAGGTGGGATATTGGGAAGGAATTGCTCCCTGTGAGGGTGGGCAGACCCTGGCACAGGTTTCCCAGAGGAGCTGTGGCTGCCCCTGGATCTCGGGAAGTGCCCAAGGCCAGGCTGGATGGGGGACAGTGGAAGGTGTCCCTGCCATGGCAGGGGGGCTGGAAGATGATCCTTCAGGTCCATGTCTTCCCAAATATTTCAGTGACCCTGTGAAATTTGGCTTGTGGGCACAGGCAGGATGGATTCCTGCAGGGAGTTCCAGCAAAGTGGGCGGTTTCTATCAAGGGAATGAAGGATTGCCAGGAGTCCTGGATTGGCACAGTGCCTTCAGAGAACAGCAGTAATAAAACACTCAGTGCCTCTGGTAGCAGTGCTGGTAATACCCATCCAGATGAATATTGATGGTGATACAAATAAAGCTCTATGCAATTACAATCAGCTAAGGTTAGGAAGGCATTATTTTTCTGGCTTGAACAATTAAGTGCAGTGTGTGCACTTATGGCTAGAGCAGGTTGGAAGAAGGGAAGGATTTATGTTGTCTTCTGAAACATTCAGCACTGGCCCCTGTCAGAGACAGGAAACTGCATCGATCTGTTTGGGAATCACAATTTCTCTTTCCTGCAGCAGCAGCAAAATATCTGTGCTGGGAGTTCAGTGCCTCACTTAATTTGATACTAAAAGATATCTTGGTGGACAGAGATATATAAAACTCTGGCATGATGTCGTGAAAACCTTATTTATGCCTCTGCATAGGAAGAGTTTGCCTTATGATAAGATAGGTGCTTAAAGTACAACATGAATTTAAACATGTAAATAAAATGTGAGTTAGGAAGCAGCCAAACTCCAGCCTGCTTGCTTCCAATGCCTGCCAAAATTTCCCTCCCAGTGTGAGAAATTAGGATTGGCCATGTGAGAAACCATGCAGAGATTTTGAAAATCATAGAATAGTTTGAGTTGGAACAGAGCTTTTAAAGATCATCTTTTGCAGGTGCCATGTGGGTGAGGCATCCTGTACCTGCAGCTTGGATGTCCTGTTCAAATCATGTGTTTTTGTCAGTCAGAGACAGATAAATGTTGCTTTTCTGATGGAGGATTATGGATAGCAGGAAATAATTTCTGTTCCAATCTGCATCACCCTATGAGATTTAGCCCTGGTGCTTGAATCTGCCCAGTGTTTGCCCAGGGGATCTGCCTGGCCTTTGGGACAGTGATAATGAATAACTGAGCCTTTTACCATCACAATAATAATGAAGTTTTAATGGTGAATTAAGGGACAGAATGAGGGAAAATCCAGCCATGAAGCTGTTTCTGTCTGTTGGTATCTAACAGGCAGTCAGGTGTGGAAGGGTTAATGGATGTGGGTAAATGAAGGAGGGATAAAATCACACAGTGTCCATAAACATAAATCAGGATCAATGCAAGAGTGGCTGCACAGATCCAGCCTCAGCTTCTGAGGCAAGAAACAGCTGTAAACCCACACGTAGGTTTGTATATAAACCCCATGGAACTGGGGTTCCCACAGAAAAGGAGGCTCAGAGGGGCTTTGATCTCTACAATTCCCTGATGGAGGGTGCAGCCAGCTGGGGCTTGGTCCCTTCTCCCAGGAAACAGGGACAGAACGAGAGGAAATGGCCTCAGGTTGCACCAGCAGAAGTTTAGATTGGATATTAAGGAAGATTTCTTCATGGGAAGGGTGGTCAGGCATTGGAACAGGATGCCCAGGGAAGTGAGAGAGTCCCCATTCCTGGAAAGATTTAAAAGATGTGTAGATGTAGCACTTAGAGAATGGTTTAGTGGGGTGGCCTTGGCAATGTTAATGGCTAATTTTGATTTTAGAAGACCTTAGCAACCTAAACAGTTTTGTGATTCCATTCTGTGGCTCTTTCTGCCCAGGCTTTTAGATCCTGGCTACACCAGAAAATGTTTCAGATGCTGGCTGCTTCAGTGCTACTGACCAACATCTGCAGAGCTGACCAAACTGAAACCCACAGAATAGAAAAGGGTTTTGAGTGTCATTCTGACCCAAACACTGGATGCATCTGGGTCTAGGTAGAACATATGAGCCAAAGAAAATAATTGGAAAACTTCTTTAATCGCATCTCCATGGCCACGTTTTCTCCTGCATCCCTGCTGGTACTGACAAGTAAGGTGTGGCTGAATCAAATCCTCCTGGTGCTATAAATGTGAATAATGTGTCCTTTTATTCTGAGGTGAAAGCAATTCATTTCTTGAAGTAAAACTGTGTCTCTGCCTAATTTTCTTCCTGTTTTCCTGCCTGAGCACCACATAAATAAATCATTTTCCTTCTCTAAAGTCAACCTCAGCCACTGACTTGTCTCAAACAATTGTAGGATGAACCTGCTGTCAGAACCACCTTCTGCTGCTTGGCCTGACTGAGCTGCCACTGACCCCTGGCAGGAACTCACCCTCTCCACACCTTTCATTTGCTGTTCTACTTACAGGGAAATGAAGGGGGAAACCATAAAAATAACGAGGATGTAAACAACTCCGCCGGGGAGCAAACAGCTCCGAGGATGAGCCGTGAAAAATCACACAGAGCAGAGAAAGTCTCCCGAGATAAATGGGACTATTTAGGCAGCCAGACAGTAATTGCAGCATTTGCAAAAGTCAGCATGAATATGCCACATTATTCCCAGCAAACATCATGTTTGAGGGACACAGCTCATTTTCTGTTCCCGAGGCCGGTGATTTTCTTTTGGTTTGTTCTCTCCCTAATGGGGCAGAATTTCTGAATCATTTTCCTGGTGCTTTGGTGTCTCCCTCGCCGTTTTATGGGCTGTTACCAGCACTGGTGGTACTGATGTGTGAAAACTGAGACAAGTTAATTTGGATTAAATGTAACTGGAATGTTGTAGTGCCACGGTTGGATGAGCTTTGTCCTAGAAGGGAGGTTTCTGGGAGAAACAATATTTGTGAGCAAAGGCATCATTTGCTGAGAGCAGTGAAATGTGGGATCTTGGGAGGAAAATTGAGAAAACAACATTGAAACCACCTGTAAGGCTGAGCCTGCCTGACTTCTGGGATTTGTGCAGATGTGAGCACATTGTCATTTTCTGCATCCTTCCCTGCTTAATACCCACCAAATATTTGTTGTATTTGTGTATTGTATTGTAAATAAATTGTAAATCTATTGTAAAATAATTGTAAATAAATTGTATTGTAAATAAATTGTAAAATTACAATTTGGGTATTGTAATTGCAGGGAAATGCCCTGACAAAGGCAGGAATGATGCATCTGACTCCATGTTCTCAGAAGGCCAATTTATTGCTTTATAATACTATATTATATTAAAGAATACTATACTAACTATACTGAAGAATACAGAAAAGCTACTTAATGCTAAAAAGATAATAATGAATGATATTAATAATAATAATTGGCCCTGATTGGTCAATGAGTCAAAACAACTCAACCAGAATCCAATGAAACAATCACCTGTGGGTAAACAATCTCCAAACACATTCCACATGAGCAAAACACAGGAGAAGCAAATGAGATAAGAATTGTTTTCCTTTTTTTTTTTTTTTTTTTTGAGGCTTCCCAGCTTCCTAGGAGAAAAATCCTGAGCAAAGGGATGTTTTTCAGAGAATGTGAATGCCACACAAGGGATGTGTGGGCATTGCTCTGGATTAGGAAGCAGTTCTGGATCAGGCTGTAATGAGATCTTAAAGGATGTGGCAGCAAGATGGGGAGGTTTCTGGCCCTGGCACAGGTTGTCCATGGAAGCTGTGGCTGCTTCAGCCCTGCAAGTGTCCCAGGCCAGGGTGGAAGGGCTTGGAGCAGCCTGGGGTAGTGGGAGGTGTCCCTACCATGGCACAGTTTCTGTGGTATCTGGGTATTCTGGTATCTCAGATACATCACCTCCAGATGCTCATCCCCTGAATCCAACCCCAAAGGATCATAAACCCAAATTTAAGCCTCTAAGATTTTTAAAGCAAAGACAGCTGGAGTGCTTTTTAAAAAATGCTCGCAGGGATTGAAATTTTTGCTCTGCTCTCCTGTTATAATATTTAAAAAGTACCTTTGCTCTGGAAAGGATTTTCCTTGGTTTCCCATTATCCCGGAACCTAAAAACCTCATATTTTACACATTGTAGTAAAACACTTCCCTGAAAGTGTTCAAAAAATGGGTGGATGTGGCACTTGGGTGTCACAGACATTTTTTCACAGAAATCCTTTCTTTCAGATTTCTGCGTCTTCTGCAAGGCAGAGGCCTCAGAAGAAGAATGTAAACAATTGTTATCAGCTGCTGTGGAATGCAATAGGATGCACCTGTGATTGATTCATGTTCCCATGTTTATAATTAAGGGCCAATCACAGGAGCAAGCTGGGGACAGAGTCCCTGGACACAACTTTGTTATAGATTCTTTCTTTCTATTCTTAGCTTAGGAAGCCTCTGCAACTTCTCTCTTTATTCTATTTAGTATAGTCATAATGTATTATATATCATAGATCAATAAATCCAGCCTTCTGATCAAGAAACAAGATTCTTGTCCATCTCTCACCATCCCCAGCGACCCCCTCAGGTCGCTGTAATACTTGGGTCGTGGTTTGGTGGTGAATGGGCAGTGCTGGATTAATGGTAGAATTTGATGACCTTAGAGATCTTTAGCATGAAAACGATTCAGTGAATCCATGAGACATCCCAAAGGTTGCATCCCTGTGCACAGGGATTTGAAGCAGGGTGGAAGGAGCAGCAACTGCACTGCTCCTCTCTCTTTGGATGAGCAGGGTGTGCTACCCCAGCACTGTCACTCACTGCGGGTGCCACAGTTCCTCCTGCTGTGTCAATCCTGTCACCAGGATTCATTAAACAACAGCATTTTACTGGGGCTGTGAGCTCTGGTGCTCCTGGCTGCTGCTGCCAGGCCTTCATTCCCCCTCTAATTATCCCTGGCCACTCTTGATAAGCTTTTTTAAAAATTTGCAGTGCGTTCAGCATGAAGGTGCTCCAGCAGGGTGTGTTTGTGTGGTGGATGATGTTGTTACTCTAAATCACTAATTCTAAGAATCCCCAGGGGGAAAAAAGGTTCTTTGAACATTATAAAACTGCATATTTGCCTACTGCTAATTAGTCAAACATAACCTGCAGTCTGAATCTTCTTGGAGACTGGGAAGAATAAAAATACCCTGAGAGTAGGGGAAGGGTTAAGAAGGGAAACTCAGGCTGTGAAATTGAAATATTCCTTCT
Organism: Melospiza melodia melodia; assembly: GCF_035770615.1. Classification (NCBI taxonomy): domain Eukaryota; kingdom Metazoa; phylum Chordata; class Aves; order Passeriformes; family Passerellidae; genus Melospiza; species Melospiza melodia. Next base: position 3,125,756 of record NC_086194.1, read on the forward strand.
GGCTCAGAGAAAGCAAGAGCACTCATCAAGCACAGAGGCTCTTTATCTGGTGTCTGACAGTGCCACAGGGGACAGGAGATGCAAACCAAGGTCGTTCCTGCCTCTCTGAAGTGCTGCATTCCTACATGCTGGCACTGAGGGGAAGCTGGACCTCCAGCTCAGCCAGGCTGGCCAGTGACACAGGGCAGGCAAAAAAAAATAAAGCTGGAAAAGGCAGAAGGATCAGCACCCAAGTCCTCAGATAGTGAGAGCTAAAGGGGATGAGGAAATGGTCCTGTCTGACCTCATTTGGGATTGGATTTTTCCCCAAGTATTTCTCTATACAGTCTGTAACTTGGTATGAAAGAGGGGGAAGTAAAAATCAGCAACCTGAGGAGGGCAGCTACATTCCCTTTTTGAGTTGGGAATCAGAGAAGAAAATGAGACAGTTTTTAGGATCAAATCTTACAAAGAATTACATATCCACCTCAAGGACTGCATGGATGTGGGATCTCAGCACCTCAGGAGTGATGTGCAGAGTGACCGAGACCACCCTTGGGGGGCTCGGAGGTCCTGGAATGTTGCCAGAAGTGTCTGGTGGCTGGACTTTGATCCTGCACGGGAGACGACACCTGTATGAGGATGGGAGGATTTCACTGGGTGAATGGTGAAGGGATGGGTTAATTAGAGTGTGAGACACAGGGTTTAGGATTTCTGTACAGGGGGGTCTGGAGAAGTAAGATGGAGGAATTGGGGCGTGTCCTGTCCTTCTTCTTCTTGGCCTCCATCTTCTGTGGTGATGTTGGCACTTTGGGATTGGTTATTACTAAAAGTGCACTGGTTAATAAGGGTAAAAGGTATTGGGGGAAATTGATAAATATTGTATACGTAATTTTGAGTATAAAAATAGGTGACCGCCCCGGGGGCTCTCAGTGTGCCCATGGCTGGCTGCTGAGCAGACCTCTGTCGGGCCAAGAGAAAATCTTTTAGATAAACAATTAATAAACACCGAGACCGAGAAAAAACCTGAAGCCTCTTCTCGTCCTTTGGAGAGCGGGCTGCCCAAGGCCACCCCGGGCCTTTCCAGGTCATTAAAACAGCCGAGAAACTGACACATGGACACCTAAAACCAGTAAAGAGGGACCCTGGTGTGGACACATCTGTGCAGATGTTGGCATCACTTTGGGATGCTGTTGGCATCTCCTGCCTGCCTCAGGCTCTGAGAGAGCCATGGACCAGCAGCAGGAAGGAGCCTGTCCTGTGGGGAGAGCAGGAGCACAGTTCAGCTGCATCAACAGGATCCCTGCTCTCAGGTCACAGGATGAACCCTGACCTTTATTTACAGGTGGAGATACTGTCAATTAGCTTATTTGTGGGGCAGAAAAATGGCTGAGCTTTTAAACCACGTCCTGTCAGTGCAGGACCAGTCCTGAGGAGGAGCAGCAGCAGCAATGATGGAAGAAATGTCTTAACATTTATTCTGAACGACCTGTTAGTTCCCAAGAAACACCAAAGCTCTCCAGTATGAAGCTGCTGATAATTTTTAAAGCCTGAAGGTGCTGTGAATTGCAGGGGGAAAGGGAACAGAGAGAGGGAGGCTCTGTTTTGAGGAGCACAAAGCTGCAAACAGCTCCCTCACAGTCCCAGACAGCTGGAGAGGCTCCTGGCCTGTGTCTGGTCTTAAATGTTAATGCAGCATGACAAGAGGATGTCCAGGGAGAGAGGAGACCCCCTCGGGGCCTTGCATGCACCACTGAGCTCTGCAGCCTCCTCTCTTCCCTGGGCTGGGGCTGCCTGTGCTGGGGGAGCCCTGACGAGGTTCAGCCATGGCTTTGGATCCTCCTGCTGAGCTGTGAGTGTGTGGGAGGACCTGTCTGGGTCTCTCTCCTGTATTTCAGGAGCTGCACTGAAGCTCATTGCCTTGCCTGAGGGACGCTGAGGTCTCTGTGTGTGCCCTGCCTTGTTCCTTGCTGATCCTGACCTGCTCCTGGCTTCCTGCACCTGCCTCGTGCTCTGCATTTGTGTGGCATCTGCTGGACTCGTGGCCCCTGGCACTGGAGCTGCTGTGCTCCCCTTGCCCAGGTGCTGTGGGAGGCTCTCAGGGGTTGTCACCTGCATTTCTGTTCCCCTCCAGGTCACTGTCCCCCCTGAGTGCTCTGGCTCTGTCCTGCCCTGTGCTCACTCTCAGGATTCAGTCACTGCCTTGCACACAGGATTGTCCCCCTCATTCTCAGCTGCAGGCCCAGATGGATGAAGTGACTGCCACCATCTTCCATAGAATCACAGAGTGGCCTGGGCTGGAAGGGACCATCCAGTGCCACCCCTGCCATGGCAGGGACACCTTCCACTATCCCAGGTTGCTCCAAGCCCTGTCCAACCTGGCCTTGGACACATCCAGGCATCCAGAGGCAGCCACAGCTTCTCTGGAAACCCCATGCCAGGGCCTCAGCACCCTCAGAGCCAAGAATTCCTTCCCAAAATCCCATCTCACCCTGCCCTCTGGCAGTGGGAAGCCATTCCCTGTGTTCTGTCACTCCAGGCTCTTGTCCCAAGTCCCTCTCCAGCTCCCTTGGAGCCCCTTTAGCTGCTGGAAATTGCTCTAAGGTCTCTCTGGAGCCTTCTGTTCTCCAAATCTCTCAGCCTGGCTCCAGAGCCGAAATGCTGCAGCCCTCAGAACATCTTTGTGGTCCTTTGAGAGGGGACAGCAGGGGACAGAGGCTCTGACACTTCATTGAAGGGGACAGAAGCCCTGCTGGCTGCCCCGTTGGTGTGATCCCAGCACAGCAGAGCCTGTTGGGAGCATCTACAGAGCTTTGCACCCCAAACTGGTGGCCCTGAACACCTTGAGGTGAATGTGGCCTCTGAGGGATGATATCTGTGCACCAAGCATTTCACACCCGCTCCTCCAAAGCAGGATCTTTGTAACATTGTGTGTGTGGCATTCACATTCTCTGGAAAAATCCCTTCGCTCAGGATTTTTCTCTTGGGAAGCTGAAAAGTCTCAGAAAACCTAAAAACAATTCTTATCTCATTTTCTTCTCCTGTGTTTTGCTCATGTAACATGTATTTAGAAATTGTTTACCCACAGGTGATTGTTCCATTGGATTCTGCTGTGAGTTGTTTTCACTCTTTGGCCAATCAGGGCCAAGCTGTGTCAGGACTCTGGAAAGAGTCACAAATTTTCATTATTAGCTTTTTAGCATTGAGTAAATATCCTTTCTGTATTCTTTAATTTACTATAGTATTCTTCAATATAATATCATATCATAAAGTAATAAATTAGCCTTCTAAAACCATAAAGTCAAATTCATCATTCCTGCCCTCATGGAGACATTCCCAACAAATACAATGAATGGGGACAAACAGTGGTGGGAAAGGAGATGAGAGTCACAGCCCTGAGTGCACCAACAGGTTCTGCAGCCTCTTCCTGCCCCTCCCTTTGGCTGCAGGTGCTCAGGGTCAGCCCTGGTGCAGGGCAGCTGGAACGTTGGATCAGGCTGCTGTGGAAACCTGAGAATTCCTGCTTGGAGTTTTCCCCATGAACCTGCACCCCTGGGCTTGAGGGATCTGTTTCAGCATTGTGAAAAACGCCAATCACTTGTTTTAAAAATTTTAAAAGTTTAATAGTAATAAAAATGGTTATAAAAATAGTAACACAATTAGAGTAATAGCAATTTGGACAAATTGAATTAGGACAATATGAGACAATAAAAACAAAGAGTTACGGATGTCCAGGTACTCTTTTCTGGGCAGCACGAGCCCGAAAAAGGACCCCTGTTAACAAAGAATAAACCCTTAAAAACAATACCCTGTTGCATATTCATACACCTCATACATGATGCATAAATTCCATTCAAACACAGGATTCTGTCTGGTCAGAGTCAACTTCTTCCTCTGAATCCTAACTGTGCCTTTGAGGCAGGAAGAAGTTCATTTCTTCTGATAATGGAGCAATAAATTCTCTTTCTCTGAAAGATTCAGGTGTCCTGTGGCTGCTGTCTCACTGTGAGTCCTTTCTTTAAAGAAAGTATCCTACATAGCATCATTTCTATTTTAACAATTTTTATAACTTAAAACTATATTTTACACAGTACTTAAGAGAATTAATACAGCATTACTTTCTATATTTTACACAGTACTTAAGAGAATTAATACAGCATTACTTTCTAACACAACACATATAATATTCATTTTAATATTTGCGAAAAGCCAATCATAAAATACATGCATTTTTCACAAGCACCCTGCCCCTGGTCCTTGCCTGAGCTGGGGTGCAGGTCTGGCCCTGCCTGCCCTGCCTTGCCAAGCAGCTCTTCCTGGCAGAGGGAAGTAAGAAATAATAAAATCAAAGCTAATCCCCATTCTGGTCACTTAAGTATTACAATGGTGGGATTCTTTGCCAGTATAAATGTGGAATTGATTATTAATTTCCTTTCCAGAGGCATGGTGCCCTCTACTCCCCGTTTCACATGGACACAGAATGAAACCTCGGTGATGGGGCTGCATTTAGCAGACAAACAGCACATCTGGTTTATTGCTTATGCTGCTCAGGCTTTTTAAAAGTCAAAAGTACTCGGGGCTCCCTGCTGATAAAAATATTCCAAGCTGCTGCTTGACTCCGGGGTGAACGTAACGCGAAACCTCCTCAAAGCTCAGGGCGCTCTCAGCTCCTCCCGAGCTGCTCCTTTGGCTGCGGGTTTGCTCAGCGTTCATGGCACAGGGACAGCAGGAGCAATGGAAATTTATCTGCGTGTGAAAAACACCAATCACTTGTTTTTAAAAATTTTTAAACGTTTAATAGTAATAAAATGGTTATAAAAGTAGTAACACAATCAGAGTAATAACAATTTGGACAAATTGGATTGAGACAATATGAGACAATAAATACAAAGAGTTACGGATGTCCGGGTACCTTTTTCTGGGCACCATGAGCCCAAAAAAGGACCCACGTTAACAGAGGATTAACCCTTAAGAACAATAACCTGCTGCATATTCATACACCTCATACATGATGCATAAATTCCATTCAAACACAGGATTCTGTCTGGTCAGAGTCAACTTCTTCCTCTGAATCCTGAGAGCGCCTTTGAGGCAGGAAGAAGTTCATTTCTTCCAATAAGAAGGCAATAAATTCTCTTTGAAAGATTCAGGTGTCCTGTGGCTGCTGTCTCGCTGCAAATCCTTTCTGTTAAACAAAGCATCTTACATAGCATAGTTTCTATTTTAACAATTTTTATAACCTAAAACTATATTTTACACAGTACTTAACAAAATTAATACAGCATTACTTTCCAACACAACACAGATAATATTCATTTTAATATTTGCGAAAAGCCAATCATAAAATACATGCATTTTTTCACACTGTATGTGAGCCATGGTAACATGGCAAAGGCAGGAGAGCTCAGAGCAAATTCATTATGAAAAAAAAACCCAAACCCCCAAACAACAAACACAGGAAAGAAGGTCAGTGTGGATTTGCATATTTCAATATTAATACAGAGGAAGATGAGATGTTTCTTCATGCTCTGGGCAGCTGAACCTTAGAACTCCTTGCCAGCAGTTGTGGATGGAGAAAGCTTTCCTGGCTTGAAAAGGAAATTAAGACAGGACTTGAGAGAGTCCTGCTGAGGACTACCAAGTAGAAAAACCACATAAGGTTCACAGAATTCTCTGGGATGAAAGTAGTTGGAAGCTCTAGCTCATGTGGGAAATATCACTTATCCTGTCTTTGACATGTGCTTCTGGGTACTTTTGAAAACTACTTACACATTCCATCTGAATCAGTATCCCTGTCTCTTTTTATATATTAACAAGAAACCATTACCATGAATATTAAAAACAGAATAATTATTCAATGATTCTTTCCATATGAAGTATAAAACAAACCCTATATCCTGAGCACATTTAAACAAGCTAAAATGACATTTCTTAAAGGCGTGGATGCATTCAGTTCAGGGAGAGCAGTCAGACAAATAAACCTCCCACATGCTCATCAAATGCTCACAAGATTGAAGATTTGGATTACAAGTTATGACATGTTCTTCTGCAATAATGTACAGTAAATAAAAGGATTTACCTCCTGCTACAGCATTAAATCAGTTGTTCTAGAGGTTAACCCAAATTCTTAGGAAATGGAAATTTAAGACTTTATTTCCAAAGTTACTCCATCATGGATGTTTTGGGAAGAAATGAAATTAGCATTATGATGTGATTTGGAGACTGTCATTACTGTGTGAATGTAGAACTTACAGGGCCTTACACTGATGTGCTGGTGACACACAATGTTTAATGACATCTCTCGTGACATCCTGTCACCCTTCTGGCAGTGTGAGACAGAAATGTGGCTGCTGCAGAAGGTGCTGAGCTACCTGGTCCTGCCAGCCTCTGTCAGAGGAGTGTCCCGATCCACTGCTGGGGTGAGACATCAAACCTCCCCCCAGGGAGTGACTGATATCTCCTCCAGCAGCTTTGCACGGAGGCTCTGGTTCCTGGACGGGTGTAACATGGAGTGTGCTGAGGTTTTCATCTTACACTCCTCCCCCTCTTGGCAATGGTTTGGGTTCACTGTTTGCATATCTAAGGTGCCAGAATCCCAGAATGGTTTAGGTTGGAAGGGACACTAAAGCTCATCCTATTCCACCCCTGCCATGGCAGGGACACCTCCCACTGTCTCAGGGTGCTCCAAGCCCTGTCCAGCCTGGCCTTGGGCACTGCCAGGGATGCAGGGGCAGCCACAGCTGCTCTGGGAAAGCTGTGCCAGGGCCTGCCCACCCTCACAGCCAAGAATTCCATCCCAATATCCCATCTAAACCCTCAGATACACAGCAGTGGTTTCACTCCACTTCTCAGACACCCACAAGGTGCATCCACATAACCGTAAATAAGCATTTGTGAAGGGCATAATGCCTGTCAGAGCCTTGTCTGTCAGGCCAGGGTGCACCTTTCCTTTCAGGCAGAGCTGTGTGCTATCACTTGAGTAATTCACAATTATTTACCTTGGAAGCAGCACTGTGGCCTTTTAAACCCAGGCTTAGTGTCCAGCCCTCCTGCTCGCTCAGGAAGCAGTGGTGAGGACATTTGAGCTCTAACAAGCCATCATGTCTATTTTAACACAACCACCAAATGCCAGCTTGCATCTCATCCAGAGAGCTGTCAAGGGTTTTGCGTGTCAGTGTGTTCTCTTCTAGCTTAATTTAAAATTTTAGGGAAAGTTCCAGTATTTGACATGCTCTGTTCTTTCCCAGTCATGGCTAGGATCATTAAATCCTAAAAAAATCCCAAAGGCAAGCAATCTGATAAAGCAGTCTTTTGTTCTGAAGTTGGCAGGATAATTCAAACAGGAGGTCAGTCAAAAAATCACATTTTCCTGAGTGCCCTGGGGAGCTGAGTAGATGAGTGTCCTGCCTCTTTCTAACCCCCATGCCATGGCAAGAATAAGTGAATTTGCATTTAATACAGCCTAGAAACCCATTCAGTGAAATAACTGCAAGGCATTTTCACAGCAAGGCCCTGCTCACGTTGGCTGGCACTTCCCCAGCTCCCTGAGGATTTGGGGAATAATGCCTGAGTTTGTGTGACCCCCTTGGCTGGGCTGTCTGACCCTGCATGTGCCATTTCTAAAGTGTGCTGACCCCACTCCATAGCACCCTGAGGAAGGAAACCTTCAAATATATTCCTATTTTATATGTATAAACCATGCTGCCATTTCAGGATGTGCCCTGGGTTTGGTTGTTTTGTGGCTTTTTTGTTTGTTTATTTGTAGTGCTTAACAGAAAGATTCTCCCAACACTCCAGTATTAAGTGGTGCGGTTTTATTTTTATGCCTTTTGCCCCAAATACTCAGTCCATGCTTTTCTCTACAGATTTTTTTTTTCTTTGACATAAGGATTTTCTGCTTAAAAATGGAAGCATAGATTGGCTTCAAATTCCCTGGCAAAGCTGCTCATATGGGATACAGATGGTGTCAGTTTATCTGGCTCAAGCCTGTCTGCATGTAAACTTGTTTTCTTTGGAACTTCAGTGGTGCTCTGTGCCTCATTGTTCACATTCTTACAGCTGGGGCTGTGGCGAGGCAAAAATCAGCTTTTTGTTTCTCCCCTGCTCCACTGGGTAGATCATTGCTGATGTGTAGATGGAAATATTTTTTTTTTCCTTATAAATGTGTTCGTGAGGAGTGGTATCTGTCAGAGGAACAGCAGAACACCAGTGGCCATTCAGTGGTGCTGAGCAGGGCTGCTATTGCTGAGAGACAGCAACAACGCAGATAACAGCTCCACGCCACAGCTTTTGAGTGCAGAGCTCCCTTGTTCAGCAATGATTTATTGTTTACTCTTTTTATTCTGCTGCTTTTTCAGACGAATGTCCTGTGAGAGCAGTTTGTGTTGTGTTGCTGCTGCAACACCTGCAATGCGAAATCCAGAGTGATGCCAGGGGATGGTTTGGGTTTGGGAAGATTCTTAAATACCATCCAGTCCCACCCCTGCTGGAACCCTGGTTACTGAGAATTTTAGACTTTCTGTGCTGACAAGCAATGACCCCCAAGAGAACACTGCATTTGACCTAAAGCCATAAAGAAGACTTCCAAAACTGAATGATAAAACTGAGATTATAAGTGTATAGTTTGAATAGAAATGTGTAACATCACATAGAAGAAAACTCAAAGGTTTTAGAATACAGTAATATACATAAAGCAAGATGGAAGTTTTAGGACAGAGACTAATCCTTCTTCTTAATAGGTTTGGGTGGTATTGTGTAATTAGATAAAATTCCACACTACAAGCCATGGGTAGTTAGTCGTTAGGTTAAAAGTAAAAATAATTTAAGAGTCATTTCTTAATTAGACAGTTTATCCTTAAAAAACACTTGTAGAGAAAGAGATAAGACTCTATTTTTAGTTTGTTAGAGTGAAGTGCTGTAGAACTCATAGTCTGTGAGACTGTAATATAGATAAGAATTAATAAACATCTAAGTCCAAACAAAAAATACCACCTCGGGTATTTAATGCACCCAACCCTGCACCCATCCCTATTCCCACACCAATCCTCATCTCTATCCCCATCCCTACACCCTTTCCCCATTCCCATTCTCATCCCCAACCCCATCCTCATTCCTGATAGGGAAGATGTGTGCTTATGTCTTTACAAACAATTCCAGGGTGAGGGGATGGCTGCCAATGGCTTTGAAATGAGGTTTTAATATCTCTACGTAAATTCAAGTAGTGGGTTTATTACAGAGCCCGGGCAGTCTGACTCCTGAACCAGCCAAATGGGGCCGCACAACCCTGAGTTCCCAAACTGTGGGGTAAATAACCTGTTCAAGGGGGGATATGTGGCAGGGGGCTCGGGAAGGCTGCACCCCCCTGGCACCCCGGCCAGAGGGGGCAGGCAGAGGGCAGCGAGCGGCGCAGTTTGGGATAAAGGAACCGAGAGAGAGAGAGAGAGAGAAAACCCCGCGGGGATGAGCCCCAGGGCCGCTCTCCTTTACTGAATGAAGCTGCAGCATCCTCTGCCTCCTTCCTGTATGGACACTGCCTTTTCCCAGACACTGCCTTTTCCCAGAGGGATTTTCCGTACAATCCCCACAGGCCATTGCCATCCCGAGGCACCCCCAGCCCCGTTCCCAGACTGGTTCCCGACCCGGTACCAGCCCGGCCCCCAGCCCCGGTCACATCCCCGTTCCCCAGTCCCGTTTCCTAGCCCAAGTCCCAGCCCTGTTCCCAGTCCGCTCCCCTCGGTCTCAGCCCGTTCCTCAGCCCGGTCCCCATCCCTAATCCCAGTCTCCTTCCCCAGTCCCGTTCCCAGCCCGCTCTCCCTCGGTCCCATCCCGGTTCCCCGTCCCGTTCCCCGCCTGCTCCCCAATTCCCAGTCCCGGTCCCCAGTCCCGTTCCCCAGCCCGGTTCCCACCCAGCTATCCCGGTCCCAGGCCGGTTCCCAGTGCCGGTTCCCATCCCGCTCTCCCGTTCCCCACCCCGCTCTCCCGTTCCCCAGCCCTGTTCCCATCCCCTTTCCCGGCTCGCTCCCCCGTTCCCAGTCCCGGTTCCCATTCCGTTCCCAATCCCGGTTCCCATGCCGCTCTCCCGGTCCTCCCGGCGCTGTCCCGGCGCTCCCCGCGCGGCCGCTCCCGCCGCTCCTCGCTGGTGATGCGGGCGGGGCCGGCGGCGCCGGGCGGAGCGGGGCCGAGGCCGCGGGGCCGCCGGGGGACGGGAGGTGAGCGGCGGCCGAGGGTCCCGGCTGGGCAGGGGGACACCGGCCCTGCTCCGGAGGGTCCCGGCTGGGCAGGGGGACACGGCCCTGCTCCGGAGGGTCCCGGCTGGGCAGGGGACACCGGCCCTGCTCCGGAGGGTCCCGGCTGGGCAGGGGGACACGGCCCTGCTCCGGAGGGTCCCGGCTGGGCAGGGGACACCGGCCCTGCTCCGGAGGGTCCCGGCTGGGCAGGGGACACCGGCCCTGCTCCTCATCCTCTTCCTGTGCCCCCGTCCCCGGGGCGGGGCGGTCCGGGATGTGTGTGGGGAGCGAACTGGGAGGGACCGGGGTGAAATCGGGGTGTCTGGGGGATTGGGGAGCTTGGGAAGGAAATGGGGGGAGTTTGGGGATGTGGTAGGGAGCGAGGGGATGTGTGTGTTGGGATATAGGGTATAAGATTTGGGGGTTCCTTGGGGTGTCTGAGGGGTAGAGTAGGAGGAAGTGGGTTGGGGATGGTTTGGGATGAGCAGGGATAACGTGAGCATTTGGGGATAGGTGTAAGGTTTTGGGGTGTCTGCGTGCTGGAGGGATGTGTGGGAGGCCTTGTCAGCACAAAGCAGAGCCCTGAGTGGGGGCATGGGTGTGTTTGCTTTCAAAGTGCTTGGGTTTGTTGAAGAGTGTGGGAAGGGGGTTCCTTATGGGATTTTAGGATGCTTAATGCAGGGGAGGAGAGGTATGAGTGGGGTGTAGTTCTGTGTAATGTGAGTAGAACAGAATGGATGTAGGATGGGTCCTTAGGTGGGATCCTCAAGGGACAGGGATGAGCTGCTGGGTTTGGGGAAGCATCAGGATTGAAGCATATGGGGTGGGTGAATATTTGGGACCAGGTGAATTTGGTGTCTCTGAGAGGTGAAGGTGGGGCAGAGCCTCAGAGCATCACAGAGTTGTTGCAGTGTGGTTTGGAGCATTGTCTGTTGGAACAGTGGGATTGATGTGGGAGCTGGATGCTGGGGTTGGAGGTTTGTGTGTGCTTCATTTCTGGTAATCCACAGGAGTGTGTGCAGACAGATTTGTGATGGTAAGGGTTTTTTCCACATGCTTCCCCTTGGGGATAAGAGTAAGCCTGTAGGATTTATAGGAGCCTAAGAGCTCTGGATATGCGCAAATCTTGTGTTAAATTTTGAGATAGCAGTGTGTTTTCAAATTGCTTTTATTCACTGCTCAGTCTGGAAGGTGGGCCTGGGGTGTCTGTAGCTGCTCAGCACTGCTGGGGGCTTGGAGGCAGCTCACTGGCAAGGATCAGGTGGATATTGGTGCAATCTTAGAAAATGAGAGATTTAACACTGGTCTGGATTTGTTTTTTTATACATCTGAGAAGAAGATAAACTCCACTTTGTGATCCCTCAGGGAGGTGATAAATCTCCCTCATGAACCACATCCTTGTTGGGTGAGACCCAAGGCAGCACTGGAGCTGCAGCTCAGGTTTTGTGTTTGATGAGTCAACCTGAATCTGTTTGATGTTCATCCCACCTGGAGCTGTCCAGGGCTCCCTCTGGAGATCACCTGCCTGAGGAAGGATGCTTTAGGGCAGTAGTTGTGGTCGTATATCAATCTGTCATGTGTCCCAAAAATTTCACATTCTGCTGCAGGGCCATAGAAACATCCACTAAAGCTTTTGGCTCTTCCTTCAGCAGGAAGGTCAGAACTGGACAAAGCAGATGGGGATGAAGCTGGACACCTCCAGAGAGCAGGGAAATGTGTCTGAGCAGGGAGAGACAGTGAATACTTGAGAGAAATCACATATTTTGGGAGCAGTGTGCCATTCTTGGAAGGAAACCTGCTTTTGCTGGTGAGATAATTTGTGAAAGAACCAGGTTTTTGATACAATCTCCCTTATGAACTCTGCACTGGTTTGCATTTGAGCAGATTGTTTTCTAAGTCCAGGCAATTAGGCAGGAGTTTGTTGAGCATTTGGGGAAGTGTGGCCTGGTGAGTTGGGTATAATCTCCTTACCCAGAGGAGCTTGTGTAGCACACAGTGAAGTGCAGGAGGTCTGATTGAGGCTGCCTTGATAATCCCTGCTCAGCCAGGGGAGAGTTGGCTGCTGGCTGGGAAGTGAGGGAAGGGGGAATTGTGCTCCAGGTCACTTAGATACACTGAGGAATTGTTTATTCTGAGATTGGGACTGTTAATGTGAGTCTTGCACTGGGCAGTTTTACTCTGAAGCATTGTTGGGTGTACAGGTGCTTCAACAAATGAAAAAAAAAACCCCAACTTTGTTTCCTTCAGTCCTAAATTATAACCAGTTCTTCTGAAATAATTGCTTGAAATCCTTCCCAAGGTTCTGCTCTGTGCCAGATGCTGCCATGGTGTTATCACCTGTGAACTCTGCCAGATCTGAGTGCAGAGCCTCGAGTTCATTGTCCAAGTTCAGAGCCAAGGGCAAAGAGCTGCCACGTCCTGGCAGTGACAGATCTTTGGGCTGCTGATGGTGAGCAAACACAGAGTCTGCAGGAGGAAAGGGCGGCCAGGGTGACACAGGGACAGCACTGAGCCACCTGTCTGTGGGCACACCTTGCTCAGCTGTGACACTCTGTGCTTGGGCACAGGTGACGTGGCAGAACTGGCTTGCAAGTAGTTAAAATTCCAAGGGCAGTGCCATTGGTGGCTGTCACTTGCCAAAGCCACACAGCTCTGACCATCCTCTGAGGGGAGAGCAGCAAGGGCTGTGCCAAAGGGACACCCAGCACCTCTTTTCCTGAGGAAGGAGAGTGGATTCCTTTCTCCAGGGAAGTCTGGCATTTAATTTGGAAGTTTTCCTGGATTTTTCCTTCCCAGAGCAAAGGATCCCTCTGATGGGCAGCTGGCAGCATTAGGCCCTTCATCAAGAAGGTTTGTATTTTTTGGAAAGTTGGAAAACTCTCTATGTGCAGTTGGTTAACTGTAGGTGATGTTATCCTTAGTGATTAATTAAAAATATGGATATTTAAATTTCAACTCTTGCTGTTAGTGGCATAGGGAGCTGAATAATTTCATGGGCTGGGTAGGTTTTAGGAAATGTCTGTGATTTCTCAGTTTGATGCTTTTTCATTGTCCTGATCATCTTCTGGTTATTTTGGAGTTATTTTGGAGCTAAACTTCATCAGCATTACCGACCCTTCCCTCTAAAACTGCAATTCTGAGCAACAAGTTGGCTGTGTTAAAATTAATATTTATGTTAAAGTTCGTATTTTTTGGGTTTATTTCACTTTCATGTGAAAATTTTCTACACTCTAATCAATGCTTATGGGCACACTGAAGATTGATGGGATGTTTCAAACTGATTTACAACAATCATGATTATTGTTGAAATCCTTTTTGATGTGTGTTGGAGTTTGTGAGCTTAGTTTGCTTTCACAACAGAAATGACAGCCGGAAGAGAACTGTCAGAGGGAATGTGGAAAAAAAAAATCACATCTAATTCTTTAATCTCTGTTTGAAAAGTTCAAGATAACACTTCTCAAGAGATGTCTGATCTTCTGTAGTTTCAGTCTGCTTTTCTGAGGAAACAACTTTTGTGCCATTGTGCTTTCTGCTAATTCCTCTGATAATTACCCTCTGATAATTGCAGTTGCTTTAACGTGCTGGCACCTTGGACAGAGGGATGGTTCCCACAATTTCTGTGGGAATGGTTCCTGTGGGGGAGAAATGAGACCCTCTCAGTGCTGCCTGTGGCAGGAGCTCAGCCCTTGTCAGACATCAGGAGAGAAGGTTTTGCTCTCAGGACTTCTCAGACAAGAAAAGCTCATCCTGAAGAGCCGCATTTCAAAGACACTTTGAGCACCCTAATGAATTGTGTGGTACAGGCCTGGTCAAAGCAGTTGTTCTCTCTATCAAAAGTTTGACTTCACAAAGTGTTTTTTTCCCTTTCTTTTTATTTCCCCATTGCTTTATTTGTGTAGTTTGCCTGAAGCCAAGTAAATGCCTTTGGTTTTCCTTTTTTGCCTTTTTTTAATTCCTTTAGTTGTTTGTGATAATCCCTTAAAATCTGCTTATTTAGAGCTGCTCTTTTACTGACATAACTTAAAAAATTATGATCGGGGCATCATAAATATTTTGCATGCAATTCCACAGCATCTTTGACTGAGTCTAGAAATGAATATATTGGATAAGAAAATGAGATGTTTGTTTTCCTTCAGGCAAAAAACTTCCTAGGATATGTTTTCCCACTGCACAGGAGATCTGATGGTAAAAATGCATGTAAATACAGGTAATTAATGACGTTTTTAAACTAATTTTTAATTAGTTCATTCTGATTCTCTTTCAGAGATGATATGAAGTGCTGTTAATCCTCTGACACCGTGCCCTGGATCCTCATGGTATGTCTGAAGGACACATCTCTGCTTGTTCTGAATTTGCCAGGTGAAGCCCAAGAATAACTTTCCACGGCAGTTTGTGACCTCTTAAAGAGGAAGAAGTCAAGAGAGGGCAACTTTTATTCTATATTTAGCCCTAGGTGAGTTTAAAAAGAACCTGGTGGGCTCTAGCCTAAAATTTATTTTTGGATTTGTGTGTTACACTAGAAAATAGAGAAGTGCCAAGCTCAGGCAGGTTTTTGGATTTGTGTGTTACACTAGAAAATAGAGAAGTGCCAAGCTCAGGCAGGTTTTTGGATTTGTGTGTTACACTAGAAAATAGAGAAGTGCCAAGCTCAGGCAGGTTTTTGGATGCAGCACATCAGTGGGATGTGGGATCAGCACAGCAGCTTCCACAAACTCCTGTGAGAGCTTTCCTCAGCCTTTCTGATGCTTTGGGCAAAGCAGGAGGGAAAATAGAAATATTTTCAGGTAGTTAATTGCCCTATCAAATTCCCTGCCTCATCTTTTAATCTGAGAGGCAAGAATTGGGCTCAGCCATGAGTTTTGAGAAGAGTTTGGTTGCCTTGCAGTGGCAGAGGTGCTGTTCAATTCCAGTGCTGAATTCACTCTGATCCTGCCTGGCATTTCAGAAAGAACTGACTCAAACCTTTCATTTCCAGGTTGTCCTCATGAATACTCCCGTGGAGAATGTCCATGATCTTCTTTGCCTGCGTGGTGAGGGTGAGGGATGGGCTTCCCCTCTCAGCCTCCACAGATTTCCATCTCAACCAGGACTTTCTGGAGTGCAGGAAGAGGCTGAAGGCTCTGTCCTCCATCCTGGCACGGTACCCCAGTCGGGGCACGGCCAAAGGACGTAACCTCAGCATCCAGTGAGTCCCTGCTCTGCTCTGCTGGGGTTTTGTTGGCTTTAATTTTTGAAATATTGCTCTTGGGGGGTAGAATTACATTGAAATAATGCTGTGGGTGTGGTCTGCAGTGGCTGATTCCAACCTGAAGTGCCACACTGCTTGTGTAGGGTGTGAATTCCAATGATTTTTAAGCTTATTCCTCATTTCCTGCTCAATGGAGTCAGCATGTGCTTCGTTATATATTTGTATATATTTATATTTGTATGTTCATATGTTGTATTTTGTATGTTAATTTATATAAACACACTTACATAACTGTTACTTGTTTTATACTTGATTATGTTTACATAGATTTCATTTTGCACTTACATTTATACATATAAATACACATACATTTATACAGATCTACATGTACATGCACAAACAATATTTATTAATATTTAGTTATATATTTATAGATAACTACACAATATTTATACATATTTAGTCATGTTTTATATACATACACAGTATATATGTATTTAGTTATATATTTTATATACATGCACATTTAGTTATATATTTATATATTCACAATATTTATACATATTTAGTCATATATTTTATATACATACACGGTATATATATATGTATTTAGTTATGTATTTTATATACATAATATTTATATACATTTGGTTATGTATTTTATATACATACACAGTACTTATGCACAGTTATATATTTATAGATACCTACACAATATTTATACACATTTAGTTATATATTTATAGACATATTCACAATATTTGTACACATACATAGATTTTATATACATATACAATATATATTTTTAGTTATATATTTTGTATACATTCACAATATTTATATATATTTAGTTATATATTTTATATACATACACAATATTTATACACATTTAATTATATATATTTATATGCATACACAATATTTATTAGTTATATATTTTTATACCTACACAATATTTATATACATTTAGTTATATATTTATAGATATATTCACCATATTTGTGCACATTTATATATTTTATATACATACACAATATATATATTTTTGTTATATATTTTGTATGCATTCACAATATTTATATATATTTAGTTATGTATTTTATATACATACACAATATTTATACACATTTAGTTATATATATTTATATGCATACACAATATTTATTAGTTATATATTTTTTATACCTACACAATATTTATATACATTTAGTTATATATTTATAGATATATTCACCATATTTGTGCACATTTATATATTTTATATACATACACAATATATATTGTTAGTGATATATTTTGTATGCATTTGCAATATTTATATATATTTAGTTATATATTTCATATACATACAAAATATTTATACACATTTAGTTATATATTTTATATGCATACACAATATTTATAAGTAGTTATATATTTTATATACATACACAATATTTATATACATTTCATTATATATTTATAGATATAGTCACAATATTTGTGCCCATTTATATATTTTATATACATACACAATATATATTTTTAGTTATATATTTTGTATGCATTCACAATATTTATAAATATTTAGTTATATATTTCGTATACATACACAATATTTATACACATTTAGTTATATATTTATATGCATACACAATATTTATTAGTTATATATTTTATATACATACACAATATTTATATACATTTCATTATATATTTATAGATATAGTCACAATATTTGTACACATTTATATATTTTATATACATACACATTATTTACATGTATTTAGTTACATATTTTATGTACAGACACAATATTTATACACATTTAGTTATATTTTTTAATACATACACAGTATATATATGTATTTAGTTATATATTTTATATACATACACAATATATAGTTTTAGTTATATATTTTCTATACATTCACAATATTTATATATTTTTAGTTATATATTTTATATACATACACAGTACTTATGCACATTTAGTTATATATTTTATACACATACACAATATTTATACACATTTAATTATATATTTTATGTACATACACAATATTTATACACATTTAGTTATCTATTTTACATATTTATACATATTTACTTATATAATATTTATACATATTTACTTATATAATTTATATACATACACAGTATTTATATGTATGTATTTAGTTATATATTTTACATACATACACAATACTTATGCACATTTAGTTATATATTTATAGATACTTACACAATATTTATACACATTTAGTTATATATATTGTGTATTTCTTATTTACATATATTTTGCTCATGTTCATTTTCATTTTGGGCAGCAAAAATGGGCAGTGCTTGTTACTCTTAGCAGCTGGAGAATCATGGATTTCTACAAATCCCTTTAAGAAGGTATCCAAGTACCTTGGAATCATTTAGTTTAGGAGAAGAAATTTATTAAGGAAATTACAGAGAAAAAATGAAAAAAATTGTTTAAACTCATTTAAGAAGTGAGTTTTACCTGGTGATTGCATTTCTGGTGAGCGAATGGAAGAAAACTTTAAGTGAAGCTAAAACTAAGCATCCCTTTTTGGGGGGAGTTAAATACCGGGATTTCCACTGCAACACTCAGAAAAGCAGAGATTTTCATCTCAGTTCCTTTTCATTCCAAGCCAGCTCGTGCCCTTTGGTGGCAGCAAGTGCTGCAGCCTTCAGTGTGCAGCAGCTCAGGCTGGCTCTGCAGTGAGAGCAGTGCAATTGGATCCGTGGCAAAAAGGCCATAAATTATGGACAGCTTGGGAAAGGGGCTTTTAGGCAGGCATGGTGTTGATCCCAGCTGGGAGCTGGGAGCAGCAGGAATTTGGGGAAGCTCCCCAGTGGAACTGGGCTGGCAGAGCCAAGCAAAGCTGTAAATCCCAAGTCCACAGTACAGCAAATAAATGAAAATGAGGTGAAATAGAAACGGTGAGTGGGAAATGAAGTTGGGGTAAAATATGGGAACAGGGGGAAGGAGACAAATTGTTCAGTTTCAAAATTTGGGTGTTAAAGTGATTTCCTGCTGACAAATGGCTGGGCTGCAAGGGAGGATGTTCCTGAGAAATCTCCTGGAAGGTTTGAACCATCTGCAGGTGGAAACTTTTACAAAAATATGGATTCAGTGTTAGAGGAGCTCCTTTTAAAGTAGAATTTTCATTGTGATGTAGCAGGAAGTGTTTGAAAATCTTGGGTTGTGCAAATTAGCAAATATTTCTTGCTTTTAATACGATGTTGCCATCAAGGGAAGGAAGGAATCCATCTGCTTCCTGGGAACAAAATTCTTTGCTTTTATTTTTTTTCTGCCTTTTCTTTCAAAACTGGTTTTCTGACCACCTTTGTTTTTATTCAGGTGATTTAAAGCCAGCCTGGGGAAAGAATGTCCTGAATTTGTACTGATGTACCAATTTAACAAAGTCTGGGTTGTGCTCTTCACTGTGCTCAGGCATCCTGGATGAGTTAAGAATAAATAATTGTGTGAGAAAAAATAGATCTACAGGAATTGCAGGACTTTGACAACAACAAAAATCCCTTTATTTTTCAGTCTGCTCTCAGCTCAGTCTGTACATTTTGTTCTGACAGAAAACACAGCTTCATCTTCACCTTTTTACATTCATTTCACCTTTTTATGTTGATGTGATCTTTTTTATTTTTTTAATTTCTATTTCAGTTTCCTTTCTTCTGGGGATATTGCCTGCATGGCAATCTGTTCCAGCAGCTACTCAACCATCATGGCCTTCTGCTTCCTGGAAGAGCTTCGCTGGGAATTTGCTGCTTCCTACAACACAAGGAGCATCAATTCAGCTTCCAGACCATATGCTTTTATTGAATTTGGTTTGTAACTTTGTTCTCTAATAGTAAAAACCCTCCTTCTGCCAAATTGATGGTGTTGAACAACATCTCCTGGCTAAAGGCTGATGATGAAAGTGACTCTGGGAGTGCCTTTGCCTGCATGTGGAGGAGGAGGGGGAAATCTTAATGCCCTGAACTATTCAGGTGTTTGGTTTGGAGTTCCTGAGAGTTCATCTCTTATGAACAAAATGCTGTGCTGATTGACGAACAAGCAGAGGAGAAAAAAGAAATTCACACCTCGGACACTTTCAAACTTAATTAAAAATATCTGACAAGTGAGGACAGATGAATACAGGAAAAAAAAGGGAGATAGAATAGATTATTATGGGCAGCTTTATTTCTGGCATGGCTTGGAGTCCGAATACCTCAGAACCATGCCCAGAGGTTCTTTTTTAGCCTGAAATAATTGGTTTTCTTGCCAAGTAGCAGCTGCTCTACTGAACCTCACACCTTTGAAAGACACAATTCCCTTGCAGTGAGAGAGTTTTCTGGGAAAGGATAATATCCTGCAGTGTGTTTGCACTCCTCAGTCCAGATTTCAGTAACAGTGTTAAACTTGAGAAATCCACCAGGAAAGCTTCTTTTAGAGCCATCTTGGATTTTGGGTGGATTCCCTGCAGGGCACATTACAGCCAGGATGTAATTTCATGTTGAGATCCACATTACTCCTTTTTTTTTTTTTTTAACTTGAGTAGGAGTTGGGGGGATTTCTAGCATCTTTTAATTTAATCTAGCCTCTTTAGTAAGGCTAATGATTTCAGTGTAAATTTGTGTATAATAAAGACACTAATAACCCAGCCTCTTTAATCTTTTAATCTAGGCTTTTAATAAGCATAAAGCTTATTTTTCAAAGAAAAAATACATTTCTAAAAGAATTTTTACTCTTATACTTTATCACGTTACTGAGTGCCTAATATTGGTGTGTGCTTATTTATTTATTAATTTAATGATCTCCATTCCTGTGTTAAATCTAAGATGGGCTTGATGCTCAAGATTTTAATTTTTTTGGCAGTTACAGATCATTTTAATTATTTTTTAGAGTAGATATTAGAAGAAATTTTTTTCCTGTGAGGGTGAGGAGGCACAGGTTCTCAGAGAAGCTGTGGCTGCCCCTGGATCCCTGGCAGTGTCCAAGGCCAGGTTGGACAGGGCTTGGAGCAACCTGGGATGGTGGAAGGTGTCCCTGCCATGGCAGAGGGTGGAACTGGATGATTAAAAGGTCCCCTTCATCCCAAACCTTTCTGTGCTATAAAATATCTAAAAGAAGTATTTTTGTTCCCTAACCAGCAATGGAATTTTTAGAAATGAAATGAAGAAATTAAAACAATCAAAACGATACGATGAAGTATCACCACAATTGCGGTTTCAACACCACTAAGGATTAATTAAGCAGAGGTGACTTGAGCAGCTTTGCCTGTTGTTTCAGATAACACCATCCAGAAGGTGAAACAGCATTTCAACAGCAGCCGTGGCTCCAGGGCCAAGGGCAATTGGCAGAGGGTGGAGGAGGAGCTGAGGCTGCAGCCCCCAGTGCAGCTGCAGCTGGAGAACACAGAGCTGCTGAACGGGCTGAGCAATGGAGGGCACGCAGGAGGCCATGTGGAGGTTGGTAAGTTACTTCTACACCAGGTGACAGGACATTTCCTCACCCTGACATTGTTGCCAGGTGTCACAGTGGTAGATGTGAAAAACACCTTCACTCTTTGTTCTGGTTTGAAGGCAAAACCAGTGAGAGACTCCAAGTCAGAAATACAGTTTATTAGGAAAAGGGAAAAAAAAAAAAACCACCACAAAATACATGCAATAATACAAAAGAAAAAACTCTGACAGAGTCAGAATACAACCTGAAACACTGTTGCTCATGGTGTTGGAAGCAATCCAGTTGGAATTGTGGCTCAGCCCTCCTGCAGTGTCAGGGGTGGTTCTGCTGGAGCAGGGATCCTGTAGAAGGATGGAGTTTTCCTCTGAAGATCCAGTACAAGAGGCAGCTGTTCCTCTGGGAATCCAGTGGAAAGGCTGCTCTGGTGTCCCAAAACGTGAGATTATATCCAGGTAGGAATGCTTGGCTCCTCCCTCTGGGCAGAGCATCCCACAATGGGATGATGGAATTTTATCAGCCATGCAGGGACATTCAGTAGCCCATTAACAGCATATATGTCCTAGAGGGAGGATTGGTTTGTGGAAGAGATAAAAGAAGACTGCCCAATGAACAGAGGATAACTGCCCCACCTCTGACAGATGGCAATAGAATACATATTGCCTTGCAATCTAGGACACTTCTGTGAAAATGTGAAAAGTTTAATAAAGGACAATAGGAGACAAGGACAATGGAGCAAGGGTTATTATGGCCATGTGCATCTTGGCACTGAGTCAAAAGCACACTGTTACCTTCAGGGATGCTCCTTAAATACCTTTTAATTACATCAGCCTGTGCATATTCACAGACCCTTGTGCATAGTAAACTTTCCCCCAAACTACTTTACATATTCCAAGAGTTGTTTAGCATGGCTCCTCCTTGGGTCTGCCTTTTAGAGCATGCGCATTCCTTGGTTGTGGTTTTAGTCCTTTTTTTAGTCCTTTTTTATCACCTGCAGTTTTTGGGCCTTGGCCCACACTGTTTTCAGACAGTGAGTGCTGATGGTTGGCAGATCTGTCCAGGTGTGCTCATTCTGTGTGCATTGGGTGTTATCCCATCCCAGCAACCATTTTAACACAAGCATACTGATATCAGTTATTGCACTGAGCTTAATTAACAGTAGAAATAAAAACTATATGTTTATAACAAAGTTACTTTAACATGACACATACAAAATCTATTTTAATATTTGCAAAAAGCCAATATTATTATATTTATCTTTAACACATATCAGCTATTTCACTACTATGTCTAAGCTGAGTTAACAAGAGAAATAAAAACTATATAACAAAGTTACTTTACAATACACATACAAAATCTATTTTAATATTTGCAAAAATCCAATATTATAATACGTATCTATAACATATAGTTATATCAGCTATTTCACTACTATGTGTAAGCTTAATTAACAACAGAAATAAAAACTATATCTTTATAACAGTTACTTTAACATGACACATACAAAATCTATTGTAATATTTGCAAAAAGCCAATATTATGATATTTATCTATAACACATATCAGCTATTTCACTACTATGTGTAGGCTTAATTAACAGCAGAAATAAAAACTATATAACAAAGTTACTTTAACAATACACATATAAAATCTATTTTAATATTTGCAAAAAACCAATATTATAATATGTATCTAACACATATCAGCTATTTCACTACTATGTCTAAGCTTAATTAACAACAGAAATGAAAACTATATCTTTATAACAGTTACTTTAACATGACACATACAAAATCTATTGCAATATTTGCAAAAAGCCAATATTATGATATTTATCTATAACACATATCAGCTATTTCACTACTATGTGTAGGCTAAATTAACAGCAGAAATAAAAACTATATAAGAAAGTTACTTATCAGCTATTTCACTATGTCTAAGCTTAATTAACAACAGAAATACAAACTATCTTTGTAACAAAGTTACTTTAGCATCACACATATAAAATCTATTTTAATATTTGCAAAAAGCCAATATTACAATATATATCTATAACACATACTTATATCAGCTATTTTGCTACTATGTCTAAGCTTAATTAACACCAGAAATAAAAACGATGTCTTTATAACAAAGTTACTTTAACAATATACATATAAAATCTAGTTTAATATTTGCAAAAAACCAATATTACAATATGTATCTATAACAGTAGAAATGCTGCAACCTCCCTCAAAGCATCTCATTCAGAAGCTGCTCTGAGTAAGGCCACGGGAGCCATTTCAAGTCCATGCACACACACACAAACACCACAGATTGCTCAGGGGAAGAAGGACAGGAAAGGTCTTTGTGTGATGTGTTCCAGCCAAGGTTTATTGCATCCACCATGATCCAAATGGATCAGGGACAGAGACCAAACCATGGGGTCTGCACAGGCTTAACTATGGGGTCAGTGACTTGAGGGTACAGGGGTGGTACAAAGGGCAGCAAACTGTAGGAGGGGTGAGGGATGAACAATTGGGGTGGGCAGGGTTAACTGGCCAATGGGGGAATTTAAATAAAATTATAATAATTCAGAGGGAAGGGGTTTACATTTTCCATTTCAGGGCAGGCTCCTGCCTTGCTTAGCAGACAACTGTCTGTTCAAACTGAGAGAGATTTCCAATGGAGATTGGCATTAGTGCTGCAGAGCACCATGGGGGGAGTCCTCTCTTTCAGCCTAGGTGGGGAAAACTCCATGGTAGATCTTTCCAAAGCAAAGCTTTATTACATTTTATTACATTTATTCCATTCCCACAACTCCCCTGTTTTTTCCTACTATGAAAGTTCCCCAGTGGATTTTTGCAGATGCTTAACAGGGTAACTTGAGTAAAACGGTAAAAACAATGATTACAACCCAAAAATCTGTTTGGTAAAAGATGGAACCCATCTTATCTGAAAAGTTCATTGATGTAACCTGAGTTTTTCTCAGCTTTAAGTCCTTTACTTGCTCCTTCAGCTTCTGGATGTGGATAAATGTTGAGTGTGAAGAAAGGTTGAAGCAGAGCATCTTTTCAAAGTCCTAGCAGTTATGTCCATGGGCAAGCAGTGAAAAGTCTTTTTCTGCTTGGTTTTATAGTGTTACATGCTTGGTGTTATTGGCATTTGTTAGCAGCTCACTCAGCACCTGGAACATAGCACTGGTTTGCTTACTTAGCTAGCACTTTGAATTTTCATATAATTTTTAAAGTTTTTGCAGCAGCCCAGGGGACAATATTGAGGCTGCTATTTTCTTTTTTCTACCTCAAAAGTTAATTTTCTTTTGGCAGTCAGATTTCAATTGCTGGACAAATCTGTGCTTAATTTTTTGGTCATGAATTATGGCCCACAGCACATGGCAGAAAAACACATGGAGGTTCCTTGTGTACCAAGAAATGTTTATTTACATTGTGTGTGTCAAACCAAAAAAGGCTTTTTCCATCATAGTAAACAACATATGGGCTTTACATTGCAGCAGGTGTGCAGCAGAGCTTTGGTGGCTGCTGTGGAGTCTTTTTCCAGCCTTACAGCTTCCTCTCTGGATGGAAAATATAGGCTTGATATTTTCCATGTGATATTTTCTCTTCAAACCCTTGTTTGTTCAAGTTTCTAAAGAAGCTCCACTGATTCATTCATTGCTTGTTGCAAACTCATAATGAAAGATCTGTAATTACAGTCTGAATGAGATTCTTCAGCCTTGAGGGAAAAGAAGATGAGAAAAATATGAACTGAGGGTAACCTCTTGTTCCCACATTGTTTGGCTTGAGGTGTTCTCCACTCTTTGCTTTTTCCTTTTACTTTGCTTTCTAAAATTGAATTCATTTGACTAAAGTTCTGAAAGAGGCTTTGTGTATCTGTATAAATAACACAGAGGCTTGACAGGGGCCTTTTTAATAACAGAACCTGATGTTTTACCTGCTTTTGAAGTACCAGCCTCTAATTCTTTATTATAAAAATGGTACCTCTTAGTTGTGTTTCAGTTGCACAATCAAGGTCCTGCCTACCTTCTCCACAAATGAAATCAGAGAATTATTTAGGTTGGAGGAAATCTTTCAGATCATTGAGTCCTACCAGAAACCAAACCCTGCCACGTCCACCACTAAACCATTCTGTATTTCAATCCTATTAGCATGGTGGTTTAAATGCAGCTGGAGTGCCATGAGCTTGTATTTCCTTTTTTTGTTGTTGTTGTTCTTGGCTTATGAAGCACTAATAAAATTAAGTTCCAGTTGCTCAATCTTATATTTGTGATAGATGAGCTGGAATCTAATTTGACATAGGTATTTTAAATTAGAATATGGAAGGGCACTGGCCAGGAGGAATTAAAAATAGAATGGAAAGCACTTTATTTGCCAGTCGGATTTGTGAGTGCTCCTCAGAGCTGTGCTTGAAGGTTAAATCTTTTCATGTTATGACAGGGCTTAGAAATTCTTTGCACTTTTTCTTTAAATTTTGAGCGGCTTCAGTGCCAGTAAATATTTGTGATCTAGTCTGTGTCCACAGATCAGAAATATATTTTCACTTCCCTCTTATTCCTAATTGCTTTCCTTTACTTTCCATCTGGCTTTTTATTTCTGGCTGTTCTCTCTGGTCTAACCCAAATACTCTCACAGATTGTTCTGCCTTTATTTTAAGGCTCATGTTTATGATCATCTGTTTGCCTCCACTGGAGTCAGCTTTCCTGGCTTGTGTCTCTCTCCTCTCATCATCTCCTCCCAGCTGAATCCCACTTTGCTGCTCTAAGTTTAGCTGTGTGCATAGTGTTTGTTCCATATTAATGTTATTTATACCAGGGCTCTGCTCTACAAGAGCCTGTTTGAAATGCTGTGGCTGCAGGAGAGCAGGATTGAACTGTGACTGCGCTCCCTGGTGCAGATTGATTGATCCAGGGATGATCCAGACATCCCTTCCTCACATGGCTGGGGCTGCTGCTGGCCTCTTTGGAGCTGGCTGAGCTCATCCTCTGGTTCTTCAGTTTGCTGTGAAAAAGGCCACAAAAGTCAGGGCAGCTTTCTCCTTGTTAGTATTCTTGAGAACAAGAGATTTTTTTTTCCCTTTTTACTTCTATTCTTTCTGCTGTTTGTTCTTTCCTTTTGTTAACTAAACACAGCCCAACTCTGGCTACAAAAACCCTTCCCTTGCACCCTTGATCAGCATCCCCAGAGCCCTGGCTGCTGCTCAGAGCCTCTCTGGTGTCAGTGTGGGCACAGAGGACATGGGGCTGTGTGCAGGGCACAGGGGGCTCTCTGTGGGCAGGGAGGGTGTCTTGGAAGGTTTGGAAAGACAGGAGTCTGCTAAGGAAGGCAGGAGCCTCCCCTGAAATGGAGAATGTAAACCCTCCCCACCCCTCCCAATTGCTATAAATGTTAAATTAAGGGGCTCTCAGGCAAAAATATGGGAGCAGGAAATAACAGTTGTTTATTAGGGAAGACAAAGGATAAAATAAACAATGCAGTACACCAGAACAACACTGACAGAGTCAGAACCCAACCTGACACCCTGTGGGTCAGGGTGTTGGCAGCAGTCCCATTGGAATTGTGGCTCAGCCCTCCTGCAGTGTCAGGGGTGGTTCTGCTGGAGCAGGGATCCTGTAGAGAAGGATGGATTCTTCCTCTGAAGATCCAGTGGAAGGAGAGGCAGCTGCTGCTCCTCTGGGGAATCCAGTGGAGAAGCCGTGCTGGTGTCTCAAAACCTCTGGATTATATCTGGGTAGGAATGCTTGGCTCCTCCCTCTGGGCTCACATCTCCCAATGGGATGCTGTAGTTCTTATCAGCCATGCAGTGACATTCAATAGCTGTTATCAGCAGATGTCCCCTCCCGAGGGAGGAGTGATTGTGGTCACTCAAAGAGAGAGATGAGGCAAACTGCCCACTTGGCAAAAGACAACTGCCATACAGGTGGTAATAGAACACATCTTACCTTGCAATCTGGAACAGAGGATTTGCACCAGGACATGGGGCTGTGTGCAGGGCACAGGGGGCTCTGTGGGCAGGGAGGGTTTGCAGGGCACAGGGGGCTCTGTGGGCAGGGAGGGTTTGCACATCACAGCTGCCTCTGGGAAGCCGCAGAACAATTTGTGCCACTGTTTTGTGAGGCAACTGGTGAATCCTGCAGCTCCCCTTGGTGAGTGTTCTTCATCTTCCACAGGCACACAGGGAGTCCTTCAAAGGCCTTTTCAGGGGCTGCTTTTGAAGCTGTCTCACTCTCTGCCTTTTGTGTGCTTGTCTTTCAGCTGAGGCTGTTGGAGTGATTTCATTTCTCACTCCTGGTGCTGTTTCTGCAGAGCTCTGAGTGAGTGACTCAGTGTCCAGCCTTGTGCTGTGCCTGCAGGAGGCAGATGCAAGCTGCTGCTGCACACTCTGGTGTCTCCCTCCAGTGAAATGGCCACAGGTCTCTGCCAGAAAACCTTTCCTGGGCAGAGGTTTCAATTTCTTCACTGGGTGAGGGTGTTTGCAGTTGTTCTGCACATGTTCAAACCTGCTGGTGCATCACCCACAGCTCCCAGAACATTTCTGTGTGGATCTTGTGCTCTGAAGTGCACAATTTCTGTGCTTGAGGAGGCAGATCAATGTGAAGCCTAATTGGTGTTTATTTGTGCTCGTGCAGAGTGCTGCTGTCCTGTACTGAGTGTTTGTACTCTTCTTTTCCCTTATTTAATGTAATAGACCATTCCAGTGTGAAATTCTCTTTATAAAAATACGACTGACTTCACCCAAGGAAGTGAAATAATTTTCCCTTAGCAGGACCCATCTCACTTCTCTGTGCAATTGCAGTTTGTGAGTTAAACCTCAGAATGTAACAGCACAAATAAATCTCTGCAGCAAACCATTTCAAGCCCAGTTTTCACAAAATCTGAACCCTGAGCAACTGGATGTTTTAATCTCCCCTGCATCTGTGACAGCAATTCTTTTTTATCCTCCTGGACTAAAAAAAAAATGTAACTTTTACATAATATTTCATGCTGCAGAAGCAATATATTGAGGCCTACATGTTGTTCCCTAGGGACTGGGAACTCTTGGCATGTGTGGCTTGCAGGATTCTGCTCAATGAATGATATTTGTGTTTAATAATTATTTGTTTGGGAGATATTTTGTGCCTCTGAAGTAAACCTTAAAATTTGAGGATCAGTCTTTATTAGGAAATATCTGTGGGAGAGTTACACACATATATATATATATAGCTGCCACATTATTTAATTAATCAAAAGTAGGAATAGCAGGAAAAAATAGAAGGAGACTGAATTTTGGGGTCAGGGAATGAATAAAGATGCTGCTACAAGTTCTCTGTAAATGTCACTGTGTAGCAAATGAAAAGCCAAATTGCCTTTGAGTGACAGAGCATTCTGTCTGTAACACCCAATAATGCTCCCTAAAGTGACACTCATCAAATTGAGTTGATCCAGTTCCTTTGGAGCTGAAATTATGGGTGTGTGAGTGCATGCCAGACAAATTAATTACAGAGACACAGATGAAAGGTGCTTTACATCCCTCTGTTAATTTGGCACCAGAGTTTTTTACATCCATCTATCAAAATCTGGCTTGAAGGAGAAGGCAGGAGTGTTTTTCTCTCTGAAATCGTGTGGTGGCTGATGTGGTGATTCATTTGTCACTCAAGGGAAGCCAGAGGTGCAGTTTATCTGGAATGGTCAGATAAATAGATAAATGGTCAGATAAATAGATAAATAGTCAGATAAACAGATAGATAGTCGGATAAAGAGGATCTGGATACACCTGGGTATGGGGAGATGTTTTCCTTGAGGGCTCATTCATTCTCTCTTGTGTCTTGGGTGCAAGAGGACATCTGGATTTGATATCTGAGCTGCAAATTATCATTTTTTATGAAACTGGCAGTGTCCTACTTGTGGTGATCCAAGGGCAGGGATGAAATGTAGGTGAGGATCAAGGTGTGGAATCTGTTGTTGAACAAGTGCAGGAAAACGGGAGGTGTGCTCTTGGCCAAGCCTGAATTAAAGGCAGCAGGTTCCAAAGCTAAACACACATTTATGATAATTACTTTGACCTTAATTAGGCATGCATCAATGAGATTATCATGCAGAACTGCTGCTCAGCAGTGTGGGTGTTAAGTAGTGGCAGAGAAGGTGAGAAAGGAAGGAGGCAGATAATTCATATTATCTGTGAAATGGGGGCAGCCTGAGCCCTCAGGTGGGATAAAATGTTTAATTACTGGTTAAGGAGGAGCTGAATTACTGCCTTGGTGTGGTGGTGGGTGAGATCTAAGCCTTTCCCCAGACCTTTGGGTGGGGAAAGCCTCTGGTTTTTCTGCTGACCTGAGGAGCGCTGAGCATCCTCATCTGCTGGAATAAACAAAGAATTATCTGTGTGCACCATAGAAGACACTGATGCCAAATAGGTCAAGAAAAATCTGTTGTTGATCCGTTTAAAAATACTCCAGTGAGTGATTTCTGGATGTGTGAAGAACTGAATACTGCAATACAACAACAAAAAAAAAAAAAAAAAAAAAAGGGGGGGGTTTCTATTCATAATCAGTCTTCCCTGGAGCAAGCATGGAAGGTTTTGAAAGTGTTTAAAACCCACACAAAGTAATTGTGGTGTTTTCTAGTAAAATATTGAAAGTAATAGAGCAAACTTTCACTAATGTCTGGTTTTCATTTCATTTCCAGTCCCTACTTACAGAATGCAGCCTGTGACCCCCCTGGGGATTCTGTCACTTGTTCTGAACATCATGTGTGGAGCTCTGAACCTCATCCGAGGAGTTCACCTGGCAGAATATTCCTTTCAGGTAACCCTGATGCTCCCACACCTGACAATGAGTGAAGGGCAGAGAATTTTTGGGTAACCAGTTCAAGGGTGGCAGTTCTGCCCCTTAGCTGAGCACAATCTCTCCACAAGAAGTGTTTTGTGTCTCCAGGACTGCTACACCTTCTGTATTTTTCTGCACATCACAGTATTCTGCATTTTATTCTGTTCTACAGAAGTTTAATTTTTGATTTATTTTGATTTATTTAAATTTTTTTAATATTATTTTTTATAATAATTTATAAAGAATATAAATTTATTTGTTGATTATTTATTCTTTATTTTTTATTATTAGAATTCTAAAATTCTAAAAACGATTTAATTATTTATTAAAATAAACAAAAATTATTACATTATTTATCAATCATTTAATTATTAAAATAATTATTAAAATAATTATTAAATAATCATTAAATAATTATTGAATTATTTATTAAACTCTAAAATTATTTAACATTGTTAATAATTTAATATTTAATAATTATTTATATAATTATTTGTATAATTATATATTATTATATATAAAATATAGAATATTTATATATAATATAAAATATAATATATATTATATATAAATATTGTTATATATAATATATATTATATTATTATCTAATATATAAATATAATATATAATATATATTATATACTACTTATATAATTATTTATTATTATATAATTATCTGTATAATTATTTGTATAATTATTTATATAATTTAATATTTAATTTATTTTTAATATTTAATAATTTAAAAATAATTATTTATTAACTTTTAGAAATTTCATTTTAAAATTTATTTATTCTTACCAGGCTGCCTGGATTTTTTTGCTCTGTTCTTGCATTTTATTTTAGATCCTTTTCTGTAATTTTTTTTTTTAAAAAACATGACAGTGTAAACAACTTTAAAAAAAGGGGGAAAAACGTGTGCTGATTGTATCCTGACACAGTTTTATTTAGCAGGAAGTGTCACATAAGCCTCAGTTCTTGGTGTCTTATCCAATGATATTGATCTTGTGTTTGACACTGTTCCAGTCAATCAGCATAAACTGGGATGAGAGGTTCTTGACTATATTTAAAATGTTCTCAAATATCAAGCAGCACTTGCTAAAAGCTGTGCCTGACGTGGTTGTCACTTCTTTTCATCCCAACAGGAGGACCATGAAGGAATTGGAAATGTGATAGCTTTTTTTCTACCTTTTCTAGCCTGTGTTTTTCAGGTATGTTAACTGCAAATAAAATTTTTTTGCTGATTATTTTGCTGTTACAATTCACAAGACAGAGGCATTTTCAGCTAAGGAGAGGTTTTTAATAGGAGGTTTTAATCCTACCCAGGTGATTCCACTGATTTATTCCAGTGAAGTGGCACAAAAGCAGTTCAAGGCACATTTTGACCCTTGGGAAATTGCATTTTCAGGCTTTTTCAGTGCTCCCATGTTGTGACAAGTCAGAGGGGCTGGGTGTGATGGATAAATGCCATCCCAAAGATGGTTTATTCCCAAAGGGATGGACACATCTTCTGTCAGTGTCTCACTTAGTGATGGGCTTTTGCAGCGCAACCACCCTGGGGACTGAGCAAATATTGGACAGCAACATTATTGAAAATGGTGTAATTTACATGAAAAATCACATTGAATCCTGGTGGTTCTTTAATGGGATTTTTCCATATTCCAATTTTCCGTATTTTCCATTTTTTTTCCGTAATGGGGTTATTTCCTCTGACCTTACACAGAACAGTTGGAATGAGGAAAATCCAACATGTTCCAAATTGGTTTTTCTTGAAAGGCTCCTTGAATTCCTAAAAAGTCCCACAACCTTTGACCTGAGGGAAATACATGCTGGAAAATCTTCAACTTTCAGCCTGGCATTGCAGAAAGGTGCTGCAGTTTTGTTTCCAGGAATAATTGATGCCTACAGTGTATTCATTGTCCTTTTGCCTTTTGGATCAAGGTTTGGGGACCACTGTCTGCAGACTTTGATGTATTTATGGGATTATTTGTTGTATTATGGTACAATTTAGTGTCTTTCAGCTTTCTTACACCTTTGCTCATGGCAGAGTTTTGGGGTGAATAGATGGATTTAGATCTAATAGATTTATTTAGATCTAATGGATGGATTTAGATCTAATGGATTTATTTACATCTAATGGATTTATTTTGATCTAATAGATGGATTTAGATCTAATAGATTTGTTTACATCTAATGGATTTATTTAGATTTAATAGATTTATTTAGGCCTAATAGATTTATTTAGGTCTAATAGATTTATTTAGATCTAATAGATGGATTTTGATCTCATAGATGGATTTAGATCTAATGGATTTATTTCGATCTAATAGATTTATTTAGACCTAATAGATTTATTTTGATCTAATAGATGGATTTTGATCTAATAGATGGATTTAGATCTAATAGATTTATTTAGGTCTAATAGATGGATTTAGATCTAATAGATTTATTTTGATCCAATAGATGGATTTAGATCTAATGGATTTGTTTACATCTAATGGATTTATTTTGATTTAATAGATTTATTTAGATCTAATGGATTTATTTAGATCTAATAGATGGATTTAGATCTAATAGATTTATTTAGGTCTAATAGATGGATTTAGATCTAATAGATTTATTTTGATCTAATAGATTTATTTAGATCCAATAGATGGATTCAGATCTAATATATTTATTTCAATCTAATAGATGGATTTATATCTAGTAGATGAATTTAGATTTAAGAACTTGATGCAAGCTGTTTTTCACAAAGAAAGGCTCTGTGCTGCCTCTTTCCCTGTGAGTACCTGAAGCCAGGGAAGCTGAATAAAGGAGAATTCTCTCTGCTCCTTTTGATTTATAGCAGCTTCTCCCCAAAATCTGTGCACAACCTGCAGTGCTTTCCACATGCTGACCTCTGCATCAGCACAGTTGGAAACTGTGACCTGAGCTGACAAAGGCTGATCTGTCACTGCCTGAGGGGGAAAAGTGACTCCTCTGTCAGCACTGGGAGCTTTTCATGTGCTCCTGTGAGGGTTTGCCCTTCACATGCTCAGCAGATGGGTCCCAGGCCATAATTCCCTGGTTTTGTGCAGAGTTCAGTGCTAACTCTCCCTCTCTGCTCTTTTGCAGTGTTACCTGTACCTCTTCTACAGCTCAGCCAGGAAGGTGAAGACATTTGTGCTCCTTTTCTGTGTCTGCTCATGCAACATCTACTTGTATGGATTGAGGAACCTCTGGCAAATCTCCTTCCACATAGGAGTGGCTTCTCTTTCCTCTTACCAGATCCTGACAAGGCAGCTCCTGGAGAAGCAGCCTGACTGTGGTGTATGAAAAAAAAACAAACAACAAACTTGGGGTTTGCTACTCTGTTTTTACAACTCTTTTTTTGTATTCACCTGACCAGAAATAGCTCAGAGTGTTTTTTAACCATCCATGGCAATGGTTATTGCAAGGAGAACAGCTCCAAGCAACCTGGGATGAGCAGGATCCTGTAATTCTGTCCAGCACACAGCGAGGGGTGCAGCTCTATTTCACGTGGTGGAGCTTGTCAGTGTCACCAGAGATGGAAGTTCTTACCTTCAGCAGGCTTTTCCTCCTTGGCTGCCACCATCCAGACAGCATTTTGCCATTTGTCTCACTGGCTCTGTGAGAGCTGGGCAGGTCAGTCTTGCCCTGCTGCTGCAAATACTCCAGTTGTGTGGTAAAACAAGGGTAAAGTGATGGGTAACATTTCTGTCTCTAGATTGTCTTGCTGTAAATGTGAGTGAAGGGCTATTTGCTGTAATTAGTGTGGAAAATGCTGAGGGTGAGCTTCAGGATCATTTCTCTAGGTTTGGAAGGACAAGGAAAGGCTGTGGCTCTTTCATAAACCATAAAATCTATAAATGTCTTGCTGAACAGCACATTGCAGTTTAGTGTGTGCTCATGGGTTAATTGCAAATATGCTTGGGGCAGCAGAAAATAATCCAAGTGGGTGTCAGTGATCTGTCAGCTCCTGTGGCCTTTGTTTCCTTGGCTAAGGTCACTTCCAGGATAAGGGCAATTCCATGTTTGCTTGGCCTGGATGGATAATAAATCTTCCAAGCCTATTTATGACAGGCCACTGACTCCTTCACCTTTTTTTTAATAAAATGAGTAGCTGGTGAGTAGGAAGCCATTTCCAGGAATGGAAAGCAAGAGCAGGTTCTCTTTGTTCTGTGGAACACCTGTGGTTAATGGTGGTGAATTCTGACACTCAGAAGAGTTTCTGGGTGTGCACTTTGGAACTGGGGACTGGAATTCCCAACCTCTGCTGCACTGGCTGTTTTATTTTGTCATGGATCCAGGTGCACAGGGGCATTTTAGGGCATAGATGAATAATTTAGGCTGGCTGTTCAAAAAATGCATAGCAGTTTGATGCAGCTGTCCTTGAGGGCTTGTAGAGATTCACACTGTAGGTATGTTATTGTGGAATTATGGTCCTAAAATTTCCTTTTATTTTTTTTTTCTCTTTCTGGTCATTCCCATTTCTTTCACCAAAGATTTCTTTTTCTTCTCACATAGTCTCTACCTCTGGTTGCAAAGAGATTAACATGCAGCAGAGTTGTCTTTTTTTGCAGGAACACTTGACAAAATTCCTTTCTTTTATGTCAGTGAGTTTTCCTGGAATCTCAGGATGCAAACACCAGGATCAGAATAGAAATTTGTGGTGCTGGACTTTGGAAGCACTTCTGGATGCAGAAACAGCATCCATGTGCAGCTCATTCCAACCTGGACAGTTTGTAGGACATCAGGAGACAGTGCCAGAGCTTTTCTCAGGAGGAAAATGTAGGGATTTCTTTTTCACTTTACTTACTGTAACAACAATGTGATAAAAATCTCAAAGTGTGAACAGTAGTCTGGTAGGAATGATGGAGGAATATTTTAGCCAGGCATTTAAGGACACAACTTGAGCTCTGCCATAAGGGAAAGATTTTCTGTTATAAGGCAGAAAATTCCTTTCTTTTATGTCAGTGAGCTTTCCTGGAATCTCAGGATGCAAACATGAAGATCAGACCAGAAATTTGTGGTGCTGGACATTGGAAGCACTTCTGGATGCAGAAACAGCATCCATGTGCAGCTCATTCCAACCTGGACAGTTTCCAGGACATCAGGGGACTTGTGCCAGGAGGAAAATGTAGGGATTTCTTTGTCACTGCACTTACTGGAACAGCAACATGACAAAAACCCCCAAAGTGTGAGGAATAGTCTGGTAGGAACGATGGAGGAATATTTTAGCCAGGCATTTAAGGACACAGCTGGAGCTGTGTGCCATAAGGGAAAGGTTTTCTGTTCTAAAGGAGGGGATTAAAGTTGTTTGTCTGTCATTATCCCAGTTTTCTGCAAGTGGAGAAATGAAGCCACAATTCAAGCACTGTCCCTGAGACACCAAGATGACCCCAGAGATGTGAGGGGTTTTGTGCTGCTCTTAATTTTCAAACTGTTCACTCCCAGTTTTTCCTGGTAAATTGTTTCTGGAGACTGCAGGGAACTCAGCCATGAGTTTGGATTACAATTTAAAAAAAAAATCTGCAAAAAGAACAGCCCAAAAATCTGACACTAAAAATGCAACACTTTAAGGATAATGGATCTAGTGGCTGGTGGTGTTTTCCAGGAGCATAAATTGGATATCAACCCACTGGATTCTTGTGGGGAAAGGATGAAGCATTTTATACAGACAGACAAATCTTCACGAAAAGGACTTTAGGACAGGAGCCAAATCCCTCCTCCTGCATTTTTATCCCCACTCTGGCTAAAGAGTCCAGAATAGCTTTTCCTGTTTCTCCACACAGAGCATTTCCAGAGGGCATTCCCCAGAGCTGATTGGAAAAGTTGGAACATTCCTGCTGCTTCCCCAGCATCCAGCTGCTCTGTCCTGAACCAAACCCATCCCTGAGCCAGGGGATGGCAGCCACAGCTCTGCAGAGGAGTGCTGGAACGGGGTGTCTGCATAATTGTGCAATTAACAGAGAGGAGAAAGGTTAATTTCAGCTTTTTTTTGAATTGGTTTTCCTGAAAACATTTCAGTAAAATCAAACCAAATCAGTTGGTTCAGTTCTGCCTTTGCCTAAACTTGTATTTTTTTGCTTTGTGGATTTTTGGGGAATGTGGCTGAATCTTCAGGTGTTTTCTGCCCAGTGACAAAGCTCTGCTTTGGTGTTGGTCTTAATCCCTTTGCAACCTTTTATTTTCCTGTAATAGGTGTAAACCATATTAAGGAATCTACATGGATTAGTCTGTGTGCACTTCATAGGTTTGGGTTCCAGGATGAGGCAGAACACACAGAATTTGATCTATTTTTATTTTTAATTTGGTATTTATCCCATGTCCACACAGTGTTAATACAGTTAAACATTTTCTCTTGGCAAGAGGAATAGAATAGTTTACATTGATCTCAGTGCTTTAAGATTTGATAAAAAAGAATGACTTGCACTTTGAGAACACAAAATCTGACTCATAATGTGGGATTTCTCCTGTATTGAATCAAATCCCCAAAGAGAAATCCATCCCTTTTTTCAGCTTTAAACTGGTTAATGTGGTTTGAATTGCATCTTCTTCATTCTGTCACTTTGCAAGAGAAGTCTTTTGGAAGCTCCTCTCCTCACCCAGCAGCTCAGCACAAGCAAATTGGCAAAGATTAAACTTCAATAATTTCCAGATTTGCTTACTCAGTGCTTAGTCACTTTATGGAGCTGGTAATTCTCTGGTTTCTTTTTTTTTTCCCTTTTCTCCCAAAGACCTGTTGAGTTTGTAGAAGGTGGGCTGGTACCTTTTTAGATATTTTTGCACTGTATTAATAATTGAACCTGTGTAAATGTGTATAAAATCATTTTGCATGTATATGTATATATGTACATATATCTAATAAATGGCTTTTTTTGTAATGGTTGTCTTCATGGAGTGTTTGGAATTTACCGATTATATGAGGAGGTTAATCAATCATTTCATTTTTGCAGGCATCTTTAGTGATCCCTGTGGCCAATTCATCAGCTGAACTGGATAAACATATTTATACATATTTATTTATAAATACATTTATGGAAATGCAGTTTTCCAAGCAGGGCATTGCAGCAGGCTGTGATGGAATCTCTTTGTGGCTTTAACAAGCTTGCTGTTAATTTTCAGGGATTCTCAGAGGTTTTTCCTGCAAAATTTTTGTGTTGAAATGAGATGTGACACATCCCAAAGGTGCCTTTCCAGCTGCCTGGCAGGGACAGTGGGGATGTGGCAGTTTGCAGGTGCATTTTTAGCCTTAATAAAAACAGAATTGTTAATTCGTTTGTCCTTACTAAGAACTTGTGGGCTTTTTTTGGGGAATATCAGCCACCTTTGCTGATGGCTCTGAAGACACCAATTCATCAGTTTTAAAGCAATGAAGGGGTTAAAGTGACAGAAAATTCAGCTTTTCCATCACTGGAATGGGATGGGGTTCATGTGTGGGAGAGGTGCTTTGTGTGACAGCACTCAGAGGATTCTGCTGGATCAGGAACCAGAAAATAAAACTCAAAGAGCTGGAAGAAACCAGGCTTGTGGAACTACTGGTTACTTCCCATTTTTCTGCTCCCTGCTTCCCCACAGGGTGTCTAATGGCTTCAAACTGACAGAGGGCAGGGTTAACAATTGAATATTAGGAAAATTCCTCACTCTGAAGGTGGGGAACCTGTGGCAGAAGGTGCCCAGAGAAGCTTTGGCTGCCCCTCATCCCTTGGAAATGTCCAAGAGCAGGTTTGGAGCAGCCTGGGACAGTGGAAGGTGTCCCCGCCATGGCTGGGATGGCCCTGGATGGGCTTTAAGGTCCCTTCCAAGCCAAACCTCTCTGGGATTCTGTGGCAAAAGCAGAACAATGCTCAGAGAGAGAGGGAGAAGCCCCTGGAGTGGGGAGAGAGGCAGAGCAGGGGGTGGGAACCAGGAGGAGAGAGAGCCTCACTCTTCTGAACCGCTCTGCCCTTTGAAATCCAGATGTTATTTTCGTTCTGTAAATAAATGATTGCTCAAAGCATGTTTCTTCTCAGGATGCCAGCGCAGGGGAGCAGCAGCCTCTCCCTTTCTTCTGTGGCGAGGGGAGAAAGCAATTATAACTGCCTTTCTCTTTTGAAGATGCTGATAAAAGGAGGTGGGAGGATCAGAGGGTCCCTGTGCCGAAACAGAAACGACTCCTGAGGTGATAGAAATACATGTTTTTTATTTCAAACAAAGCAACTCCACTTCTGCTGACTTTTAAAGGTGACCCAGTTGCATGGAAAAACTGTTTGTGAGGAGGGAAAGGAAACCATGGCCACAAAAGCAGGGACAGGCAGGAGGTGAGGACAGGTGGAGTGTCCTTCTCAATGGTCATGGCTTTAGGATCTCTGGGCCACTTGTCCTGAGCTCAGGGCAGGGCTTGGAGCAGCCTGGGACAGTGGGAGGTGTCCCTGCCCATGGCAGGGGATGGAATGAGATGAACTTTAAGGTCCCTTCCATCCCAAACCATTCTGGGATTCTGTGATTTCCTTTCCTTTCACTTTTCTCCAGCTCTTAGAAGAATCCTTGACAAAGTAATTAAATGGCAACACCAACCAAAGAGCCCTAAAACGTCTTTACTTCCTGTTCCCACTTCAAGTACACATTCACCAAAACACAAAATGCCTTTAAAATTCCCTTTGGTGGAATAAATGTATTTTGATGTAAGAATGGTAAGGAAGGCTTGAAATAATGACCATTAAAAGGTAAAGCACCAGTCAGTACAGCATGGAAGGCTGAGATTAATCATTTCATTATGGGAAAAAAAAATTAACTTTTGGAACCCTGGCTGCTGAGAATTTCAGATTTCTGTGCTGCCAGGCACTGACCCCCAAGAGAACACTGCACTGACCTGAGGCTGTGGAGAAGCTTCCAAAATGGAATGACAGAACTGGGATTGTGGGTGTGGAGTTTGGATAGAAGTGTGTGAGATCACAGGGTGGGAAACTCAGAGTTTAAGGGTTTAGAATACAGTAATGGATATAGAGCAAAATGGAGGTTTGGGATGGAGGCTGCTCCTCCTTCTCCTTCTCCTTCTCCTTCTCCTCCTCCTTCTCCTCCTCCTCCTCCTTCATCATGGGTTTGGGTGGTTTTGTGTAATTGGATAAAAAGTCCCAATTGCAGCCATGAGTGGTTGGTTATTGGGTTAAAAGTGAAAATAATTGAGGTGTCATTTTTTAACTGGACAGTTGATCCTTCAAAGGCCTTGCAGAGAGAGATGGGGCTCCATGTTTAGTTTGTTGGAGTGAAGTGCTGCAGAACTCAGGGTTTGTGAGAGTGTGACAGAGATAAGAACTGATAAACATCTGAGTCCCAACAAGAAATTCCATCTCACACATTTAATCCTGACTCTGGCAAAAAAAAAAAACAAAACAAAACAAAACCAAAACAAAACAAAAAAAAACCAAAAAAAAAACAAAGCAAAGACTCCACTCCACAATAAATCCCAAATCCCTGATTTCATAGGGAAATAATAAACAAATTAGGCAGAAAGTTCAGCCCTGAAATGCTTTACTGCCCACCAGAGGGCAAAGCAAGCACGAGGCTTTCTCCAGGGAGCTGCCACCTCCTCTTTCTGTGGTACCTTGGGTGGGAGCAAAGGGCACAGACCTGACCTGGTTGGCCCCAAAATTTTCCTGTTAACTGCTAGATGAGGTCAAAAACCCAGCCAAGCTGCAGCGAAGGCACTGAACAAACCTGTGCAGGTTCCTCCAGGCTTGCAGCTGTGTTTGGGGGGTTCAATGTGCCCTGAGTGCTGCTCAGAGGAGGTGACAGCACAAGCACAGCTGCTGGGGGGACAGGCACTGGGCCAGTGGCACTCCCTCAGCCTGGGATGTGCTGTCTCTGCTTTAGGGGTGACCCAGGTTTGGGTACAGGTGGTTTCCTTTGCCAGGTAAGGGATGGGACCAGAGGAAATGGCCTCAGGTTGTGCCAGGTTCTCCTCAGCCTGGGGAGGGCTGGGTTGGATTTTAGGAGAGATATTTTACAGAAAGGGTGGGCAGGCACTGGAACTGGCTGCTCTCCAGGTGGTTGAGAAACACTCGGGTGATCCAGAGCAGGAACCTCTGGTGCTTGAGGCATCCCAGAGCTGGCAGATGGGTTTTGGTTTGGACACATGTCGCAGACATCTTTTATGGAAAATCCTTTCCTTAGGGTTTTTCCTCCTGAGAAGCTGGGAGGCCTCAGGAACAAAATGCAAACATTGATTATCTGCTGCTGTGGAATGCAACAGGTGCATCTGGGATTGGGCTCATGTGGTTGTTGCTAATTAATGGCCAATCACAGTCAGCTGGCTCGGACAGAGAGCCTGAGACACAAACCTTTGTTATCATTCTTTCCTTTTCTATTCTTCTTAGCTAGCCCTCTGATGAAATCCTTTATTCTTTTAGCGTAGTTTTAATGTAATATATATCATAAAATAATAAATCAGCCTTCTGAAACATGGAGTCAGATCCTCATCTCTTCCCTCAACCTGAGACCCCTATGAACACTGTCACACTTCCAACCTGGTCATCCTGTGAATTTTGTGAATAACTCTTCCCTGGAGGTGCTCAAGGCCAGGCTGGATGGACCTTCAAGCAGGGCTGGTCTAGTGGAAGGCATCCCTGCCTCAAAACCTGATGATCTGAAGGTTTTCCCCAAGCCAAACCATTCTCAGATTCTGTGATTCTATGATAGCAAGGAAGACTTTGATGTAAAATAAAAACTACTGAAACAATCTTCAATTCTTCTGAGCTTTCTGCTTCTCCCTTTTGCAGGCACTGGGAGGCACCAGCGCACAAGGCTGGGAAGGAAGCTGAGGGGAACCTGCCACATTTCCTACCTGCTCCTACAAATGCTGCACTTTTCCCAGCAGGTTTTGCTGTAGGATTCCTGAAAGGGAGACCAAACACCCTGGAGGCTGCAGGATAATCACTCTGGGGCTGAAAAATCCGCTTAACTTGTTTGGGAATGCACAAAATCAGAGGGTTTTGGGAAAGCTGCAAAAGGCTGGCCCCAGTAGCCATGAGATTGGTCAGCAGAAAAATTATGTAAGAAGTAGAAAAGTAAAGACAAATAGAACCATGGTCTGTGTGTTAATGTTTGAGTAGAATAACTCCCTAAGATGCAGAAAAGTTTATCTAGTGAGATGTTAGGAAGTTTGAAGCTTAATAATGGAGCTCTGTGCATTGTGTTTTAAGGCTTACAAGCAGGCATTGCATTCAAAATAAGCAAGCATTGTTTAACCAAAGGTGTGTGTGCTTATAGTGGTTGGATAGAACTACTGTCAATGTGCTTTTGCTTTGTGTGATTGGTCAAAAAATTTATAAAGTGAGTTGTAACATTAAGTTCTTGGTCTGCTGCCTGGGATGTGAGCTGCTGGCATTTTCCCATTGTCATAACCATGGAATGAGACTGATGCAGGAAAATAAAACAGCTCAAGGCACGTTCCCAGCAGTCCTGTCCTGTTGGTGATTTGTACACAGACCACGGCCAGTGATAACTGGCAGGGCTGGAACCAGTTTGTCAGAAGCAAAAAGTCCCTGCAATTTTCATTCCAACTGATACTTCCCTCTCGGCCTCAATCTCCATAAAAGTCAAAAAGAAAAACATCCTGAAATGAAATATTTTGTTCAACTCAAGAGAGTTTTTGTCCAGAAAAGCCTAGAAACAGGAACAGTGGGCTCTGACCACTTTTATTTTTTAGTTTGGTGTCTTTAAGGAACAAACCTCGCTCGTTGTGCTGAATGCAGGCGCTCCTGCTCTGAGCCCTGGGGTTTTGTTCTCAGCCTCAGGGATCCAGGAAGGGGCTGGAGGGTGTCTGGGACACGCATCCATCCATCCCTGGTCCTTAATCCATCTGCAGAAACTGCCGGGAGAGGAGCTTTGGAAAGAGACTTGAGGCAAAGCCTTGTTCCCAAACCTGCTGATAAATGGGCAGGGGGTGATGCTGCCCTTGCAACCTCAGCAAGAGGAGGGGGCACAGAGGGCCAGGAGCAGGAAAACAGGATAGATTTCCCCCAGCTTCACCCCACAGTGAACTTGCTGCTGTTGAGGAGTGAAGGGGAGGAGAGTCCTGTTTGCATCTACAAGAAGTTTCTGCATCTACCAGAAACCTACTTCTGGTATCACCTGTGGATGGGAAAACAACTCCCTGACACAATTTTAGGGATTTTCAGCAATTTCTTCCCCTGCAGTGGGTTTTTTTGGGGGGGGTTTTGTTTGTTTTATATCTCTTCCTGATCATTGCATGGAGAGTGCTGAGCTGTCATGTACCACACATTCACTGGCAAAGAGTGAAGCTCCAATCCTGGGGTCAGTTTTGGGAATGAAGGACATGTCCAGGGAAGGGAATGGGGTTGGGAAAGGGGCTGGAGCAGCTGAGGGAGCTGGGAAGGGGCTCAGCCTGGAGAAAAGGGGGCTCAGGGGGGACCTTGTGGCTCTGCACAGCTCCTGACAGGAGGGGACAGCCAGCTCTGCTCCAGGGAACAGGGACAGGAGGAGAGGGAACGGCCTCAATTAGGGCCAGAGGAGGTTTAGGTTGGATATTAGGTGGAATTTATTCATGGAAAGGATTTCAGGCATTGGAAGAGGCTGCCCAGAGAGGAACTAGAATCACCATCCCTGGAAGAGCTCAAAGCAGTGTGGATGTGGCACCTGGGGACAGGGTTTGGTGGTGAACCCAGCGCTGGGTTGAGGCTGGACCTGGGAAATCTTTTCCAGCCTTTGTGGTTCTGTGGTTCTGTGACTGCAACTGGCAGGTCCAGGCTGGATGTTAGATATAAACTGCACCAGGAGGGAAGGGAAGCTCTGGAGCAGCTCCATGCCCAGGCTGGGGTTTCTCCATGCCCAGCCTGACCCATTGTGGCTGGGCAGAGCTGCCCCAGGGCTGGTGACAGTCCTGCCCCGAGCCACAGCTTGCACTCCATTGTCACACACATCTTTTATGGAAAATCCTTTCCTCAGGATTTTTCCTCCTGAGAAGCTGAGAGGCCTCAGGAACAAAATGCAAACATTGATTATCTGCTGCTGTGGAATGCAACAGGTGCATCTGGGATTGGGCTCATGTGGTTGTTTCTAATTAATGGCCAATCACAATCAGCTGGCTCGGACAGAGAGCCGAGCCATAAACCTTTGTTATCACTCCTTCTTTTTCTATTCTTAGCCAGCCTTCTGATGAAATCCTTTCTTCTATTCTTTTAGTATAGTTTTAATATAATATATATCATTAAATAATAAATCAGCCTTCTGAAACACGGAGTCAGATCCTCATCTCTTCCCTCATCCTCAGACCCCTGTGAACACGGTCACACTCCATGTCCCCTCCAGCCACATCTCCCTGATTTAATGCCCCTTCCAAACACATCCCTGTGGTTTGACAAACCTGTGACACTCTGTGATTTAACGTCCCTGCCCACCAGCATCTCTGGCACTTCACTATTCCTGTG
Source organism: Melospiza melodia melodia (assembly GCF_035770615.1). Classification (NCBI taxonomy): domain Eukaryota; kingdom Metazoa; phylum Chordata; class Aves; order Passeriformes; family Passerellidae; genus Melospiza; species Melospiza melodia. The sequence goes on from NC_086194.1 coordinate 3,168,828, forward strand.
ATTGAGGGGTCTGGATGCTGCTCAAATGCTTCACAGCACTCAGGTCCTAAATTAGCACAGCATTCAAAAAATCCCCACCAACAACCCCAAATCAAATGTTTCTCCCTGAAGGCTCTCTTGATAGAAATTGAACATCAATAGAATTTAGAAAACTTTTATTTTCCCCCCCCTTATCAGGAATCTGACTCATTAAATTTTCAATTTACAAGTTTCTGATGGGTTTATGGGAATGTTACAATAACCTGGCACCACCAGTGCCTTCCAAAGCAGGAAGGAAGTGTGCTGGGGATAGAAATGTGGTGTTGCTCCCATATCTTAAGGTAATTAACTTTTCTGATGATTGAGACATATCAGCCTCCAAAAAAGACCTAAAATTACTTTTTAATGCAGATTTGCATGAGTGTACCTCCCCATTCCTGGAAATGTCCAAAGCCAGGTTGGACAGGGCTTCGACTAACCTTGGATGGTGGAAGATGTTCCTGCCATGGCAAAGGATTGGAATCAGATGATAATTAAGGTCCCATCCAACCCAAACCATTCTGAGATTTCTGGTGTTTCAGTCACAAACAGAAAAATCTAAACTTGTCTTTAAGAAAAGCAAACTTGAAATGCTGCAATTTTCATTCAAACTGATACTTTCCAGTCAGCCTCAATCTTGATAAAAGTCAAAAAGAAAACATCCTGAAAATGAAATTTTTGTTAAACTCGAGAGAGTTTTTGTCCAGAAAAGCCAAGAAACGGCAACAGTGGGCTCTGATCAAAGAGTTTAATCCCATAAAGATTTTAAAAGGCAGGGTATAACTGCTCTCAGCCCTTGTTCTGACAGTCTTGAGTCATTAAAATTCACTGCTCAGTTTTGTGGAGACCCCATCGCCTTTTAAGACTGACTTAAAAATTTAAGTGCTTAATAAATTAATGATTGCAAATTAAGTCATCCTTTGGTGCCTGGTCAGCTGTGTAGTCCCCAAATCCATTGATGTACTGAGGAATTACGGGCTTCAGTTGGTTCATTGTGGCACCTCCTGCTGCTTTGGGCACACTTGGGGATGTGGGCAAGAAAGGAAAATGCCTTTGAGAATATTTTTGACCCAGGTTGTTAAGCAGCCCTTCCCCCTGGATCAGATCTTTCCATCCATCACTGCCAGGGATGAAAATCAATCCTTTTTATAGCAACGAGCATATTCAATAATGCAAAAGGTCAGGGCATCAAACACAGTGTGGAGGTGTCTGCAGCGAGTGATGGGCTTTGCCTTTTCAACCCTGCACAGCCCCACTGCAATTGGCAGCTGGGGCAGCCCCTGCACACCCACCAACCTCAGGATGGCCAAAAAGCCATCCCTTAGAAGGTCAAAATATTTATTTGTTATCAGGAGGTCAAAAACCCATCCCTCAGCATGGTCAAAAATACACACTTCTAGTCAAACTAAAAAAACCACAATCCCAGTTCTGTCATTCCATTTTGGAAGCCTTCTCCACAGCCTTGGGTTGGTCAAAAAACCCCATCCCTCAGGATGGTCAAAAACCCCATTCCCTCAGGATGGTCAAAAATACACACTTCTATTCAAACTCCAAACCCACAATCCCAGTTATATAATTTCATTTTGGAAGCTTCTCCACAGCCTCAGGATGGTCAAAAACCCCCTTCCCTCTGGTCAAAAAATCCCCATTCCTCAAGATGGTCAAAATCCCCATTCCCTCAGGATGGTCAAAATCTCCATTCCCTCAGAATGGTCAAAAAACCCATCCTGGAGGATGGTCAAAAATCCCCATTCCTCATGATGGTCAAAAACCTCAGAATGGTCAAAAACCTCATCCCTCAGGATGTTCAAAAATACACACTTCTAACCAAACTCCAAACCCTCAATCCCAGTTCTATCGCTCAGTTTTGGAAGCCTTCTCCATAGCCTCAGGCTGGTCAAAAAACCCCATTCCCTCTGGTCAAAAATCCCTATTCCTCAAGATGGTCAAAATCCCCATTCACTCAGGATGGTCAAAAAACCCCATCCTTCAGGATGGTCAAAAAATCTCCATCCTTCAGTAGGTCAAAAATCACCATCTGTCAGGATGGTCAAAAAAATTCCCATCCATCAGGATGGTCAAAAACCCCATTCTTGAGGATGGTCAAAAACCTCATCCCTCAGGATAGTCAAAAATACACACTTCTATCCAAACTCCACACCCACAATCCCAGTTCTATCATTGCATTTTGGAAGCTTCTCCACGGCCTCAGGTTGGTCAAAAACCTCATCCCTCAAGATGGTAAAAAAATCCCCATCCTTCAGGAGGTCAAAAATCCCCATTCCTCAGGATGGTCAAAAAACCCCATCCTTGAGGATGTTCAAAAACCTCATCCCTCAGAATGGTCAAAAACCCCATACCTCACAATGGTCAAAAATCCCATCCCTCAGGATGGTCAAAAAACCCCTCATCCCTCAGGATGCTCAAAACCACACACTTCTATCCAAACTCCACACCCACAATCCCAGTTCTATCATTCCATTTTGGAAGCTTCTCCACGGCCTCAGGTTGGTCAAAAACTTCATCCCCCAGGAGGTCAAAAACCTCATCCCCCAGGATGGTCAAATTGAGCATAACTCCATTTGACAGTGCTTTTCCAATTGCAAGGCTTCAATTGTTCCCATTTTGGGGTGAGCACCCCAGGGATCACTGGAGGGTTCCATGACCCAAAGGGCTTGGGAGGCTGTGACACAGCTGAAGGGACCTGGGATCAATTCCTGCTCTCCAGGAATTCCCTCTGTGACTCCAGACACGATTTAAAATCATGCAGAAATCAGGTTTTATGGCCAACCAGTATTTCTGAGCTCAGGGCAGTGAATTGGAGCATCTTCTCTCCAGGATCAAATGCCTTTGGGATCCACAGATCCCAGACCAATGAGAGGCTCTTGCCATCCCCATCAGGATATGGGGATTTCTCACTTTCTTTGTGCCTCACTTCCTCCTGCATCAAACAGCTGCAGAACCTTTTTGTTGAACTGTTCTCTTCCAAAGAAAAATTCAGAGAAATTCAGAGAAATTCAGGAAAAACCAAAATGCCTGCTTTGATGAAATTTCACTCAAAATGACCAGACAGCATTTTGAAACTTCCAGTGAAAGAAAGTAAAGTGAAACTTTTCTTACAGCATTTCCCTTCATTACTCTGAGATCAGTTAAACAGCCCTCAGCAGAATTTATTTAAAAACCCAATAAAACAAATGACCTCAGCTTTATTTTTTTGGTCATAACAATATTTTTGCAGGCATACCTGAACAGAAAGGAATAATCTGATCTCCAAGCAGATAATTCCTCCCTTCTGCATTTAAAGTAGGACTTTCAGGAGTGCCTTTGAGCTGTGTGAACTTAGGCCCAGGTAAGTTTTTATGACATATTTGCCCATAGAGAGTCCACCCTTTGTGACTGCAGCGTGGATGGGGCAGAGTTTCAGTGCCCAAATGCCTGGGGGCAAAACTCCTGTGGCACATCTGTGGCAGCAGATGTGGTTGTTCAGCTTCTTCCAAGGGGAGTATCCAGCTGTTCCTGCCAGAAAATGAACTTTATATGGGCAGGGAGGGATGGGACAAGGAGAGACAGCTTTAAATGGAAAGAGAATGGGTTTAGATGAGATGTTTGGCTGAAATTCTTTACTTAGAGAGCAGTGAGGCACTGGAACAGGTTAATCAGAGAAGTTTTGGCTGCCCCTGGATTCCTGCAAGTGTCCCAGGCCAGGCTGGATGGGGCTTAGAGCACCCTGGGATAGTGGAATTTGTCCCTGCCATGGCAGGGGATGGGGCTGGATGATCCTTAAAGTCCCTTGCAACCAAAACCATTCTGAGATTCCATGATTCCCTGGATTTGCCATTCTAGCAGTATCGAAGTGGGTAGATGTCGCAGACATCTTTTATGGAAAATCCTTTCCTTTGGATTTTTCCTCCTGAGAAGCTGAGAGGCCTCAGGAACAAAATGCAAACATTGATTATCTGCTGCTGTGGAATGCAACAGGTGCATCTGGGATTGGCCCATGCTGGATATTTTGAATTAATGGCCAATCACAGTCAGCTGGTTCAGACAGAGAGTCCGAGACAGAGCCTTTGTTATCATTCTTTCCTATTCTATTCTTAGCCATCCTTCTGAGGAAATCCTTTCTTATATTCCTTTAGTATAGTTTTAATGTAATATATATAATAAAATAATAAATCAGCCTTCTGAAGCATGGAGTCAGATCCTCATCTCTTCCCTCATCCAAGAACCCTGTGAACACCATCCCAGGAAGATCCACTGGAGGGAATTCCTTCCACAGCTAATCCTGATTTTCACCAGGTTGGGACTTAGGTGATCTCCTCTAACCCATGAAAACCAAGTTAAGCTGTTATTTCTCATCATTTCTTCTCTCCCTTTTCATTGTTTCATATAAAATGTTGCTGGGCTGCCTTTCCCTCACTGCACCCCCCAGCAGAGGAGTAATTACATTTATTGGAAACGCTTCCTGATCACATATTCATTTACCAGCTGCTGAAGGAAAATGAACTGGGCAAAGTGCCACTGGAGACTTGGATTCACAAGCTGGGGAGAGCAACTGGAAGAAGTGCTCAGTGTGCATTTGCTTTCCCTCTCCAGCCATCCATTATCCTCCTGTTCAGCTGATTTGGGAAGTTAAAAGGCAGCCAGGGTGGCAGCATGTGATACTTTCCAGCACGAGCACAGCTTTGGGGCTGCCAGATTTACCTTTGGCTGCACTTTAAAGGGCACTAAAAATACTCCAACTTCACATCTTGAATATGGTGCAATAAATTAAACCAGAACCACTGCATTCTTATTTCTTGGTTGCTGTCAGTCACTCCCATTGGTGTTGCCATTGACCCATTTTCATTTCCCTGTCCTTCTTCTCCCTCCCTCTATCCCAGTGTCTCTTTTCTGTTTTCTGGACTCCACAACCAGCCCCAAAACCTGTAGAAACCCCCACAGGTCTTTAATTACAGACACCTCTGACACCTCCAAATCCACCATGGAGTGGTTTGGGTTGGAAGGGAGCTCAAAGATAATTTTGTTCCAACTCCCTTCCACCATCCCAGGCTGCTCCAAGCCCTGTCCAACCAGGCCTTGGGCACTCCCAGGGATCCAAGGGCAGCCACAGCTTCTGAACCAAATCCCAAACTTATCTGTATATATCCATAAGAAATATATCAGTACAAGATTGCCCAAATCCACCAAGTCTTGGACAAATAGAGAGGTTTCATTCCAATTACTGCCAGAGATCACTGGAACATGAACAACCAATCAAAATGAGCAAAATAGTTAAAATAATACAGTCAAAAACCCTCCAGGGCCCAGCTGGGAATATTTTTGCAGGCTTCACCTTTTTTGGTTTGTTCATGTTCACCACCAGGGAAGACCAATAAAATCTCTTGAAACATGAAACTTTGGAGTCAAATAGACCAATTTACTGGATACAGAAAATCAATGGGCATTGATTTTATGATATTTTACACTGCCCCTTCCCCATGCTGTGCTCATTTCCCCCGGAAGTGGCAGAAAATAAATTATTAATTAATTTGATTCCCACTGTTTCTCCATCCCATTGTTTTGTGTCTCAGGAGGTCTGATAAATCTTTTACCCTACCTGAGTTCTGCAGGTGTGAACTACTTGCTAGCTGCCAGTTGCCTAAATATCTGGTGTCATTAGATTTGGGGTATTTCCCTCTCATTTCATTTTTGATTTCAGTATTTATGGTTTTATTTCAGTCTGAAGGTTTGAGCTCACCCTCTTTGGCCTTATTTAACACATGAAGGGAAGGAACTGGTTAAAAACCTGGGCTAATGGAAGGATTAGAACTGGGTGAGCTTTAAGGTCCCTTCCATCCCAAACCATCCTATAATTCTGTGATATCTCTAAAGAGCAGGGGAAACTTCTCAGATTTTAAATTTAAAAGTTACTTGACAGTTTTCCATCATTTTGCACCTCAGGTGCTCTCTGACAGTGTGGATGCAGTGTCGTTTTTATCCAGAAATTTAGACAAAACCTGTCAGTCTGCAAACGGGTTATGAAAGTCATAAAATGCAGAGTGTGTAGTACACATCCTAGACAAGCAGACACTGGGACTGGATGAAAAAGGCTCAAATTACTTGAAGAGAGCTTAGCATAATTGCTGGTTTTCTTCTGCTAAGATATTTCTACAAAGCACACAAAAGCAGGGCTTAAAGAGAAATGATTTGTGGCATAAGTGGTGTGATAAACATCTGAATATTAATGTGGTTCTGGTGAAGAGCCCTGTCATCATGTGTCTTTGAATTTTATGTTCCTTGAGTTGTGCATGGGGACATTCAGGTGTCTGGATATCCATTTTTGGTTTTTGAGGGTCTCCAGGACAAGGGAAGAGATGAAAATCTTGACTCCATGTTTCAGAAGGCTGATTTATTATTTTATGATATATGTTCTATTAAAAGAAAATGATAGATTAAAACTATACTGAAAGAAAGAGAAAGGAGACATCAGAAGGTTAGAAAAGAAAGGAATGATAATAAAATCTCGTGACAGACTCAGAGAGTCCAACACAGCTGGACTGTGATTGGCCATTAATTAAAAACAATTCACATGTTGGGTAAACAATTCTCCAAATCACATTCCAAAGTAGCAAAACATGGAGAAGCTGAAGCTTCTCAGGAGAAAAGATCCTGGCGAAAGGATTTTTCAGAAAATATGTTAGTGACAGGGTCTCTTGTTTGGGTCTCTTGTTTGGCCTCAGGAGTTTGGGTCTCCTGTGGGTTGTGGTCCAGTCCTGTGTGGATATTTCAGGTGTCCCAACCCTGAATCATGGAACCACAGCTGCCCAGAACAGCCTGGGGTTGAAGGAAACTTAAACATCATCCCATTCCACCCCTGCCATGGGCAGGGACACCTTCCACCATCCCAGGCTGCTCCAAGCCCCATCCAGCCTGGCCTTGGGCACTGCCAGGGATCCAGGGGCAGCCACAGCTGCTCTGGGCACCCTGGGGCCTTGTATTGTCCTCATCCTCTCATGTTCATCTGCAAATGTGATTTATTTCCTGGATCACTGATTTTGGGGTCTCCTCCAGCCAGGTCTCATAAGCTCTTGGAGATTTATATCACACCCAAGATAGCTCAGCTACCTTAGATGGCATGAAATCAGCAGGATGGCTTCTGTGGCAGTGTTGGAAACAGAGAAGTTTTCATAAAGAGGTAAAATAACAAAGCTCTTTACAGAGAAAAACCGAGCCAGGGCAAGAGGTTCTTGCTCTTGGTAAAACACTTCACAAAAGCAATTAGTTCCCTTGTTGTCTTCTTTTTCAGTACATTGCTCAGGCAGGACCTTTTGGTTTCTGTCCAATTGGCTATCCTTAAGTTTGAGGTGAAGTCCTCAAGGTCCTTTTTACCTAAGTGAAGAGAGAAACTTCCAGGCTTTTTTCCTTTTTAGGGAGACAAAGGACAATTTTGTCATTCCGTCAACAAGGGGAACACTCCAACAAATCACCACATAAAGCAATAAAGCATCTCAGAGCTCCCTTTCCCCCAGGCATGCAGACATCAGTGAGCACCCACACAGCTGGTGGGGCTGATGATGGGGTTAATCCTGCCCAGCTCCTCTGGGATTTGCTTCAATCATCTGCTCTCCTGTTTTATCCAGATCCCCTCATCTAGGCTGTCCCTGTGCTCTAAAGCCAGCCCAGCTCAGTTGTGGTTTTTCCTCTGGGAGCGGAGTTATTTCTTTATTTCTCTATTTTCCATTGCTCAATTTTGTGTTTACCTTGAATTTATTTGGGGTAAATTTACCTTTTTATAAGTCGAGTCACTGGAGGCAGCTGCAGCCCTGGTTTGAATGGGAGGACCAGGTGACAGTGGGGTCATTCCTCATTAAAGGCTTCAATCCATGACCTTAGCTTGCTGATTCTCTCTATATTTTTGCACAATTTGAAGGTCTGAAGCTTTAGTAAAACCACAGATGCCATAAGAATGACACACACTGAGCTGGCAGCAGGGTGAGTGATGTAAATCTTTTGTGATGATGCAAATGTTTGTGCCTCTGTGTTTGCACTGGGAGCTGTTCTGGAGCCACAAAATGGCTGAGAGTGGGAAAGACCTCTGGAATCACCAGGTCCAACCTCCATCTCAATCAGGCTATCCAGCACCATTCCCCCTTCAATATTGTATTTGTGGGGTGTCCTGTGGCAGGAAGGAATGATGAATCTATGTTTTCATAAGGCTAATTTATTATTTTATGATACTATATTATATTAAAGAATACTATACTAAACTATACTAAAGAATACAGAAAGGATACCTACAGAAGGCTAAAAAGATAATAATGAAAACTCCTGACTCTTTCCAGAGTCCTGACACAGCCAAAAAGTGAAAACAACTCACAGCAGAATCCAATGAAACAATCACCTGTGGGTAAACAATCTCCAAACACATTCCACATAAGCACAACACAGGAGAAGCAAATGAGATAAGAATTGTTTTCCTTTTCTCTGAGGTGTCTCAGCTTCCCAGAAGAAAAATCCTGGGTGAAGGGATTTTCCAGAGAATGTGAATGAGACACTTCAACAAGCTGAATTTGCTTTTGAAGTACAATTTTGCCTCTAGAGCTTGGCTGGATCCTTTAAGAAGAGCGATGAAACCCATTTATCTCTGCAGAGGGAGGTTTGCCCAGAGCACTCCTGCATTATCTTGCACAGGGGGGCTTTGCTTTGCTTGAGGTGAGTTGTGATCATTTTAACAGACTGCAGGAAACAAAGCAGACAGTCGGGGTGTAAAACACCTTCCATCCCAAAAGTGTATTCAGTCTCAAGGATCCCTCTCATCCATTAGGTATTGATTTGAGGGGAGGACACAGAACAAAGCTGCCAGCTGGCCCCGATGGGTTGGAGCAGTAAATCCAGAGCAGCTCCTCGGGAATCAATGAAATCCCATCGATTCAGAAAGGCTGTAATTAAATGAGCTAATGGATGAGGGCTTGGGGGAGGGAGAGGAGTGACACTGAGAGGATCAGCCTGGCCAGGTGGCAAAAGAGGTGAACTCAACACCTCGGACCATGAGGGGGTTTGGGCAAATAATTCTGGGTGTGTTTGTTTGTTGTGTGTCTCCCCTGGGTGGGAACAGGACCCCAGGGTGGGACATTGCTTTGTGAGCAGGGACATGAGCTGGTCTGGGAAAACTTTCCATTGTGGCAAACAGAAGATTCTGCAGATTTCAAAATAAAAGAGCCAGAGGTTGAGCTCAGGTGTCAGAGGCTGGGTCATCCTCACTTTTAAATTGCCTGTTTTACCTCCAGCTGCACCTTTCCAGGAATGAGGGATGGTGGCCAATAGTTGAGGGGCTGATTGTCTTAGGTTGGAAATGCAAGATGTGGTTGGGGTGTGTATTCTATTTATCATCTGTTAAAAGTAGGGCAGTTCTGTCCATGGGGCAGTTTTTCCTTTCTCTCTCCCCCAGCCAACCCTCCCTGCAGGAGATCTCTGCTGTCCATGGCCACTGAGTGTCCCTGCAGGGCTGATCCAATCCCAGCATCCCATGGGGAGATGCTCCGCCCAGGGGAGGAGCCAAGCATTCCTGCCTGGATCCAATCTGAGCCTGGCCCAGCACAGCAGCCTTTGCCCCCTGCACTGCCAGAGGAGCAGCTTTCTGCTGCCCTGCATGGCCAGAGGGAGCCCAGGCCCATCTGCAGCAGCCCTGGAGCTGCAGAGGAAAACTCCCCCCTTGTGCAGGATCCCTGCTGCAGCAGAGCCACAGCTGGCACTGCAGGAGGGCTGAGCCCCCCTGGGATGGGGCTGGGACACCCCCTGGCACACAGGGACTGCTCTGACTCTGGCAGTATTTTATTTTATTTTATTTTATTTTATTTTATTTTATTTTATTTTATTTTATTTTATTTTATTTTATTTTATTTGGACTATTGCATTTGTATTTTATTATTCCTCTTAAAGAAGTTATTCCTACTCCCATATCTTTGCCGGAGAGTCCCTTAATTTCAAAATTATAATATTTCAGAAGGAGGGGGTTTACATTTTCCATTTCAAGGGAGGCTCCTGCTTTCCTGAGCAGACACCTGTCTCTTCAAACCAAGACACTGATTCTCCCTCTTTCATCCACTCTCCTGAGCCCCCACCTGCAGTGTGGCAGGCCTGGGGTCCCAACATCAGGATATGGAGCTGCTGAGGTGGGTCCAGAAAAGGCCACAGAGATCTCCAAGAGCTGGAGCCCCTCTGCTCTGGGGAGGCTGGGGGAACTGAGTGAGTTCAGTTCTGTTCTTCAGTGCTGGGAGAGAGAGCTGAGAGGATTTTATTATCTTTGAGCAAGTGAAGGGAGCAAACTCTTTCCCATCTCCAACAGGAAAGGCACAGAAATAGTAGATTGATGCTACAACAGGGGATTTTTAGTTAAATGTTAGAAAAGCTTCCTCATGGTGAGGCTGGTTCAAAATCTGAGAGGATATGGGAGAAGTTTCCATCCCTGGAGGAAGGAAACCTGGAAAACATGATCACAACCATTAAATAACATCAGGATGGTTTAGGCAGAATTAACAGCTGATTTCAGTACCTAGTCAATCATTTCTCCATGGAGAAAGCAGGGACAGGAGCAGAAATAAACCCTGTTCCTAAGAGGTGTGGGAAAGAAAATGGACTTTAAAAAAGCTCAAGAGACCTCGGATTAATTCCTTGCCCTGCTCTAGAATTCCTGGGTTTGAGCCTTTTCTTGCCTTGACTTCCTGCCCATGTCCAATTAAAATAAATACTATAATAATAAATATAAATATTATTATTTAGCATTATTCATTTTTATGCTAGTAAATTATTTGCCTGGGAAATAAAAAGGTTTCTTCCACTTTGAAAATAATCTTTTCCCGACCCAAGTGGGGGAAGGACCACTAAGATTTGCTTTCTAGAGGACCCCAATTCAGAGGTTTAACCCCAAAATTTGCCCATAGTTTGATCCTGAATAAGCTTTTCCTAATGTTAAAGTGGAATTTCCCCTACTCTGGGATGAGCCTGCTGCCTCTTGTCCTGTCAATGAGAAGAATCTGGCTCCATCTCCTTTCCTCCCCACACATCAGGAATTTGTAGGAATTAAAAAACACCCCCAGAGATTTCTCTTATTGAGGCTGAGCAACCCCAGCATTTCCAGCAGAGGATAAAAACATGTGAAAATCAAATTTCAACATGTAAACCTAACATGTAAAAATCAAATTTCAAATCCAAACCTGTCATCCAGGAGTCCTTTTCTAGGAGAACAGGAGACACCACAAGCCCAGAATTCAGCCCCCTGACCCTGCACATCTCAGGTGGGATTCAGTTCCCACACACAGCTGCCAAATCCCATTGGGGATGGTAAGCTGAACCCCAAACCCTGTGGCACGGCAGATTTTGGGGAGCTTAAAACCAAAAAAACAACCCAGAAAAAGGCTTAAATTATACCAGAGGCTCCACCAGCCCATGCAAAACTCTGTGAAGGGAGGTGACAATTCACACTTGGACACTGCAGAGCTGAGCTGAAGCACAGTGGGAGCTGAGGTGCTGAAATTTGTGTGTGCTAGCAAACAGAAGGTGTGGTTTGCCATTTTATTTTATCCCTGCTGGTTATGGGACATAACAAAGGGGATATAAAAGGTCTCAGGGTGCTGGTGCCTTCCCTTCTCTTTGCTCTGCAGGTTTTATGTGGCCAAGGTCAATGTGGTGCTTGTTTTCCTCGTGGGTTCCTGCCAGCAGAGAAGCAAATAGCAGCAGGGAAAACCTGCTCCTTCCCCTCCTGTCAAACACAGGGACTTGTCATGCCAGCTCCTGCAGAAAAGGCAGCCAGAGCTGTGAAACTGGGTGTGAGGAGAAAGCAAATTTAACCCTGGCCGTGGGTGGTGGAGCAGGGCCCTCTTCTTCAGCAAACTCGACACCAAGTGGCATAAATAATTTCAGCGGATAAACAAGGTAAGATTTCTCTTGCTGGAGAAGCAGAGAGGTTGGAGGAAAAGCAGGTGCCTTTCCCTGAAGTATCACAGAGTTATTAAGGTTGGGAAAGAACTTCAAGACCCTGGAGTCCAAGCTGTGGCTGATCCTCACTGTGTCACAGCACAGAGCACTGAGTGCCACCTCCAGGGGACTCTAAACCTCCTTCAATGCCTGACCACCCTTTCAGTGAGAAATTTTCCCTAAAATCCAACCTAAACCTCTCCCTGCACAGCTTGAGGCTGTTTGCTCTGGTTCTGTCCCTGTTCCCTGGGGTCAGGAAGTTCTAGAGTCAGAAGGTCCCCCCTGAGCCTCCTTTCTTCCAGATTAAACCCATCCAGGAATGTTAAATGAAGTTCTATTGAGTGAAACCACAACACTGCTGGTTATTTCCTCCTGCAGCATCAGCAGCTGGGGATCCTGAGTGAAGCAGGATTGTCACCGACATCTTTTATGGAAAATCCTTTCCTTAGGGATTTTTCCTTCTGAGAAGCTGAGAGGCCTCAGGAACAAAATGTAAACAATGATTATCTGCTGCTGTGGAATGCAACAGGTGCATTTGGGATTGGGCTCATGTGGTTGTTTGTGATTAATGGCCAATCACACTCAGCTGGCTCAGACTCTCTGTCTGACCCACAAGCCTTTGTTATTCATTCCTTCTTTTTCTATTCTTAGCCAGACTTCTGATGAAATCCTTTCTTCTATTCTTTTAGTATAGTTTTAATAAAATATATATCATAAAATAATAAATCAGCCTTCTGAAACATGGAGTCAGATCCTCATCTCTCCCCTCATCCAGAGACCCCTGTGAACACGGTCACACAGGACTGTGATGGGAGGCTCCTGACCCTGCATGAAGGATGATTTCCCTCCTTGGACATCTGGGATGAGGTTCAGCTGTAGCAAAGCAAACTCTCTCCCTGTGTTTCACCTTTCAATGGACAAGACATTCCTGACATAACACACATCCTGATTTTTCCCTTGCCTTGCCAGTGGTTTTCGGCTCTGGCAGACCTGGCAGCAATTTTTGTTGCACCTGACTGTTCAAACAGATTTTTTTTTTGGTTTAAATCCAGGGAAATGTTTAAGCCTGGGTGATCTTTGGAGGGGAGATGCTCTAAAGAGCATGGAGATAAATCTCAGTGTCTCTTTTTTATTATGGTTTCATTGCTAACTCAGGCAGGCTGTGTGGTTTTAAACTTTCACTGAAGCGTCTCATTGTAGAATTAAAACCCTAAATACCTCCTGGCACCAAAAATCCTGAACCCAAGTGCAGGATTTATCCATACATTGCATGTTGGAGGTCCCATAAACCATGGAGCATCACACTGGTGTGCAGGAAAAGGTCAGAAAAATCAGTGGCTTTGCTGTGGTGTGAGAGGGAGGCAGAATTTAAATTGTCCTCTGCCATTTGATAACTCTAAAAATCCATTTGGAATTTGGCTGTGCTGAGCAGTCCTGGACTGGCCCAGAACACCAGGTACAGGCACACATGGAGCAGGGAAGTGTTGGAATTGGCTGCTGAGAATTTCAGATTTCTGTGCTGGCAGGCACTGACCCCCAGGAGAACACTGCACTGACCTGAGGCCGTGGAGAAGCTTCCAGAATGGAATGACAGAACTGGGATTGTGGGTGTGGAGTTTGAATAGAAGTGTGTGAGATCACAGGGTGGGAAACTCAGAGTTTAAGGGTTTAGAATACAGTAATGGGTATAAAGCAAGATGGAGGTTTGGGGTGGAGGCTGGTCCTTCTTCTTCTTCATCTTCATCATCTTCTTCTTCATCATCTTCATCTTCTTCGTCTTCATCATCTTCTTCTTCTTCTTCACCTTTCTCCACCTTCTCCTTCTCCTTCTCCTTCTTCACCACCTTCTTCTTCACCTCCTCCGTGGGTTTGGGTGGTTTTGTGTAATTGGATAAAAAAGTCCCCATTGCAGCCATGGGTGGTTGGTTATTGGGTTAAAAGTAAAACTAATTTAGGTGTCATTTCTTAATTGGACAGATGATCCTTTGTGCAGACATTTTTTCACAGAAATCCTTTCTTTCAGATTTGTTCATCTTCTGGAAAGCAAAGGCCTCAGAAGAGAATGTAAACAATGATTATCAGCTGCTGTGGAATGCAATAGGATGCACCTGTGATTGATTCATGTTCCCATGTTTATAATTAAGGGCCAATCACAGGAGCAAGCTGGGCACAGAGCCCCTGGATACAGAGCTTTGTTATAGATTCTTTCTTTCTATTCTTAGCTTAGGAAGCCTCTGAAACTTCTCTCCTTATTCTTTTTAGTATAGTCATAATGTATTATGTATCATATATCAATAAATCCAGCCTTCTGATCAAGAAACAAGATTCTCGTTCTTCTCTCACCCCAGCGACCCCCTCAGGTCGCTTTAATAATCCTTAAAAGTCCTTGTAGAGAAAGATGGTGAGCCATTTTGTAGCTTTAGTAGAGTGCTGCAGAACTCAGGGTTTGTAGGACTGTAATATAGATAAGAACTAATAAATATCTGAGTTTGAACACGAAATATCATCTTGAGTGCATCAATCCTGACCTTGACAGAGGCAGAAAAGAAGTTAAAGAATTAACATTAGGGAGGGAGCTCTGTTTGTTTCTGTGATGACAAAGAACCTGAGTTAATTCCTCCTTTCTCTGCATTGTCTCCACTCTTTGATAATTTCATCCTCTTTGGGCCTCTGTTTCCTATATAAAATGGACATCACAATTTTTTCAGAGGCTGAACTGCGTCCCTGGGAAGGGCTGCTGTGCCTGTGGAGGGGTGAGGCAGGGTTAATTCAGGATATTTTGGCAGGAGTTGCTCTGTGCAGCAAACCCAGAGTGGCAGAGCTGCCCACCAAGCCCTGGCTGTGCCTCACCTGCTCCACAGAACTCCCTGGGATCCAGGTGCTGTTTTCTCTCGTGCCATTAGGTGGTGGTGCAGGAAGCAGGACAGACACCATCCTCAGAGTTTCAAGCCAGGAAAATCAGAAATTTCCTTCAGCTTCTCACAAGGGAAATATTTCTTTGCTGTCTGCTCAAAGGAGTGGAAAGCAGGTAGGGGAGGGTGATGCCATATGTGAGGGACTGCACAGCAAACCCAGTCCCTGCTCTTGGAGAGGACAGGGAGCACACAAACCTCAGGATTCGGGCAGGGGCATCACAGGGAGTGAAGCTCTGCAGATTTTATTTCCCTGGTGAAGATCTGGGAAGGAAGGTGGGAAGGCAGCACTGGAGGGGGATGGAGGAGGTGTGAGAGCCGGGCAGGGTCCTGGGGAGCAAGCCTTTCCTCTCAAGGGCTGATGTGTGACATCTCAGACTTGGAAAGGAACAGGAAGGGGAAAATGAGACAACTCAGAATAAGCAACCGACCACACACACAAAAATCCCTGCTGTGCTCTCCACAGCTTTGATTGACTGTGAGGGGCTGGTTTGGAAAAAAAATCAGAAAATTATAGAATCATACTGGCTGGGAAAGTCCTCTGAGATCAGTGGCCCCACACTTGGAATGATGTCTTGTGTTCCCTGTCCTTGTGCTGTCACCTCAGCAGCAGAGGACCCTGGTGGGTACCAGGAACACCCCAGAGTGAATTTGTCTTGTTGTGTAAAATATTTGTGCCCTCCTCGGCGCCAGGAATGAGGGTCTAGAGCCTGAACCCTCCCCTTTTTGCCCCTAAACTCAGCCTGAAGCAGCAGCCAGTATTTGTGCTGTTTTCCACCTCTTCTATGGGTTTCACATGGGGCCCAGCAGGGCTGGATTTCACTCTCTGGCTAAATGAGGTGCATGGAGGATGAGGAGCTCTGAATCCACGGGCTCCTGCAGAACCCTGAGCTGAAACTGTGCTTTCTGAGCTAAATTAGTGATTGAGCCAGTGTCACAACCCTGCAGGAACTCTGCAGGACAAACTCCCAAGGAAAGGCAGGACCGGAATTGGAGAGAGGAAACCACAGCAACCAGGATGTCCCACCTGAGCCTTTACCAGTGAAAAACTCAATTAGAGCCTGAAAACTTCAAGTGCTTTACTATGAAAAGCTTCTAATCCTTCAGAGGAGAATTTGCTTTTGGATATTTCCTTTTGGATGCCCTTCTCCAGCTCTCAGCAGGGAATATCCAGCGGGATATCTCTCACATCCTGGGTGCCAGTATGCTGTGTTTTCTTTTTTTTAATCCCTGCTCAGAGGGTTGGTTTTTTTTTGTTTTTTTGTGGTTTTTTTTTTTTTTTTTTTTTGGGGCACTGGGAATATTTCTATATCTGCTCTGGGGTGCCCTGACCCCCAGGGCAGCACTGACTCTGACCCTCATCCATGGAGAAAGTTTCCCAGACTCCAAGACAGACCAGAATCCACAAAAGTGTGCAATAGATTATAGAGAGCAGTGTGGGTGTGTCACTGGGTGAGAAATTGAGGGTTTGGGGTTTTTAGTGTGTTGTGGATGGCAGCAAGATGGAGGGCACAGGGTGCCATCCTGGGTTTCTTCTTCATGCTTCTTCTTCCTCCTTCTCCATGGGTTTGGGTGGCATTTTGTAATTGGGCAGAAAAGTCCCCATGGCAGCTCTGTGGGATCAGTTATTGGGTTAAAAGGGAAAATAATCCAGGTGTCAGTTCTTAATGGGATAGTTTAGTCTGAAAAGGCCTTGGAACAAGAGATTGTTGGCCATTTTGTGCCTTCTGATGAAAAGCTGCTGAACTCCCAGCAGTGAGACTGTTTTACTGATAAGAAATAATAAACACCTGAGTCTATTCATGAAATAACATCTCAAGTGCCCTCAGTCCAGACCCAGAGGAACCCACAAGTGGAACACCCCACACAGCCTTTCTGATGTGAAGGACACAGCCTGGCTTCCAGCCTGCCCTGAGGAGCTGGAAGCTGCTCTGTCTCACAGTGAAATGCCCTCAGAGCTGCATGATGGCCCTTGAATGCTGAGACCAAACTCAGCTGAATGGGAAACCAGAGAACTGAAAGGAATAAAACACATCAGATTCCTGAAAAGAACCTTCAGGATCACACAGTTCCAGCCCCCTGCCCTGTGCAGGGACATCTTCCACTCGAGCAGGCAGCTTGGGCCCCATCCAGCCTGGCCTTGGACACGTTCCCCTGCTCCTGAGGGGTTGGAAACAGCAGCACTGGGCATTCAGCCTGGAGGAGCTGCTGATTTTGGCCAGGCTGAACCCAGAAATGCCCACATTTCATTTAAACTGTTCTTCCTGTGTAATTGCAAGGACTCTCGTATCCAACCCGGCTCTTGCTTTTTAGAGACATGGATGTTTCTGCTTGGGTCAGCCTGCATCTTTCTCCCTTTGTGTTATAAAACTTATTTAGAGAGATATTTGGTCACACCAGGCTCTGAGAAGACCTCAAATCCATCATAATTTCATTTCTGAAATAGGTTTCCTGATTTTTCCCCCCAAAAAGGTCAAATGCATGCCTTTAAAAGACCAGCAGTCACCGTGCACTGCTGTGTGTGCATTTGTGTTTTGTATTTGAGATTCTGGATTTAATATTTGCCTCAGCAGGGCTTTAGCAAGGCCTGAATTTGCTGACCCTGAGGCTGAGACCCAGCTGTGACCATCACCCCATTTCCCTGATTACTCCCAGGGGTTTGCACGGCTCAGTGAGCAGAAATGGAGCCACCAGCACAACCAGGAATAAATTCTGTCCCCATGTGGCTGTGGTGGCCAGAGAAAGCCCAGGAGTCACACATTTCACCAGCTGCCACTGGGCCAACCAGGATTTGCTCCCATCTGGAGAACTGGGACCAGTCTGTGGTGCTTTTCCCCATAGGAAGGACACGAGGAACCAGCTCAGCCAGGTGTGGCATCTCTGCACTGAGCAAATTCAGCACCTCACTCCCTTTACTCTTTCCTTCCCTGTTTTGTAGGGAATCTCTTCAGCATGAAACACAATTGACCTGGTTTCTTATGGAAAGTATAAAATAGGAATTCAGGCTGCCCAAAGCCATTAAAGCCCCAGTTTTGTGCTATTACAGGATAATTGACACTGCTCTACCCATTGTACATCTTGGCCAGGGACAAAGCTGCTGCACCTAAATGTAGGGGGCTGTTTAAAGACAAGGAAATGTTCTTTGTAGAATGGTTTGGGACTTTAAAATCACTTTTTACATGGGTGAGATCAGGGATGCTACCACCAAGATCAGGTTGTAGGATTTTCTCACATCTATGAATCATCCTTGTGGTTATCTTCTGAATCCTCTCCTTTCTTCCTTTCCTTTCCTTTCCTTTCCTTTCCTTTCCTTTCCTTTCCTTTCCTTTCCTTTCCTTTCCTTTCCTTTCCTTTCCTTTCCTTTCCTTTCCTTTCCTTTCCTTTCCCTTTCCCTTTCCCTTTCCCTTTCCCTTTCCCTTTCCCTTTCCCTTTCCCTTTCCCTTTCCCTTTCCCTTTCCCTTTCCCTTTCCCTTTCCTTTTTTTCTCCTCTAGAAGTCTTTTAAAACCATCTGCATCACTGACCTCTGTCTGCAAATTGTGTTCTTCAGGCCGCGTCAATGACTTCTTAGAGAGATCTGTGTTCCCTTTGCATGTTTGTAGTGTTTTTTCCTCTTTCTAGCATAACAAGAAGTAGCCCAGATTTCCAGGATGTGCCTCCTCCTGGTCACTTTGAGAGAGCTGGTCTTGGCTTTTCTGGGGCCTGAACTGAGTTTGATCACTGTGATAATGAATGGCAGCATTTTCACCTCTTTGGGAGGAAATTCAGAAGCTTCTCTTGCCAAAACCAAAAGGAGGAGTCTGGTGATTTCAATGCCCTGAAGCACACAGTTATTTGTACTTTAAACAAAGAACTCTCAATTTTCCTTGTGCTGTTACCTTGCTCTGCAAAAGCCACCTGTCAGATCAAACAGCTTATAAACAGTGACTGTGAAGGAAGGGAATCAAATTCCAGCCTGCAGAAGAGCCAGAAGAGCTGTGTGTGCCCTGCTGCTTATTGAGTGTGGGCTCTCTCCCTGCCTGCCCTCAGCAAACCCAAAATTGTCAATTCTGCACAGCCTGGGAGGGAAAGAGGTGGAGGAGCTGTCTAAAACTTTGTGCTGATTGACCACAGCTTATAGATCATGTCCAGGGTGTCATGGCTTGGAGGCATTCACTGCTGGCAGGGGAAAAGAACTTGTCCTCAGCACTTTGGGCTCTGGAAATGATTTAATCTGTGAGACTTTGCTGCAGACTGTGTGGACTGCTCTACAGTGGAAAGGAGGAGGATTTACTCAGCTTTGGAGCCCTGGAGAGAAGCCTGGATTTCAGCTTGTCTGGTTGGGAATTGTCCTGGGTTGCAAGGTGTAGTTTGGGGTGTTGTGGTGGTGCTCACAGGGGTCCCAGGACGAGGGAAGAGATGAGAATCTTGACTCCATGTTTCAGAAGGCTGATTTATTATTTTATGATATACATTATATTAAAAGAAAATGATATATTAAAACTAAATACTAAAGAGAGAGAAATACTAAAGAAAGGGAAAGAATTTCATCAGAAGGCTAACAAGGAAAGGAATGATAATAAAATCTTGTGACTGACCAGAGAGTCCAAGACAGATGGACTGTGATTGGCCATTAATTAAAAACAACCAACATGGACCAATCAAAGATGCACCTGTTGCATTCCACAGCAGCAGATAATCAATGTTTACATTTCATTTCTGTGGCCTCTCAGCTTCTCAGGAGAAAAAATCCTATCAAAAGGATTTTTCAGAAAATATGTCTGTGACAGGGCGTGTGTTCTATTTCCATCTGTCAGAGCTGGGGCAGTTATCTCTGTCCATGGGGCAGTTTTTTCTTTCTCTCTCCCCCAGCCAACCCTCCCTGCAGGAGATCTCTGCTGTCCATGGCCACTGAGTGTCCCTGCAGGGCTGAGCCAATCCCAGCATCCCATGGGGAGATGCTCCGCCCAGGGGAGGAGCCAAGCATTCCTGCCTGGATCCAATCTGAGCCTGGCCCAGCACAGCAGCCTTTGCCCCCTGCACTGCCAGAGGAGCAGCTTTCTGCTGCCCTGCATGGCCAGAGGGAGCCCAGGCCCATCTGCAGCAGCCCTGGAGCTGCAGAGGAAAACTCCCCCCTTGTGCAGGGGACAGGGCATGTTCTCAGTGACAGTGTTTTAGGTATTTTTTTTTTTTTTTTACTATTGCATTTGTATTTTTAATTTTCCTAGTAAAGAACTGTTATTCCTAGTCCCATATCTTTGCCTGAGAGTCCCTTAATTTCCAAATTATAATAATTCAGAAGGAAGGTGTTTACATTTTCCATTTCAAGGAAGGCTCCTGCCTTCCTGCAGACACCTGTCTGTTCAAACCAAGAAATGCAAGAGACCAACAAATGGCTGAGGGACAGCTCCCTGCAGGGCTCTGCTGATGACATTAAATGGCTGTTGCCAAAAGGTAAATCTTCATTTCTTGGCTTTCTGGAAAGCCCTGTGAGCCACACCACAGGAGGAGCAGCACAAAGGTTTGGTGCCAGGTTCCTTCCCATGAAGGGATGCAGGGGTTTAGGTCCATTTGTTGTGTCCTCAGGGATCTGATCTCTCTCTGCCCCATGGCTTTGGGGGGTTCCTTTATACCCATGCTGTGTAAGGAGCTCTGACAAGAATCACAGAATATCCCAGACTGGAAGGGAACCACAAGGACCATCGTGTTCAGCTCCAGCCCCTACACAGATCCATCCCCAACGAATCTCCTGCTCCTTCTGCTCCTGTACTCAGCCTTCCTTTGAGCATTTAAAAAAAATTCTCATTCAAAAGAGAAGATTCTTCCACTATCTTTGCCTGATGGATTCCACAAAGTTGATGTAACCACTCCCCTTGGTACATTTGAGCTCCTTTCCTTACCCTTCTCACCCCCTTTTTGTTGCAGTGAAACAAGAAAAGGAACAAAAGGTGAAGTCACAAAGCCACTGGAAGTCCTGATTTTTGCATCACCCGAGTCTTTAATAATTCCTGGCAATACTTGATTTATGTGGCACCTTTTATGCTGAAGTGTATCCCAAATTCCACAAGTAAGTGCAGAGCTGTGCTAACGAGGTCTCAGCTCTGCCAAGGATGCAGCCTCAGGCTCTGTCATTGCTGGTATTTCCCATCAAAATCTCTTTGAGGTTTTTCTCTCACCTTCATCCTGCACCCAAGTGCTTACAAGGCTGCCTTGGGCAAAGGTGGATCTCTGGCTGGGTCAGTCATAGAATGGGCTCGAAGAGACCCCAAAATCCCTCAATTCCAGACCCCTTCCATGGGCAGGGACACCTTCCACTAGAAAAGGTTGCTCAGAGCTTGTTGCATGCCTGAGATAGAGGAAAAAGGCTGAGTTGAACTGATAGATGTTGCAGTGAAAAAGAAATGCCTCAATCAACCCTTGGGATTAAATTGTGCCTCTCAGAGTCGGTGGAAGCAGAAGGGACCAAAACACCAGGGCTGGCCTCTGTGAACAGGGAAAATGAGGAAAAAAAGGGGGCTGAGAAAATGGGGGAGGTCCCTGAGGGTGATGGACAGGCAGAAACATTAACTCCTTCTATTTCTAGATGTAAATTTAGATCCAGAGAAGGGGAGCAGGGTGCTCATAGGAGCTGTGGCTGCCTCTGGATCCCTGGCAGTGCCCAAGGCCAGGTTGGACAGGGCTTGGAGCAACCTGGGACAGTGGAAATTGTCCCTGCCATGGCAGGAGTGGCACTGGATTCTCTTTAAGGTCCCCTCCTACCCCAAACCCTTCTAAGTTTTGATGATGTGGGAAGTGGCCATTTCCCTCATTGGGTCATTTTAGGGATCAATTCCCACAGACCCCAGTGATGGGACCACCTGCAAATTGTCATAAAAGGCAAAGGAATGAG
The DNA here is from genome assembly GCF_035770615.1 of Melospiza melodia melodia. Lineage (NCBI taxonomy): Eukaryota > Metazoa > Chordata > Aves > Passeriformes > Passerellidae > Melospiza > Melospiza melodia. The sequence goes on from NC_086194.1 coordinate 3,190,576, forward strand.
AGAGGCTGAGCTGCAGCAGTGAGAGCTTCTCATTTAAAATAATGGTGGATTAGAAATCAAAATGTTATTGCTGCTGTAAAGCTGATACATCCCCCTTGCAGTTTAGTCCCTCTTTTAAAAGGCTGACATTCACAGGAGCTGGAGTGGTAATAGCAGCAGTTTCCCACCTATTAGGAGCTCTCAGAAGGATCTCAGTGAGCCAAGCAACCGTGGTTTTTATTAGCACTGATGGTGTGTGTCAGTGGTTGGCCTCTCTTTATGCCAGCATTAACAAGAGTTGGGAGAAAATTGTGTTGTCAAGCTCAAGCCAAGCAGAAATAATAGCACTTGAATTCTCTCTCTGCACCCACAAAGTGACAGCATTTGTGGTCTTTAGCATCTATTTCATGTCTATGTGTCACAGGCAAAGCCAAGCCTTGCAATACCCTGAGTTCTCCAGTATGGGTTCAATTGTGTCCTATGTAAAGTTGTTTCTGGGGTTAAGAGCTCATTGTTTGCAGCCTCTTTCCCATAATGTAAAATCTGGTCCCCAGGGCACATCTGGATTGCAGAGATCCCACACAAGTTTCTCTGTCCTGCTCTTCCAGGGAAATCCCACAGTGTTAGAGAGACTGAGCTGACGTGCAGCTGCATTTTCCAAGCAGGGATGTGTCACACACATCTTTTATGGAAAATCTTTTTTTTTTTTAGGATTTTTCCTCCTGAGAGGCTGAGAGGCCTCAGGAACAAACTGTAAGCATTGATTATCTGCTGCTGTGGAATGCAACAGGTGCATCTGGGATTGGCCCATGTTGGATGTTTGTAATTAATGGCCAATCACAGTCAGCTGGCTCAGACAGAGAGCCAAGCCACAAACCTTTGTTATCATTCTTTGCTATTCTATTCTTAGCCAGCCTTCTGATGAAACCTTTCTTCTATTCTTTTAGTATAGTTTTAATATAATATATATAATAAAATTATAAATCAAGCCTTCTGAAACATGGAGTCAAATCCTTGTCTCTTCCCTCAACCAAAAACCTCTGTGAGCACCACCACAGGGATGTTGATGTTTCCTGGCTCTGTTGGGACTGCAAAGAGGGATTTATTTACTCCAAGTTTCAGGAGCTCGGCACATTTCAGGAGATCTTGATTTACTCCCATGTCCTGCCAAACCTCCCTAAGTGACCCTATGGGAATTGTACACTCCACCTGTGACTCACTTCCCAGTCTATAAAGGAGCATGTTCCTCTCAGTTTTTCTGGCTGGGCTCTTGTGCTGCCCAAGGTGGATCCATGGAGGCCTTTTAATAAATACCTGATGCACTGTTCAGGCTGCCCCTAGAACAGAGGCTGGGCAGAGCTAAACAATAAAGCAGGGATTCATTAAAAGGCCTCCATGGATGCACCTTGGGCAGCACCAGAGCCCAGCCAGGGCTGCACCCAAGATGAACCAAAATGGCCCCAAAATGCACGAGCGCTCCCGGGGTCTCTCCCTGGGATCAGTTCTGCTCCATTTGCACCTTGCAGTTCATTGTCCCATTCCAGCTTTAGCCCAGGCAGTCCCACCCTGCTTGTTTTTCTCTCTCCAGCCCACGGGGTTTGTGCTCCTGGGCTGAGATTTGGGTCATTTGTCCTTGGTGCCCAGCTGGAGCAGGAATTGTTTTGTCTCCCTGCTCTGTGCACAGAGCTCACCATGCCCTGATGTGAAGCTCAGACCCACACACTAAAGCAGCACAAAATCTGAAAATATAAAAGCCAAAACCCGAGGCATCATATCCCCCAAGGATTTTTCATATGCCTCAGCAGGCTCAGTGCTGGGCTAAGGCAGCTCCCAGGAGAGCAGCTGGTGGCCAGGGCACAGCACAGCAGCAGAGTCTGTTCTATGTTCTCTACAGAAATCTGTCCAAAATCTGTCCCCACCACAACCTGGTTGATACCTGTGTGTTTCTCTAACCAGGGTTGTCTAGTGGCATCCTGTGTTTAGGAGGATTTTTGAGCCTTTCTCAATTAATGGGTCAAATCAAAGAATCACAGAATGGCTTGGATAGGAAGGGACCTTAGAGTTCATCTATTTCCAGCTCTACTGCCATGGGCAGGGACACCTTCCTCTGTCCCAGGCTGCTCTAAGATTCATCCAACCTGGCCTTTGGCACTGCCAGGGATCCAGGGGCAGCCACAGCTTCTCTGAGAACCCTGTGCCAGGGCCTCAGCACCCTCACAGGGAAGAACTTCTTCCTCACATCTACTCTAAGTCTGTCCTCTCTCAGTTTAGAGCCATTCCTCCTCATCCTACCACCACAAACCCTTGTAAAATGTCACACCTCAGTCAACAGCCTGAGATGGAGGAGTGACATTTAAATTTGCACTCCTGGATTTAAAATGATTCATCTCAATCATGCTGCCATCATTAGGGCTCATAAGAATGAGCTACTTTACATGCTCATAGCTACATTCCCGTGCCTGAACAGGCAGAAGGAAGGGGATTAATTAAGGGTATTTAATTACTTTCAGTGCCCATTGCACAACATTTGTGCTGGACCCACTGAAAAGTTGCCATCACTCAGCTGAGTGGCAGTGACTTGTCACAGGGGAGCTGTCAGCAGCAGGAAATTGTGGAGCAAGGAAAGAGAGGAAGAACAACTCACACTGGGCCAAGCCAAGAACACATCCATTAGCCAGGGACTGATGGCTCGTTCCATAACTTGTCACCCATTAAAATATTGCAGCTATATTGATGCTGATGTACTGCCAGCTGCACTAAAAATAGGCCAAGTGTGCAGCTTTTAGTACCACAGGATAAAAAAAAAAAAAAAAAGAAAAAAGTTTTTGTGCATTTAAAACACTTCACCATGACTCACATACCTTCTTGGCTTCTCCGTGCCCTCAGATGGAGCATTTTGCCAGAGGTGTCTGGTGCACCCTGAAAGCAGCTTCTGCAGAATAAAATTAAAAATCAAATCAATCACTGTTTATCAAAGCCCTGTGATGTGAGATCTCATCAGCCAGGGAGTCCCAGGAGAGGAGGGCAGGTTGTGAAGGTGTCTTAGGTTGCAAGATATGGTTTGGGATGTGCATTCTATTTCCATCTGTCAGAGCTGGGGCAGTTCTCTGCTGTCTATGGGGCAGTTTTTTCTTTCTCTCTCCCACAGCCAACCCTCCCTGCAGGAGATCTCTGCTGTCCATGGCCACTGAGTGTCCCTGCAGGGCTGAGCCAATCCCAGCATCCCATGGGGAGATGCTCCGCCCAGGGGAGGAGCCAAGCATTCCTGCCTGGATCCAATCTGAGCCTGGCCCAGCACAGCAGCCTTTGCCCCCTGCACTGCCAGAGGAGCAGCTTTCTGCTGCCCTGCATGGCCAGAGGGAGCCCAGGCCCATCTGCAGCAGCCCTGGAGCTGCAGAGGAAAACTCCCCCCTTGTGCAGGATCCCTGCTGCAGCAGAGCCACAGCTGGCACTGCAGGAGGGCTGAGCCCCCCTGGGATGGGGCTGGGACACCCCCTGGCACACAGGTGTGACCGTGTTCACAGGGGTCCCCGGATGAGGGAAGAGATGAGGATCTGACTCCATGTTTCAGAAGACTGATTTATTATTTTATGATATGTATTATATTAAAACTATACTAAAAGAATAGAAGAAAGGATTCCATCAGAAGGCTAGCTAAGAATAGAAAAAGAAAGAATGATAACAAAGGTTTGTGGCTTGGACAGAGTCCGAGCCAGCTGACTGTGATTGGCCATTAATTAGAAACAACCACATGAGACCAATCCCAGATGCACCTGTTGCATCCCACAGCAGCAGATAATCAATGTTTACATTTTGTTCCTGAGGCCTTTCAGCTTCTCAGGAGAAAAAATCTTAAGGAAAGGATTTTTCATAGAACATGTCTGTGACACACAGGGGTCAGAGCATGTTCTGACTCTGCCAGTGTTTTTTTGGTTTTTTTTTTTGGTACTATTGCATTTATATTTTTAATTTTCCTCTTAAAGAACTGTTATTCTTATTCCCATATCTTTGCCTGAGAGCCTTTTAATTTCAAAATCATAATAATTCAGAGGGAGGGGGTTTACATTCTCTATTTCAAGGGAGGCTCCTGCCTTCCTCAGCACACACCTGTCTGTTCAAACCAAGGCAGAGGGTGTTGTCAGTCTGATGCTGAGGAGCCTGGGGACAGCAGGGCCATCATGGGCTGCTCCTGTGGCCCTGAGAGGGTGACAGGGGCTGGCAGGAGGTTGGGATTGAGGGGACATCCTGTGGAATTGGCAGCTTGAGCAGCTGGAGCTGAGGTGGTGCCTGATGGGGAGGGTCAGGCTGGAGAAAGATGGTTTTTATCCTCCTTTGGACCCATTTATTGGGGATTTATTTATTGGGGATTTATTTATTGGCAAGGAAGGAAGGAGAGAGTTATTGAAATGCACTGGCTTTGTAGAAGAGTGATTTCATCAGTCCTGCAAACACACAAGAAGGACCTGTCTGGTTGAAGCCCTGATTTTGAAGCCAAATCATAAAACCATGGAAGAATCTGGGTGGGAAGCAATCTCTAAATGTCATCTAGCCCAATGCCCTTGCAATGAGCCACATCTTCAAATGAACAATGTTTCATGAAGGCAAAAACAAACACAAAATGTCAGAACATCAGTGAGGTGCTCGTCCTCTTTTGCTCAGGCAATCCGAGCTGCAGCCTCTGGAACAGGGCCATCCTTTCCTCTGCCCATCCTCTTTCACCCATTGAAACAAGAGGGGAAGAACAGTGTTTTTCTAATATCAGATGTTTAAAAGATAACAGACGATTTCAAATTAGTCACCCAGGCTCCTTTACATCAGGCACGAGAAGCAGAAACTTCCAGAGGCCAGCTCATTTTCTGATGACATTTTTAGGCAGTTGTGTGGCACTCAGCCATGAATCAGTAGCTTTATGACCTTCACATAGAATTCGAAGCAATAAACTGAATATTTGCAGATCACTGACCACTTACTCTACATCTTTATTTTTAAATTTTCTCTTTTTTTTTTTTTTTTTATATTTTCAGAGCAGCAAACCCTGTTTGCTCCTCTGTTCCCAGAGTGCTGCTGCAGATCCCTCATTCCCTGGTGACATTTGTCACCTGTGCCCTGCTAAGTGGTGCCCTGATGTGTCCCAGGAGCTCATTTATTCCCCTCACCGAGCTCTTTGCCTGCTTCATTAACATAATTACTTCCCTGCATTAGCTTATGCCTGCAATAAAATCTCTGCTCCTCCTGTTTGAAGCCACAGAGGTTGAAAGCTTGGTAATAAAAACAATCAGAGATTTAACAAATTACCTTCCCGTAAACTCTTTGGCTGGTTTGGCAGAGCTCCCTTTCCCTGTGCTGAGTTTTTCCCACTGCAGAGGCACTAAAAATCTCCTTTATTAGGGGGCTTACCTTGGTTGTGATGGCCGAGAGCAGATGTGAGGGAAGAGGAAATTCCTATTGTATGGAATAATATCCATTCCTAAAAGCATGGACAACACTCAGTTCTGGAAATGATGCTAGGAAGAACCAGAAATTCGTTTTTTAAGAAGACTTTTTGTACAATTTTGAGTCCTGTGATTTCTGTGCTTTGCCTGGGATTGAATTCTCTGTAAGAAACAGCTTCTGTCCAGGTTTATTTTTGCCCTGCTCTGCCTCTTTCTGCCTTCCATGGGAATTATTTCACAATTTTGCAGTAAGACCTCTCAAACACTCTGTCCAGAGAGGAATTGATTGCTGTCTTTGAAAGGACATCACTGACAGGGAAGGGTTGGATGTTAAATGGGCTCTTTAATCCAGACAGAAACACAACAAATCCAGGAGAAAAACGTGAAAACTGAGAGCAGTTCACTTATCAGAGCAAACTCTTCAGAGAATTACGGTTTTCTCTGTCCCTTGAAGTTTGTGATCAGCTCTAAACAGGTTTTTGGTGCCTTTTCACACAATCTGTGGTATTTTAAATATGTGAATGGCACAGGAAGGATGCACAAGGTGCCCAGTGCTTGCTGAAGGGGCAGCTGAGCACACAGTGGAGTCCCATGGCTCTCAAGTAACATTAAAAACCTGATTTTTGGCAAATAAATTCTATCCCTGGGCTCTGATAATGGATTTAGGGAAGAAGCTGGTATTTTTAGGGAGCAAAATGCTTGACCTATTTATGTGTCCTATTAAAGATGGGGTGAATTGTCCTCTGGACTGATTTCAGGTGGGCTGAGGAGCTCAGGGAGAGGCATCCAAACCTCAGGGAAAGCCTAAGAAAAGAGCTGGAATTAACCCCTGACTCCTGAGCCCATCTCCATTGCCTGTCTCTCAAGAGCAGCCAGAGCAGAACCAGAATAACCAGAATTTTGGGTTTATCCTGGCTGGGAAGTCGTGGTGGCCTCAGCTGTGACTCGGCCATTTGTCACCCCCTGTGCCAGGCAGGCACATTGCCCCGGCTCTGCAATCAGGGTAATTAGAGAGAGCAGTGTTTTGAGCTCCTGCAACCCTCAGAATAAAACATTTAATTTGAATCAAAGCGCTCCGATCAAAGTTGGAGAATTAAGATAACAAAAGAGCAATTAGGGAAATTTTCCAAATGAACAACTTGTGTGGGTGGAAATAGGTTCTTTCAAAAATGTCATCAAAACAGCAGAACTCGTTAAGAATGCTCCTTTTTTTCCTTTTGTTTGGAAATTGCTCATTTAGGAGAACAACACAGGAACAGGGGTGTGTCATAGGCTGGTGTCACCTGCTCTTCTCCACTTTTCTTCTCCTGAGAAGGGGTGTCCCATGTTCCAGGGTGATGGGGACAGCTCTGTGTGACCCAGGTCAGGGTCTGAGTGCTGAAATGTTCAGAGAAATACCCAGAGCACTTCTAGGGACAAATGCACACATTGTTGTACAGCAAAGATTGTTCCCTCAGGCTCTCACTCCTTCCTGAGCATCAGGGGTTGTTGGAGGTTGGGGAAGATGCCTCAGGTTTAGCTTTTATATTTTCAGATTTTGTGCTGCTTTAGTGTGTGGGTCTGAGCTCCACATCAGGGCATGGTGAGCTCTGTGCACAGAGCAGGGAGACAAAACAATTCCTGCTCCAGCTGGGCACCAAGGACAAATGATCCAAATCTCAGCCCAGGAGCACAAACACCGTGGGCTGGAGAGAGAAAAACAAGCAGGGTGGGACTGCCTGGGCTAAAGCTGGAATGGGACAATGAACTGCAAGGTGCAAATGGAGCAGAGCTGATCCCAGGGAGAGACCCCGGGAGCGCTCGTGCATTTTGGGGCCATTTTGGTTCATCTTGGGTGCAGCCCTGGCTGGGCTCTGGTGCTGCCCAAGGTGCATCCATGGAGGCCTTTGAATAAATCCCTGATGCCTTGTGCAGGCTGACCTAAAACAGAGGCTAAAGAATAAAGCAGGGATTTAAAGCACATGTCATCCCTTAATTGGACAGTTGATCCTTCAAAGGCCTTGCAGAGAGAGATGGGGCTCCATTTTTAGTTTGTGAGAGTGAAGTGCTGCAGAACTCAGGGTTTGTGAGAGTGTGACAGAGATAAGAACTGATAAACATCTGAGTCTCAACAAGAAATACCACCTCACACATTTAATCCTGACTCTGACCAAGGCAGAAAAAGAAGATAAAGAACCAACAGGAAAATAGAGGAACTTTCGGTGAATGCCTCTGAGCACAGAGGGCATTATACAATACTATTGCATTTGTATTTTAAGAGTGCAGAGCAGAGTGCTCTATTTTGATGAGTGAAGCTCAGGCTGAAATTGTCCCCTGCAAGGACAGGGACCCAGAGCTGCCACTGCTGGGACTGTGCTCTTTGGATAGATTGTGATTCAGCCAAGATCTGGATCACAGATTCCGATTCATAATGTTCTTATGAACCTGAGATGATCTCACAAACCTGTTCCTGAGGTCGGGACGGAAAAGCACCCCTGGAACATCCAGGAAACCCTGGATTCTCTCCTGTGTTCTGTCAGTGGCCCTGGGAAGCCCCTGAAGTTGCTTCAGTGGGGTGATCTGATGGGATAACCACACTCAGATTTCCCAGGAAGATAATTTTCTCCCAAAAAACCTTGAATCACAGAATCACACAGAATCACAGGAATTCAAGGCTGGAAGAGACCTGTAAGATCATCAAGTCCAACCCATGTTCTAACAATTCAACTAGATCATGGCTTTGAAGTTGTGCTTTTCTTGCTGTACTGAGCACCCATCCTCAGCACGCAGATGTTGGTTTCTCCCTCAGCCCAAGGAGTGGGAAAGGGCCTGATATTCCCTTCAGAGATAAAAAGGGAGGGTTCCTTTCCCCTCATCCCAGTCCTGTGGTGTGGGGGGCAGTGATGAGGAAGAGGAGGGTCTGGTTCCTTCACGTGGTGTGGTGGGGAGGGACAGGGATTCGGGGTGAGGGTTTTATCTTTATTTACATCTTTATCTTTATTTCTATTTTATTTTATCTTCATTTCGTTCATCTGGAGGTGAGATGAGTTCTGCACCTGGATTCCTCACCCTGGGATCCCTTTCTGACCCACAGCTCTGCCAAAGGCTCTTGGTCAGACTGACCCTGGTTTCTTATTTTAGGGTGAGGTGAATTCCCCTCTGGACAGGACCATTCCTCTCTCTTGACTACAGAAGGAAAATGGGGGGAAATCTCAAGCTAAAATATCTGATTTTAACCAGGAGGAGCTGCACTTCCCCCAGGCTTTCAGGAGAGCCATAACTGCAGAGAACTTGGTCCACAGGATCCACAATCCCCACTGCATCTTTCATCTTTTGTATGCTAATGCACGTCTAGACAATCCAGGGCAGCTTGTGCTGAGCTCAGCTCCCTGCTGCTCCTCTGGGATACTGAAAATTACATGAGCAGCAGTGAAGAGGATTTTATTTCATTTTATTTTGTGCTGGGAAGTTTTCTGGATTTTCAACACCAGGCTTTCAACTTGGCAAATTAAAATCTGCCTGGAATAGGTGAGGGACTCATCTGAGAGAGACTCTGTCATGATTGATTATGTGTAAACACATTCTACAGCCACAAAAAATAAAAAGTTAAGTGGCCAAAACAAAATGAGTGAGCCATGAGTGCTCACCCACCTTGGGATGGAGGCACAAGGTTCACATTCTTTCTGCCCCGTTCTCCTTTTATCCTTATTTTCCCATTGGTGGAGATAAAATGGGAAAAGGAAAAAGTTAGAGGAAACCAAACATCCAAACTGCTGAATAAGCTGCAAGCAGTTCCCCTCTGAGACCTGTAATCAAAAAAGGGATTTAATAGTCCCCATCCAGTCCTTCTCTGCCTGCATTTGGAAATTGTGATTATAGCACCAGAGGCACATGTCACACTGATGCACATCAATCTTAAAATGCCCTCCTCTGCTGGGAATACAGGATGGGCTTATCCATCTCCATCAAAATAAATCAAGAGCCTTTGTAAAGATTTCCAGCCATAGGTCACCACCTTGCCTGGAAGCTGCAATTTAGGAAGAAAAATGTGATTAAACTTCTCTCAGTTTCTGACATGGCGGTATGTGGCAGAGTGTTTAAAGCTGTGGAGTTACACAGGGCCTCAAAATTCCTCGAGGGAATGCTGTGTGTTCCCAGAGGAGAGGCAATACAGCCAATTCAGTTACTCCCCTGCTAATTGTATTAGGATTTGGTGAATTTTGCTGAGCCAACGTCACTAGCAGTGATCAGAGACTCCTCAGCAGTGGCGCCCAGGAGCTGGGAAATCTGGGAAAGCTGGGAAAGCCTCCTGGGCTGCTCCTTTCATTGCATCAGGATGAGATATCAGGGCAGAAAAGGAGCTGAAGGAGACATCGCAGCTCTGATCCATTATTGAGATGTTAGGACTCTGGAGGTGTAACTGCACAGAGAAAATGAGGTTTCCTTGGATTAGGGCAGCTTTCTGGAGCTGTCTGGAGCAGCTGTTTGAGCACCACTAAGAGAAAAGGAACAAACTCCTGTAGGGCACTGTGGAGGCTGAGACCAGGCAGGGAAAAGCTGTGATGTTCCTGAAAGGAAAAAGAAAGTGAGTCTGGCTGCCAGCTCCTAACCTAGGGAACATCTGGCTCACACCAACCTGGCTGAGTCCTACCCAGTGATGGAGAGATGCTGTGTCTGGGTTTGAAAAGACAGGTGTCTGCTAAGGACAGCAGGAGCTTTGCTTGAAATGGAAAATGTAAACCCACTTCCTCCAAGTTATTATAATTTGGAAAATTAGGAGCTCTCAGACAAAGATTTGGGAGTAGGAATAACAGTTCTTTATTAGGAAAATTAAAACCACAAATGCAGTAGTATAAAAAAGAAAACAAACCACTGCCAGAGTCAGAAGAGGAACTGCCACCTGTGTGCCAGGCGGTGTCCCAGCCCCATCCCAGGGGGGCTCAGCCCTCCTGCAGTGCCAGCTGTGGCTCTGCTGCAGCAGGGATCCTGCACAAGGGGGGAGTTTTCCTCTGCAGGGCTGATCCAATCCCAGCATCCCATGGGGAGATGCTCCGCCCAGGGGAGGAGCCAAGCATTCCTGCCTGGATCCAATCTGAGCCTGGCACAGCACAGCAGCCTTTGCCCCCTGCACTGCCAGAGGAGCAGCTTTCTGCTGCCCTGCACGGCCAGAGGGAGCCCAGGCCCATCTGCAGCAGCCCTGGAGCTGCAGAGGAAAACTCCCCCCTTGTGCAGGATCCCTGCTGCAGCAGAGCCACAGCTGGCACTGCAGGAGGGCTGAGCCCCCCTGGGATGGGGCTGGGACACCCCCTGGCACACAGGGGGCAGGGACTGCTCTGACTCTGGCAGTGGTTTGTTTTCTTTTTTTGTACTATTGCATTTGTATTTTTAATTTTCCTAGTAAAGAACTGTTATTCCTATTCCCATTTTGTTGCCTGAGAGCCCCTTAATTTCAAAATCCTAATAACTCGGAGGAAGGGGTTTACATTTTCCATTTCAGAGGAGGCTCCTGCCTTCCTTAGCAGACACCTGTCTGCTCAAACCAAGACAGCAGGGCCCTCATTCGTCTCTGTTTTCTCACCAGGAGGGTTGAGGGGAATGTGTAGATACCAGGCTGAGCAGTGCTCTGCAGATTCTGGGGACAGTTACTGTGACAAATGCACGAGGCTCGTTCACATGGAAAGTGCTGCCTGTAGAGGTGCTGTCACCACGATGGATGAGTGCATTGCCTGATCCTCTTTCCCACCTGTTGTGGAGTGCAAGGATTCTCAGGTTTCCAGTCGCCAGGTTTGGGCTTTTTTCCATATCTACCACCCCTTTTGGCTAGGTGAGCCCCTCTGAATTTCTCTACATTTCTGTAGTCACTAAAAATCAAAATCTCAGTGCCAGTTTCGGGATTCTGGGGGCAGCTGAAGAATGAAAGTAGATGAAGAGATGAAATCTGAGTGTGCTAAGTGGCACCATGGAGCCAACCTGGTGTCTTGTCCTTCTCAGAAGTTTGCTGTGGGTAAATTTAAATGGGATTTTGGGAAGGAATTCCTCCTTGTGAGGCCCTGGCACAGGGTGCCCAGGGAAGCTGTGGCTGCCCCTGGATCCCTGGAAGTGTCCAAGGCCAGGCTGGATGGGGATTGGATCACCCTGGGGTAGTGGAGGGTGTCCCTGCCCATGGAGGGGGGTAAAACCAGATTTTTAAGGCGCCTTCCAACCCAAACTCTTTGGGGGCTCAATGATTTCCCTCAATGGATCTGAGTGCAGACTGAACTAAAATGTGTTTGAAAACAATTTAAATTTGCAGCCCAAGTTCCGTCATTGCTGCTGAAAACACCATGGAAGTAGCAGATGCACAAGTGAATTTTTCAGGCTTCTGGATCTTGCTGCACTCCCTAGACTGACACAGCAGCACAGAGAGTTCAAGAAATCCCTCAGAGAAAAAAGAGACTCTCAAACAAACAAGAAAGAAATGAATGTTTGCTTAAAATGCTAAACATATCCTAATTAGTAAATAAAGTGTAATTCAAATAAGGCCTTAGAATTCCTGTCTGACATGGTTATGCCACTTGTGATGTTTGTGTAGTAGGAGAGATGAAAAAACCCCACAAAACAGATGAAAATCAATGCAAAAGGAAATAAAGCTTTAGATTAAAAATGGAGATTCAGATTCAACTCTTTCTTTGAAGATCCTTTGCAATCAGCAGAAAATAAATCTCCTCAAACTTAATAAAATTCAGCTTCCCAAGAGCAGGATTGTTTTTTTCTACAGGTAGGAGCTTAAGCATGGACCCAGCCACAGCAACAAACCCTGTTTTATTATCACAAATATAAAAGGACATGACTTTATTGAAGACAATTGCAGGAATGCCACACAACCTTCACCTCTGGGCAGCAGATCCCCAGAACTCTTTACAGCACTGCCTTATCTCAGTTTGTATAAGCCAGGCTGTTAATCATTTATTTGATTCCATTTTCTGATCTGTGACCAAGGAAAGTTTGTGGCTCAGTTTTCATTCTTGATCCTTTTACCCCTTGCTGACCCTTTTCTGCTGACAATATTGAAGTCAAGTGGAGGTGTCTGTTTTCTCTTATTTGTGCTCCAGTGTGTGTTGCCCTCTGAAGCTCTGGTGCATTAATAAATGTACTGCCAATATTAATATACCCTATGTAGATCATGGGGCAGAGCACGGCCTTGGTGAGAGCTTCTCCTCCACAAACATAAAGTAAATTTATGTCTCTCGAGGTAAATTTTTGGCCCTCATTGCTGGGAGAAAAATCAGAATCATTATTGTCTTAGGTTACAAGATGTTGCTGGGGCTGTGTATTTTATTGCCATCTGTTAGAAGTAGAGCAATTATCTTCTGTTAATTAAGTTTTTTCTTTCTCTCTCCCCCAGCCAACCCTCCCTGCAGGAGATCTCTGCTGTCCATGGCCACTGAGTGTCCCTGCAGGGCTGATCCAATCCCAGCATCCCATGGGGAGATGCTCCGCCCAGGGGAGGAGCCAAGCATTCCTACCTGGGTACAATCTGAGGTTTGGGACACCACAGCAGCCTTTCCCCACTGCATTCACAGAGGGTGGTGAGGCCTTAGCAGAGGTTGCCCAGAGAAGTTATGTCTGTTCCACCCCTGGAAGTGTCCAAGGCCCCGTTAGATGGGGCTTGGAGCACCCTGGGATAGTGGAAGGTGCCCTGTAGGTTAAAACTGAATTAAATTCTCTCCCAACCCAAACCATTCTGTAATTTCATGACTGAAGGTCTCCGAGGGCTATGCAGTGCTTTCATCCATGAATTCTCAGCCTGTGGAAGGACTCCTGAAGGTTTCTCCCGCCCCTGCACTTCCCAATCTGTGTACAACAAATTGCTGTGACACCATTCTGCCAGTGTGGCACTTGTTCTGTGACACCACATGAGCCAGCACTGGCCCAGGGGGACACCACAGGTGGGCAGGACAGGAAGGAGGAGCACATCCAGCCCTGGATTTGTGTGCTGTCCTTTATTTGGGCCACTTATTTGCCATTTATTTGTCTCCTTCCCAAAGGGTTTCTACTCTCTCAGGTGGTGCGGTGGGAAGGGAAGCACTGTACAAACCACAGGGGCTCCTAAATTAACTTCTCCCACATCATTTCCAGGGGTTTTTCTCCTCCTGTTTCAGTCCACGTTGGACTCCACATCTTAAGGGTTTTATTATTTATGAGTTGCTATCAGCTGAAGGGAGGCAGATCATGTTTTATTGATGTCCCTTCAGATTGAACACAGGCTGGATGGCTCTTGGAGCATTTCCAGCATCCTCCACTTTGTCAGGGGTTGCAAGGCTTGTACTAGCCCTCCCCATTGCAGAAAATCCTGCAGATTTCCAGAGTTTTAGCTGGAAGTTACAATCATGACATTTGATTTTGACACTGATTTTTAAGAAAAAAACCCCAAAACCACAAAAACCATTTTCCCCTCATTTATTTTTTTATAGAAGCTGATCAATACACAGACATAATAGAGGAAGATTAAAAAATGACAAATAAAAGTGACCTCACTTTGTCACAGATCCCTTTTACTCCCCAATTTTTGTGTGTGTGCTGTTACACCACACGTGATCTTTGCATGTCTAATGTCTTACTCCTCCACCTTTAATCAAGGGAATAATTGGCAAATCAGGGGAAAACAGCACTGGGAGATGCTCCAGGGCATTTTGGGCTTTAAGAACATCTTGTAAAAGCAGTTGTAAACTCAGGTACATGCCTTGTACCTTGTCTTTATAAAAATGGTGCTGCTGCTCTGGCTGTGTTAAGCAATAAATGGTGAAATGTGTAATAAACAAGCTCCAAAATATTCCAGCTGCTCCATTTTCTTTGGGGCTGCTGCATGGCTGATGCACAGAATTCCAGGCATATATTTTGTGCTTATTAACATGCAGAAAGCAGCAGCTTCTGCTCTTTCCCCTGGAATCATTGCTCTCCAAACCCAGCAAACTGTGCAGGGCTGCAGAGGGAAGCTCCAGGCTCCTGGAATTCCCAGGAAGGAGCATCAGGATCTGGTGGCACACAGGGAATTCCTGTGCTGCAGATGCTGTCCTTGGGGGCAGGCACTGCTGAGGGGGGAATAAATCCCATTTCCTGGGAAATTTGCAGCATTGGGAGCTGCCTTCCTGATTTTTTTATTTTTTTATTTTTTGCAGACTGACAGCAGAAGTTAAGCATGCAGATGGTGTGCCTGTGGCTGCCCCAGTTTTTGGCAGGGAAGTCTGGATAAGAGAGGAGAATTATCCATCTCAGAGCTGGATAATTCCCAGTGGCAGCATGTGTGGGATGGGCCTAGGACAGTGGGAACCTCCAGGGTTTTGGGATCTCACCTGTGAACAAGTGCAGAATCTGGCCAGAATTATTATCCTGGAAGAATAGAAGGGGAAACCCCATTAATGTCCTTTTACCTGAGGTTTTGCTGTGCCTCATCCCAGCCCTGCTTTTTATGGAGTCAAGGGTGGGATTGCTCAGCATCAGTTCAGCCCTGGGGAGGGTTCCCAAAGTCTTTGCAGTGTGTGGATGAGAGAATGAGAGCTGTGGGCAGCAGAGTTTTGCTCAGGGTTACTCTCTGGGGAAGGTGACAAAATTCCTGGCAGGTCCTGATGCCTTGTGCAGGCTGCCCTAGAGCAGAGGCTGGACAGAGCTAAAGAATAAAGCAGGGATTTATTCAAAGGCCTCCATGGATGCACCTTGGGCAGCACCAGAGCCCAGCCAGGGCTGCACCCAAGATGAACCAAAATGGCCCCAAAATGCACGAGCGCTCCCGGGGTCTCTCCCTGGGATCAGTTCTGCTCCATTTGCACCTTGCAGTTCATTGTCCCATTCCAGCTTTAGCCCAGGCAGTCCCACCCTGCTTGTTTTTCTCTCTCCAGCCCACGGTGTTTGTGCTCCTGGGCTGAGATTTGGGTCATTTGTCCTTGGTGCCCAGCTGGAGCAGGAATTGTTTTGTCTCCCTGCTCTGTGCACAGAGCTCACCATGCCCTGATGTGGAGCTCAGACCCACACACTAAAGCAGCACAGAATGTGAAAAATAGATTTTCCCAAACCTATTTTCCTTCAGCTTTAAGTAATTTCCCTTGTCCTGTCTCTCTACACCCTTGTGAAATGTCCTTCTCCAAATGTCCTTCTCCAACACTGTTACATTGATGAGGTTAATAACTTATTTGTGATCCTTCAGCCTTGCAAAAAGGGCAAAATTATTTTTTCTACCAGCCAGATATTGGAAGATTTGGTACAAACCCTCATAAATCTTTAATGCTGATAAAGAGCTCTACTCAAGCAGTCTTAAAGCTGGGAGGAGCTGAGCTGGGTCCTCGTTCTCTGTGAGATTCCCTGTGCCAGAGCTGCAGGCAAAGCTCCATGCATTGGTTATTCTGAGCATCTGGGAGGGTGACCCAGTTACTGCACAGGATCTGACAGTGGAGAGCAGCACAGAGCTCAGACCTGCCTGCAGCTAATTAATATTTCCTTTGTAACTTCCTAAGGAGCTGGGTAGAGGGGGATGTGTTGAAGAATATATTGGAAAAAAAGGTATTGCAGCAGCTTGGCAGTAGTTTTATTTTCAAGCCTGGCCAGGGTCTTTTCTGCCTGCACTTTGGGGCTGAACTTGTAAAGCCCAAAACAGATCTGTCTCTGTAACTATCCACACACGTGTGTGTGCATAGAAAAAGGCAGGAATACATCTGGAAAATCTGTCAAGCTCGGAGTGCCAGCGTATAATTAACAAAGCAATCAATCTGGAGCATAACAGGCTGAGCTGCTCTCACTGTCAGTGAAGAGAGCTGTTTAACCTTTTCTGGGCCAGAAAAGAAGTGGATATTTATATGAATATATCTATATCTATCTATCTATCTATCTATCTATCTATCTATCTATCTATCTATCTATCTATCTATATCATCTATATCTATACCTAGATCTATTTATGTCGATATATTTATATATATTTATAGATATAGAAAATATGTTTATATGTATTTTCTAGATATATTTATATATATGCTATATATACATATTAAATTATAATTATATAATATGCATAATAATAATTATATAATTAATTTATTATATGTATATGTATATGTATATGTATATGTATATGTATATGTATATGTATATGTGTATATATATTTATATACGTAAGTATATATATGTATGTGTGTGTGTGTGTGTATATATATATATATATATATATATATATATATATATATATATGTTTGTGTGTGTATATATATATATATAATATTTCCAGTGGTGGAAATATCCACAGTCAAGTTGATTTGTCCTAAGAAAAGAATGAATTTTAACCCCAGACTTGACAAACCAGTTCTGGGAAGAGCCAAGAGCTGTGAATTCCCAAAATGTTGATGCCAGGAGTGCACCATGAAGGGGGGTTTGTAGATCTGCTGTGTGGAAGGAGGAAGGGTGAGGGTTTATCCACCAACCCCTTGGTTCTGTGCTCCAGAAGGGATTTGCTCATGGAAAAGGTCCTGGGGGTGAGGGTTGAGCAGCTGAACATGAGCCCAGATGTACTCAGGTGGCCAAGAAGGCCACTGGTGTCTCTGTGATATTCTCTGAAAAATCCCTTTGCCAGGATTTCTTCTCCCGGCAAGATGAGAAACCCCAGCTTCTCCATGTTTTGCTGCTTTGGAATGTGATTTGGAGAATTGTTTACCCAGCATGTGAATTGTTTTTAATTAATGACCAATCACAGCCAGCTGTGTCGGACTCTCTGAGTCTGTCACGGGTTTTTATTATTCATTCTTTCCCAGCCTTCTGATGTCTCCTTTCTCTGTAGTTCAGTATAGTTTTAATATATAATGTAATGGCTATTGGTTTCTCTGTGTCTGGATTGAAGGCACTTGAGAGAGCAGTTCATGTTCACACTCAGGTGTTTATTGTTTCTTATCAGTAAAACAGTCTCATTGCTGGGAGTTCTGCAGCTTTTCATCAGAAGGCACAAAATGGCCAACAATCTCTTGTTCCAAGGGCTTTTCAGGCTAAACTATCCCATTAAGAACTGACACCTGGATTATTTTCCCTTTTAACCCAATAACTGATCCCACAGAGCTGCCATGGGGACTTTTCTGCCCAATTACAAAATGCCACCCAAACCCATGGAGAAGGAGGAAGAAGAAGGTGAAGAAGGAGCAGCCTCCACCCTAAAGCCTCCATCTTGCTTCATATTTATTTCTATATTCTAAAATCCCAAACTCTGAGTTTCTCACCCTGTGATATCACACACTTCTAACCAACTCCACACCCACAATCCCAATACTATCAATCAATTTTGGAAGCCTTCTCCACAGCCTCATGTCAAATGCAGTGTTCTCTTGTGGGTCTGTGCCTTTAAGCACAGAAAGTTTAAAATTCTCAGCACCCAGGGTTCCAACAGGTGATGTTAAATTAATAGTGTCCTCCATGAAAGGATCAAAAGAGACACAAAAAGGAGCACAGGCCAGCAGAAATTCTGCCTCTCAGAGGAGACAACCCCCCTGATACTGGATTTCTAACAGCCATTGCCACCAAAAAGCCACTTCTCAGAAAGGAAAATGAATATTTTGCTGAGTTCTCCCTCAAAAAATTACACCAAGGACCACGAGAGTCTTGACACAGACTTCTGGCTGCTGCAACTTTTGCTGCAGTTTGGAAATTCTCATTATCTCTCTATTATCTAACTGGGATAATATTGAAAACACTTTTCTGTAGAAATGTCAATATTCTAGAGATTTATTTCTGTGGAGTATCCTTGTGCTCCATTTACAGTTTTGAATGATCCAGTTTGCTCAGAAAAACATCTTCTCTTCTGGATGCTGGGTCTTAGAGAAAAGTGTCTCCTCTACAAATATTTCTAGGCAGGGAAGAGTGTAATGGAAAACTAGGGCAACATTTTACAGTTAAAACTTCTTTTTTCCATGGGAGACATTCAGATTTAGAGGCCAGAAGGATTATTCTTCTGGTTTAATAATAAACCAGGATGTTTATTACTGGTATTTTCAATTCATTTGTGTGGAAATGGGACAAACAGCAATTTTGAAACGTGCTTGTATTGCCTCTTTTCCTGCTTTTCAGAATTAAATCCTTCACCTTGTGGATTTGAATGGAATTTTGAATTTTTAATGGTGCCATTTGAGGAAAAAGCCCTTTACTACAGAATTCCTTAAAGAAAACATTTGAAGCTGAGACTGAGATTATTTACCTCCAAACTATGCTTTTGCACCATTTATTACTTTGTTTTTTTTTTTTTTTTTTTAAAGAATGGGATTTGTTTTATCCTGCAATTATTTTTTTCTGTCTGATTTATGCACAAGCTGAGAAAGCAATGCTCTTGGAGCTCTATTAATAAGTGCTTTGAGAGCCTGTGGGCTGCAGCTGATGAAAAGCTACAGCACAAGTACAAATCCATATTATTCTATGTATTTATTAAACAAAATGAGTGTTTTTTTCCCCCTCCTTTGACTTGTGCTGCTGCATTTATATGGGAAAGTGGAATATTTTTCCTTAGGTGCTAGAAACTTCTGTTGGAAGACACAACTACGAACTCGCTTTTCCCTGCTGAAAACTGAATTTCCTCCTGCTGAAACTAAGAGGAACAATAAGTCTTGGGGGGGTTTTGCCTGCCAGAGATACATGCAAACCTTTTGTAAGGTTCTGCATTCCCTGGAGTTTCTGGGGTGAAGGGATTTTAGGGCATTAAATGGAATTTTGGTGATATGACTGTGACAGGCCGCCCAGGGAAGTGGTTCAGTCACCATTTCTGGAGAGATTTTGAAGACTCAGAAATTTGGGACTTTAGGATGTGATTTAGGAGTGAACATGGTGATGGTTCTGGCTTGATTCTTGACTTGATGAGGTCTTTTCCAACCTTAAGGATTCCGTGATTCCAGCATGGTGGCCATGCTCATGAGGATGCTGCCTGCAGGTGAGAATCGGGTGTGAATTAAAACCCTCCCAGGTTTTCCAAGCCTTGGAAGGCTGGGCTGTCAAGCCATCAGTGAATTAACTCTGAGGATTATTTCCAATAGGGCTGATTCGCTGAATTCAAGGAGCAAGGGATTGGTCTGCAGCTTTTTCCCCAACAAAAAAATCACTTGCAAAATTCAGCTTAATTCAAGAGCAGCTGGATTGGTTATTTCATCACAAAAGAGTCATGACAATGCATGATCATGGACAGCAGGATATTTACAAAGACATAAAAAATGAGACCTTTTCCAGTGAATAACAGAGGGCAGCGATACATAGGAAATTATTCTGCCTTCCTTTAAATATGTACTTGAAAGAATCAGCTTTATCCCAGCTCCTTCAGTGTTCATTTTTTCAGGGAAAAATCAGGGTTTTTCTCAGGTTTCTTGAACACAGAACTGTTTCCAACACTTGCATATTGATGCCTGCAGCATTGCAAATTTAATAGATGCACCTCATTTGCATAAATCATTTAAGAGCACAGCTCCATGGGGGAACAGAGGAAAAATTAGCCTCAATATTTGATCCAGATCCTAATGAGGCCAATGGAGAGACTCATGAGGGCCCTCCCACCCCATTCCTGCCTCACTGGGAAGCCCAGTGGCTGCTGTGGCTGGATTGGGGTGGAAAAGGTGCAGTTTTTATTCTCACCTTTGACTTCTGGGTGACCCTTAACTACCTGAGCTGGTTTTTTATGTCTCTCATTCCTCTGCTTGATAAAGGAGAGAAGTGTTAAACAGATTCTTGGGAGATTATTTTGGGTTGGTTCCCAATGCATCAGATTTGTTAATTTATCCTGAAACTGGAGTCTTCAAAATTAATGCTTAACCCTTGCTGGCTACAGTCAGGCTCTGATAAAAGCCCAGACTATTTCAGCTGCCTCTTTCCAAATTAACTTTGCTGCCTGCAGGACACAGTAATTTGCCATAGAACCTTGTGCCCAATTCCATGAAGGTCTTTGTAAAGGCCCTTGTTCTGCTGATGGCAACGTGTTCAACCTGCAGGACAAACACAGATCTTCTGGATTTGATCTCTGAGGTCTTTCCTGACCTTAGAAATTCTGTGATTCTCTGTAGGTTTCCAATCAGCTCCCATCCTTGCCCAGCCTGGTAGATTTGTCATGCTGGGGAACAGTTTGCTGGCTTGGGGTTCTTGTGGACAGCCAGAAAGGAATTTGGGAAGTTTCTCTGTGGGAAAAGCCCTCATGAGGCTAAAACCTTGATCCCAGACTAGAGCCTTGATCCCAGGCTAAAACCTTGACCCCAGTTTAAAACCTACAGGCAGCAACCTGAATGCCCTGGTGTGACTCAACTGCCAGGCTTGGAGCTTGACAGCTGGATGGAAGTTGATTAATTATTCTAAATATTGGAGTAAAAAAACATCAAGGGAGGCTTTAGACTTTTTTTTTTTTTGTCTTTTGAGTGAGCCCTTTTCTGGGGTATCTTCTGAGCTCACTCAAAGAATAATTAATGTCCTTAATTCAAAGAACAAAACCATGAATAGAGCAAGAAATGTCGCTGTTAAATTTGATATCTGTATTATCTTCTAGCAAAAAGGGAGAAAATTTGCTCCAGTGGCTTTGGACTAGATCCTCACACCTGAGGAATAAAATCTCCAGGTCACTGTCAGAGAAGAGCCCAGAGCTGTAGCTAGCACTGCTTTAGTGGTTTTTGGTTAAATCCATGCATTTCTGAGGTGCTCTGTTGAAGTAACAAAGGATTTTCTGTGGGGTCCCAGTTGTGGGTTTCTCTGGGTCTGCATTGAAGGCACCAGAGACAGTAGTTCATGTTCACACTCAGGTGTTTATTGTTTCTTATCAGTAAAACAGTCTCATTGCTGGGAGTTCTGCAGCTTTTCATCAGAAGGCACAAAATGGCAACAATCTCTTGTTCCAAGGGCTTTTCAGACTAAACTGTCCCATTAAGAACTGACACCTGGATTATTTTCCCTTTTAACCAAATAACTGATCCCACAGAGCTGCCATGGGGACTTTTCTGCCCAATTACAAAATGCCACCCAAACCCATGGAGAAGGAGGAAGAAGCAGCATGGAGAAGAAACCCAGGATGACACCCTGTGCCCTCCATCTTGCTGCCATCCACAACACACTAAAAACCCCAAACCCTCAATTTCTCACCCACTGACACACCCACACTGCTCTCTAAAATCTGTTGCACACTTTGGTGGATTCCAATCTGTCTTGAAGTCTGGGAAACTTTCTCCATGGATGAAGGTCAGAGTCAGTGCTGCCCTGGGGGTCAGGGCACCCCAGAGCAGACACAGAAATATTCCCAGTGCCCTGGGTTTGCACAATTTTCCAGCACAGAAGGAGCACAGAGAGACTTCAGGAAGATCTTTCTCACTTTGTGTGTGAGTGTTGTCCCCATTTGTGCCAGGCCTCACCTCATCCAGCTTTCCCCACCTCCTCCTGAGGTGAAGACAAGCATTTCCATTTATTTCTCTGACTGCTGGATGAAGCCCTCGCTGTGCTGACACAACCTTTAAGGTGTATACAGGAGAGAAGTGTAGTTTCATGAAGAAGCTGGAGTTAAAAGTAACTGGATGCTGCTTCATTGTTGATTAGCACCTAAACCACCCCCAAAAAAAATCACATTTACAGATCCATTCATAGAACACAGAGTATTTATCTGGTGTAGAGGCACTCAGCTGACTGGTTTTGAAGCACAGGAGAAAATAAACCTTGCCAGGCTCTTTCCCCAGGCACACAATATTCCACTTTCACCGTCACATTAAAATCCCATTTCTCCCCTCTGCTAAAAAATTTTGGCCATGAAAGGCTGAGACAAGGGGCAGTACCAGGAAACATTGCAGAGATCCCAAATTATTCCTATTCTGGACCACTACCTGGACATGGATCTATTGTTTTCCCCTGAGTGGAGGTGAGAAACTGGCCCCACAAATCTGCCTGAAGTTTCAGCCCAAAAATATCCCCCAAACATTTTCATAAATATAAAAATATTGTACTTACGCTCACCTCATTTTCCTGTTTTCCTCACAAACGGAACAATTTGGGCTAGGCCTGCCTTTCCATCCTGTTTTTTGCTCTTGGGACTGTTTTATATTTTCCAGAATGTGTTTCTGGAATGGTTGAGCAGGCTCCATTGGAAGGGGCATTTTCCTTCCTCCATCTTGCAATCTGTTTGAGGGATTCCAACCCTGTTCCCCTTTTTTGTTATGGGGTATTACCCACTGAAGTTGCATTTCAAAAGCACTTTTAAAGCTGCAAAGCCAACCCTTCAAAAATTGGGCAAGACCAATGGGACTTTGCCAATCCTAAAGAGAAGGATTAGGCAAAAAAATCCTCTCCCATCTGCCTGCTCATGCTGCCCCTGAGGTGAAATCCCAATAAACAAGTTACAAACCAGACCAATTCATTTACATGGCTTGTCTGCCTTGAGGAGAGACTCAGAGAAAAGAGGAATTACAGAGGGCTGGAATGAGTCACTGCACTGCCTGCAAGGCTGAAGGGAGATGTGATCATTGGGCCTGTGAAATATTTGCTGCTAAAAGTAGATAATAGGAATATAAATATCTAAGCATCAATTTAAATATAAACAGAAATATGAAATAAGCATAAATATAGATATATTTCTTATAAATAAAACATAGAAATAGAAATATCCTATAAATTCAAAGCTCTACCAGGAGGAGAACATCCACGGTCACCTCATCAATCCTACATGGAGCAATACATGAATTTTAATGCCCATTTCTGCAAAGTTTGGGGAGAGGAGGAAGAAAATCATAATCCATGGAGAGCAGGGGTTGCCCTGAGGTCAGGTTTCTTCCTCATGACTGGTTTTGGTGGCATTTCAGACACCCTAAAGCCAGCTCAGGGATGCTGTTCATGCCATCCTGCTGCTCCAGCAATGCCCCTATGACCTGTAAGGTCTGACAGTGCAAAGGGACCCAGAAAAAATGTGGAATAAACACTAAGGATACAGCTACTGCAGTGGGTGAAATAGCTTTGGGATCCTTCTCTGGCATTGAGGCCTGCTGCAATGGCCCATTTCTATTTTATTAAACTCTGACTTTTCAAAATGTTTCCACCCAAAATGTTCATCAGCAATGACCCACACCACCTTCCCCCATGAGACACTCCCAGAAATCCTTTGGGAATGTGCCATTTATCCCCAAGGATTAATGCACAAGGCACACCAAGGAGTATTGTAGCAATATCACGAGAGGATTGGTCAATTTGAGTGCCTGGAAATGTTCCCTGGCACTTTGCGGACAATAAATTAAATAATAATAATTTCAGTTGTTAACAGGGCTGCCCGCGTGGTTAAATCCAGTTTTCAAAACTGGTGTTATGGTAGCAGGGTCACAGGGTAGTGACATTGGTAGCACCAATGTCACTGTGGTCTTTCATGGAGCCGCAGAATGGTTTGGGTTAGAAAAGACCTTAAAGATAAATTCATTCCACCCCTTCCATGGGCAGGGACAGCTTCCACTGTCCCAGATTGCTCCAACCCCATCCAGCCTGGCCTTGGGCACTTCCAGGGATCCAGGGGCAGCCACAGCTGCTCTGGGCACCTGTGCCAGGGCTCAGCACCCTCACAGGGAACAATTTCTTCCAGATATCTCATCTAAACCTGATCTCCTCAAATCAAAGCCATTTCCCCTTGTAAATGTGACAAAAGTCCAGAAATCTGTCCTTGGACAAAAAGAGAATCTTTGCCGCAGCAGCAGCAGATGTTTTGGAGGAGGAGCTGTAGCACCTGAGTGAAACCCCTTGACTCTGTGTTTATTTCTGCTCTACCAACACTCAGCTGCTCCTCAGGTTTAATGCAGGGATGCAGCAGAACTTCCAGACCAGAAATCACCCATGGCTCCTTGAGGGAGGGCAGGAGTGAATGCAGCCCCTCCTTTTCCACAGCCTGGTGCAGAGATGTGGGAAAAGCTTGTCTGAGCCACATCCAAAGCTGCTCCTCCTGCTGTGTCTCCATCATGGCAAAGCCCAGAGAAACAGAGGGATTCAGAGAATTGAAGAGTGATTTGTGCTGGAAGGGACCTTAGGGATCATGCCTGCACTTAGGAGCAGCTCCTTGAGGAGCTGGGAAAGAGAAAAGATTTTTCTTCGTGCTGTGGAAATGGGGAATGGGAGAAGGACAATGAGTTAATATGCTTTGATCTCTCTCTCAAGCGCCTCCAACAGCTGCCAGGCCCTTCTCCCTCCGCCTTTTGGGCTCCCTGCCAGGGCACTGCACCTCCTGAGCAAGCAGAGAGCAGCTCCTGTGCTTATTAATGTTTTACAGCTCCTACAGGGGCCAGGCTGGGCAGGACACCCCTCTCACAGAGTGCTGCTCATTTCTGGCATGCAGAAAGGGCAAAGTGCTGTGCAGCCCTCTGGGACACTGTCATTAGCACCCCTAATAATGAAGGGATGGGGCTATGTTTGGGCTAAGAGTGGTTTATTGCTCAGATAAACATCAGTCTCAGAGGCTGTGAGATTTTAGAGGAGCAAGCAATTGGCCATAGCTCAGAGTAGTCATAATTTCTTTGTTACAAGACAATATAGAACTTTCTAACCCAACAGACAGTTGTCCCAGAGTTTATTTTGCTTTTCTAACCTATCACATTTACTTCTCCTGCCCTGTGTATAATAATAATTTCACTATATAGGTGATCAGCTGAGTGTCTGGAAATGTTTCCAATTCAATTATATACACACTCCTTGGTGTTTCTTGTGTTTGTTTTTCTGCTGCTGCTGTTGCCTGCATAAAAATGTGGTTACAAAACTAAAATTAATGAGCCTGATCACACCCCTGATCAGCTTGAGAAATTTCTCTCACAGTTACACCCGGTAAAACAAAGCTATTTTAGGAGAAGAAAAATTCAGAATGAATGAGTTTGAGAGGCTCATGAGACTTTGGAAATCCAGTGCAAAACTTAAGGCCTTTAGGTAGCACTGGCAATACTCTTACATGGTATGGTCCAGGTGTTGGAGACATCTTTCATGAAAAATCCTTTCCTTAGGATTTTATCTCCTGAGAAGCCTCAAAGGAATAGAAAAACAATGATTATCTGCTGCTGTGGAATGCAACTGGTGCATCTGGGATTGGCCCATGTGGTTGTTTCTAATTAATGGCCAATCACAGCTGGCTCGGACAAAGAGCCGAGCCACAAACCTTTGTTATCATTCCTTTCTATTTTATTCTTAGCCAGCCTTCTGATGAAATCCTTTCTTCTAT
This sequence comes from Melospiza melodia melodia, assembly GCF_035770615.1. Taxonomy (NCBI): domain Eukaryota; kingdom Metazoa; phylum Chordata; class Aves; order Passeriformes; family Passerellidae; genus Melospiza; species Melospiza melodia. Next base: position 3,216,145 of record NC_086194.1, read on the forward strand.
TCTTTTAGTATAATTTCAATGTAATATATATAATAAAATAATAGATCAGCCTTCTGAAACATGGAGTCAGGTCCTTGTCTCTTCCCTCAACCAAAAACCCCTGTGAACACTGTCACATTCAATAAAGTGAAGAGTGTTAATTAAGGACCAATCAGGTCCAGTTTTATTGTAATTATCCATAACAAATGTGTAGTGTCTAATAAACTTTGCATTTACCTTCTGACTTAGAGTCTTTATGTCACTTTATTCACCTTTCCACAGCACAACAGCGACACTACAACCCCAAGGATAACTTGCAGCTACTGTGGTGTATTTTTGGAGCCCAAAGCTAATTTGGAGAAGCATCATCAGCACCAACACAGGCTGCTTTGAGGAGAAGGAGCAGCAGGGAAAAGCAAAAGAGGATTCTGGCCATTTTAAAAATTCAAAGACATTGAGGTGGATGACCCTTTTGCATACCATGTTCCTAGAGGGTATGAGGAACTGAGCCTGGACAAAAAGTCCCAGCAGCAAACCCTTCTTCTTGCATGAGGTTCTTGGTGTTTTGATGGCTGGTGTTTGCAAGGTCACCCTGTCTGGGAGCAGCCCCTTCCCTCCCCCTCGTGCTGTCTCTGGGGTTGTGGGCAGTGCAAAAGTGTTTACATCCTCCTGGAGAGCAAGAAACTGGAAATAAAACATGGGAAAAATGCAATTCCAGCTCAGTCACTGAAGTGCTTTGATAAAAATAAGCAAAGATATCAGATAAATGCATTCCTAAGTCACCAGGGAGGGATGAAGTACTCTGAAAGCCACATTGGGTAATGGAATGATATAATTCCCTATGATGTCCAGTGATTGTCTGTCACAGACATCTTTTATGAAAAATCCTTTCCTTAGGATGTTTTCCTCCTGAGAAGCTGAGAGGCCTCAGGAATAAAATGTAAACATTGATTATCTGCTGCTGTGGAATGCAATAGGTGCATCTGTGATTGGCCCATGTTGGATGTTTGTAATTAATGGCCAACACAGCCCAGCTGGCTCGGATTCTCTGTCCAAGCCACAAACCTTTGTTATTCATTCCTTTCTATTTTTAGCCAGCCTTCTGATGAGAACCTTTTCTTCTATTCTTTTAGTATAGTTTTAATGTAATATATATCATAATTTTAATGTAATATAATCATAATAAATCAGCCTTCTGAAACATGGAGTCAGATCCTCATCTCTTCCCTCAACCTCAGACCCCTGTGAACACCGTCACAGTTTTCCATTCCACTGCTGTCAGTTGCCTTTTCCAGACATTTAGAAAGTGCAGGGAAATAGTTTTAAACCTTCTGAAGGAGCTGAGAGCAGGCTGCTCTTCATGTGCAGGAAGAGGGAGGCAGTGGGGAAGGTGGAGGAAAGCAGGAGCTGTGTGAACATCCTGGAGGCCACAGATCTTGGCTCCATCTTCAGCCACAGCCTCGTTTCTTCCACAGTGGCAGATTTATTTTTTTCTGTTTGGGATCTTGGAAGCCATAGTGTTGCCCTTGGGCTGTACTGGCTTGCCCAAAACTGTCCCAAACAATAAATTAAAATTCAGATTAATAGATTTTGCACCCAAAGGAAAAAAAAACCTCCTTGTTTTGTAGCACTTCCAGTCAAAAAAACCCACGATATGCAATAGTGGGTGGATTGTCCTGGCCTGGCATCTGGCCAGACATTGCCACTGCTGACATCTCCAGCTAAGATACCCCCCTAGGAATTCTTTATTCAAGGAAAAGAAATGGGCACTTTGGGTGAGTTTTTCACCTGCCCAAAAACAGTCTTGGAGAATTGTAGCAGATCCTATGGGGCTTGAAAAGAGAGGAGGTTTAGATTGGATATCATGAAGAAATTCTTGGCTGTGAGGGTGGTGAGGCCCTGGCACAGGGTGTCCATAGAAGCTGTGGCTGCCCCTGGATCCCTGGAAGTGCCCAAGGCCAGAATTTGGAGCAGCCTGGGATGGTAGAATGTGTCCCTGCCCACAGCAGGGGTTGGAATGAGATGAACTTTGAGCTCCCTTCCAACCCAAACCATTCTGTGATTCCATGGTACTGACCAAATCTCCCATGATTATAAAGAGATTCTCCGTAAAAATGCAACCCCAGTTAATGAAAACATGATTTCAACTTGAACAGATTCACGACAAAGTGGAAAACTGGGCCTGAGAAGTTTTTCTGAGCTGGTTTCTCAGATGCTGAGCTGTTTTTTGTAGCCACAAAATGAACCTGTGGAAAAATGCCTCAATGTAATCGTTCATTGGAGAGACACAGAGAGCAACACACAGCTCTTGTCACACGTGCAGCAGGATAAATGGAACAAGCAAAGGTCTGCTCTCTTATTGCTCCCATCTGGAGGGTAAACCTGACATTTCTATCTGCCAATAGCAATTTATTGTGAAGCAGAGCTGTGGGGAAGGTTTCCTCGCGCTAAATCAGCGAGCAGGAGAAATGAACCTTGTGTTACAACCAAATGAGAAGCTTAATCACAGCCTACATGTCTGGCTGCATAAATAATTCAAATACATACAGCTGCAATTTCAATATATTGAACCCCAACCTCCCGAACAGCCCCGTGAAAAACAAAAATTAATATTCCATTAGTAAAGAAACGGAATAAATTGAAGTGTGGGTTTGTTCTCATTTTGTCTTTGGGGAAGAAAGAACTTTTTACAACCCACAGTTAAGGAAAATAACTGTATTAATGATCATCCGGGGGTTACTCTCTCCCAGTTAATCTCTCTTTGCTGTAGCCACAGTCAAATTCTCTCTGTTGAACCCACAGAGCTCCCAAAAATTATTCCTGTCACTGAGCCAAGGTCATGAGTTTTAGGTGTATTACTGGAGGTAGAAAATGTTTTCTCTATTTTTTTTTAAAGTTCTGAAATTATGTTTTTCTTACAAACGGGAACATTCGCTAAATGTTAATGTAGTAAAGATAATTATGATCTTAACAACAGCAGTGTCCTTTTGGTGACAAGTGTTTTTTAATACTTTAATATTCAAGGTCTCCATACACATTGCTCACCACAAAGTTCTTTTTATAAGAATTTGATTTCGATATTAATGCACAACAAAAGCAAACCCCAATTATTTCTGTAAGGAGAGGGAGAGAGTACTGGATATCCTGTGAGGTCTGCAGGTATGTATTTCAAACAAAACTGTAATTGTTGTCACTTTCCTCCCCTGAATTTGAAGGGAAATGGATTTGTGCAACATTTTCTTCATCAGACTTTTTTTACTGGTGTTGTCTCCCATGATACACATTTTCCTTCACAAGAACTCCTTAGCAATTTCTGTATTCACTAATCTGACAGGAAGCAGAGCAGTTGTGCCTCAGAAGGCCAAGGAGAGCTGTGGACGCTGGTGATCCATCCATTCCTTGGATGTCCAGTTGGAATTGGCTGCTGAGAATTCCAGATTTCTGTGCTGCCAGGCACTGACCCCCAAGAGAACACTGCACTGACCTGAGCCCGTGGAGAAGCTTCCAGAATGGAATGACAGAACTGGGATTGTGGGTGTGGAGTTTGGATAGAAGTGTGTGAGATCACAGGGTGGGAAACTCAGAGTTTAAGGGTTTAGAATACAGTAATGGATATAAAGCAAGATGGAGGTTTTAGGGTGCTTCTTCTTCTTCTGCTTCTTCTCCTTCCTCTGCTTCTTCTTCTTCTGCTGCTTCTTCTTCTTGGTATACTTCTTGGTCTTCTTCTTCTTCTTTCTTTTCTCCTTCTCCTTCTCCTTCTCCTTCTCCTTCTCCTTCTCCTTCTCCTTCTCCTTCTCCTTCTCCTTCTCCTTCTCCTTCTCCTTCTCCTTCTCCTTCTCCTTCTCCTTCTTCATCTTCTTCTTCTCTTCTTCTTCTCCCTCCTCCTCCTCCTCCTCCTCCTCCTCCTCCTCCTCCTCCTCCTCTCCATGGATTTGGGTGGTTTTGTGTAATTGGATAAAAAAGTCCACATTGTGGGCCATGGGTGAGGGGTTATTGGGTTAAAAGTAAAAATAATTTTCGAGTCATTTCTTAATTGGGTAGTTTATCCTTGAAAGACCTTGTAGAGAGAGAGATGGGGCTCCATTTTTGTAGCTTGTTAGTGAAGTGCTGCAGAACTCACGGTTTGTAGGACTGTGGCATAGATATGAACTAATAAATATCTGAGTCTGACACAAAATATCATCTTGAGCACTTTCAATCCCAGCCCTGACAGAGGCAGAAGAGAAGATAAAGCCCTGCCAGTCCAGGTTCTCCTTGGCAGCTCCTCTGTAGTCATCACCTTAGACCTTTGCAGACAAGCTCACACTCATCAGAGTCCCCAAACCCCTCCTTTATGGTTTCCATGCAATGCATTCAGCAAGACGAGGACTTTGTGTGGGCCACATTTTGCCCCTTTCAAAGAGAAAAATTGGGAATTTCATTGTCTTCTCTGTCTTTTAGTTCCAAGTCTAAATCAGACAATCTACGGTTATTTAAGTATATTTAAATTGAGGATAAATTTATCTGCTGCACCCGCACGGATGAATTTCCCCTTAAACTGAATTTACTACATTGACAAGAACTCCCTAGAAATGAGTTCCAATGAGTGGCTCTGGCATGAATAGCTGCTTAATTGACACCTAAAAGCAGGTGAGAAGATTTTCCCCAGAAAGTCAATACTAAAATAACAAATGTGTAAAAATAAAACAACAATGCTCTTTGTGTTTTCAAAGCTGACAATAGTTTTTCACACCCTGTCCCACTCAGCAGAGGGAAACTACCATTGCTCTATGTGCAGTGAAATGTAGTTTTTCAGCTTCTCTCTGTAGAAACACATTGTTTTTCAGGAGAGAAACATTGGGTGGAAGGTTTGTCCACATTCTAGGGCTGAATTCTATTTTTGGGATCTATTTCTGATGTGAGGAATTTGTGCTCACCCTGCTAAGACTGGGTGAAGAAAGCAAACCTATCCAACAGAAGTGCTCACAGCTTTAAATCAGGGTTCAGAATTAACAGGAATTCATAATAAGGGAAATTTTCATTGTCCACCTCACCAAGCTGTGCTCTGTTAGTTTTAATTTGGTTTTGGTTTTTTTTTTTTTTTTTTTTTGTTTTTTTTTTGTTTGTTTTGTTTTGTTTTGTTTTGTTCCTGAAATGTAAGAGCTTTGGTAGGGAGCTTCAGCAGCCAGATGACAACAGTGAGGACTCTCATTTATCTTCATTGCTGAAGTGCTTCCAGCCTGTGTGTCAGCCTGCACTTCTCCAGCACCCTGCCAGCCCTTGGCTCCTCAAGGACCTGTTCACCTCCTGACAAGAGATGTGTCCAGCTGTGTGCGTGGGACCCCATCTAAAAAGCTCCCTGGAAATTTCTTGCTGGAGCAATTCCTGCTTTAAACTTTGCCTTAATGACACCTGAAATGCTTTTTCCCTGTGAACAGACCATAGAACTTGATGTTGAGTCTGAAGAATTTCACTTTTGTTCAAGGCTTGGGCAGCTTCCAAAGCTGGCATATTACTATGGATGTGAGCAGCTCTCCAAAGAACATTGCATTAATTTACATTTTGCACTGTAATTAGATGGGATTTGAATGATGAGAGTTGCTGAGCTCTATACATGTTTTTATTTTTGATGTTAGAAAAGGTGCTCATTGACTCTTGCTGCTCCTGAGCTCCACAGAACAACACTTGTGTTTCTCACCTGCCATGAGAATGTTGTGTATTACAACTACAGACAAATAAATCATTGTGTACATAGAAAAAATTAACTGATGCAGATGGGTATTAAATGTCAGAATGGTTTGTGTTGGAAGGGGCCTTAAAAACCACCTTGTTCCACCCCCTGTCATGGGCAGGGACACCTTCCACCAGAGCAGGTTGTCCAAAGCAAGGACTCAGTCTTGATCTGAACTGTTGCTCTCACTTTATTTAGTTGCCCTGACTAAGATGAGTCAGTGGGGGGAAGGCAGGGCCATCCATTTATTTTCTTTTTCTTTTCTTTTCTTTTCTTTTCTTTTCTTTTCTTTTCTTTTCTTTTCTTTTCTTTTCTTTTCTTTTCTTTTCTTTTCTTTTCTTTTCTTTTCTTTTCTTTTCTTTTCTTTTCTTTTCTTTTCTTTTCTTTTCTTTTCTTTTTTCTTTTTTCTTTTCTTTTTCTTTTTCTTTTTCCTTTCCTTTCCTTTCCTTTCCTTTCCTTTCCTTTCCTTTCCTTTCCTTTCCTTTCCTTTCCTTTCCTTTCCTTTCCTTTCCTTTCCTTTCCTTTCCTTTCCTTTCCTTTCCTTTCCTTTCCTTTCCTTTCCTTTCCTTTCCTTTCCTTTCCTTTCCTTTCCTTTCCTTTCCTTTCCTTTCCTTTTTCCTTTCCTTTTTCCTTTCCTTTTTCCTTTTTCCTTTCCCCCCAGCAGCCAAAAAAATGCAATCAGTTGCTCACACAAGCCCTAATCACTGATCCAGCTGATGAATTCCAAATCTTTCCTTGGAGATGGGGGAGCTGTTGAGAGCCCAGAATTGAGTTGTACTCTATAGTTTTTATTCCAAGCTTTATCCTTGCCCAGTTCTGGCCAAAATTACAGTAATTGTCTCAGAAACTGAGGGTTCCTGGCCAGTAAGGGAAGCAGGGGGAGAATAAAACCATCCAGTCTTCTCCAAATCAGGTGATTTGCAAAGAGATCCTTGGAAATGTGACCATCACCAGCTGGGAAGGGCTGAGTTCCCACCCAGCCAAGAGGGACCTTCTCCCATCATGGACCAACGTGTTTGGAATCTTCTCAAAAGCCACAGAATTCCTTGAGCCCCCTTTTTAGACTCCTACCTGTGAACTAAAGAAGACATGAGGAGAGCTGGAATTTAGTGGCCAGCTAGATCACACTTGATGGGAAATACTTGATGGGATGGAACGAAGGCCAGCATGCATTCCAACCCAAAAATCACATTTCACACATAAATCTATTCCACGTAATAAATTCCTTCATCGTTGCCAGCTGAGATCATGTTTCTACCAGATCCCCATACTTTATTTAGCTGGGAGCAGATAGGACATAATGAAATATTATGGATTTTAATGGCTTTACGCCAAAGAGCTCAGGATTAAGTGGCTGATAAGAAACAGCCATTAAATTAGATATCCCAGAGCAATAAATCTGTAAGAGCTGGGGGAGGCAGATTCTTGGCAGCAGTGCCCAACTCAGTGTCAGGGTCTTGCTGCTGGTATTTTACTTCCTTTGTAAAATGAGTTTCACAAGTAAATTCAGGTAAAAAAAAAATTATGTTTGGGTGCAGTCATTTTTCAGGAGAAAAAGACAAATCTGTGGGTGTTGGTTCAACCCTAGTTTATTTCACATCAAATATTGGCATCCTTGTGTTTTAAAAGCCACTTCCTTGATTTGGAGCTGATATTAAATGACAGAATTCCTGTTTGTCAACCAGGACAATTCAACCCAATTGAATTAATAGTCGCATCCCTGGAAGTGTTCATGACTGCAGTGACCAATCTTTGACTGGCTTCATGTGGTTGTTTTTAATTAATGGCCACGTTGGATGGAGCTTGCAGCCACTTGGTCCACTCACCTGCCTTTGTTCTTATGATCTAACAAAGGAGTAAATGCAAAAGGGGTTCTACGGGAGGAATGATTTCCCTGTGAGCACTGCCAGTGGCAGAAGAGGATTTTAGGCTTTCAGAAAGTGTTACAGCTGTGACACCATCCTAGGCTCCTTGTGCCACCTGTCCTTGGGATCCTTGGACAACCCTCTGAGCTGAGGACAGCCAAATTCCCTCTGTGGATTGTACTGAGGCACAGTTCAGTTTACATCCCCAGTGTGAGGGTGTAGATACAACCAATTGCATGTGGAGGGAAGATGATTTAACCACTAGGGTTGATCCACTACATGGGAAATTGCTTTAATGTCATGGAGATCACAAAATTCCTCATCCTGGTATTTTGCCTTGGAAACCACGGGGGATCAAAGGAAGAGAATGTCGTTTGCCATCTTTAAACATGATTCTTTCTAATAGAGAAAGATGCTTTTGCAGTCATGAAAACTGAATTTACACAGAGAGGCCCTAAAAGCCAAGCTCAAAACCTTCCAGAGGTTGTGGTTGCATGTTCCATCAAATTCAGAATAATGGTGTGTGCCTAAGAAAAGCCATGCCTTGCTCTTTGCCAGCCAGGAGGGACACAGAGGACACACAGCTGGGACCTACGAGGGTTGGGCTGGATTTTTTTTCCATACTTCTCAGGTGACCTTCATCAAACCCACTTACATTCATTTCTGAGCAGTGATTGGGGTTTCTCACGTGGAAGATGTTTTTTGGTGGATTTGGGATTATCCTCACCTCTACAGACACAGAATAAATGTAATTGTCTGCTTTTCCCTTTCCCCAGCCCTCACAAGCTGTTTTCCTGATTTCTGGCTGAACCCACAGAAAGATCCAGTGGAAGTCAACACAAACAGCTTCACTTCTCAGAACAGGCCAGAGCATCAGACCCCCTAAATTTTAAATGAAAATGGTTAATCCATGCAGAAAGAGGGACAAATATAGCCTGGACCTGTCATTTCCAGTTGAAGGTTCGGCCTTTATCAGCAGTGTCAGCACTGGGTGTAAATCAGTTTAAGGAGGGGCTGAGTGGCCAAACTGGCCCTATGGACATGGAAAAGCTCACTGACCTCTTGCTGAGATCTATTTTCACTGCCTGATATTCGTGTGCATCAAATAATGTCTTTGATGTGAACAATTATGGTTCACTTGTGGTTGCCTGCTGGGCTTTTCTCCAGCACAGAGGAAGGCTTGTGCTTTGTCCTGAGCAATAAAGATGATTGCTGGAGGATATTCCAGCAGCAATCTGTATTTGTGTGTGGGGTTGTACGTTCATGTGAACGCAGGAATCATCTCACACCTGTGGATTGTGACAAAATGATCACAGTGTGGTCATGATTTCATGGTTGTCACCTCCACCCATCAGTCCTGCCTCCAAAGGACCATCCATGCACCCAGCTCGTGCAGTGGAGGAGGTTTTGGGGTCAATTATGTTGGATTTGGCACTGGTTCTTCTGCTGGCAGTGATGTTCTCAAATAAGGTCTCCTCAGAACTCCCATCTACTTGAAGATGTCACTGCTCACTTTGTGCCACATGTCCCTGGGATCCTGGGACAACCCAGCATCTGTCTGAGGACTAAATGGCCTTTAAAGGTCTAAAGGACTTTAAAGGACTAAATGGCCTTTAAAAGTCCCTTCCAACATTAATATTTCTATGATTCTCTGATTTTAACAGTGATTTGGTCTGTCTGGTTAACCTTTCAAATTATGAGGTCATTATGCTTAACTCTAAGCAAGAACCTCCCCAGCTCACAACTTCCTTCTTAGTTTTCCTTCTCTATGTCTTCTCCAGGATTGTGAGGAATAAATTAAAATATCAGGTGGAACACCTCAAACACAATGTCTTCACGATGGTTTTATTGCTTGTTTCCAGCAGTGTCAACCACAGAGAAGAACCCCCTCTGAAGCAAGGAGGTGAACCAAATACAAAGGAAAAAAACAATTAAAAGAAAAAAATAAAATATAGCCATTTCGTTGCATATGTACAGAGTCAGACCAAAAATAAATAACATCAGGCAAAAGGCCATGGAACAAGGCAGAGATTTCACCTGTGCTGAGCAAGCAAGCCTGTTCTTGCTGGCATGGAGGGTACATCACAAGCACCTGGTACAGAGAAGCCCACGCAGACAGAGATCTCTGCTCACAGCCCGTGCCCATCACCCTCTGCTGCCAAAGCCAATTTACAGGAGGGCAGAGCAGAGGAGTTCACAGCTGGAGGGAGAAGGGTCAGCTGGCACCAGCTGCTGACCCACAGCTTGAGGTGTTTGAAACAGGCTCTGAAAAATGCACTTTGGAGTTCAAAACTGCCTTTCTGAACTCGGTTGATCATCATCATCATCTGAGTATCAAAAATGTGGTGTTTATTCTTTTTTTTTTTTCTTTTTAAATGTGCTCTTCAGATTTCCTCTATGTACAAATGTACAATATCCACAAAACTTGGGTATAAAACACTGGTGCTCTGCTGCTGCCAAAGTGTGTGTCCTCAGGGTCTGGCCCTCAGAACACAAGTGGGCATTATTTTCCTTACAGACCTGTCCCAAATGTTTGTTTTCTCCCCTGTGATTTCACAGTATTCTAGAAATGACCAGAATTTCAAACCCAGGGCTCTTCAGGATATAGGACAACATGCAAGTTAGGACATTCAGGAACGGGTGGAAAAGGTGGTCTGTGCTCCCAAGAAACTCCAGATTAAAGGCCATCTGTGCATCTGCACAGGTCTCCAGGGGAAATAATGAGGTCAGTCACTTTAATTATACATAATAACAAGGTCCGTCACTGTTTTGTACCTCATCAGACTAAAATGCAAATTGGGTTTGGAGAGGGGATGAAAAGCTGACTGACTGAAAGGAAATGGATTGAAATCCACAATTTGGGACATCTGACTCCACCTGCTGTCATGGATGTATTTTCTGAAAAATACTTTTGCCAGGATTTTTCTCCTGAGAAGCTGAGAAGCCTCAGAGGAAAAGAAAAACAATAATTATCTGCTGCTGTGGAATGCAACAGGTGCATCTGTGATTGGTCTCATGTGGTTGTTTTTAATTAATGGCCAATCACAGTCAGCTGGCTCAGACTCTCTGGTCAGTCACAAAATTTTACCATCATTCCTTTTCCTTCCTTTTGATGAAATCCTTTTCTTCTATTCTTTAGTATAGTTTTAGTATATAATTTCCTTTTAATATAATATATATCAAAAAATAATAAATCAGCCTTCTGAAACATGGAGTCAAGATTCTCATCTCTTCCCTCATCCTGGGACCCCTGTGCACACTACCACAGCCCTGCCAGTCTGGGACTTGAATCTTTCCCTTTTTCCAGCAGTTTAGTGCCTGAGTGATGCCAGCAGAGCCCTTCTGGATGGATGTGGGGGTGTGTGAGCCCCTGCTCTTTGAGGTTCATCTCCACTGAAGCAGCTCTGTGGTGCTGGCCCCATCAGCACTGCAGTGGGAAAAGTGCAAATTTGCGTTGTGGGCCAGGGAATTCAGGATTGCAATGCCTGTCCCCAGGAGTTTGGCACATTTAGGGTGCAGAGATGCCACGGGGGGGAAGCACAGGGCTGGGAGGGAAGCTGGGCTGTGCCCAGCACCCAGTGGGACACAGCAGGAGGAATGTTTCATGTGGGCTTTCCTGTTAGGGCTGCATTCACCTGCCAGAGAAGGGACATTGCTCCTGGTCCTCCTGTGCTTCCACAGGCCATTTATCAAACCAAGATGCACCTGTGTGCTCAGAGTAAAATAAGCTTCATGGAGACACACATTGGCACTTCCCAGTTTGAGATATTCCCTTTTGGTCAGAAATTATTTTGTATTTCCTTTCCCTATGTTTCCTTTCCCCTTGTTTAAACCCTGAGGTGAAGCTAGAAGGAATGGAGACAAAAAAAATCCCCCCAAACCCCTTTAATCCCTGCCATGGAGCCAATGGTGTTCATTCACTCCTGAGCTTTCTTTGGAACTTCATTTTCCTTTTGAAAAACTGCCATCAACATTTCATTAATCAGCAGGTGCATTTCTCTGTGAAAGCATTTCCATCAGATTGGAGCAGAGATTTGGGTTTAACCCTCTGCCCTGGGGCACAGACGTGACCCTCGTTGCTTTTAAGGTGAATGGGATAGAGAGATAAAAGGAAATATGATGATTTGTTCATGTATAAAATATCTTTTCTCCAGCAACACCTTCCTGGAGAAAAACATGACTTGTTTCCTAGCAAAAAACCCCAAACAAACCAAAAATAAAACAAAATGCTCAGATCTTTCAGCTTCTGGCCTTTTCCACTTTTCATTCCACAACGGCAGTAATGCTGTTGCTCCTGCATACATAACTCTGATTTTAAAAACTTGCTTGATTTTAATGCCTCTAAAATTCTGCAACAGAATGAATTTGCTAAACCCTAAACATGGTCATATTCTCATTTCTTACTGTTTGTGAGAGGGTCACAAAGCAACACAGGTCCCAGCTGAACGAAATATCTACAGTCTAATGTTAGCATTGAACCTGCTACCTCTAGACCTTGACAATAATTTATTGTTTATATTTTAATTGTTCTACACTTATGAACAAATATAATAATTCAATCCCTGAAGTATAGAACAGGAGGGGCTTACTCTGTCCCTGATGTGAAAAGGGAGTAAACAGCTCCAGAATGAAGAAAAAAGAATTATTTTGAAGGCAAATCCCAGTTTAATGCTGGTGTAATTCAGGAGTCATTGCCATGAACTGATTGGTGCAAGCAGGATCAGAATTTGGCTTTATTTATATAAAGAGTTTTGGAGCCCAAATCCATGATCCTCAAACACATCTGTGCCTTTTAACAGAGGCAGAAGAAGCTTTCACAGAATGACCAGGTTGGAAGAGACCTTCAAGGCCATCGAGTCCAACCCAGCCCCACCAGCTCAACCAAACCCTGGCACCCAGTGCCACATCCAGGCTGTGTTAAACACACCCAGGGATGGGGACTGCACCACCTCCCCGGGCAGCCATTCCACAACTTTATCACTCTTTCTGTGAAAAACTTTTCCCTGCTATCCAGCCTGTATTTCCCTTGGTGCAGCTTGAGGCTGTGTGCTCTGGGTGTGTCAGTGCTGCTGCAGACAGAGCCCAGCCCCAGCTGAGCACAGGCACCTTTCAGGAGCTGCAGAGAGTGATGGGGGCAGCCCTGAGTCTCCTTTTCTCCTTTAATACATTTTAAGAGGCACACCTCTGATCTTTGATGCAGCAAATGGATGCAATTTCCCTGCTGGGGTCTGTTTTGGGTGGGGAAGCAGCAAAAGTGCTGAGCTCTGTTCCGTGTGGGGCCAGGTCATGGGGCCAGGACAGCTTGCTCCACGTTGTCATCTGCAGTGAAGTCCTTGAATTCCATTTTATTGATGAGCTGGATGAGAAGCAGAGTAGACCAGGCCAAGTTCTGGAGCCAAATTCCTGCACTAAGCCAGTCAAACAGGGTCCAATCCCAATGTCATCATTCTCTTGATTGCTCACGTCCCCAGAGTGAGACAATTTCTCTCTTTATGAAGTGATTCCACCCCCAGCTCCTGTGTTTTCCTGGAACACAGCTGGGCTGGCAGCTTTGCACTGCTGACACTGCCATGCCTGTCACAGCAGGTCCATTCAGCAGGTTCATTTAACCCCTCAAACACCCCTGACAGCAGAAAGGAGGCATGGCTGGATGTTCAGTGATGAAATAATTGTGAGCAGGGTGCCTGGGGGCACAGCTCTGGCATGCTGATGTACTCCACAGTTTTTGAAGGAGCTCCTCAGCTTAGGGAAGATCCCATCTTCAGGTTCCTGTGTAGAACATCCTGGTGGGGAATGTGACAGGCTGCAGAGGAGCCTGTGGTGAGGGTAAATATCCAGCTGGGGTTTTTCCCTGTCACATCTCCAAAAGGCAAACCTTTCCTGGCTGTCTTTGGCATATGGCTGGTGCTGGCTTGGGTTAGCACAGGGCTGGAACACAAAAAATGCTGCAAACACACAAATTTCCTGCAAATGGAGAGGGAAAGGGAGCACAAGGAGAGGAAAGGGAAGAGCAGAGGGAAAATGCTCAGTGTGTCTCACAGGATGGCTCACAGGCCTGGAACAGATGGGAAGGGATTCCCTCACATCCCACAAAGGAGGCTGCTGGCAGTGGTGCTCCACAGCTCTGTGCTCCAGCTCCTCTGCTGCTTGGCAGGCACCTGAAATTCCAGTTCACACCTCAGTGGATGCATTCTCAAGATTGGGCAGTCTCTCCTCTGCAGCCCATCAGTTTTCTTGGGTATAAATATTTACCATGGCAGATGAACAGGGAGAATGGCTTTGCAGCCTGATGGATCCCATCTTTCCCAGGCTGACATTGCTTCAGAACTCTGAACCAGTGAGACAAAGCATTTTACACCAAGTGGAACAATTTGGAAGCTGAGACTGAATTTTCCCTTGCTCCTTCTGGGCTTCTTTGAAGTTAGTAATTCACCTGGAAAAATGCAGGTCAAATCCTTGCTTTGAACCAGGCACAGCAGCAGAAGTGGTGGTACTGGGGGGATTTCTCCAGTGTTTGCTGGGTGAGTCCTAATCCAGGTCTGAAAAAGCTCAGCAGAGCAGCACAAGCACCAAACACAAAGAGAATCACAGAATATCCTGAGTTAGAAGGGAGCCACAAGGATCATCGAGTCCAACTCCTGCTCCTCCACAGGACAACCCCAAAAGCCACACAAAACGCCTGAGAGCATCATACAAATTTTTCTTGAACTCTGCTCAGGACCACTTCAAAGGTTCTTGCTTTTGAGAACCTTCTGGATTTTAATGGGATATTGTTTGAGGGGTGTCAAGGCATAAAGGCTTCAATTCAAGAAAAGTGGGGAAAATTGGAGCATCCTCTTGTTTTCTCTGCATTTTGGGAATCGGTGAGCTGCATTTTGGTGATCTCATGGCCCGTCAGAGTTGGATCCTCACTGCTGATGTGGGCTCAGTGCAAAGTAGCCATAACAAAGCTGGCTCACACCTGGCCAGCCTGGGATCACCAGCACTGTAATTCCAGGAATTTTCATGTCTTCCTGACGTTTTAGGACCTGCAGGCTGGGTAGCCATGTGACAGGTCTGAGCTGGCTCCCTGCAGACTCAGGACTGCACCTTTGCCCGTGGTGGGTCACAGTTCCTCATGACTGCAGCCCACCACACTGTTATCAGTCCTACACCTGGATGAATGCTTTGGGAGAACCCAGCTGAGCTGATAACAGGCTCTGGGAATGGTTATGGATGGAACACTGCCCTGTCAGGACTCAGAAAGGAGCTGGATCTGCAAGTTCTCCTCCTGGGCTCAGTGTGGTTTGTTGGCATCCTTTGCTTAGGGCCAATAACCCCCAGCCCCACCAGGCTGCAGGTGCTTCCCTCCATTGAACTTTCATTTCATTGTGGAGAAACAAAGCAGAGACATTGAGATCTCTGAGCTCTAAAAGAGGAGCTCACCTCCCTCTCCAGGTGCCTGTGTTGGTGACCCAGACACTCCTTCACAAGGACATATTTTAGTAGGATTTACCCAATTACTGAGGGTGCTCATGAGCTGGGCAGGGATTTCTCACCCTCAACATAAAACTTTTTCAACCCCACTTGATGCAGTTGAGTGGGACACAGACATGAGCATCTGTATCCCTGTATTTTGAGTTTGGGACTGTGGGGTTGCCTCAAATGAGCAGGACTGGGCTTTAACATTTCTCCTTTGCCTCTCCACCACAAAAACAAGAATAAAAAAAAAACATTCTCCCTTGGTTTTAATGGAATCCATGTGCATTCTTCAAGTAGGAATTGCCCCTGTGTGGAAACTAAAAGGCCTTCAGAAAAGAGGTAAAACGCACACACACATCTTAAATATCTGGCAATGCCTTCACATAGGATGAAAGTTTCCCAGAAAAGCTGAAGAAGAAATCCATTTAATAGCTCCTGCACTCCTTCCTCCCTCCTGGAGTGCCAGTTGTGTGCTGAGACAACCTTGTCCTGATGAAAGCAATTTCACCTGCTGCTGTGACACTCATTTTTTTTTCATCTGGAGAGTGGCTCCTTATGGCAGCTCTGACTCAATTAAGGATTACAGGGCCCTGTATTTCCCTTTCCTGACAATGTGTGCTAAGCAAGTGCAAATGAATTACAGCCCAATTATTTCCCCCTGATCCCTAATGAGCCTGGGTGCATCCATGCACCGAGATCTATGGGACAACTTAAAGAGAATGAAAAAACACAGCCGTGCTCTGCTTTTGGCACCTGGCCCTGCTTTTTATACATGCAAATCATGCATGTATGTTCATGGAACACAACCAAGCAAAACACCATGTCACCAACACAGTCCTCACGCTGCTCCTTCTCAGTGATCTGCTCTTCCACAGGGTTCCTGGAAAGCTTCTGCTCCCAAGGGTGGTGGGGAAATAGCAGAACACACTGGGGCATCCTCTGAGGAGCTCTCCTGGTGCTGCAGCTTCATCTCCACCTGTGTAAAATGTGGGGGCCATGTGCTGGCCTCTCCCTTCCTGCTCATGTTCCTCCTGTCCCTTCTCCCCATGTCCCCAGCACCATCTTTGGTGCTGCATCATCACCTCTTATCCACAGGAATTTTGGCACATTCATATGTTTGGTGGTTGTTTTTTTTTTTTTTTTTGTTTTCCTGCTTCCTGCCTCTGTCTTTCCTTTACTGGCTCATTTTTTAAAAAAAAAAAAAAAAGTGCAATTTGTCTGTTTCAGAGATGCCAGTTCTGGAAAAGCCACCAAGGACTGAGGCTCTCCCTCCCTTACCCCCAGTACTTCATTATTTATGTCACACCAGCATCTCCCAGGCTGTCCTCAAGCAAGTTGGACAATTCCTCAGAGTTATCAATCCCTGAGGGCTTGAAACTGAAGCTTAAGTTGGACAATTCCTCAGAGTTATCAGTCCCTGAGGGCTCGAAACTGAAGAGTGAAAGGCCTGAAAAGAGGAAGAGCAAAAGTGTTCCTCTGCCTCTTGGCTCGTCCGATCTCATCCTGGACGCCAGCGGCTTTTCCAGTTGTGTGTCCTCTGTTGGCTCATGTGGAGCAGGTCATTTCACAGGGGTCTCTCATGGGATCACTGATTCCCGGGGATCCTCGTGTCTCAGTTTGGGATGCTCAGTGCCTGGGGAGCCTCTCACACCAGGGAGAACTCGGCCTGGAAGCCGGAGCAGCGGCGCGTCTTTGGCGAGCACTTGGTCAGCATGGAGATCTGGGTGCTGAAGTTGGTGCCGTTGCTGCCCAGGGAAGGGTGGTGGTACTTCATGTCCGAGCCCAGGAACCGCTCCAGGTGCCACCTCCGCCACTTCCTCTTGAGCTCGGCTTGCACCTGGGCATGGGAAAGAGGAAAGGCAGCACAGGGCATCACTTGGTGTTTCACAGAACTCCCAGAGGGACCAGGTTGGGAGAGACCTTCAAGGTCATCGAGTCCAACCCAGCCCCAACAGCTCAACCAAACCCTGGCACCCAGTGCCACATCCAGGCTGTGTTAAACACACCCAGGGATGGGGACTGCACCACCTCCCCGGGCAGCCATCCCAGAACTTTATCAATATTTTATCACTTTTTCTTAATACCCAACCTAAATTTCCCTTGATGCAACTTGACACTGTGTGTGGTCACATTTCTCTTCACAGAGAAAAGCAAGGCACAACTTCCCAAGGATATTTCTGGGAATCGCAGTGAGGAACCTCAGAGAAAGAAAGATCAATTCTTATCTCAATTGCTGCTCCTCTTGTTCACAAGTGGAATGCACTGTGGAAGATTTTTTACCTGAAGGGAACTGGTAATTGGATTCTGGTGTGTTTTGATTAATTGACCAATTGGATCCAGGTGTGTGTGTTGGGACTGTCACTGACAGTCAGGAGATGCTGTGCAGTTGAGTTGAGTGCTTGTGTAGATTCAGTTGAGATGCAATGTAATATAGTGTAATGTAGTACAGAATAATCTAGTATAATAAAGTAATTAATCAGCCTTCCGATATCTGATACCACTCTCCACATGCATTCATTCTGTTCTAGCTGCAAACATTAACCAAAAAAACTCTGATGGTCTGGTCTCACCTCTCCATTGAGAAAGCAGTACAGCACAGCCACCACAAACCCCTGGGGAAAGGAGAAAACAGGATTTTAGCACTGCAGACAGAGTGTAGATCCATTCATCTCCGAAAGGAGAGATCACACAACCACAGAGTTGTTCATCAAGCCCAACCATTCCCTCAGCACAGCCAAGTCCACCACTGGCCCGTGTCCCCAAGTGCCACATCCACACAGATTTTGAACACTTCCAGGTGCCAGATGTGCAGTGATAATGATGCAGACAGGGTTGTTAATAATTTACCACTGAATGAAACTTGCTGCTCAGAGCCCCATCCACCCTGGCCTTGGACATGTCAGTGATACAAAAACTGAACTGAGTTGTTTATTTTTCTCCTTAAAGTATGAAAAAACACAGAGACATCAATGTAGACAGGAACATTTTCTTTTAATTTCCTAAAATGAGGGAAAATAATCTCCTTCTGGAAGGCAAAACATAAATTTATCTTTCATCCTGGCCAGGCTGGAGTGAGTAGATTTTCCACAAAGGTACAAGAGCAATATGGGGCATGTCCAGAAAAAAACCCCTGTACAGCTCTTTGCATTTCTCCCTGGTGACAAACCTGGTGACCCAAATGGTGGCTTACCTGGAATGACCCAACCACGAGCTCAAAGACCAGCTTCACTTCTGCTTTGAAATTGTCAGGGAAGAAAGCAAACATGATGTAGTGAATGCCAAAGAGAGGGATCAGCAGCAGAGTGGACTTGGCCAGCCTCCTGTTGGAAAGACAAACATGAGCCACCAGGGGAGAGGGAAGAGGCTAAGAGGCTGAGGAATCCTGCAGCTGAGCCCTGAAATAAACCCTGAAAATTTATTATTTCTCCCTGTCCCACAGACTGCAGATGGCTGGTGATCTCAGACCTGGTGGCACCATAAAATGTGACATTTTTATTCCCAGTAGCTCCACTGGAGGTATTTCTTTCTCCCTCCTCTCTTCTTCCCCGCCCACCAGAGATCTTTTTTTCATCTCCACAAGCTAAATCATCATCTACCAATGTCTTTGTTTGCCTGGGATTTCTGAAAATTACAGCTTCTGGGAAGGAAATGGTATGTTTAGCTGGGAATAATGACAGGCTACTGCACAATGAATGTCTCCAAAGGAGGGGGATGAACAGTATTAG
Organism: Melospiza melodia melodia; assembly: GCF_035770615.1. Lineage (NCBI taxonomy): Eukaryota > Metazoa > Chordata > Aves > Passeriformes > Passerellidae > Melospiza > Melospiza melodia. The sequence continues at coordinate 3,234,885 of NC_086194.1, forward strand.
TGCTTAATGGCATCATGCTGGGTAATCAGGGGTTTAATTAGGAAGAGATGATAATGTATTAAATGTAATCATTATTTGAAAAGTAGCTGGCAGAAAGAAAATGAAATCAAGGGTCTAAGGATGCTTGTGGGGGTTTTGTCTCCCTTGGTCACTCCTATCTTGTGATATCTCCTCCTCTCTCAGAGGCTTCTGGATGGAATAAATCTATGGGATTTGGAATAATATAATAATATTTTGGAATAATATAATAAAATAAATGGGATTTTGGAAATATTCATTTTTCCACCTGCAACCCTATTGAAGAGGAGACGACCATCCTTTAATGCATCGAACTCCGATTTATTGATCGATCAGTCACTTTAAATAACAGTGCTAATTAACTTCATGCATATTCCAAAATCCAGGTTCACGATAGGCTAACAGAGAAAACTCTAACCACTCCTTTTGTTTTACAATACCTATAATTGTTTATTAAAAACAAAACCAGTGTTCCCACTGTGATATTAAAGGTTCCCAAAACTTCCATATCTGTTCCCAGGGTGCCATCTTTTCCCAGAGAGGGTGTTTTGCTTGTTATGGGAAGACTGTCTGAGAACCTTATTGTTTATAAAGTGATACATGAGAGAGCCTAATTGTTTATAGTAATCAGCCTGGGAACTGCTTTTGGAACTGCTTCGCAACTACCTTTTACTGTTCTCTCAAGTGTATGCCTTCATGGCCTTTTTCTTTAAGCCATGCCTGAACTAAACTCTCCACACAACCCCTCCACCTCCAAAGCCTTATCAGGCTCAGAGCTCTCAGGCCATCTTCATTTATTTGGCACCTGCAGGAGCCTCCTGGGAGGCTGATGTGGCAGCTCTGTGCAGAGGATGCTCATCCCTGTGCCTCCCAGAGCCCCTCTGTGGCTCTCCCTGGCTCTCCTCTCAACAATAAGGCTGTGATTGGAGGCTGTGGCTCATCCCAGCAAGATGAGAGCCTGCAGGGAGATGAGGAACTTTACAGGAGTTTGCCTTTCTCACATCCCTCACTAGCAGGCACATCCCTGCTCATGGGGATCCAAAATCAGAGTTCTCTGAGGAACATCAGCCTAGAGGAGGAGATGTGGTGCTACCTTTGTGTCCCACATTGACAGAGATGCTGTTTGCAACCTCCAGTGGAATAGAAAATTTCATCTGATCATTGCAGACAATACTGGGCCCTTAATTACAATATTTTCCCTCCTGGCTGGACTGTGGTGATGAAAAGGACATAAATGACAAAACTTGAGCCTTCTCCTTCAATTTGCACACCTCACACCACTCTCCTGCTCCCAACACTGAGCTTCACCAGATACTGAGTTTTAGATTTTATTCTGGCATCAAGAAAAGGGCTCTGTGATTTTTTTTTTAAAGACTCCACCACCTAAACACTGCACTCAGGAAAATCATCACCCAGTCCCAGTGTCATTTCTCCCAGGAAGCTCCAGCCTGGCTGTGCAGGAGGCAGAACTGCTTGGGGGATTGTCTGAAATTGGTTAAATCTGCTGGAAACCATGGATTCTCAAAACCTTCATTACTCTGATTCCCAGCACATCCCAGACCTTCACTCTCTGACTTGTCACACCTGGTGACAGGTAATTTTAGGAGAACATGTGTCCATTAACCTGCATGAACCTGCTCCTGTCCTTGGGACTGGGCAAGAGTGAACCAACATTTCAGTCATGCTCCTTGAAATCATAATGGAAAAGTTACTCAGAGGAATTTAATGACAATATTGATCCACAGACATGGACAGAATGGAGAGATGAATTTTGCTCCAGTTTTCTGTGGCAGAAGACAAATTCCATTTGCCTGAAATATTGTTGTCCCACTCTTGCGCATGTCCCTGTCATTTCCAGAAAACTGCTTGGGGAGACTTGTTTTTACAGCTTCCAGCACATGAAAGCCCAGTTCCCTGCCTGCAGCATTAATGAGGGAGTCAGCAGCACCCCTGAACTTCCAGCCTGCAGCTAAGCTCAGACCTTATGGAGTTGAACAATGCTGTCAGCAGGCTGTGTGTGTAGAAAACAAACAGTATAAAATACACATGAGAAGGAAGAAGAAATGCAAATGAGCTATCCAGGATGCTGTTAGTTTAAAACAGATTTATCTCAGATTTGGCAGGAGGAATGCACACAGAATCACAGAGTCATTTGGTTGGGAAAAACCTCCCAGACCATTGAGTCCAACTGATCCCCACCTTGTCCCCAGCCCAGAGCTCTGAATGCCACCTCCAGGCCTCCCTTGGACACCTCCAGGGATGGGGAGCCCACAGCCTCCCTGGGCAGCCCCTTCCAATGCTTCACAACCCTTCTGGTGAAGGAACTCCTCCTGATGTCCAACCTGAACATCTCCAGGCACAACTTGAGGCCATTTCCTCTCATCCTGTCACTTGCTGCCTGGGAGAAGAGCCTGATCCCCACATGGCTCCAACCTCCTTTCAGGGAGTTGTGGTGAGCAATAGGGTCACCCTGAGCCTCCTCTTCTCCAGGCTAAACACCCCCAGCTCCCTCAGCATTTCAGCAGCAGTTTTCTGCTAAGAACTGTTGGATCCTGCAGTCAAACCCCAGAAGTCTCCACAGATTTCTGCCTAAAAGTAAAAATCTTGGGACCACACTGAGAACTCACCTTGGTGGGATCTAAACTTAAGTTTCAGACAATTAGTATTTGTTTTCCTTGGAAAGTGTGGTGTCTTGTACCTACTGCACTGAATTCAGTCAACAGAGTTTTCCAGATGTGGCTGGTGGCCAGGTGCCATTGTACAAGGGGACAAGTGTCCCATAGGTCCTATGTCCTGTGTGACAGGTCCATGCAAGGATTGGAAGTGTCCTAAAGCGCCTGTGGCTTGGAAACCTCAAATTTTAGGGCCAGGTTGGAAGAAGCAACCTGGGATAGAGGAAGGTGTCCCTACCCATGGCAGGAGGTTAGATGAGCTTTAAGGTCCCTCCCAACCCAAAATGTTGTGGGATTCTCTAATTTTGTGAAGTGAACAACTGATTCATTCCCTAGGGGAACTGAGCCATCTTTGCAGGTGGTGAAGGAAGGTGAGCATCTGTGGATGTCAGGGTCAGTTGTCCTTCAGCAGAAGCCCCTGTAGAGCAGGTCAGTGAGGGGAGCTCTGTGTTTTACCAACACGCCCTACATGTGTTTACAAGGCAAAAAGAGCTTTCCTGGCAGCTCCACCTCACTGGAAAATGTGTCCTGAACCCAAAGCCCAGCATGACCTCTGAGATAATCTGAGCACAACTCATCAGGTGCATGTTGGCAGCACTTCTGCTGAGGTGAACAGGAGCTGGCAGTGCCAGGACAATGCTCAGTACTAGAAATTATTTAAATATGCTGATTTAATCTATGCACCTGCTGTAAACGTGGGGTGTGAAGATAAAATTCCCCATTGGAAATCCAGAAGGGCAGGTGGTAGAAAGCACAGGGTCTGGTAATGTAGGTGTGTTGTGATGACAGAAAAAATAGGTAATTGGCTTTGGCTGCTGCCAGGAAAATTAAAGTCAAAAACTGGCATTTCCTTTCAGAAATCTGAGAATCTCTTGAGGTAGATGAAATGAATAATTCACCATCACCAGAGAGAAAGTCTCAGTACTGTGGCTGGGCAGGATTTAAGGAACATGTGGTTACTTTTTCCATCCTGCAGGAAGATGAACTGAGATTTTTCAGGGTACCCAAAAGCACAGCTCCCTCAGAAGACAAAGATTTACAAGCAGTGACCATGCAGACACTGGACTCTTTTATTGAATTCTTTTCTAGGAAACATTTAATAAATATCAAGGATAGCTGAAAAGCGGAGCCAGAACAGTGGGAAGAGTCAAAAATAACCTGGTCTGGACTTTTATTTTATTTGTATTGAAGCCAGAATAAATGTATGCAAATAGACATTTCTTTCACTCTTAAAATACTGCAGCTGATACCAGCCTTGGCCACTGAGAGAGATGTTGATCTCTCTGGCATGTTGTTCATTATATAAAGCCCCATTAAGGTCAACCTCATATCCCTGGAATAAAAGTATTAAGTCAAGTAAAACTTCTAAGCCAGTGATCTTTCTCAAAAGAGAAGAGAAATGTATTAAGTTAATCCAATCTTGTTTAGAGATCTCTTTTAGGATGAGGAAAATTTGTCACAGATCCTACTGAATGGTAATTTTCTAGATCTCTTCTTTTTTTAAAAATGAGGATCAGGAAAAAAAGGCTTTATACTGTGGAGAGCAACTTTTTGTTTTACATGAGGGTCCTTCTGCCTTCAGAATCCAATAAACATTAAATATTCAAAGAAAAATTATATTTGGCTTCATGATCATTATTATTACTCTTGTTTCTTCATCATTAATCCCAGGAGAAATCCCTCTCACCTGCCACAAACTGACATAAAACCTGACCAGCTCTTTTAGTAAATGCTCCATCTCCTGATTTCTAATCTGCTTTAAGCAATTAAAATTAATTGATTTTGATCAGTGCAGACAGATGCAATCATGAAACAAGATGCAATGAAGAATTATCAAGCAGCCAGGCAGGTTTCCCGAAAAACACTTTTAGGATAGGGTTGGGAAGGTCTGGGACTTACGAATATTGGCTGGTTTCGTTGTGCCCAACATCTGGGGAATGCAGCTTCTGGACTAAGATACGGATGATGCAGATGAAGAGGATGAAGTTCACCTGTGGAGACGGGAAGAGAGGGGTAAAACATCAGCATTCTCCTCCAGGGAAAAGAGCCCATCACTAGAGGAAAACTCCTCTCACTGGAATGATTTTTGCCATGGAAGGAGCTGCCGTTTAACAAGCCATGAGCAGAGAGAGCCCCTTCTCTGGGGCAGGGAGCACATGGAAAACCGACACAGGATGATGGCATCTTGGGCCTGACATCAGCCTGCTTGGGACTTCGTGTCATACATCCCAAGTATGATGATGTCAAGCCCATAGAGCACAGCTTTGCACGACGTCCTGGAGCGCGCCCGGCGGCTCGCCAGGCGGTGTAGCAGGCCCTGGGTCTAGAAGCCTAAAGATAGGAAATGCCAAGTCATGGTGAATGGGCTAAAAAGACCCCTTTCTGCCTTTTGGAACCCCTGTTTGTCTCTCTATAACCCTGTAGGTTGCTCACCAGGCGGTGTAGCAGGCCCTGGGTCTGCAAGGGCCCTGTGGTGTGCAGAAACCTAAAGATAGGAAATGCCAAGAGTTGTGAATAGCCTAGAAAGACCCTTTTCTGCCTTTTGGAACCCCTGTTTATCTCTCTGTAAGCCTGTAGGTCCCTTTCCTTTAACCCCTGCCATTGGGCCCTTTCTGATCCCCCTGTACCCTACATAAAGGGCTTTTTTAGCCTGGTTCTGGCAGAAGAGCTGTCACTGGAACCCTTCTCAGAAGAACCAATAAAGACATTGCTGTGGAACCCCACACGGCCTTCTCCTCTCTCTACCTGCACGACGTCCTGGAGCGCGCACGGGAGGAGCCGCGTGTGGCGCCCGGTGGCTCACCAGGCGGCGTAGCAGGCCCTGGGTCTACAAGGCCCCGTGGTGTGCAGAAGCCTGAAGGTAGGAAATGCCAAGTCGTGGTGAATGGGCTAGAAAGACGCTCTTTTGCCTTTTGGAACCCTTGTTTATCTCTCTATAACCCTGTAGGTTGCTCACCAGGCGGTGTAGCAGGCCCTGGGTGTACAAGGCCCCGTGGTGTGCAGAAGCCTGAAGATAGGAAATGCCAAGCCGTGGTGAATGGGCTAGAAAGACCCCTTTTTGCCTTTTGGAACCCCTGTTTATCTCTCTGTAACCCTATAGGTCACTTTCCTTTAACCCTTGCCATTGGGCCATTTCTGATCCCCCTGTACCCTATATAAAGGGCTGGTTTTGCCTGGTTCTGGCAGAAGAGCTGTCACTGGAACCCTTCTCAGATGATTCAATAAAGACAGCTCTGTGGAACTCCAAATGGCCTTCTCCTCTCTCTCCCTGCATCTGCCTGCTGTGGCACCCAGCAAGCTGAAGGGCTGAAATCACAAAGAGCTGATAGTCACTAAAGAGATGATCTCGCTTCAGCTTGTGTCCTAGGGTGATGTTATGACGCTTGTATCCCCATCCGTGTGTTCTGGCTATGCTGGATATTATGTTCTGCGCCTTCAAGACTGGCTCTAAAGAGTGAATGTTTTGTTTTGGTTTCTTATCAGCTGCTCCCCCGCGGCTGGTGGGACACACAGACAGGGCAGTACATAGTGCTGCTTTTGCTTTTTGCTTTGCTCTCACTCTTGCTTCTGCTTTGCTTCTGCTTGCTCTTGCTTCTGCTCATTAGCTAGTTTAGCTAAACAGTCCAAATTCCTTCCTGGACTGTTTTTCCTTTCCTTTTTTGGACCAGCTCGAACCTGCTCTGGACTGGGACCTGGGAACACCAAGAATTTGCACCTTGTGGCTGCTGCAGCTGCCCCAGCACCAGAAGGACTGATAACAGAGTGACCACCCCCAAGAAAGACTTTCTGAATTTGTCATCTTTTTCAGAGCAGTGACAGAGTGGCGCCATCCAGTATTGTTCATTTTGTATGCTGGGGGTGCTGTGCCTGTTAAATAAACAGGTTCTTTCCACTCCTCTCCAAGGAATCCTTCCCAAACTGTTGGGGAGAGGGGCCCTGTGGGTTTGCTTGCTGGAGGGGCCCCCTTTGGAGATTCTCTCCCAAATTTGCCCTAAACCAGGACAGCTTGCTAAGGTTGCCTGTGGCTGAGAACTGCCTGGGAACTCAGACAGTCTCCCGAACAGGACTGTGCTATCTGGGACCCAGCAGCCTGCTGGGGACACCCTGAACCCAGCAAAGGCCGATTGAAGGCAGTGGCATGGGGCCATCTGCTGAGCGTGGTGAGCCAGGGAAACCAAACCAAACCAAACCAAACCAAACCAAACCAAACCAAACCAAACCAAACCAAACCAAACCCAGTCAAAAATTGGCATCTCCTTTCATAAATGTGAGAATCTCTCTAGGCATATGAAATGAATAATTCACCATCACCAGAGAGAATTTCTCAGTGCTATGGCTGGGCAGGATCCACTCCAGCAGGCCTCTGCTCAATCCTATTTGTTGCCATAGGATTTAGGTTTTATGTCTTTCAGATCCTGTACTGCTTTAGGGTATAGATCTAAAACTCCATAGCCTATCAGCTGCTGATCTGCTGTTTTATTCAGATAAAACAATTCCTCTCTGGTCTGAAACTCAGGGACACCTGACTGTCTCAGGCCCTCAAAAGTATAAACAGAAATGAGCAGACTGGGGGTATATGACTTAATTACCTGAAGCTGCAATTGGAGGATTTGATGCCTTGGGTTTTAGGGTTTTTTTGGTTTTTTTTTTTTTTTTTTTTTTTTTTTTTCAGGTTCTGTGCTGCTTTAGTGTGTGGGTCTGGGTTTCATATTAGGGGATGGTGGGCTCTCTTCACAGTGTAGGCAGACAAAACAATTCCTTGTCTAGCTGGGGACCAAGGACATATGATCCAAATCTCAGGCCCAAGAGCATAAACAACGTGGGCTGAAGAGAGAAAAAGGAGGATGGGACTTTATGGGCTGGAGCTATGACTGGACAATTAACTCCAAAATACAAATGAGCCAGAACTTATAAAAATATGACATCTTGTGACCAAGCCCTCTTTTGCTTCCATCTTGGAGCCATCTGGGCAGGGCCATGACTGTGGCTCCAGTACTGCCAGGGTGTGACTTTTGAAGGTTCTTCAGTAAATATCCTCTTTATTCCCCTTAACTCTGCCTAGCGTCCTTTCCAGCTGTTTAAGACATCAGTATAATCCCTGGTATGTAAATGGACCAAACTTGTAACTCTATAAAAAACTCATGACCATCATCCATCCTGGGTGTAGCCCCTCTCAGAGGTTTCTGACTGCCCAAGGTGAACCTTTGAAGGCCTTTAAAAAAAACCCACTTTTATTCTCTTAATGTTGTCTAGCCTCTGTTTCAGGAAGCCACTCCAAGGCATCATATTTGCCATGTTCTTTCTTGTGCAGCAAGGGACAGACCTCACCAAGGCAGCAGGGAATGTTCCCTCCTGGGATGTTAGACCAGAGCAGCCTGGCTGATACCCAGGTTTTAGATGGTTCTTTTCACCCCAAAATCTCACAGTGCCCCACCAATGTACTCAAGCAATGTGAACCTTATTTAATAGCAAAGGTGTAGAGGTAGGAATGGGAATGTCCTGATGGCATGAACTGAATGCAAATCTGCTTCTTTCAAGGTCCTCTCTGTTGAGTCATCCTGTTACTCATGCAACACAAACAGAAAAGCAATGACAGATTTCTGGGGACTTAGTTCAGCTACAGTTTGGCACACAACCTCTTTCTTTATCCTTTCATGGTCAGTGAATGTGCAAATGATTCTGGTTTTTAGAGGCTCAGCAGCTGGAAGGGATTGTGTTAAACCAGCCAATCTGATTCCCTGCAAAAATAGATGATAAGATTTCTTCCAGCAATTCCTACACTTATCACAACAATAGATGAATAAAACAGACTGAAGCCCACCTCTCAAACAGACACTTTTTTCAAAGCCTATGAGTGATTGGATATCCATTGCATTTCTTGGTTATGATGCACTGCTTAATCACTTCTTACCTACTTTGAGCAATTTATCACAGTTTCTGTTTGTATTTATTTCCTTAAAAAATGGTTTGTGTGTCTGATTTGGTGGGAAGTGAAATTTATTAGCCCCAAACCAGCATTATCTAGATCAACTACACTAATGATCATGGATAACACACAAGCTGCTGCAAGAAAGGCAAGAATGAAACAATTAAATTCTGACTGTGTTGGCTTGGAGAGGTCAAGAGCAGAGTGGAGTGTGTATATGGGCCTGGTATAACCTTGGAATTCCATGGCAGAAAATACAGGAATCAGGATATTGGAGAGTTGTTTAGATTATTTTTTATCCCTAGAATGTAATCAAAATAATCAATGTGTTCTCAGTGTTTAACACCTTGTACACAAGATATATCTCCTGAACCTTAAAGATCCTATAGATCTCCTCTATGTATTTCTTCCTTGTACACAAGATATATTTCATGTACCTTAAAGATCTTACAGATCTTGTATATGTATTTCTTCCTTACACTGAAATATCAGCTGTATTCCCATGGATTTGGAGGAAATGCTGCATTACCCCCTGGAGAAACCTGCTGTTCATCAGCCAGTGGCTATCATGCCCTTCATTTAGGAAAGATTTATAGGATATCTGTGAAAGGAAAATCAGGAACTGCTGGGTAAATTCTGTTTGGCAAAGAGGAAAAGATTTATTGGCCAAAAGAAAATACAGACCCATTGATCTGAGGAGAATAAAAGGGTGTGTTTTTTGACTGAAAGCTTATCTCAGGCAAGGGAAAATGCTATCTATAGCTTTCCAGGATGATATACATATTTGGAGATGTGTCATCTAAGGACTATATTTCTTTCCAGTGAGGTAAACAGAGCAAGATGTCATTATTGAAACATTCAGTCTGGAATTCCTGCATGATAAATGCTACAGAAAAACAGAAAAAAAGTCTTCTTGTAAAAGTCATAATGTACATGGAATAAGATGGATGTCTAAGGAAAGATTTCTGTTTAAAAGAGATATATTTGATTTGATTTAGGTTGCATTTTCTTTTTTGCTTCCCTTCTCACATTGTTAACTTCATTTAACAAAACTCAAAACTAAGTTTAACTCCAGTTCATTTGATCTTAAGGCTTGGAACCATGCCCAACAGAGCAATGTTCAACAAGGATGGAAGGACCCAGAGATCCTGAGAAGTGTCCTGGTTCCTATGGTCAGGATTGATCATATCCAGAGAATTAAAATAAAACACTTCTGTTGATTTTTCTGGAAATTAGCCAAATTTCCTCAGAACTTACTCCAAAAATACACAGCTGGAATGCAACTCTGTACTGCATGAAAGAGGCAAATTCCTGAGGGAATTCATCTACTCCCTTTTTATCTAAGTGGAAATTCATGGTAGGACTCATGTTAATTTGTAGTGTTGACATCTACAACTGAACAAGTCATCCTGGTCAGCTCAGAGAAACAGAACCCCTCCTAGAATGGGTCATCTGGTGGAATTCACTGATTCCTGGGGCAAAATGAGCTTTTCCTGGATGTCCAACCACATTTCTCCATCTCTCCGTGGTCGCCACCCCACCAAGGAGATGGAGGTGGTCAAAGCTACATCAAATCAGCTCCACCCTGGTGGACTGGCCATTCAAATTCCTCCTGTGGTCAATGCTGCAGGTAAGGGTGCTTATCTACAGGAGGAATTTCCTCATCTTAAAGCAGATGTTCATTGTACAGTGTGATTTTACCTGGCATGGGCATTTAAGGACATTTCTCAACACCCCTTCACCCCTCCCCAGTTAGGACTAAAGATGGCTTTGCAGCCAGCAGAACGTGCTGATACTTTACCAAAATAGACACCAAAATAGGAGTTTTAATGATCCACCAGAATGGGGATTCCACTATTTCCTCCCAGCACCTAAAAAGAAACAAAGCCAGACTTAAAACATCAAGCACAACAAGCAAGCAGGTCTGTAGCTTTCTCTTTTTTCCCTAAAAGCTCAGTTTTGCTAGTCCGGGTTGTGAAGAGGACTAAACCTTGTGTATGGACTGGGAATTGCCAAAACTTGCTGTGAGCACTGGTAGGTACCAAATATCCCAGAAGTAATGTCAATTTTTTTCCTCTTGGCCGTAGAATGGGCTGGAGGATGTCAGGCAGGATGGATGTCGGGGTGGATGGTGATTTTTCTTAATTTCTCCTACACTGAGCTCTGCTGCAGGGAAATTCTATGGAAGCCAGGAAAATCTATCAAAATCTATGAAAAGTTTCACCAGGGCTCTCCACCATTCTGGATGGAGGGGGTTTGATAAGCACAGAGCAATTGGCACCAGCAGAAAAAAAAAACAACCAAAAAACCATCACATCCTTCTGAAAAAAATACCAGCCAGTGGTGGGGTTAGTCCCATAAATCCAGCAAGCTGCACCTGAGCTATGGATGGGGTTAGAAGAGTTAAAAAAGGGTCCAGGGTGGGATTCATTTCATCCTGAAGTCAGAGCTGTCTGCACACACCGCCCCTCACCTGGGACTGCATTTTAAAGCCAAGGAGGAAATGAGAGGAAAGGACTGATATGGAAATGACTGATATTGCTTGGGACACCTTTATCTGCACAGCCAGGTGACAGAAGGTGCATTTTTAGGAAAGCATTCATGGAAATTGGGCTGCTTTCATGTAAGAATGAATTAGTGGTGCCTACTGCAGACAATTTCACCCAGATTCAGCTCCTCTAATTCCAAATTTTGGCAGGGAAGGCAGGAGGAGATGAAGAGAGGCACTTTTAGGGCACAGTTCCTCAGACCTATATTAAGCATTGACTTTAGGGTGATAAAAATTGCACTCTGTGGACTACACTGACTGAATCTGCTCTAACTCTGCAGGGAGATGGAGCAAATTTCTCACATACAGATGCTTCCAGTTAGGTGTGTGCTGCCCTTTCATTTAGAATTAAAGTGGCCCTAATTTTGTCTAGTGCACTTCATTTTTGAAATAAATTGAGACAGTTCGAATGAAGGTCACTTGCACTTGGAGTTAAAATGTTTAAATAAAGTCTCAGTGTTATTTAATAAATCTTACCTCATTAGGGTTTATTTCCTGTAATTTTTCTCTTCAGATAATGAAAAAAAAATCTGTGTAAGGTATTAATACATTCTGTAAATTCATGCTCTGTTTTACTCAGCACAAAAATGTAGGGCTTTAAAGCCCCCAGAAAATGCAAAGAATTCTGTATTTTTATTAAGAATTTTTGGAGCTTAACGGGAATATACAGCAAGAAAAACTGGCATCCAGAATGGTTAAATGCTCCTGTCTCTGTCTCATTGTAGAGGCTATTTATTAACAGAGTAAATAAGGTCAGCTTTATGCAGATAGAGTGAAACCATAAAGGAAGTGAGTTGCCCTCAGGAAATGTGCTGGCGTGACTATAAATCAAAAATGCAGTGAGAAATCTGAGCTGCTTCTTGTAGTGAAAAAGGGGCAAATCAGGACACATTTGGAGGGGAAGAATGCATGGGAGAAAATGTATTTAACTCCAGGATGCAAATGCAAGAAGTGAGGGAATGCACACTGAGGACAGAATCAGCACTTGATTCTGCCTCTCTCTGGGGTGTTTTCCTATAAACCCCTTTCCAATTACTGCAGTCTGACTGCTTGAATAAAAGCAAGAATGAGGATTTCGGGATCAAATCCTCTTTACTTGCACATATCCTTGGATAACTGTGGTGTCTCATTTTCTTAGCTGCACTCTATCTGCTTCTTATACAAAATATCAAAGGCTGCTGCTAAGTTAAAAAGGATGAAGAATAGATCCTAAAATCTGCTTGAGAAAAAAGAGGGAAAAAAGAAGGTTTAGCCTTTTCCTGTGGGAGAGAATTGGGTGTGTTTATAAATTCCCTGCTGCATGTTTAGGGTCAATTCTGCACGGTGCAAAGCTCTGCTCTGAGCATGGGGCCAAATGCAACCATCAGGGTCTGCTGAAAAATTCCCTGCAAATATCCTGGCCAAGGCACTGGGAAGTAAAGAGGGGGAGTGATTGGCCTAAAATGACATTTCAGGGAGACCTTGGAGAGCTTCCTGGCTCCTGGTGGCAGAGGAGAGGTGCCACTGCTGTTTTTTGGGTTGCTAAGGCTGCAGGACTTTCCTTGGCCATTTAAAGGATTTATAAAGGAAAATATAACTGATATAATTTCCTTATAAAGGAAATATAACTGAGTGCACAGGCTTACCCAACATCGAAAAAGTAAATCCTGACAATTGTCCAGGCAGTGATGAACACAGAGGGGGCACCTGAGGAGAGAAGAGATGGTGCTGCTGTCAGAAACCATGATCAAAAGGTTGCCTGATTTCATTGCCAGATTATTTAAAATCTGCATCATTTCCCAGGGCTGCTCTCCCTCCCTCTGCACCTCTCCTGAGTGACTGAGGGGTGCCTTCAACCCTCGAATTTTCAACCCTCACATGCCAAACTGCCATCGTTGCCTTTCCCTCCCTGTGGCCATGCAAGATCAGCTCTCTGGAACTGCTCCCAGCATGTTGAAATTCCTGTTGAAGTGCCTGGAAAAACCTTCCAGGGGCGAAATGCAAGGAACAGGGGTCACTTGAGCCACCTACAGTGTGGACACCTGTGCCTGAGGAGGTCACCACAGGTTCTTTTCAGCATCAAGGAGCAGAATTGTGTGTTTCTCACACACAGGTCATACAGCTACATTAAATGTTTGATTTAGAACAATAAAAATGAAATATCCCTGCACTCTTTTGCCCTGTAAGGGAGCCTGGAGTGCCAAATTCACAGGTGAAGCTGCCTCTGCTCCTTGCTCCATGATCTGCCACATTTGGGTGTTTTTGTCCCATCCTTGTGCTGGCTCTTTTCTCTCTCTTATCTTTGACTGGATTTAGGTTGGAAATACTCCAGGAAAGACATGTCTCTTTGCTCTGTGTTACTCACAGATTGTGTACACGTTATTACCAGTGATTTCCAAGTGCAATGGTACTAAAACCAGTAAAACCTCTAATTAGTGCATCCAAATTATTAATTCATGCATAATCCATTCCAGACCCATCCCTGATGCTCTTGCAAATGATGGATGACTGAAAGGCCAAAATATCCCTCAAGCACTTGCCATGTTCTGGAATTGCCCTTTTGCACCCAAGCAACCTCAGGACACATTAGGAGAGCAAGAAATTTCCTTTGATTTAAATCATTACCTTCATGCATTTTTCTTTAAAACCTGCCAGCTCCCCAGTGCTGAAATAAAGAATATCTGGAGCAACAGGCGAGTTTAACAAAGGTCTGACCTGAGGAACTGAAACGAGACCTGCTGCCATCATCCCTCCTTCTGCCCAGTGCATGGAGAATCATCTCTGCTTTCAGTGTGAAGGCAAGCATAGCTCCTGCCACTTTCAATGGAAGTTACTCCATGGATAATTGAGCAAATCCTGAGTCCTGGCATGTCCCTGGACATGGCACAATTTTATTTTACTTTTTCTTCTCAATATTCTTCCTTGCTCTAATTATTTCTGCTTCAGCTATTGAGAGCAGGCAGTAGAAAGCTGTTTGCTTACTTAAACATAAATCTTCAACTACATGGTATGAAAAGGGGAAAAAAATCTGTTTCCTTTTTGGAGAAATAAAAGAAGTTGATCTGGTAGGATTAATTTGCATAAGTCATAATTCAGTGGTCAGTTGCTTTGTGAAGAGCTTAATTCTCTCTTCCTTACCATTTTTCTAATTTTATTTTGCTATTTTATTTTATTTTATTTGAATTTTTAAATTTTTAAAAATTTTATTTTATTTAATTTTTTTATTTTCCTTATATGATTTTAGTTTAATTTTATTTGATGCGTTTAAGACTGGATTTGCATTAAGCTGGAGAAATCACCAATGCAGTGAGCAGGTTATCAGCATTGGCACACAGGTGATGGGATCTTAGGGCAGCTGGCTGGCCTGAATTCAGTGTCTGGGTCAATCCAGTTCTACTTTGCTAGGATCCATCCTTACAACTTAAGATCAATCCATGATATCAAATTTGGAATTCTTTCCCAATATCCAATCTAAACCTACTCTCTGTCAGTTTGAAGCCATTCCCTGTGTCCTGTCCCTCCATTCCTTGTCCCCAGTCCCTCTCCAGCTCTCCTGGAGCCCCTTTATGCCCTGCCAGGGGCTCTGAGCTCTCCCTGGAGTTGTCTCCTCTCCAGGGGAACATTCCCAGCTCTCCAGCCTGGCTCCAGCCCCTGGAGCAGCTCCATGACCTCCTCTAGAGTTGCTCCACAACCTTCTTTTTTGGGGACCCCATGGCCGGCTGCATCTCTGCAGGTGGATCTCAGATGAGGAGAGCACATCACAGAATCACCTCCCTCAACCTGCTGGTCACGTTTCTTTTGATGCAGCCCAGGACACAGCTGGGTTTTTGGGCACTTTTTGAACTCATGTCCAAACTCTCACCCACCAACCGTCCCAAATCCTTTTTGGGACTTAGAGGGGCTGAGTGCTGCCTACAACATCTGTGCTAGGGTGATGTTATGATGCTTTATCCCCATTCCTGTGTTCTGTTTATGCTGGATATCATGTTCTGTGCCTTCAAGATTGGCTCTGAAGAGTGAAATTTTTTTTTTGGTTTTGCTATCAGCCGCTCCCCCACGGCTGGAGGGGCACACAGGGCAGTACATGGTGCTGCTTTTGCTTTTTGCTTTGCTTTTCACTTTGCTATTGCTCCTGTTTTTGCTTCTGCTCATTAGTTAGTTCAGCTAGGCAGTCTGAATTTTCCCTGGACTGTTTTTCCTTTCCTTTTTTTGGACCAACTCGAACCTGCTCTGGACTGGGCCCTGGGAACAACGAGAGTTTGCACCCTGTGGCCTACCCGGGGCCTGCTCTGGGCAGCAGCTGCCCCAGTGCCAGAGGGATTGAGAACAGAGTGACCACCCCCAGAGAGACTTTCTGAATTTGTCATTCTTTTTCAGAGCAGTGTCACCCAGTATTGTTCATTCTGAGTGCTGTGGGTGCTGTGCCTGTTAAATGAACAGGTTCTTTCCACTTCCCTCTGAGGAATCCTTCCCAAACTGCTGGGGAGAGGGGCTGTGTGGGTTTGCTTGCTGCAGGGGCCCCCTTTTGGAGATTTTCTCCCAAAATTTGCCCTAAACCAGGACAACACCTCTGCCCCACCTGAGTGCCCGGGTATCTGTGCTAAATTCCTGCTAAAATCACCAGTGAAGATCCCCTCCTGGAGGAGGAGCCACGCACCCCAGCCGATCAGGATGTACCACCAGAAGTATTTCCTCTCCGAGAAGAAGGAGATGACCAGCAGGGTGTGAAGGTACAACCCCTCCACCAGCAGCCAGAAGAAGTTGGCCATGACACAGTACTGGAAGAAAACCATCATGGCCTTGCAGCCCACCTGGAAGAGAAGATATGAGCAGTGGTGAACTGTTGGAACCCTGGCTGCTGAGAATTTCTGTGATTTCTGTGCTGCCAGGCACTGACCCCCAGAGAACACTGCACTGACCTGAGGCTGTGGAGAAGTTTCCAAAATGGAATGACAGAACTGGGATTGTGGGTGTGGAGTTTGAGTAGAAGTGTGTGATATCACAGGGTGGAAAACTTAAGAGCTGAATGTTTTAGAATATAGTGATAGATATAAAGCAAAATGGAGGTTTTAAAGCAGAAACTGGTCCTTCTTCACCTTCTTCTTCATGAGTTTAAGTAGTATTGTGTAATTAGATAAAAAAATCTGCATTACAGACCATGAGTAGTTAGTTTTTAAGTTAAAAGTAAAAATAACTTGTGTCATTTCTTGATTAGACAATTTATACTTAAAAATGTCTTATAATAAAAAAGATACAGCTCCATTTTTAACTCATTAGAAATAAGTACTATTAAACTCACACTTTATGAGACTGTAATGTAAATAAGAACTAATAAACATCTGAGTCCAAACAAGAAATGCCATCTCACACATTTAATCCCAACCTTAACAAAAAAAACCCCAAAAAACCAAAACCAAGACCAAACAAAAAAAAAAAAAAAAAACAACAACAAAAGTAAAAAAATCCACATAGTGGTGCCCTGTGTTAGGAACAGCAGCACATTCCCACAAGAAAGAAATTTCCACCAAATTACCAGTGACCCTTGCTCTGGGTGTATCTTTGGGGTTGCTTTGTGCAGCACTTGAACTCCTTATGGAATGAATTCTGTGGTGAAAAGTCTACAAGAAGTTGCTCCTCTTTAGGATAAGAAGGACTGGGATATGTGTTTTTAAAATAAAGGGTAGGCAGGAGAAGCAGGGCAAGCACACAAAAGCATGCAGAGGTTTTATTGCTCTGGAAGGGGAGAGATTTGAAAAGGGAAGGTGAATTGTTTACCTTCAGGAAATGAATAATTAAACACAGTTACTTGCTGTGTGGAGATTTCACTGCAGCTCAGGTAATGGGAACAGTTCCCTTAGCAAATAAATAAATACAAACAGAAATTTCTGACACTTAAGGGCAATTTCTGACACTTGGCACCCACTGCATCATTACACATCCTCGAGGCTGGCTCAGCAATTGCCCTGCTGCTTTCAGTGGGTCTGCCTGAGTGACACCCTGCATTTTCTGAGGCAACAGTTTGCTCAATCTCTGGTTGGTGGCACTTCCCTGGTGTCCTGCATGTGTAGAATGTTTAATTTAGAGCAACAATTTTAATTTAGAGCACCAGTGACAAGACCCCATTTTCCCCTCTACTCCTCCCCTGCTGAAAGCAGTTGCTACGAAACACTGGTTAAAAGGAGAAGTGTGGAAAGAGTATTTTTCAATGCCACGTGTTTTGGGAGGAACTGTCCCCACCCCCAGGCCTAAACGCACCAGTGTTTGGCCCTGGGGACCTTGCTGGGCTCCTGATAACCATCTGGAAGGTAAACTCCCTCCCAACTCAGAATATTCTGTGCGTGACTTCAGGGGCTGCCAGGGAGGGAAGGTGGCACAGGGCTGGGCTGGCAAAGCTGGGGATGCAGCAACCTCATCCCAATGGCATCACTGTGGCATTCACATTTTCTGAAAAATCTTTTCACCCAGGATTCTTCTCCTGGGAAGCTTAGAAGCCTCAGAGAAAAAGGAAAACAATTCTTATCTCATTTGCTTCTCCTGTGTTGTGCTCCTTTGGAATGTGTTTGGAGATTGTTTACCCACAGGTGATTGTTCCATTGGATTCTGCTGGGAGTTGTTTTCACTCAATGGCCAATCAGGGCCAAGCTGTGTCAGGACTCTGGAGAGAGTCACGAGTTTTCATTATTATCTTTTTAGCATTGAGCAAATATCCTTTCTGTTTTCTTTAGTATAGTTTAGTATAGCATTCTTTAATATAATATAATATCATAAAATAATAAATTAGCCTTCTGAGAACATGGAGTCAGATTCATCATTCCTCCCTTTGTTGTGGATCCCAGCAAATACAACACATCCCCACACCCTTGGTTTCTCCCTGATATTGTGTGCACGTGGCTGTGTGACACTGCCACCCCTCCTTCCTTTTCCCCAAAGCTTGCTTGGTGTGTCTGCAGCCAGCAGGGATCTGTGTGTGAGTGAATTCCTTCATGGTTTCACTCTGTGGGTGTTTGGCCCTAATTCAGCAGCTCCCAGGTGAGACATTGCTGGAACCCAGGACATTCCTCTGGCTGCCCTGGAGGGCTCCAGACCCTGTCAGGGGGCTCAGAGCCCTTGGCACAGAGTCACAAACACCTGTGCCTTTGATTTTAGCCCATGGAAACAATCACCACCTTTGTGTGAGGAGTTACAAGCCACAAGAGTTTGAGTAGAATGATAGTGAATTTATCACAGGGTGAAAAAGTAGAATTTTGGGGATTTAGAATGGGGGTTCAAGAGGCAAGATGGAGGGATCTGGGTGTGTCCTGTCCTCCTTCTTGGCCTCCATCTTCTGCTGGGATGGTGACACTTCTGGATTGGTTTAGAGTAGAGACAGACTGTCTAACATAGGTGATAGGTATTGGAAAATTATTGTAAATAAAGTACAGGTAGGTTTTAGTATAAAAAGATAACACCACCCCAAGGGCGGTCAGTGTGCCATGAACTGACCTGCTGGACAGATCTCAGCAGGTCAGAGAAAAAATGTCATAGATAAGAGAAAATAAACAGCCTTGAAAAGCAAAGCCAAAGAACCTTGGTCATGGGGCTGGGAAAAAAAGACTTTTTAATACCTCAGGAGCCATTTCAAGCACACAAAACCCGGGAAGACACGAGGTTTGAGGGGGCAGATCTGATGCATCTCAACCACCTGCATGTAAAACAAGGATTTCCTTTGGGGACTGTGCACCAGGGGATCACTTCTGGATGGTTGCACTGAGCTCACGGCAGAGGCAGGAGCACAGCACGAGGGAAGGCTGCTCACAAGCAGTGCACGTGGTTTCTGCCCAGCAGGAAGGGAAAGGAAATCCCTCAGGAAGGGATTTCCAGCCTGACTTTGCAGAGCTATTGCTGCACAGAGAGAAAGCTGTGCTGAACTCAAGCTGTGGCAGCAGAAATTGCAGATCCAAAGCCATTCCCTCTTCTCCCAGCACTGGCAAACATCAATTTTGTGGCAGTCTCTGGCCCTAATTCCTCCCTTAAAGGGGTGGTGACTTGTCACAAAAGCTGAGGTGGATCATGGTTAGCAGTTGGATCTGATCATACCCTAGGTCTGTCCAACCTTAATAATTCTATAATTTAAATTAATTAATTTATTTTATTGTTTTATTTTTCCATGCACATGGGCAGCAGCTGAATTTTGGCAACTTCTTCTTCTCTTCCTGGGTAGCAGATAAATTCTTTACTCCTGGCTGAGGGATATTTGCTTACTTGAGCAGTTCCTACCATTCTTGGAATTTTTGGTTTTACCTGGAGAAAAGACCATTTTGTGCAGCATTTTGAGTGCATGGCAGTAATGCCTTGCAGCCAGGGATCCCGTGTGGCACTGGAAGACAGCTGGATGCACTGTCCTCTCCTTAAAATTAAATAATGACATTTTTCCACTGTCTGGGCTTGCTAGTGCTGCCAAAAGTGGGTAAGTTTAAAGCAGATTTCCATGAGAGGTGCAGTTTGATTGTTGATGATCCCATTGATCCTGTTTGACAGTGGCACATTTGGAAAACAGCCCTTCCTGGCTTTTGGAGACCTTATTCCATGCAGCACTTGGTAATGGGTCTCCACCTTCCTGATTGATTAAATTCAGCCTCAGAGAGGCTGGTTTAATGCTGGGGAATAAAATCCTCCTTTATGTAAGATTTCTTACCCTTTAGATGACAGGCACAGGGCAGAGATGAGCCATTACATCTCTAGAATTTATTTTTTTCCACAAAGAGCAGAGCTCACGATGTGTCACTGTTGAAAGACTAACATGGGCTATTTTTAGAGCAGACATTTTCAAGAGAAAAAGCTGAATTACATCACTGCTTTTGCTACTCTCTCTTCTCCCACAGGCTCATTTACAGATTATTTCCTTGCCTTTCCTCAGGGACCTTGCTGTGCTCGTGTCCACAGCAGATGTGGCAGTGAGATGGTTTTTCCCTTGGTTTTGTGGCTCCTCTCTTGTTCATCTCTTTAGAGCTGCATTAGGGATGTGTCATTTGCTTTTCCCATGAAAATCCTTCCCTTTCCACATGTGTTTCCAATGGCTGAACTCTGGGAAGGGTTCTGCCTCCAGCCAACAGGCACTGGGCTCTTGACTCCTCCTGACAAACTCTTGGAGCCCAACACTTTTGTGCTTCTCTGCAGATTCCTCACAGCCAATAAGAAAATTTAACTTTTAGTATTGTAAAAGAAAAGATTATTTCTATTGTAAAAAAAAAAAAAAAAAAAAAAAAAAGATGATTTGCTTGAGGATGGGGCCTGTCTTAGACCTGCTCAAGGGCTTTCAAGAGGAAGAACCAAAGAGAAGGGACACAAGGGTGGGGACAAGAAGGCTGAGAGACAACCCTGCCAGGCTTTTTCCTTGTGCCCATATTTTACTTTTGGATAATGTTAGCCCTGAGAAAAATATCTTTCTTTTCATTTTTTAGGTGAGTCAGCTGGTCACTACATCAGTTTTATGACCCACCTATAAAAATACAGTTCAGATGCTGGAGGCAGTAATTAGCTCAGAGCTGAATCTGCACTGAATATACATTTATCATCCTCCTCAGTGGCAGTAACTCATTCATAACTCCTGAAATTAGTCAGTCTGGACCAGCTGAGGAATTTATCAAGCTCAATAAGAACAGCTTAGTTGGACAGGAGTTGTTCTGAGTTTTTGAGGTACACACACATCCATGATCAACCTCCTGTGAATGCAACAAAACTCTATTAAAAAAGGCAATCAACTCCACAGAAATGCCAGCACAAGCCTCTCTTGCCTTCTTTAGCAGGGATAGGGCTTGTTGCAGGTTTAGGATTTGGGTTCAGGAAGGATTTAGACCACAGAAGTACAAAGGAGCACTTGAGTGATTGATACCCCACAATCTGCCACAGCTGGACTGGGAGCACTGGAGTCTCACAGCCCCAGTCACGAGAATCCCCATCCCCTGTACAGAATCATGGAATAGTTTGAGTTGGGAGGGACCTTTTAAAGGTCCCTGTATGGCCTGTCCTGTGTGTGGACACAACCCCTTTGCAGACCCCACATTCCTCCCTTGTACCCATAAACTCTGTGGCTTCCTGAGGTGTGGAAGGCTTGAGGCAGGGCACCAAGACTTCTTTAAGTCAGATTAAAGATATATTGAAGACATCCCATGCAATCCTGGTCAGTGACGCAGCTCCTGGCATTATTTATGGAGTTGGGACGGCGCATCCAGCAAAAATGTGGGCTCAGATTTGCCTCAATCCATCAGCCATGAAACCTTGAGACCTCAAAATGCTCCTTTAAGGTTCTTTGGTGCTGTAACCTGGACTACCACCAGCACTGCAGCAGGAAGAGATTTACACTGAGGTTCCTGCAGGTGTCTTCCACAGAAGACTGATAAAAACTCCTTTTCCCAGTGACAGATTTACCCAGCACTTTTGTTTTATGTTGCCCAGAAGACACAACCTGTGGAAGGGCTGCTGACTGATGGTGCTGCATTTGCACACACAGCAAAAGCTGATCTTCTCCCCAGCCTGGTCAAAGAGGATTCCTTGGCCTTATTTAAAAGCTTTTCATAGATCCCACTCATGACCTGGAAGATGGGACAGCACTGGGCAGGTATTGCCTGCTTTGGAGATGCTGAAATTAAGAATTTCCAGCACAGGGACTGGCCCAAGCCTACATGTCCATTACTATAGTTCCACTTCAGACACTCATAATCATAATTAAATTCAGGAATACATCGCTTTTGAGCTGTTACCACCTCACCCCTTCTGTTGAAACATCAACTTTAACCAAAGCATAATGAAATCTGTAATAATGATCCAGTAACCAAATAATTGCTCTGCTTGTAAGGCTACACATATGGTTAATTCCCCATCTCACTATAATGGCACTGGAATTAATATATGTGTGAAATTCCCAATAATTTTATACTCTAACTGCTCTGTCTATGGCTTAACATGGCCCACTAATTTCTGTGCATGGAGATGTCAGGATGGACTCAGTTTCCAAACAAGTTTTCAATTTTCAGAGGGGATTTTTTTCTGTTTTTAACTTAACTTTTAGTTCACAGAAGCAGAGAATCATTTGGTTTGGAAAAGACTTTCATTATCATAGAGTCCTATTGTAAGTCCAGCATGCCAAGGCCACCCCTAAACTGTGTCCTCGAGAGAGGGAAAGAGAAAGAAAAAGAAGAAAGAAAAAGAGAAATAAAAATAGAGAAAAAGAGAAAGAAAAAGAGAAATAAAAATAGAGAAAAAGAGAAAGATAAAAGAGAAAGAAAAACAAAAAGAGAAATAGAGAAATAGAGAAAGAAAGAAAGAAAGAAAGAAAGAAAGAAAGAAAGAAAGAAAGAAAGAAAGAAAGAAAGAAAGAAAGTAAAAGAAAAAGAGAAAAAGAAAAAGAAAAAGAAAAAGAAAATGAGAAAGAAAGAGAGAAAGAAAAAGAGAAAGAGAAAACAAGAAAGAAAAATAGAAAGAGAAAGAAAAAGAGAAAAAAGAGAAACAAAAAGAAGAAGAGAAAGAAGAAGAAAAAGAAAAAGAAACTAACTTATCCTAACTTAGGCTTAGCACACCCGACCCGTTGTGTAAGAACAGCAAAAAAGCAAATTAAAAACAAACAAGCTAGACTTCCTGGCAAAAAGCCATCACTTTAATTTCTTCCCTCAGTTTAATTGCAGTTGTAGACCAGGTTCAAACAGGTGGGCTATAAAAAAGCCCCACAAGTTTATGTTTGATAATCAAAGTGAATTGTCTTCAAAAACTCAAACGAGAAAATTCCTCCTAAATCAATTGGGTGCCTTTGACTCTTTCCCTCCCTATCACAGGCTGTGACAAGCAGGGAATTTCCAACAATAAATTGCTGCACTAGTGAGTGGTTCTGCAGCTTCTCCTAGGACAGAAATTTAGGATGCTAGGAACAATATCTGTGAATGAAGAAATGTGATTGAAGAAATTCTTAAAATGCCATCTTGACGGGAGCAAAGGGGCCCACGATGGACTCCACTGTGAAAGTCTCTGTGAAAGCAATTTATGATCTATCAGGACTTATGAAAAATAAAAGACCTTCATGGGAATAGTAATCTTATGTCTTGATGATGAACCTTTCAGAGGCTTCAACTCTAAGTGTAGAAATGCATTATTAACAGCACAGGCAGATCAATTTAACTGGATTCATGGCCAGTGCCTGCCTCAGGCACAGGAAAAAGGGGTCCCAAACCCACATTTTCCTGTTAATTTCCTGTTCTGCACCCATCGTGCCTTAGAAACATAATGCAAGAGCACTCTAAAGCCTTACCAGTGGCTAATTAATTCCATTTATCTTAACCTGCTTTCCTTCAGGTCACAACCCATTACATTTTCCCACACCCATCATTGCCCCGAGAGCATGCCCTGCAATTCTTGCCTCATGTCAGCTGTCACAGGGCAATTTATGAAGCCATTATAACCTGGATCTGTGTCTGGGCTCGTGGATTTGTTACCACTTCATAAAGCAGAGGTGCCATTCCCAGATGGACGAGCTGGGCTGTACAGCCTGACCCAGGCACACTCCCCTGCCTCAGCCAGGTAAGGCTTTCCTGCTCCCATCAAAACTCTGCAGCAATGGACACATCAGGAAGGAGCTTTTGGATCAGTTTCTATTTATTTCTCTTTCTATTTCTATTTCTATTTCTATTTCTATTTCTATTTCTATTTCTATTTCTATTTCTATTTCTATTTCTTTCCTTGGCCTCTTCCACCTGCAAGAAAGTTGGGCCATTGATGAATCTGCATGGAGCATTGTATTCCTTATTAGAGAATTATTTCTGCAGAAAGAGCTCAATCCAAAGTCATATGAAATCCAAAGTCATATGAAATCCAAAGTCCCAAGACTTAATTTAAAGTTAATTTAAACTTGGTTTTTCTCTGTACTTTCACCTCCTCGGTGCCAGCTGAAAATGGCAAGGCATTTATAGAAACAGAATCCCAGAATGTTTTGGGTTGGAAACCTTAAATATCAACCAGTGCCACCTCCTGCCATGGGCAGGGACACTTTTCACTGTCCGAGGGTGCTCCAAGCCTTGTCCAACCTGGCTTTGGACACTTCCAGGGATGAGGTGAGGATTTACAAGGAAATTACACGAGACAGCCTCTAATTCATGTGCAAAGCATGGCAGGGGCAGATCCTGCAGTGATTAAAATAAATTGAGTTGCACCAGTAAATTTTGTCTTGAAACAAATGGAGTTGCACCAGTGAATTTTGTATTAAAACAAATTGAGTTGCACTAGTGAGTTTTGAATTAAAATAAATGGAGTTGCACCTGTAAATTTTGTATTAAAATAAATGGAGTTGTACCACTTTACACTGATGAAAAATGTGGTGCACATGGCTGCTCTTCATGCCTTGCCCACTTCCCACGCAGGCTTCCTCAAATCCAAAACTGGATTCAGGAAGAAACTCTTTTGTCTGCTTTCCCTCACACAAGAAGCAACTTTAGCCCCGTGACTGTGATCCTCAAGGCTATTTAAGAATTTCTCTTTGCTGATTTTAACAGGGGTTATGTAACTGTCAGTCTTGAAGGACTCAGCCTATTTTGTCTCTCAGGAATTCCTGTTTGATTTTTGGGAGCTGTCTTACTTGTGAGTATTTCTGAGATGCTGATTAGCTCTGGCTGGCCTAACCTGGGTGTCAGATGACTCAGAGTTGAGTTCAGGTGTAAAAATAGAATTATTTTGGTAAATGGATGAACTGTGCCTGTTTTGTCAATCACAGGATAAAGGCACTCATGAGCACACCTGCAGTGGCAAACCAAGTCAACCACAAAGCAGCAACTAAAAAGAGAAGGCAATCAGGGTTTTAATAAAGCCCTTCCTCACCTTTTTCCTATTTTCCCTCTTTTTTGGTGTGTTGGTGGCAGCCCATGATGGTGGCACTGCTGTGTCCAGGATTACAGAATCACTTAAGTAAAGAAAATTCTTCCTCCAGAGCTCTGCCAGTCTGACCTTCATTCCTGGGTTAATTCCTTCTGCTTCCATTCCTGTTTTTTTCCTTCTGCCTACATTCCTGGGTTATTTCCTTCAGCCTCCATTCCTGTTTTTTTTCCTTCTGCCTTCATTCCTGTTTTTTTTCCTTCTGCCTTCATTCCTGTTTTTATTCCTTCTGCCTCCATTCCTGGAGTTTTTCTTCTGCCTCCATTCCTGGGTTGTTTCCTTCAGCCTCCATTCCTGTTTTTTTTTTTTTTTTTTTTTTTCCTTCTTCCTCCCTTCCTTCCCTCTCTTGCTTTGCATGATTTACAGTTCTCTAGGACTTGTTTGGGTTTTTTTTGTTTCGTTTTATTCTTTTTTTCCCTTCCTCTCTGTTTTGCTGTAAACCTTAGATTGTAGCAGTGATCATCAGATATCACACAAGGAAACAGCTGACTCTCTAATATTTGTTTTGCTTTAACACAAGTGCATAAAAAACCTTCTACAGTTCCATTTCTTCATCAGCCTGCATATCATGGTGCTCCCACATGGATCTGAGTGGGCCTCACTGCTGGAAATGAAAATGTATCTGTCCTCAACTTCCATAAATAAAATTCATTTAGGGGTCTGTAGCTGTTATCAGTTTGTCTTGAGGGAATTACAGTAAAAAAAAACCAATTTTTCACTCTGAAAATATGAGATATTCATGCAAATTCTCAACTGCTGAACTCCCACTCTCCTTTGCAAAGAATAATTTTTGTGCTGGAAATTTTTTTGTTTTACTGGAATAATACAAAAGGGACAAGATAAATGATGTGATGTCCCTTGGCTGAATCTCCAGCAAGGGCAAACTTACAAAGCTCAGAAAAAAATGTCAGCTTGAATTTAATCTGTGGAATCTGATCTTTGTTTACAGCAAACTGTTGGCTTTGTCTTCAGCAGGGCTGGAAATGTAAGTGGTTCATCATTATGATGCCATCCAGATATGACAGTAATGAAACTATATCAAAACCCATCCCTAAACCCACAAAAAAATTAAATAAAACAACGATTGAAGTGTTCAGTTCAATCCTTCTGCCACATTTGTTGTTTTGGCTGTTGTTTTCTACAGGGTGTACCCCAGGGAGAGAAGGAAAGGGGAAGATAAATTGTGGGAATGCCAAGAGGGAAGGGCACTAAAGCTAAGGAAATCAGGGAGAAAAACTGAAACTTCTAAGGAGGCCTCTTGAGTCTGGCAGGAAAACACAACCAAACCAAACCCAACCCAACCAAACCAAAATGGAAAAAACGAAGGCAAATCCAGACTGAAAAATGGTGCAATTTTCCCCACACAATGAACAATTTGCAGGTGTAAAAAAGCCACGTGCAGCAAGTTTCCCATCAGAAATGACCAATTAGTAAGACAGAACATGACCTGAGTGAGTCAAAACCAATACTGAGGAACTGAATTGAAGAATTTTTGAAGAACTCAGGGTGGGTGGTTCTACAGAGCCCTCTGAGCCTCATCATCTCCACATCCAAGTGCTTAAAGCCCCAGATGACAAACACACTCCAGCAGATGCCTGCTTTTAATCCGTTTAAGCCAACAGGATGATTCAGTTACACATAATTACAATTAAAAAGCTCCATAAGTACTTTATGAGAGAGAGGGAGCAAGTGAGTTTGGTCTCCTCATGGTACCTGGAGCAGAACGTGGTGTCTGTGGATGGCCCTCACACCCCTCTAGAAAATTCCCTGCAGGGTTTTGTTCCTTAAATTTTCCACATTCTTTCTGTGGAAAATCCCACAAAAATCCACTTTTGGAAGAGGTCATTCTAAGGATTCTCTGTTAATTTGGTGAGAGTTCTTCTCTATTTGACTTGTTATAGTATGTGTTGTGAATCTGTTAAGATTGTGTTGGTAATATATTTGCAGTCATAAGGTACTGGATAATAATAATATTATATTTAAAAATATAATATATAAAATACAAACATATAAAATATTTATAAATTTATGTATATAAATACATATAAATATATCTATATAAATATATAAAAATTATATATATAATTAAATCCATATGTAAATAGATATAAATATGTTTTTATATATATATAAATATATAATATGTAAAATATATAAAATATTATACCATTAATATAACATAATATAATATAATATAACATAATATAATATAATATAACATAATATAATATAATATAATATAATATAATATAATATAATATAATATAATATAATATAATATAATATAATATAATATAATATAATATAATATATTAATATAGACTATATTAATATATAATATATAATATATAATATATAATATATTATATATAATACAAAATATAAAATATATATTATATAATATATAATATATAGTATATAATATATTATATATTAATACATTATCTATTACATTATTAATATAATAATCATACAAAGTGTATTTCAATAGTAGGGAGAGCTTAAGCTACTCTAATTGTTTTTCTCAAGTCTTTAATTATGTCATATGTCAGTGGTACATATTTGGGATTTGTATTTTGTTTGCCATATTTTATTGGTATGGCTATTATTTGTGTGGATGTCATGTCAAAATCTCCTTCCTTTCGTGTTTTTTTTTCCTAATTTTTGCTTAATTGGTAGAATTTTGGATGTCTCTTGAAGAATCTTTTGTATTATTATCAGAGCTGGCTCTTGGAATACGAGGAAATGGGCGAATTCTCTGTTTTTATTCTGTAGGTTTGTGTCTTGCAAAGATGCAAAGGCTTTTCTTCAGGCATTGAGGGTGTATTTTCATTCCTTCATTCACTGTGCCTAGACACAAATCTAACAGACTGGGACACCTGGGAGGAGGAGAAGGAGTGAGGGACATTTACAAAGCCACCAGTGCTGAGTTCCCTTGGTGTGGGACAAGGGGCCTTGTGCAGGTTCTGGGTTTAAAGATCATTTAAACCTTCTCCATTTAGTCATAAAAACAAGCCCTGCTTGTCAGCTCAGGGTTTCTGACTAATGAAAACAGGTTGATTTTTTTCACCCAAACAGCAAGACTTTTCTTTCCCCCAGGAGAGAGTTTATCCATAAAGTAGGACCAAGGACCACACATCACTCTGCAAACATCACCCAGTGCTGGCTCACACCATCACTCAGTGATGCTCATCACATATATTTTATATTTTGGCTGCACTGGCCCTGAAATGCTTACAGCCACATTCTCAGGCACTGTGGCCCATAGAAATGCTCAATAAATTAATTTTTTGGGGTGTTTGTTCATGTTGAACTCAGTAGCAATCCAGTTCTTTTTGAGTTTATAGTGGTGGAGAGTTAAAACCACACCTGAAGTGTTCCAAACTAGGTAAAATGAAATAAAAATACAGTAAAGCCTATTAAGAAAAGGGGTTTTTATTACATATACATCTTTCTGTGTTGGAGTTTCTACTTGATTAAAGCATTGACACACTTGTTGGTGGAGAGTTTAATGTATTTTAGTGTGGCTGGAGCACAAAACATAATTTGAAGTCTTTTACTGCAGCAGGTAATATCAAATTGAGGACTTTGGTGCCTACATCAGAAATGCTGGGAGAGGTTTATATTCATTTGGATTTTATAGCCCTAAATCTGTTCTGTCCTTACCCTTTCATTCCCTAAAGGAACCGAGTGTGGTGTTTCTCTTCTAATGAAACACTTTTATTGCTTTGGGTTTGCCCTGTTCTAAACCAGAGTAGCAGTGAGAGCATTCAGCAAATTGTTTGCTCAAATCTCTCCCCAGACTGAAGGAGCTCAAGGCCACATCCATGACACACACAGCCTTCAGTGAATTGTGTACAAACATTACACACACAGCCTTCAGTGAATTGCGTATAAAATCCTGGCTATATGAATTAGCACCAGGTCTCCCAATTCAAGCTTTACCCTGCCAGTTTAAAGCACAAACTTAGCTCAAGCCAACCTAACCCAACCCAACCAACCCCACAGGAACACAGTGGATTTTACAACAATTTTTCCTAACAGATTAATGTTAGGAGAGGCATTTTGTGTCAGTGTTTTTAGACTGTGACCTAAAAATGTTGTCCAAGATGCTGGTTCAAGACTGCAAGGGGTATGCTCAGCCTAATGTGGTGGAGACAGGTTTGTCCCACATAATTTTATAACTGGTATTTATCATCCAGCCATTCACCTGAGCTGGCAATGAACTCAAAAATTTTCTGATGGGGAGAAACACAAAAATGTTGTAGCCATGGGGCACCCTGAAAGTGCAGGTATTCTGGATTCTGCAGGAAAATTCTGTATTTACACCCAGAAATGTTTCTGCATGGATGAGAAGCAAACACTGGATCCAGCAGAATCCAGGGCAAACTTCCACAGGGATGAGAGGCTGGTTCACACCCCATGGCCTGTCCTGGTATGACTCTTCTGCCAATTGGCATTGACAATTAATCTGTGGCAATTTATTCGAGTTTCCATGTCTTTCTACCCATTCATGGACCTTCAGAAGAAAATCCCATTCCAAGAATCCGGAGGGGATCACAGAGAGGAGGGAGCACACAGGGAAAGGAATCATGCTGCACACAGTTCTTGGGAAAAGCTGAGAGGAGGCTGCTCTGGGTTTCAAGGTCATTATAACAGCAGGGACAGGACTCAGGGTGAGGACACAGGAAAGCCAGCGAGCAAGGAAAAGAATGGGCAGATGGAAAAGAAACGAGAATCTTTTTATCTGGTGGTATGACATAAAAAACAGGTCCAGAGGTATCAGTATCAGCAAGCAGCTCATCTAATGCTTTGAATTTACTATGGAGAGTTCCTGGTTTTCCTTTTTTTTTTCCCCTGGAGAACTTCTGATCACATCTCTTCATTTTGGTGATTTCCATTTCCTGCCAAAATTTATTCATGACTGGTGTCCCCTGACGTCAGTGTGGCCTTTAGATAAACAGCCCTTCTCCCTCCCTAATGTTTGCTCCAGCTGATAACACTGAGTTTGAAAGGCAAAAAAATAACCCAGCTCCTTTATTCCCCTCATTTATCACCCCAGTAGGGAAATCTCACAGTTGCAGACAGCGAGCATGGGATACTGATTCAGATGAAAAATGGATGATGATGATGGTGTCTGCACAGAGATTTCCTGCCTGAAATCCTGCAGGGATCTGGTCACCTGAGCCCAGGGAACTATCCACGTGCAGGATCCTTCTCCCAAAGGATCGAACAGCATTCCAGACTCCAGGGAACAGATTAATTAGAGCCCACTGTCTGTGGGTGCACATAACACACACAGCTCATGTGGAAGTACTTATCCCATAGATAACTAAAATTTGTTATGGGAATTTGGATCTGACTCCCATCCTCATGGAAGAAAAAAGGTTTTATTGAGTCCCTAAACACTTTTGACCAGGATATCCAAGAAATTTGCATGTGGCTGGGAGATGGACACAGGACTGACAGGAGCCCCGCAGTCCTGTACAACCTCGTTGTGGGTTTGACCTGATAAAATCTTGAAGATTCAAAAACACCTCTAGGACCATCAAGTCTAACTTCAGAAAGGATTAGATATAAAATACAAATACAAACATTCTGGACTCTGATAATCAATTTATTCCTTCTCCATATAAGTCAAATGGCAGCAATCATGGATTTCTTTATCCTATGAGAAGAGGATATGAAATCTTCCCAAAGTACCACCTCACATGCATTTGCAAGGTAATTTTTGGTGCATTGCTTAAGAGGGGCAACAAAATGAGGTGGAAATTTCGAGGCTACTTACTGAACTCACAAAGCAGTGCTCAGACTCCCCACTTTCAAAAAGGATGACATCCTTGATGAAGACTGCGATGGCTCTCATGATGAAGGACATGAAGAGGTGCATGTGAATGTAATTTCGAGTACAGTGTAGTTTTCTGTTGGGAAGAAATGAAGCATTTCTGAATAGCAAATCTTCTCAAAAGCATTCTTTTTATATTTACACATTTCTTCTACTATGACATAGAGTTCCAATTAAACATTCGAAACCCTGAGACAGGCTCTGGTCTGATGAACATCACCACAAATCCACTTAAGCCTCTTTAATTCCACAGAATGTGGCAATCCATGTATCTGCAGCAGTACTGCTGCTTTTTCAATCCTCAGAAAAACAGGAAAAAATACAGGATGACAGAAAACAGGTCCATCCCCGTGCTCTCCACTGGAAAAGAAATGTTTTTGACTGTGCAGACTGTGCTCATGATAAAGGGCTTTTTTCTACAGAATGTTTCTGCTGCAATAATTCTTTTCAAAGTGAAATGTCTTTTCAAGCAGGCAAATAAATTCTTAGCATCTGTTCCCAGAATTAACACATATTACAGACTTTCTAGAATAATATGAACTATATTTTCACTTTAAAATTACTGGTTGTTAATGATACTGAGAACTACACCAGAGTTTTTCTATCCCTTGCCTGCTAATATTTTGAAGATGAATTCCAATCAAGTGGGAATTTTTTTAAAAGAGAATTTACACCAGCTAAAGTGAAAGGCCTGATAGTCTGGAAAAGGGTGCTTTGTAAGACACCAGAACCACACCAGACCTAACTCAGCAGCACAATGAAATGATCACCTCTTAATGAGCCAGTGGGCCCTGGCAGGGGTTGTTTCCATCATAATCTCTGATGATGGCAAAATAATGGGGCTGAACTGAGTCCTCTGTGCCTGCAGGCCAAGGCAAGTCAAGATAAGCTGGTTCCCACCAAGGAAAAACAGGATCCTCAATGGTTTCATCAGCCTGGCTGGCACTTTGTGCCTTGTGGAGGCTGTTGGTTGTGTCTGATTGACTCCTCCATTGTAAGAGCAGTGGAGAGAGCACTTGAGAAGTGATGAGTTCCTGAAGGGTGAGGCAAGCCTTGGTGTGAGTTACCCTTGAAAATGTGCTCTGTCTTACATGAGGAGATGGAACCTCATCCAAAGGGCTCTTCCATCCCAGCTTTTTGCTCATCTCTCTTTACATAAATTAATTTACAATAGGAGATGACATAGATGCAGACATCTTCATTGGAGGCACCCAAATTTAGATGCCTGAATCTATTGCAAAAAATAGAGAGCAAGAATTTATCCATTTGTTGCAGTGTGGGATTGCAACGCCACTTGGTGAGCTCCAGACTATCTGTCCATCCATCCATGGTCTCCTGGTCTCCTGCAGGCCCTGCATCCTATCTGCCACACTTGTGCCCATCTCAGGGACACCAGCAAGTTTAAATGGCCCTGGGTGTCTCTGTCTTGCCATAGAGTGACAGCAGGAAGTGTTTTTGGAAAAGATTTTGGGAGGAAACAGGGTGCCCAGAGAAACTGTGGATGTCCCATCCCTTGGAAGTGTCCAAGGCCAGGTTGGATGGAGCTTGGAGCAACCTGGGACAGTGGAAGGTGTCCCTGCTCATGGCAGGGGATGGAGTCAGATGATCATTAAGGTCCCTTCCAACCCAAACCATTCTGGGATTTTGTGATCCTGGATTTTTTGGATGCAATTTTGGATACCATTTTGAATTCCTACTTTAGGTAGAAATTCCCTGGTATCCATATACAGGACACTGTGGACTGTAACCTTTTAAGAGAGATCCATCATAGAGCAATCTGCCTTTGGTGAGATGAATCCCCTTAAATAATTGGATTTTTTTTACAACTCCCACACAAACGTCACAAATCACACACCAAAACACAGCCACACTGATGATGGAGGAACCTTCCTCCCTTATCCAAGACAGACTGACAGAAATCTTGGGCATCTTCCTGTAACACTCAAAACCTGCACAGCTGTCACCTTGTTCTTCCAAGTTCTTCTATGCCTTCTGATGCTACATTCTCGTAATGAAGATTCTCACGCACTTTTCCGTAAATTATTATTGTTTTACATTCTTTTCTGGAGGAGGAGAAATTTGATGGACTGCTGGTTTGCCCAGTGTCATTGGAGAGGTGGCACTTTCACCCTCCAATCCACAGTCACTTTTGAAAGTCTATAAATATTGGAGTCAGAAATTAAACTTCCCTTTCTTTTTTACCTTGGTGATTCCATCATGCGTGTCATTTTATTTCATGTCCTACAGCAACACAGCCTTATTTTGTGTCCTGTGCCCACACAGCCTGAAAATCACCAGCCTCTGAGCCCCTTCCCTGATTTTTTTTCTGCTGGTGGCCTTACCTGAAGAGACACAGGATGATCATGGCAGCTGTGAGGGCGATGAGGGACAGGGTGTGCCCGATGGTGTAGCCGGTCTTGACCGTGCCGTAGAACGCCGTTTGCTGGTGTGAAAGAAAGAAAACAGAGCTTTCAAAGAGGTCCAAAGAAATCCTAAACACAGCGTTACTGACTGCTGGGACAAGGAAATCATCATTCTCCTTTCTCTTAGAACACCTCCGACTCCTTCACCCTTTAAAATCCCATCCAGTAATGAATGTGGTGTGAGTGTGGAGAACTCATCTGGGTGCAGCAGGGCTTGGAACACTCCAAACCCAGGTTAAAATTACACAAGGGAAAGGTTCCTGCTGGAAGGAGGCTGCTTTGACACCTGCAGAGACAGCTCCAGCCTAAAACCTCGTGGAGCAGGAGTGGTCAATGCTCAGCTAAACAGTGCACGACACTGGGTCTGATGTGGTGAGAGCAGTGAAATTAATTTTATTATTATTCTGTCTGAGGACAGAACTTTCTGGGAAAATGGTTTGCGTTTTTGCTTTTGAGGGACTTACACCGTTGTTTAGGCAAGCAAAACGTTCTCACTGTTAACTCAGAAATATGTGTTAAGTGGGAAATTGGTTCATGGTTTTTCTCTTTGATAGCACACAGAGGGAATCTCTGAGCATGGCACAGCAAAGGGCTTGGATCCAACAGGGAATCCCAGTCTAAATAAAACGGGCAAATAAGTGCTCCAAAGCTCTCTAGCAACACTCTAAATCAATAGAATTTGATTTTCAGCTTGAAAAAAAAGAAGAAAAATTCAAGAGGTAAAATTATTTAGACATTTATAAATTTAAAAAAAAATCCAAGTTTTTATGAGAATCTGACTCTATTTATGGAAAATTTTATATTTTCCAGCTCTTGACTGACCCTCCTCTGCTCTTCTCGTCACCATCTTCTATAAACAACCCAAACAACCAAAACCATAAAGAGCAGGTTAGGCAGAAAATCTAAACCCAACCTTGTTTGGAGAAGTACTCTTCCATAACATCGAGGGTTGACATTTTTATGTGCTATTTTCCCAGGCTTGAACAAGTATTTGGTACTTTACAGAAGCAGGGAGGCTGGGATGAGTTTCAATCCTTTAGCATTTGCACAAGCCAGCTTGGAGAGGTGTTAAAACAAGATATTTTTCAGAGACAACACTGGTTATGTCTTTGACCACAGATCTCAGAGGTGATTTAAGCATCATGTCCTTCCAGGCACATCACTGAGAGCTTTGGGTCACTCTGAACAGATAATTCAAGGCTTTCAGGACAATTCATCTGCCTGGTCTTGCCCAGATAAAGCTCTGCAGGTGGGGCCTCACCTGAGGGGGGCAGAGGGGCAGAATGCCCCTGTGGAATCAGCCCAGGACACAATTGGATTTCTGAGCTACAGGTGCACATGGTCAGAGCGTGTTCAGCCTCTCATCCACCAGAACCCCCAAGATAAAATCTTCTTTCCAGCCTTCCTGGAGTCTCAAAGGCAGCTCTGACTTTTCTAATTAAAGCAGCTAACCTCCCTCACGTTTAATCTTTCTCTATTATCTCTATTTTTGATGGCACCAGGAGGTGCAGGACGAAGAGGCTGTCCCACACTTCATTTAGGAGAGCAAAGTAGCCCTTCTGCTTCTTAGAGTTATTCCCAGGAGCAAGTTATGCACAGAAGGTTCCTGGTGTTATTCAACAAGCAAATCCCTGCTTTCCCCTTCATATTTTATAGTGATTAATCCCTGTTGTGCAGAGAGGGATGGTTCTGCATGCAGCTTTAATGGAGGATGTGGGGTCATCTCTGCTCTGGAAACAGCACATAATGGCTTCTCACTCTTCACTGCACTTGCTAATGACAGTTGGTTCCTATTTCAGAGATATCAAAGCAGAGAATTTGACCCAAGATCATAAATGGAATTGAAATTTCACTCAGGGTCCAGATTATAAAATATTCTTATTAGGAAAGAAAGGGATGTAGATAAGTGGAGGCAATGCCTGCCAGGATGCCTGACTGTTTTACAGAATGAAATCAGGAAAATTCATCATTGTCTCTTTGACTTCTAAAAGCTTCTGCTTAATTTAACTGGAGTGTGATAATAACAATTATTCAGGGTAGGTGCTAAATTGAGATTAACTGAGATTTATTTTCCTTGGTTTCTATTCAGTAACCTCAACATTTGTCCCTTGGTTAAAAATGGGAAACATTTACAGTTTTGGGAGGAAAAAGAGAGAAATACTGATATGAAGTCTTTCAGGAGTCAAGTGTTTTGGGGTTCATGTCATTCAGCCCAAAGTCATCGGGGTTCTCTGGAGAGTAAATGAAAAGGAATTTCTTTGGAGAGAAATGTGGGCTAAACTGACCTCTGGAGGTTTCTCTATTTCACCATTTTCAGGACAAACCTGAACCATCAGAGACCTGGTGTTGGAACCCTGGATACTGAGAATTTTAGACTTTCTGTGTTGAAAGGCGCAGATCCTCAAGAGAACAATGCATTGACCTGAAGCTATAGAAAAAGCTTCCAAAATTGATTAATAACACAAAGATTGGGAGTGTGTAGCTTAAATAAAAGTGTGTGACATCACACAGTGGAACACTTAGAGTTTAAAGTTTTAGAATATAGTAATATATATAAGGCAAGATAGAAGTTTTAAAGCAGTAGCTAATCCTTCATCTTCACCTTCTTCTTCATGAGTTTAAGTAGTATTTTATAATTAGATAGAAAAGTCCACATTGCGGAACACAAGTAGTTATTAAGTTAAAAATAAAGATAATTTAATTTCTTAATGAGATAGTTTTTCCTTAAAAGACCTCATAGAGATAAACATGAAGCCATTTCGTAGCTTATTAGTGAAATACTGTAAAACTCACAACTTATAAGACTACAATAAAAATAAGAATTAATAAACATCTGAATCCAAAATACCATCCCTACATATTTAATCCCGACCCTGAACAAAGCAAAAAACCAAAATAAAACCACAAGAACCCTGGGGTGGCCCCTCTGAGCAGATGGAAGCACAGCAGGGAGAAGAGCATCACCTCTGACAGAGGAGCAGGATAACAGCCCCACTCCCCATTTGCTAATGCACCATTTCTAAAGGTCAGCTTGGAGAGGGGCTCATCATCCCTGCATGGACCCCAAGAGCAGCACTTTGGGGCCTCTATCATCTGCTGCTGTAGGCACTGCCAGAACTCACACACTGCCCTTATTTACTTTTCATTTTTTTATGTTGCTGTTTCTGACCTGAGACCAAAAGTTCATGAAGTTCTTAACTCCTGGAAGCTTATCAGCCTTTCCTAGACCTCATGTCCTGTACAGCCTGCTGGTTTTTTTTTCTCCTCCCTTTACTTCTTGCTCCCCAAACTCACTGCCAATTCAACAACAAGAAAACAAAAATCTATTCTTCTTCACAGGCTGCTGCTGCATGTTCACCCCCTCTTCAGCCACCTTTCACACAAATTGGAAGGAAAAAAAGCAAGAAAAACACGGTGGAAATCAAAGGAAAATAATTAAGAAAGAATTAAAAGAACACAATAGAAGTTCTCCTGGTAACACGGAACTCTGGCAACGCTGCAGGCTGTTGGGTGGCAGGAGCATGTCCCAGGAATTCCCAAATCCCCTGTGCAGCAGGAACACTCCAGGGTCTACTGCTGCTCAGAGTGACCCTGAGATGTGTCAGAAAGTCTCTTTTCCTGCCCAGCAGTCAAAGAAGGAGTCAGAGCTCTTCATTTCTCAGTCTCAAGGTTGTTTCTTGTGTCTTATCTATAAAATTCTTTCTCCTGTCCAGCCAAGGTCTGCTCAGCAGGTCAGTCAGAGGCACACCGGCCACCCCAGAGGTGTTGTTATCTTTTTATACTAAAAATTATGCGTACAATATTTACAATTACTTCCCAATACCTACCACCTACGTTAGACAGTGAGCTTCTACTCTAAACTGTCGCAGACATCTTTTATGGAAAATCCTTTCCTTAGGATTTTTCCTCCTGAGAAGCTGAGAGGCCTCAGGAACAAAATGTAAACATTGATTATCTGCTGCTGTGGAATGCAACAGGTGCATCTGTGATTGGTCTTGTGTGGTTGTTTCTAATTAATGGCCAATCACAGCCCAGCTGGCTTGGACAGAGAGCCCGAGCCACAAACCTTTGTTATCATTCTTTGCTATTCTATTCTTAGCCAGCCTTCTGATGAAATCCTTTCTTCTATTCTTTTAGTATAGTTTTAATGTAATGTATATCACAAAATAATAAACCAAGCCTTCTGAAACATGGAGTCAAATCCTTGTCTTCCCTCAACCTGAGACCCCTGTGAACACGGTCACACAAACCAATTTAAAAGTGCCAACATCACAGCAGAAGATGGAGGACAAGAAGAAGAAGGAGAAAGGCTGGACACGCCCAGATTCCTCCATCTTGCCCCCTGAACCCCCATTCTAAAAACCCCCAAAATCTAGTTTTTCTTGTAACAAATTCACTACCATTCTACTTAAACTGTCGTGGGCTTGTAATCCTTCATATAAGGTCGGCAATTGTTTTTTCCAAGGGCTCAGTCAAAGGCACAGGGTGTTGGGCTCTGTGCCAAGGTCTCTGAGCCCCCTGGGCAGGGGCTCGAGTCCTCCAAGGCAGCCAGAGGAGTTTCCTGGGTTCCTACAGGACACCAGCCAGAGCTCTGGGTGGGGGTCCTTGCACAGCAGAGCTGGAGCTGTGGTTTCTGCAGGCACACAGCTCAGCCTGAGGGAGGGACACTTGAGGACGTGAAGCGCTGGCTGACCCTGAGGCAGACTAAGGCTCTCTTCAGCACAGCCCTCAAGTTCTTTGTGCACCTCTGCCTTTGCTCTCTTCTGTTTCCTTTCCCACTCAGAGCTGGCTCAGATTCCCTGTTAACTCTTGGATTGCCTTGGCAATGTGTGGCCATGCACAGAGACCTCTCACCACATTGAGTCACAGACTCCCAGAATGGGTTGGGTTGGAAGGGACCTTAAAAATCATCTCACTCCACCCCTGCCATGGGCAGGGACACCTTCCACTGTCCCAGGCTGCTCCAAGCCCTCTCCAGCCTGGCCTTGGGCACTTCCCAGGATGGGACAGTCACAGCTGCTCTGGGGGCCTCACCATCCTCTCAGCGAGGAACTTCTCCCCAATTTCTCATCTAAACCTGCCCTCCTTCAGCTTAACACCATCCCTCCTTGTCCCATCACTCCATGCTCTTGTGAAAAATCCCTCTCCAGCCTTTTTTTAAGCCCCCTTTAAATACTGAAAACACATATTAATTAATTATTGAGATTCCTATGTCCAACATTCACTAACACTGAGGTATGTTTTAAACAGCAACAGAAAAAAAAAGCATGAGCAGAGGTTTAATATAAACACATTAAGCTATTATATAAAAACATAAATACTGCAACATGTGATTGCAGTGAAGTATAACTTTCCATGCATAAGCTTTTTCTTGTTGACTGTGGGACTGCTTCTGGTGATTAGTTTAGATTAGATGCTGAACTTTGAGTTAGGTGAGGTGAATCTTGCTTCTACCATTTGTTATCCTCTTTAGACTTTACCCTTCATGTCTCAGCATGCAGCAAACCAGTAACAAACTCCTTCCTGTGGAATGACAATACTCTGCAAAGCTAATTATACCCAGGTCAGTGATTGCTAATTTATACACAAATATCCCAGAGAACTTCTGGATTTTCTATCAAAATTTAGTAAAATTTCATGAAAATATGTGTTCTCTACAGTGATGTGCATATTTAGCTGTTTGGGATGTGCAGAGCAGCAAAAGATAATTTTTATCCTTTTAGAGTTTTTGATGATTATGTTGCCATAGAAAGATTGGAACCACCATATCTACTTAAGCATAAATATAAATATGGAGGGCTTGTTTCAAAGTACACTGTGGAAAATAAACACCTAAAGTTATGTGTGGGCATCATATGGACAATGATCTGATCTTCTCAGGTCCTGACATCCTGGAAATTTTGGATGCTCCATCCCTGGAAGTGTTCAAGGCCATGTTTGGAACAGCCTGGTCTAGTGGAAGGTGTCCCTGCCCGTGGCAGTGGGTGGATGGGATGATCCTGAAGTTCCTCTCCATCCCAAGCTGTGCAAACCCAGGGCACTGGGAATATTTCTGTGTCTGCTCTGGGCTGCCCTGACCCCCAGGGCAGCACTGACTCTGACCCTCATCCATGGAGAAAGTTTCCCAGACTCCAAGACAGACTGGAACCCACCAAAGTGTGCAACAGATTATAGAGAGCAGTGTGGGTGTGTCACTGGGTGAGAAATTGAGGGTTTGGGGTTTTTAGTGTGTTGTGGATGGCAGCAAGATGGAGGGCACAGGGTCTCATCCTGGGTTTCTTCTTCATGCTTCTTCTTCTTCCTTCTCCATGGGTTCGGGTGGCATTTTGTAATTGGGCAGAAAAGTCCCCATGGCAGCTCTGTGGGATCAGTTATTGGGTTAAAAGGGAAAATAATCCAGGTGTCAGCTCTTAATGGGATAGTTTAGTCTGAAAAGGCCTTGGAACAAGAGATTGTTGGCCATTTTGTGCCTTCTGATGAAAAGCTGCTGAACTCCCAGCAGTGAGACTGTTTTACTGATAAGAAATAATAAACACCTGAGTCTGAACATGAAATAACATCTCAAGTGCCTTCAATCCAGACCCAGAGAAACCCACACCTGGAACCACCAAACCATTCCATAATTCTATGAGTCTATGACATCAAAGGGAAGATAACTTCCTTGACCAAACATTTGAACTCTGCTTCCAAGGATCCTCAAGAGGATCCTTCCCTCTTGAGGAATCAGAGGGGAATGGGAAAAGTTGGGCATGGGAACATCCTACAATTCTGATATTGATCTCTGTTAAATCTTGATGTCCACCCACCCAGGTTTACAAACCTCTTCCACTGGAGTGCTGTTGGAATCATATCCACAAGCTACAGCGTAGGGTGCAGGGTACACATCTGACCAGCCCTGGCTTGTACAATTCCTGGTCACATTCCCTGCAAGAAAAGAAAACAACATTATTTAAAAAGAAACCTTCAGCTCACTGTTAAAACCACTTCTGCCTCTTGTGGTATAAATGCCAAAGCACAATTCTTGTAACACTTAGAGAA
This sequence comes from Melospiza melodia melodia, assembly GCF_035770615.1. Lineage (NCBI taxonomy): Eukaryota > Metazoa > Chordata > Aves > Passeriformes > Passerellidae > Melospiza > Melospiza melodia. The sequence continues at coordinate 3,275,224 of NC_086194.1, forward strand.
AAACTCGCATGCTTTTCCCCTGTTATTAATTTTTCATATTACACAGAGCTCATAAATGGGAGGCATCTATTCTGTTTTAAAGTCCAGACCTCAGTAGAAAAGTACATTTTAATACAGAGGTGCACACAAAACATCCCTTCAAGTGGTACCATGCTGCCAGTTGTACCCAGACCTTTGGTTCCTGGCACTGCACCAGTATTGTTTGAATGTTTTATTGTCACATTGACTTTGTTCCTGGAAAATTTTTTATCTAAACAGAGCAGTGAAGTATTTATGCCTTTCACTGTGCCTGTGAGAAGCCAGGACAGGGATAGATAAAGGGCTCATTTCACACCATGCAGATAAGGCTGGGGGTCTGGGAACCAAATGCAGTCCTCCAAACCCAGACCTTGCCTACAACTGAGCCCTGAGCAAATGTGATTCCTGAGAAATGTACTGCACTCTGGTTTGTGAACAAAACACTTCAAAATTTGGCTGTGAAGGGAGAAAATCCACACACTGGCAACCTGTATTGCCTGTTTCAACTTGCACACTCCAGGGCAGGAAGATTTCCTGGACTGTCAAGCTCGCTGAGTGCCTGGGGCCTCTGACCAGCCAAAAAGAGCTTTAATTAACACAAGAACATCTCACTCCCTCAGCCAAACTGTCAAAACTGAAGTTTACATGGCTCTTTGGTACTCAGAGCTGCCTGATCCATCCAGGACTGTAAGAGCAAAAAGCACTTTTCACTTTGTAAAACATCTCTGCTCCCTGTCCCAGCTGGACCTCAAACCCACAGCAGCTCAATCCAGCCAAAGGAGGAGAGAGCAGCACTCAGGACAAGCCTTACCCCAAGAGGTTTGTGGGCTAAAAGGCCAAGATATGGGCTTGTCAAAAAATAATAAAACAGAAATGCACCCAACAGCACATTGTAAATTCCCCCAGCACCTCCCCTGACCACCAGTGCCCACCCTGCCCACCTCACTAAAATCCCATTACTGGGGCATCCCACTGGTGCCATTCACCTCACAAAACTGGAAAACTGGTCAGTACGCCAGAATGAACAAACAGAAATAAAACTTTGCTTCTTAAGGTGAAAAATGACACCAGTGAAGCTCAAAGAGCTTTGCAAACATTTCCAACAATTGAGCTCTCTGCACACAAGAGTAAGAAAACTCCTGCAAATGCGACCAAATCAATTATTCAGCTGTGAGTCACAAAAATATTTGAGTATCACCTCCAGCAATTTCTGACACTTTAGTAATCTGAGCATCTTCCCAACCACGGGCCTGCTCTGCACGGAGAACAATCCCCTGCCTGAAGTCACTTCTCCAATCCCTGTCACAGACGGATTTTGACATTAAACTTGCTCCTCTAATCTGTCTTTGCAGCAGATCTGAATCTGGGAGGTATTGTAAAAGCAGGGCCTACAATGCAGGGAAGAATGATGAGGAGAACTCCATTGATTCAGAAGGATAATTAATCACTTCATTATATTATTATTCTATACTATATTACACTACATCTAAACTGAAACTGCACAAGTACCCAACTCAACCAAATCTCCTGACCAACCATCAGGACACAGCTTGCAGAGATGGGTCAAGAAAACAAAACACCCACACCAGAATCCCATCAAGCAAATTCCTTCAGGTAAACAATTTTCCAACACATTCAACGTGTTCCAAAACACAGGTGCAGTAGATGAGATAAGATTTGGTTTTTTTGGAAAATCATTCTTTTCTCTGCTTCTCTCAGGTTCAGAGACTGCGAATCCCACAGGGAGGGCTCTCAAAGGTGCTTTTCTTCATTTTTCCATGGGCTGCTGGCCCAGGCTTTCCCTGCATGGCCACTGTTTGCAGTTCTTTCCACCAGGGTTCATATCAGGATCATAAAGGATCTTGTGCAAACAAATCAAGGACACGACTGTTGGGTGCTTTCAGCTTTTCTGAGTTATGCAATTTCTGTTGTTTCTTCTTTGTTACAATGGATCCCATTATCTGAACTTCCCTGCTTCCCATTTCCTGCTCCAAACTCTGTTTGGGGATGGCTTAAGATTTCACGGTGGTTTTCAATCTTTGTTTCTTATTCTCAGTGAGCTAAGGTGTGCTTCTTTCAGCTTATTTTTCTCCTGTTTCTTCTTTTCAATTGCACTTCCTCACAATTTTATGATTATTTAAAAACTCTCACCTCTCTCAATACCTACAGAAATTGTCCCAATGCTTTAGCAGATGTGGAAACCAAGGTAGAAGGAAAATCAATGACAAAGCATCCGTGGGATTAAAAAACTAATTATAAAAATTACTGTGATTTTAGGGAAACAGAGGAAGAGTTTAGGGAAACTTCCCAGAGAATTTTTTCTGCTACCCTTTGCAGCTCATGTCACTTTTAGATGTGGAAATTCACACACATGTTGTGATACAAGACACCTTTCTAAAACCTCTCATGTTCACCTGACATCTGAGAGGTACAAAAAGTAAAAGACTAGAAAATAAAGATTTGATCACACCACAATTTGCCTCAAGTAATGGATGATGTCTGTCCTCAGACCAAGTAACATTTCTACTTACTGCTATTTAAAATATCACTTTCTATACTGAAAATGAGCATAAAATTTGGGAAAGTGCCTCACAAGCTTAGCTTTCCTTTGAGGTTCACAGGCTCAGGTTAGACTGAGGTATCACACAGATTTTTATGTTCCAATGTCAAATCCCAGCTCTGCTGCAGATCCCCGATAAAAATCAGACATTTTTTGTGGTCTCACTGGCTCTTGTTTTTTCCAGACTTTGGTCATAAAGTCTAATTATTTGTCAATGGAAAAGCAAAATTTTCAAAGCACCAGAAGTTGTATTTGCCCTTTTCCAGAGCTGTTTCTCATCAATTTCTGTAACACAAGTTCTCCCTAAAATAAGCACCAATGGAGTACATTGAAAATGACAGAAGCAGAAAACACAAACTTTCTGTACTTGGAATTTATCTCCAGCCTTTCAAAGCCCACTAGATTTCCCAAATATTCCCATTTCCTATCAGACTGGAGTTAAAATTTTCAAACTGTACTCCTGGATATTTAATGAGAAAGGAGACCAGGGGTTTATAATTACATGTATTTAGCAATGCAGAGTTGAGGAGATTCACTGAGAGATTGGAAGCATCCCAGTGCCTGAAGTTTGTGCTCCAGGCTCTCCTCTGTGCTTTGGAAAAAGAAGAGGAAAGTCCCTGGTGAGAGCAGAGTCCCCTCATTCTCATGGTATTAGTTAAAGCCATGAATTAATCTGGGTTTTTCTGTGGGGTTTGTATTTAATTTTATCAATGTCACAGTGGCATGACTGTTCCTAAAAGCAATGAGGTGAAGTTTTCCATTTAAAAAAAAAATTGAAAAAGCCACAACTAACTCCCATTTGTTTTAATAATAACCTCGTTTTGCCTTGCAAGAGCTCAGTTCCTGCTTTCGTAGCATCCCAGAATGGCTGAGGTTGGAAGGGACCTCTGGAGATCATCTGGCCCCAAACCCCTGCTCAGGGGTGGTCACCTAAAATTTAGGCATGACCAGATGCCTTTTGGATATTCTTGGAATCCTTCAAGGATGGAAGCTGCACAAGCAAATCTTGTCTCCATTCAGAATCATGAAATCATCAAGGAATTATTTGGGTTGGAAGGGGCCCTAAAACCCAGCTCCAACCTCCCACGAGACCCCCTTGCTGTCACTGAGAGGAATTTCCTGCCATGGTTTATTCACGACACAGCAGATGAAAAGGGAGGGGTTTGTGGAGCAGAGATAAAACCAGAACATTTTCTTTATCAGAGGTGTTTGATCTGGGTGGGAGTTAATCACTGAACACATGAACTGAATAAATGCACAGAGCTGTTGTCTTGCTCTCAATTTTTTTTCTCCTGCTTAATTTCTTTCTGCCTCTCATCTGTTTCAAACACACCCTTCAAACTCTGAGACACGTCTGAAAGTTCATGTTACAGGTGAAGTTTTACCTCTTTGATCTTCGTGGAAAAAAACCCTCTTATTGGCTTTTAATGGGAGCTTGAATTCAGACAAAGAGATCTGAGGTCAATCATGGCTCAGGGGTGTTGGGTTTTGCCCCCCTCTTGCTTTCCTTGCCCTTTTCTGTAACAATTTCTGAAGCAGAGGGGAAGGTGGTGACTGATTGCCCAGCAATCACTCCTGCTTCTCTAGCACTATATTCCATGGACATAAATCGATATTTTCAAGCAGAAACTATTAAAGCAGTAACATTTCTATTATTTACCATTCCTGAGACACTGCTGAGCCCACTGGCACATCTCTGCTTTCATTTTTATTATTGATCTGCCCCACTGTTCCTGGGAAACACTTGGAACTTGCAGACAGCTTGCACTTAGCTGGATGCTGAAGTGCTTGGGCCTGGGAAAAACTTATGGGGAAAGTCATGACAGGATAATTTCCCAATTTGCTTCCTCTGCCTCAGTTGTGGTCTCACAATATCATTCCTTCAGTACAATTTCTGCCCACTGTTTATTGTTATTTTATATTTTTGTATTTAATAGCTTCATGTCATAGTAGAGCCTTAATTTTTTAACTTGATTTTCTCCCTTTCTTGTTTTTCACATCACTTGGCCTGCAGATATTGCTGCCACATGACCAGTGCCCTGAAACTTCCTGCACCCTGTTTTTGTGGCAAAACTCCATTTTGCCTTATTTTACTCTCCCCTTCCTGCATATTTCACTTCTAAGAGTGAAGATCCTGATCCTTATTACAGATAATTCCCCCTTTCTTAACAATAACAATGTTCCCCTTGATTAGGTGATTAGGCACCTTTTGGAAACTGTTTTTTCATCCTAAAAACAGAGCTGTCAAATTATAGGAAAAGATTCTCATTAGATCTTTTGATCCTGCAATTACAGAGTTCCAGGAAACATTTAGGAAAAAAAGATGCACATTTTTGGGTAGAGGTGGAAGTGTAGCACCAATCCTTCAGAGGAGTGTGGACAAGTACTGCGAAACCTCAGGTGCAAATAAATCATGGAATCATAGAATGGTTTAGATCTTATCTAAAAGATCAAGTCCAATCATTAACCCTACACATCCATCAAACCATGTCCCCAGGTGCCACATCCACACGTTTTTGAACATTTCCAGGGATGGTGATGCCCTCCCTGATCCTCCTTTTCTCCAGGTAATTTTGCCTTTCTGATATGAAGGCACATGTGTAGAGCAGAGAACCTGAGCAGGTCAAGGGTTCTCAGTAAAGAGAACTCCAAAAAAACCACACTCAACTTCTTGGGTATTTTAATGACCATTTTGTAGCAAATAAATAATGGGTATGGTTAATGTTGGGGTTCTTTAGAGAGATGGTGTTGTCTTCTGCTCATCTGCTGCTCTCTGCTCATCCCTATCCTCATTTTATTCAATTTCTGCTCCAGTTTCAGAAGCAATGCAGAATAAAAAGTGTTCACGAAGGAGGGGAAAGGAGAGGGGAAATAAATTTAAAACACCCAAGGGAAAAAGGAGTTTGGCCAGCCCAAAACTCAGATGGATCTCACCTCTCTGAGTGGGATTCCAGAGCTTGGCTGTGCTCATCCCCACCCCTTAGGTCAATTAATCTCAGAGCTGAAGCTTAAAACCTGTCAGTGCTAATTTAATTTGTGCATGGCGGACAATTTGCTTTTGGAGAAACTGTGGGACATAAATCCCTATTACAAATGTCATCTTCCACGTGTGGAAAGAGAGCTGGAACACCCTGGTCAAGGGGTGGAAAGCAATGCACTTTAATAATGAAAGGCGCCAAAAATATTTTCATCCATCTCCCTCACATGGCACCGACGAACGTCATGAAATAATGAAAATTTTCTGGATCTGTGAATGCCATAAAAAATTAATGTCAAATGACATCAGGACAGTTTAAGGTTTTAAAATGCCACAAGACATTTTATCCTTTATTAACCATGAGATGGGATATTAGTCATTTGAACAGCTTATTCTCCATGAGGCAGGAAAATCACATCAACTCTTTGTTCCCTGGTATTTCACTCTTTTCCTGCCATAAACACATTAAAAAGATTTTCTCTGGCTCACAACTTGATAAAAGCTTCCCTGTTCCTGCAAAGGGATCAAAGAGTACGACACAAACATTACCCAGATGATTGAGTTCCTTGAAAGCTGCTCAATGACACTCACTGCTACAAAGGAAGAGCTGCTTCACAACATTTAATGGCATTAATTTTGCAGCAAATCCTATAAAACAGGAGGCAATCTTCCCCTCCCTTTATTTGAGACCATCACTGCTTTCCCGGTTTGTTGATGGTTGTGTGCAAAGTGAATCAGAGAGAATCAAAGCTGCTGCTTCTGCTTTGGGAATGGCATCAGTTGTTGTGTTGGTGCTCTGCTGAGGTGGGATTCAATCCTGTTTGAAGACATTCCCATCTGCCAGAGCCACTGTGCAATATTTTGATTGCAAATGGAGAGAAATATGTGGTTTATGGATGGCATTAAACTCATCCTGGAGTGGGAATCTAAAAACCAGATCTAAAAACCTGATCTTCATCTCTGACCACAAAACCAGCTCAGAGACAGTCACTGAGGTTTAAAAAGGCCTCTAAGAACATCAAGACCAACCATTAACCTGACACTGCCAGGTCCACACTAAACCACATTCCTATTTTTGAACACTTCCCTGGACAATGACTCCAGCACTTCCCTGGGCAGTCTGTTCCACTGCTTGACCTCCATATAAAATCAAATATACACTACATTCTCCTCATCACTCAGCTCTGGTGAGATAATGTACTAAAACGCATTTAAAAGAGATTTTCCTTGGTGTTTTACTAACTCTGCTGCTATATAAAACCCAGTGAGTGAATGCTGTGCTCAGGGGAGGGCAGAGAGCAGGAGCAGCAGGAAATTGCTACACACAGCTGATCCCATGCACAGGGGTCTTGTCCTGCAAGATGTGATATCACAGCAGCTTCTGCCTCTTCTCCCTGGGTGTTGACACAGGAATAATGAGCTACCAGGGAATTCTGGAAATGAGGAACTCAGGGCTAGAATACTGTTGGAGCCCTGGCTGCTGAGAATTTCAGATTTCTGTGTGGCCAGGCACTGACCCCCAGGAGAACACTGCACTGACCTGAGGCTGTGGAGAAGCTTCCAAAATGGAATGATAGAACTGGGATTGTGGGTGTGGAGTTTGGATAGAAGTGTGTGAGATCACAGGGTGGGAAACTCAGAGTTTAAGGGTTTAGAATACAGTAATGGATATAAAGCAAGATGGAGGTTTGGGGTGGAGGCTGTTCCTTCTTCTCCTTCTCCTTCTCTTCTCCTTCTCCTTCTCCTTCTCCTTCTCCTTCTCCTTCTCCTTCTCCTTCTCCTTCTCCTTCTCCTTCTCCTCCATGGCTTTGGGTGGTTTTGTGTAACTGGATAAAAAGTCCCCATTGCAGCCATGTGTGGTTGGTTACTGGGTTAAAAGTAAAAATCATTTAGGTGTCATTTCTTAATTGGACAGTTGATCCTTCAAAGGCCTTGCAGAGAGAGATGGGGCTCCATTTTTAGTTTGTGAGAGTGAAGTGCTGCAGAACTCAGGGTTTGTGAGAGTGTGACAGAGATAAGAACTGATAAACATCTGAGTCCCAACAAGAAATACCATCTCACACATTTAATCCTGACCCTGACAGAAAAAAAGAAGCCAAGAATCTGCAGGATAGGACTCCAGGGATTTTTAGTTTCCTTTCCGTGCCTGCAATGAATTTTGGTGTAATCTTGGGCAAGTCATCTAATCAGCATGTGCTGGTTAATGAATGAAGTGCCCAGGCCTGTTGAACAGGGGTGATATTGTCTCCCTAACCCCATTCCTAATTTATCCTGTGTGTTTGTACTACAGGCTTTAAAAATGGAGGGTCAGCTCAATACAGGATCTCCAGTGCAAAAGAACTTAATTCTCTGTTAAGGCCTTCAGGGCTTCCACAATAAAAATAGTGAAAAATAACTGTACACTACCAGGAGGCACAATCAGCCCTGTTGCTGCACGGCCCCTTGGGACCTGAGTTTTAAACTAAAGCTTCTCAGAACACCCTGAGCAGTGAGTTAAGCTACCTCCTCCATTAGCCTCCCCTGCCCATTATTTGTCAGGTTAATTCCTTGGCCTGTGGTCAGATTTGTCATTCCAGCAGAAAAAAAAACCAACCAAATTTATTACATCCAGTTCCAGCTTGTTCATTTTCTGTCAGAGACTTAATTAATGATTGTGTTAAACTGCTCATTTTGCACAACAAACACAACTGTCCCACAGGTTGATTCAATTTTCACTGCACAACATCCATATTATTGGATTTCACCAGGAGCCATTTTTGCATCCCTGAGGTGCACAGCAGTGCTGCTGCACGTGCAGGGAGGATGTTCTGATGTTTGGGAACTCATGAATGGCTTGGAAGCCTCCTTCACCTCATATCCAAACAGGACAACCCCCACGGCAGGAAGGAATGATGAGGAGGACTCCATTGATATCAGAAGGCTGATTAATTATTTTATTATACTATATTATTCTGTATTCTATTACATTACATCTATAGTGAATCTGCCAAGCACTCAACTCTGCACACATTGCACAGAATTTCATGACTGTCAGCCCACAGTCCTGACACACACACACACCTGGCCCTGATAGGCCAAGGAACAAAAACACCATCACTGTGGGTGAACAATCTCCATACTGCATTCTACTTTGGCACAACAGGTACAGAAAATGACATAAAAATATTCTTGGGAAGAATTGTACCTTGCTTTTCTCTGTGAGGAGAAATGTGGGGTTACACACTTGGCCCTGACAGGCCAAGGAACCAAAATACCAACAATCTCCACATTGCATTCTGCTTTTGCACAAACACAGGCACAGCAAATGACATAAATATTGTTTTTACTTTCTCTGAGGTTCAGAGAACGCGAATCTCAGAAATATTTTTGGGGAGAATTGTGCCTTGCTTTTCTCTGTGAAGAGAAATGTGGGGTTACACACTTGGCCCTGACAGGCCAAGGAACCAAAATACCAACAATTTCCATATTGCATTCTACTTTTGCACAAACACAGGCACAGCAAATAAGAATTGGTTTTCCTTTCTCTGAGATTCAGAGAATGTGAAACCCAGAAATATTCTTGGGAAGAATTGTGCCTCGCTTTTCTCTGTGAAGAGAAATGTGGGGTTACACACTTGGCCCTGACCGGCCAAAGAACCAAAAGACCGTCACTGCGGGTAAACAATCTCCACATTGCATTCTGCTTTTGCACAAACACAGGCACAGCAAATGACATCAATATGGTTTTTACTTTCTCTGAGGTTCAGAGAACGTGAATCTCAGAAATATTTTTGGGGAGAATTGTGCCTGGCTTTTCTCTGTGAAGAGAAATGTGGCGACAACCTCATGCCAAGAGCTGGTTTCTCCCTCATTATTGAGATGTTCCCCCCGTGGAATGATGAGGAACCCCCCTGGGAGTGAAGCTGTGGAGCAGATTTGGGATTTGCTTACCCAGGTAGGAGGTCAGGAACCTGAAATACTTGGGGCATGGCCGTACCACGACTTCTCCCACCTCTGCTTCGGGCCAGCACGTGATGTTGTCCCACTGCCTCCTGCAGCCTGGGGAAGAGACAAAAGCAGATGCTGGAGCACTCAGGAGTACTGGATGCAGCAGAACAGCTCTGCAAAGGTGTGTAGGGCCCCTCACCCCAGCACAGGCACCTTTTGGAATGAAACCCTGCTGAATATTTCCTTTAAGCACACAGCTTTCAGCTCCCCCAGTTCCTAAAATTCAGCACTGTAATTTTCCAGAAATCAGTATGGATAGAACTGCATATAAGGGCAAAAAAAAAAAAAAAAAAAAGAAAACTATGGCAAATCAGGGTTCTTGATACAAGAACAGTGTCTTCTCCTAGATTAAAAAGGTAGAAATTCCTAATTAAATATCTCTCTTCCTTGCCCTTGATGCAGTAAAACACCTGATCTGAACCTGTGAGACATGGTCCCTTTCCTTCTGTGTCTCCCCCAAATGCCATCATCTTTTCCTCCCCATTGCAGTGATTGTGCAGCTCTCACAGCAGGAAGGGGACACAGGTGACAATCAAGGGGTCAAGGACCAAAATGCCTTCACCAGAAGCAGTTTTCTTCTTTAAAAGGGAAACACAGAACACTTCTGGAGGCTTGTGGTGGTGTTCACAGGGGTCTCAGGATGAGGCAAGAGATGAGGATCCGACTCCATGTTTCAGAAGGCTGATTTATTATTTTATGATATATATTACATTAAAACTGTACTAAAAGAATAGAAGAAAGGGTTTCATCAGAAGGCTGGCTAAGAATAGAAAAGGAATGATAACAAAGGTTTGTCACTGACCGAGACAGTCGGGACAGCTGGGCTGTGATTGGTGATTAATTAGAAACATCACACGAGACCAATCCCAGATGCACCTGTTGCATTCCACAGCAGCAGATAATCAATGTTTACATTTTGTTCCTGAGGCCTCTCAGCTTCTCAGGAGAAAAAATCCTAAGGAAAGGATTTTTCATAAAATCTGTCCGTGACAGAGGCTGAGCAGGGACAGTGCTGTGGCCAGGAGAGGAGTGAGGGAAGGTGGCACATCCAGTCTGGGAATGATGAAATAACCAACACAGGGAGAAAACACAGGGGTTTGTCAAAATGAGGCATTGCTGAAGATTTTCTGGGTAGAATCAAAAGAAAAAATACCATGCCCTTTCCACAGATTTCTAATGTTTTGATTTTGCCCTTTTATTTCTCAAAAGGCATTAATAACACCCCATGCATGCTGCACTGTTGGATCATGTAATGTTAATGCTGAAGCCAAAAGGAGTTGGCAGGTTTGAATTAAAAAACAAAAAAGGACTCAAACACATTTTTACATTGATATGTCACCATTTTAAAGTTCTTAGCAGAATTTTGACATTTCCCCCCCTGCTTTGTATTTCCAAGAGCCAGGCACTTCAGTTGCTGCCTGGGTGAGATGGATGGGTTGTCAGCAGAGCTCCCTGCTTCCAGCACCTCTGCTCTCAGTTATTTGTCCCACAATAAATGTTATTTAACATTTAACAGCACATCAGATGGAAACACTCCCCCAAATGTGACTCATGAGCTGTTGAGGTCACCAGCCCCACAGGGGAGTCTGGGGTGTGAGGAACAAAGTGGTGACAAAATGTTGAGGAAATACTCCTCAAGTGCCTATGAGAACCCCTGTCAGGCTGCACTTGTTGGTAATTACACCCAAATTCCTCCTTTAAATCATCTTGTACTCCCTGAGCTAAGGAGAGGGCTGGTGTCATCACCAGGCAGATCTGTCGCAGATCAATAGAGAGCACACAGAAATGCTTTGAAGCTGAAAAAGAACCCTTAGCTGGCTTTCAAAGTGATCTTACAGGTTTTTCCTCCCCTCTTCTTCCCTGAACAAACCGAACTTTTTAAATAATGAAGTCCTGAGCTGAGTTTATCAGAGCCTGAAAAAGGGAATAACTGATGGTATCTCCTCCGTGCAGAGCTCATTAAAAGTCAGGTTTCAGGTCCTGCTATCAGGTGCCCAGCTCAGCTCTCACAGCTCACACTTATCTCCCACCAAAGAGCCAGCAGCTCCAACAGGGGCAGGATATTAAATATTCCATGGAAAATAATTCCATGGTGGAATATTTCGTGTTCTGCAATATTTTCCTCCACCAAGTGCAATGAATTGGAGTGCAGCCATTACCTCATGATAGGTTATAATACAAAATAAAAGCTATCTGATAGCATCAGATGGCTTTTTAAATGCCCTGAATTATGCACTCTGTGAGAGTTTTGGTGATCTGTATCTTTTTCTCTGTTGACATTTTTCAGCACCACCTGTGATGTGTGAAGAAAGCTTTTAGGTGCTCACTTTTGTATAAAAAGCTTCTTTTTTTTCCTGATAAAAGGAAAGTGAAACTGGCCTTGCAAGACACATAAAGTGTATTTTTACAAATTACTGCTTCTGTAAACACACCCTGCGCCTGCCTGATAGCTCTTACCACACTAATCTTCCTCACTGCTGTCCCAGACATGCTGAAAATATTTCTGCAATAAATAAAGAAGGGAATGGAAAGCAGAACTCTGGCTTTGCCTGTGAGAATCAGCAAATCTTGGAATGGTTTGGGTGGGAAGGGACCCTAAAGATCATCTCATTCCAAATCCCTGCCACTGTCCCAGGCTGCTCCAAGCCCCATCCAGCCTGGCCTGGGACACTTCCAGGGATCCAGGAGCAGCCACAGCTGCTCTGGGCACCCTGTTCTGTGTCTTTCTTGTGCTAATTATCTGCAGTTCAGGAAAATCAGTAATTTTTAGTGAATAGAAGAGAATAATTGGAGTTTAAAGAATAGGAACAATCAAAGATTGACACCTGCAAAATGCTTTGCATGCACAGTCCAGTGCTGTAATAATCTCATCACAAGTTCAGGTAAAGCTTTGTGCCCTTTCATCTGACCCAGCACACAGACAACATTTAGCAAAGAGCCTTCCAGAAAAGGGTTTTCTTCCTCCCAAACTGATGGACTTTTGTGGTGGGGTTCACAGGGGTCCCAGGATGAGGGAAGAGATGAGAATCTTGACTCCATGTTTAAGAAGGCTGATTTATTATTTTAGGATATATATTATATTAAAAGAAAATTATGTATTATAACTATCCTAAAAGAATAGAAGAAAGGGTTTCATCAGAAGGCTTGAAAGGAATAGAAAAGAAGGATAATAACATCTTGTGACTGACCAGAGAGTCTGAGCCAGCTGGACTGTGATTGGCCATTAATTAAAAACAACCAACATGGATCGATCACAGATGCACCTGTTGCATTCCACAGCAGCAGATAATTATTGTCTTTCCTTTCCTCTGAGGCTTCTCAGGAGAAAAATCCTGGCAAAGGGATTTTTCATAAAATATCATGGTGACAGACTTTATCTTGGAAAACTGCTGGGACTGGGGGCTTGGCAGGCAAAACTCCATCTGAGGGCAGAAAGAGCTGCACGGTGCCTTGAAAGAAGGAAATCCCTCCCTTCTCTGTGGCATCACTTGGATGCAGAAAAGAGGACAAGTATGGCTTGATCACATCATGTTTGGGAATGATCAGTGCTTCCCAATCAATTAATTACTTAATTAATCAGTAATATGATATGCTATGCTATGCTATGCTATGCTATGCTATGCTATAATATAATATAATATAATATAATATAATATAATATAATATAATATAATATAATATAATATAATATAATATAATATAATATAATATAATATAATATAATATAATATAATATAATATAATATAATATAATATAATATAATATAATATAATATAATATAATATAATATAATCGTTGTGTTCTACCTTCCACTCAGCGTCTGCAGGGAGGATACAAAAGTATTTATCAATCCTCACTTGGCGCAGCAAGTGGCAATGAGTTATAAACACACCTACTCTCCATTTCTATCAAAAACAACTGCTCTGCACACCTGCCTGTCCCAAAAACCAGGGGATGCACACTGCTAGAGGCTGTGCTGTGCTTTGGGAAGGATGCCAGGTGAATCTGGAGGAGCTGTATAAAAATAAATGTGTGGCTTTTCCAAGCCAGCAGCATTTACCACCTCTCTGGGTGGCATAGGTGCAGTTTTTAAAGTCAGGGTTAGGATATTGTTGGAGTTGGCTGCTGAGAATTTCAGATTTCTGTGCTGCTAGGCACTGACCCCCAGGAGAACACTGCATTGACCTGAGGCCGTGGAGAAGCTTTCAAAATGGAATGACAGAACTGGGATTGTGGGTGTGGAGTTTGGATAGAAGTGTGTGAGATCACAGGGTGGGAAACTCAGAGTTTAAGGGTTTGGAATACAGTAATGGATATAAAGCAAGATGGAGGTTTTGGGGTGGAGGCTGGTCCTTCACCTTCTCCTCCTTCTTCTTCTTCATAGGTTTGGGTGGTTTTGTGTAATTGGATAAAAAGTCCCCATTGAAGCCACCAGTGGGTGGTTATTGGGTTAAAAGTAAAAACCATTTAGGTGTCATTTCTTAATTGGACAGTTTATCCAATTAAGGATAGTTTATTTTTTATAATGACTTGTCATTACAAAAATAAACTTTAAAAATTAAATAAAAATTTTTAAAAGAAGAGGGTTTTTTCCCCATTTTAATTATTTTAACTGTGACCCCCACACCCTCAGCTTTGCCCTGCCCTTCCTTGCCAGACCCTGAGGTGCTCTCTGGAGATGAATATCTTCTCCTGGAGGGCTGCAGGGAGAAATCCTTCACTCCTCTAAGGAAGCTGGAGCTCAGATCCCTCAATCCAGCAGCTCAGCCTTCCTCTCTGCAAGCCAAATACCCCACCAGCAAGCCAAGGGCTGCCCCAGCCTCACTCAGAGCCCTCCTCTAGGAGATTCTGGCTCAGAAGCAGCTGCAGGAAACACAGTGACACAAGAGCTCTCATTTCCTCTCCCTTTGAAAGGTTGATAAACAGAAAACAGGTCAATTCTCACCCTGGTTTGCAGAACTGGCAGACTGGAGCATTAAAAACCCATTTATTGGATTCATATCTACGCTCACAGCAAACTGTGGTCGAAGCTTATCTAGGAAGCAGCAGAGAATGACTTTCCCTCATGAATAAAGATGAATTCCAGAGCTTTGGCACAGCCCTGAGATGGGACTTGGTCTGGCTGAGCAAAGAGATGAATGGCAGCAGGCTGGTACTCTCTGAAGCCAGGAGAACTCCCAGCTCAGGGAAAAACCCTTTGAGCACATCAGTCTTTCACTAAATCATAGAATTATTCAGGCTGGAAAAGGCTTCCAAGGGCATCAAGCCCAACTCTACCCTCCAAACCCTCCCACCCAATTCTCCCTAATGCTTGGGGTCACTCCAGGTCTCTTGTGGAAGACATTCCCCCACATTTTGCTCTTGGGATCCCTGTTCAGATGCAGGGAGGCCCATCTGAGCCCTGGGGTACCTCAGGAGCTCTCAGCACCCTCAGGGGTAACAGCAGGGCCAAGGCACAGATCAGCTAAGCCAGGCTGGGCCATCCCAGGGCACCACCACAGCCTGCTGTGCTGCAATAAAATCCCATTTTCACTCCAGTTTCATACCAGCAGGCAGCTCCCAAGCTCTCAGCACTGCAAATAGCCACGGGGTGACATTTATTGTCCCCCTGACAGACCCAGCCCTGTGGCTTGCCTCGTTAAAAGTGTCTCATTACAGCCAATTATCACAGCATCCATCTCCCTGTCCCAGCTGAGCTCTGATCCTCCCTCACTGAAGGGAACAGACCCCAAAGGATGGTGCCTGCACCAATCCAGAACTCAGCACCACCCATGAGTTTGAATTTAATCTCAGTGCAGGAAAACCCACCATGAGCCCTTGGTCACCTCTGCCACCACAGAGAGCAGAGACCTCCCAAATGAGGGATGATTTTCTATTTAAAAGTTGTATGAAACAATAACAAAATATCACAGATAGATTCTTTTTATGCCATAAATTTTGTAAATTAAATGCAGTTTTGATCCTGAACTCAGGAAAATTTTTGGAATTCACAATCTCCTGTGCCCACCACCCAGGGAAACCCCTGGCTCAGCACTGCCACCACAGATTCCAGAGAGCAGAGACCTCCCAAACAAGGGATGATTTTCTATTTAAAAGTTATATGAAACAATAAAAAGTATCATAGATAGATTCTTTTACTGCCATAAATTTTGTAAATTAAATGCAGGTGAATTTTGATTTGGAATTTAGGAAAATTTTTAGAATTCACAACCTCCCGCGCCCACCACCAAGGAAAACCCCTGGGTCACCACTGCCACCAGAGATTCCAGAGAGCAGAGACCTCCCAAATGAGAGGGAATTTTCTATTTAGAAGTTATATGTAATAATAAAAAATACCTTAGATACATTCTTTTTCTGCCATAAATCTTGTAAATTAAATGCAATTTGGATTTTGATTCTGAACCTAGGAAAATCTTTAGAATTCACAACTTCCTGTGCCAAGGCGCTGCACAATTTGTGTCCACTGACAGAAAAATTCTATCTTTTTCTGAATTCATTTTGAACCTGTAAATAGCCACGGGGTGACATTTATCAATTTTCTATTTAAAAGTTGTATGAAATAATAAAAAATACCATGGATAGATTTTTTTTTTGCCATAAATTTTGTAAATAAATGCAGTTGAATTTTGATTCAGAGCACAGGAAAATTTTTAGAATTCACAACCTCCCGTGCCCACCCTCCAGGAAAACCTCTGGGCCACCACAGACTCCAGAGAACAGAGACCTCCCAATTGAGGATAATTTTCTATTTGAAAGTTGTATGCAATAATAAAAAATACCACAGATGGATTCTTTTTCTCCCATAACTCCTGTAAATTAATTGCAATTGGATTTAGATTCTGAACCTAGGAAAATCTTTAGAATTCACAACCTCCTGTGCCAAGGTGTTGCATGATTTAAGTGTCCACTGGCAGAAAAATTCTATTCTTTTCTGAATTCACTTTGAACGTGCTCATTGCTGCTTTCACTAGGAACTGCTCAGTTCTTTTACAAAGACAGAAATATTCACAGCCTAACCACAGCATCCCTTTCCCTGGGGAGAAAACCCATAAAATCCTCTTTAACATCCCTCCTCGGGCATCTCTTTTTCAAACTGAAGTGTCCCAGCCCATTCAGCAGCTTCCAGCATAGAAACAGCTCCCTGTCATTTCTCCCTGGTATCCTTGGTGGGTTTAATTCTACCCCATCCTTTCCCCATCCCAAAATTCAGGATAAGTGAAAAGAGTTTGCTTTGGACTTTGCCTCAATATCTGTGGCAAGTCTGAAATTTCATTTTTCCCACAAGCTGGACTTGATGATCTTAAAGGTCTTTTCCACCCTAACAACTCCCTGATTCTGTAACAACAAATCCATTATTTACTATAAAACCTGGTTTATACTTCTGCAAGTAGAAGCTGTCCAAGCACTCAACAGGAATATATTAAAAAATAAATTTCTTCCTAAATGTTTGGAGAAATTTGACCCCAAGACATAAGAAGGAAACCTCACCTTAAAGCCCCCAGACTAATCAACATGAAAGAAATCACCAGTGACTGTTGCTGGAGGGTGATTTTTAAGCATAAAAATCTTGAAATTTTCCATCAACAACATCTATTGGGAAATAATTTATTTAAAAAAAAAAAAAAGTTTGTAATCTTTCAGCCTTTTTTAACCAACAAACTAAATAAACACTCAGCTTATTTAATCCCTCCTTTTCATAAATCAAATTTGTGAGCTGAGCCCTTCTGCCTAGCTCCAGAACATGTAAACTGAAAGAAAAGATCCAAGATTTAAGAAGGTTTACACAGGGTGTTGCCAAAACCATGACTTACCTCCTCAGCAGCCTCTAAACAAGACCTGCATGCTCCGAGACAGAGTGTGCTTAAAGGATTGCTCCAGGGTTTCCTCACTCAAATCCCTCTGCTCTGCCAGGAGTTGTACACAACTGGATGTACACACAATCAGACTTTGAATTTAGGGACCTTTCCTAGATGGATTTTCCCATATTGGCATCTCCAGAGAGAAATTCATCGTGAAGATGAGTGGCTCACCCTCTAGGAATGCTTTTCCCAACCTCACGATATTCCCCAGGTAGAAAGGGTGGAGACCATCATGAAAGTGCTCTGATAAAGTCAATATTATCAGAAAAACTAAAAGAAAAGTTGAGGAAGGAGAATCTTTTTAACCAGAAATTGCATGGGATTTGAGAGGGATAAACACAGGCTGCTGTCAGAAACAAAACTTCTGCATAGATGGATTTCATCTGAGCTCCAGATTAAATTATTAACTATCTAGAGCTCTGAAAATACTTGGAATTTATTTTCCATTGCAACAATGCCACTTCTTCCTTATTTCCAAAACCTTTGCATGGCTGTGTGCATTTATCTATTATCCCATGTTTTTAAAAAAAAAAGGAGCCAAAACTTCTGCTGGCATTTAAGTGTGGCACACTCTCCAAATTAAAACGCCTTTTCCAACATAAATTTATGTCCACTTAAGTGGCTGCTAATCCTGACAAACCCTGGGACAGCTGTTCCCAAATCAAACAAACCCTGCTGTCATTAGAGAAATTCCAGCCAGGAATCAGCAACAGCAAAACCAAGGCAAAGCCTCTACCCCTGCTGTGTTTTAAGGCAGAAAACAGATGTGTGAACATGTTAACATCTGTGGAAAGGTGAGGTTAGGGTGAAAAGCAGGGAGGTGATGAGGTGCTGTGTGGGTCTGTGCTGGAATTTCATCCTGGTTTTGGTGGGTGGGTGGGCTCACACAAGCAACTGAGGGACCACTGTTGGAAACAGGGAATTGCTGAGGTTGGAAAAACATTTTGAAGTCATTGAGGCCAAGAGTTAACCCAGCATCACTCTGTTCACCACTGAATCACTGAAATTCAACTGGGAATTAGCAGTGCTCACCGGAGAGCTGGAGCTAAATCCCAATCCCAAGCACCTGGTGATAAATCCCAATTTTCAGTGAGGCTGGGATTGCATTCCTCCCTTCTGAAATACAGAATGGTGGAATAGTTTGGGTTGAAAGGGACCTTTAAAGGTCATCTTGTTCCACCTCCTTGCCATGATTTCACCTCAGCTGGCCAAATCCCCTCCAAGCCACTGAACACCAGCACAGAGATTTTCTGTGAAATCTGTTTTTTTCCCCTACACACTTGAGCTGCTCACTAAGATTTTAAATATTTAAATATCCCTTCATTTTAAATATTTTTACCACAGGCAAGACAATCTGAACAGGATCCATCACATCCTGAAAGAGCTGCCTATACCTGGCCAGAACACACCAGAGAAACCCAAAACCAAGTGAAAATCCCTCGCCAAAAGTCATTCCCATGCCATGGGCGGTGTGTCCATGGAGCAAGGATGGGCAGAAAAAGAACCATTTTTAAGGAAATTTTGCTGATTATTGTTTCCTCAGAAAGAAACTACTGGTCTGGAAGAGCAGCTTCAGGCTGGATCAGCCAACACCAAAGTCTGGGGCTGGGTTTTACCACTGTGACATTGCTGCTCCTCCCTCATGTTTCAGGGGCCAGATTTCACACAGAAGAATCTGCAAAAGTTCTCCTCTGAAAAACCCATGGCATATTTCTATTTTGAGTTTCCAGGGATTAGGTTCCACCTCTGTAAGAGCTGCAGCATGAAGGTGTTTGGGAAGAGTCCCAGGGAGACGAGGGAATGGTGAAGGAAGACCATTTGGAAGGACCTGTCCTATTTAGGTGTATCTTGATCATTGCCAAAGAACTGGCAGAAAATTTCCTGTTAAATAAAAGGGAGCTTGACTTTGGTACTGGTCTTGCATGAGAGTCTGGGGTTTAAGGTTTTCAAGCCCCATGGCTGAATTTTCTAATGTTGTAAGAGAGGCCACCCTGTGAAGGAATGGAGGGGACTGATGCCACATGTGGGAATTGTCCAGTGCTGCTGGTCAGAGCAAGAATGAAACTAAGAGGCCCTTTGTATCACTTAGGCTGGAATAACAGGAAAAAAGTAAATTAAAAATTTATAGAAGAGAATGTGGCAAAAAGCCCAGCAGGTCCTTCTTCCTTTAGAGAGACCACCAAGTTCAAACATAATTTAGACTGAGCTAAATTGGGGTTTTTTGAGCATGATGGTAGAGGTTTGATTTAGCAGACCAGCAGCAGCCATGTAATGCCATTCCTGTTGTCCCAGGATTTTTTAAGAGGCTGTTAGATGTGGTACAAGGCTTATGAGAGCTCTACACAGCTCTGAAATGACAGAATCACAGAAGCTTTGAGGTTGGGAAAGATCCCTAAGGTCTCCAAATCCAACCACCAGCTCAGCACCACCACGTTCACCACTGATGCACATCCTCAAGTGCCACGTCCACAGATTTCCCCACCCTGCTTTGGGCACTTTCTGGAATTTTGAGCTGGATCAGCCTTCTCCAGCACCTGGAGAGCTGCTGATAACAGGATTGCCCCACAAATGCCACTGACACCTCATCTGCCCCAAGAGGGCTTGTGAAACGGCGAGGTGAGAATTCACTTGAACTTTTCCAAGCAAGGAACTATTAATTATTTCTTATCTTGCTGCACTATAAACAGATGGTGATGAATAAACAGGCTCCTAATTTAAACTTCATCAATGTTTTTTTCCAGCTTGATTTTTAATTTCCATATGTTCACTGCTTCTCCTCCCATCAAACTTGATTTGACTTCTTTAGGGGGGGACTGACAGAGACCCCCCCAGGCTCCAAATTTGGCTTTTTTTAGCCAGCCTTCACTGTGGAGCAGCAAAAGCAAAATTCAGAGTTTAAACAACATGGGCCATTTCCCACCTGGATTTTTTTCCATGCCACAATGGTGATGATGACCTTGCAGAACTCATCTCTATCTCACAGGTGTGAGGCATGTGCAAGGTAGCAGACGTGAACAGACATTGAGAGGGGAAATGCCACTATTTTTCCTGTGTTTTCCATTTTCCAGGCTTTTTTTATTGGGTTTTGTTATGTTTCCAAGACAGACAGGCTTAGAGAGCAACCAAAAATTGCAGCATTGAAGGACCAGGGGTATCAGACCAGGTTGGATGGGGCTTGGAGCAACCTGGGATAGTGGAAGGTGTCCCTGCCCATGGAAAGGGGATTGAAAGGAAAATATCTTTAAGGAGGTTGGAAGGAGATGATCTTTAAGGTCCCTTCCAACCCAAACCACTCCATGGCTCTGTGATTCCACAAAGGCCATGCTCCCTGCATATCTTGGTCTCCAGAGCTGCTCATCCCACCCAGACACGAGTCATGGTTCCTTATTCAGCTGTTATCCCCTAAATAACTCTGCTGCTTCTGAAAGAGTATCTGATTGCAGAGCAAATTAATTAGCAATAATGGGATAAACAGATAATGAGCTGAGCCAGCCGACCTAGACCTGACTGATTTTCCTGCCTTTTTTTAAAAAAGAGAGGGCTACTCTTTAAAATTTATTATCATTTAATTTGTGTGCTTCGGTTTAAGCTGAACTGTTTGTAAATTAAAACCGTGGAGAAGCGAAGCTTTCTCCAAAAAAAATAAAACAACAAACCAAAAACAAAGCAGAAATACTCCTTTGTGCATGACATAAAAGAGGCAAGTGAAAGTGGTGATTCCTGCCTTGCAGGCATCAGGAGCTCAGCAGAGGGAGGGATTTGCCTCTGTCTGTGATTCTGGGAAGGAAATCCTCTTCTTGCAGCCCTTGGGAGAGCTTCCCTCCTGCTGCTCAGTGCATTGTCAGCTGAGCAGCCACTGTGCTGCACACAAATATCCTGCAAAAAGCACCTGGAGCTGAATCCCAGTTTTCAGTGAGGCTGGGATTGCATTCCTCCCTTCTGAAATGGTGGAATAGTTTGGGTTGAAAGGGACCTTTAAAGGTCATCTTGTTCCACTCCCTTACCATGATTTCACCTCAGCTGGCCAAATCCCCTCCAAGCCACTGAACACCAGCATAGAGATTTTCTGTGAAATCTGTTTTTTTTTTTTCCCTACACACTTGAGCTGCTCACTGAGATTTTAAATGTTTAAATATCCCTTCATTTTAAATATTTTGACAACAGGCAAGACAATCTGAACAAGATTCATCACATCCTGAAAGAGCTGCTACACCTGGCCAGAACACACCAGGGATACCCAAAACCAAGTGAAAATCCCTTGCTAAAAGTCATTCCCATGCCATGGCTGTGTGTCCACGTAAATCTGGTCTCTGTCGACCTATTCCTGATTTTAGTGGCAAAGAACCCACTCCTGTGTTAAATCACATATTGTATTTGTGATAGATGAGTAATGCAATGATTGACTCTCACAATTAATGGACAAATATCACGGATACAGGTTAAGAAAAGTTTTATAGATTTATGGTTATGTTGTACTATTGCATTTGTGCTAGATGAGTAATGTGATGACTGACTCTCACAATTAATGGACAAATATCATGGATATAGGTTAAGAAAAGTGTATAGATTTGTAGTTATGTTGTACCCCCTCACGTGGTTTATCAAGGGACAGCTGGAGTTGGCACATCTGGGAGGGCTGGCTTGTCACTATGGAACATCTGGGCTCTAACCAGGATTTGAGGAGGAGATCTCCACCACTGGACAGCAAAGAAGGGGCTGATGGACAGAACTTTGGGAGGGGTCAAAGGGTTAAACAGGGAAAACCTCGATTGTGAGGGGGCTGAGCAATGGCAGGGAAAATCTTTTGCTCCCAGCGCTGTAACATTTTTTCTTTATTCATCCTTCTCTTGTATTTTTGCTAAGGTTTAATAAACCTTCCTGAACTATGAAAAGTGAGTATCTATTTCTCCCACATTTGATGTCTTTGCCAGTTATTTCAGCATGGAAAGAACACCAGGGCAGGGGAGTGTGCAAGGCCAGTCCTGCTCACCAAATCCAGCTCTGTCCTGCAACACAACTGCACCCCACACACCCTTCCACAAACTGGGCAAGCTCTGCCATGAAGTCCATAAAACTCTCCTTCCTGCACACCTGCAGAGAGGCTGCTAGGTCTCCTCTGATGGTAACAAACTTCCTTAAAAGCCCAGACTTTGATCTTCGTGCTGTTTGGTTCTCCTCTGTACACTCGGCCAGCTCCAACTGCTTTTCCCTGTGGACTTCCCCCTCGCTGCATCCTCTGCAGCCTTTCCTGTGATGGAAAACTGTGGGAACCCAGGAAACTCCTCTGGCTGCCCTGGAGGACTCGAGACCCTGCCCAGGGGGCTCAGAGACCCTGGCACAGAGCCCAACACCCTGTGCCTTTGATTGAGCGCTTGGAAAAAACAATTACCAACCTTATATGGAGAATTACAAGCCACAAAAGTATATAAGCAGAATGACAGTGAATTTATCACGGGGTGAAAAATAGATTTTTTGGGTTTTTAGAAGGGGGGTTCAGGGGGCAAGATGGAGGGATCTGGACGTGTCCAGCCTTTCTCCTTCTTCTTCTTGGCCTCCATCTTCTGCTGTGATGGTGGCACTTTTGGATTGGTTTAGAGTAGAAGCTCACTGTCTAACATAGGTGATAGGGATTGGAAAGGAATTGTAAATATTGTACACGTAGTTTTTAGTATAAAGACATAACAGTGCCCTGGGGGCAGGCAGAGTGCCTGGACTGTCCTGCTGGATGGACCTCAGATGGACAGGAGGAAAAGTTTTATAGATAAGGAACAATAAACAACCTTGAGACCGAGAAAGGAAGAGCTCTGAATCCTTCTTTAACCACCAGGCTGGGAAAAGAGACTTTGTGACACATCTCAGGGTCACTCTGAGCAGCGAGAGACCCCGAGAGAAAACAAATTAAATAAACTTCTCCTCATCAGAGTTAGGCAGCATTTAGTGACCCCTGGGCTGTAGAATCACAGAATCGTCAGGGTTGGAAGAGACCTTTAAAATTATCGAGTCCAATTGTCAAACTTCCTAAAATATGGGTAAATCCACAAATAATGAATCATTCTCCTAAAAGGGAATAGATTTACATGGATCATCTCCTTCCAATCCCCTGCCATGGGCAGGGACACCTTCCCAGGTTGCTCCAAGCCCCATCCAGCCTGGCTTTGGACACTTCTAGGGATGGCAGAAATTTAATCTGAAAAGAAACCTGGATTTGATGCATGTTCAGCCCCGTGAGGAAGGGGTGGGTGTTTGAAGACAAAAAAAAAAAACAAAAACAATGGGTTAAGAAGGTCACTGTTGTTTATCAGTGGAAATCCACCTGCTCAACCCCAGCCAGTGATCAACCTCAGCACCATCAAGTGCTCTTAACAAGTGACTAATCTGCCTGACACATCAAATTACAGCTGTGATTAAGCTCCTCTGATCAATACCATTGATAATGGCTCCTAAACAGAGCTTTCTTTCCAGAATGTACCGAGACACTGTGTTTATTTCCACTCTTTTGATTAGAAAGGATAATAAAACACTCGTTAAACCTCAAGTGGTTCTCCTTTTCCTGAAAAGGTGTGGGAAGCAAAGAAGGCAACACAACCACCTGGCCATAAATCAAAGTGTAACACTGCAGATCACAGGGAGCCTCAATTTTCCATCCAATTTGCAGGATGCTTGCCATCCTCCTGTTCTGGAGGATGGAACGGGGTTAAAATCATGTTCTTCCTCAGAGTTGTACTAGGATTTCTCTTTCCAGCAACACTCAGATGAAACAGTCATCACCTTCATAGGATCTCATGTCATCACCTTCATGAGATTTCTCTCCAGCAAACTCCCCCCTTGCCCCCACCCATCAAAGTTCAAAGTTTGATTTTACAGCTCAGGCACATTTATTGAGTTCTGGGGCCCCACTCCAGAAAAAAAACATCTTCTTTGACCTACTTGTGCTCACATTCTGTGAACAGTCTGAAGGGGAAACACATCCTATGTAGGCACTTGGAAATGGTCAGTGCACACAGCATTTAACAGAGTTCTCCACACATTCATCCACATCACCCATTTAAGAGCCAACAATTCTGCTTTTTTCTGTTGCCCCCAGGGCAGTTGTGAATGTCTGGATAATAAATTCAGGTATTGAGCTCCTAAACACCTGCTGATGTTTTGGGTAAATGGATGCCAAATGCATTCCACAAAGGAAGGGACCTTAAAATCATCTCCTTCCATGGGCAGGGACACCTTCCACTGTCCCAGATTGTTCCAAGCTCCATCCTTGGGCACTTCCAGGGATGGAGCAGCCACAGCTTCTCTATGAGAGGAATGATGGATTTGTCTTTCCAAACAAGCTGTGGGTCTGCTGGTGGATAAAACCAGCACTGAGAGAGAAAAGAAACAATGGGAAGGATTCCACTGGCTGAGGAATGGAAAAAGAGATTTGCTTTTACAAATCAGCTTAAGGTTTGCTGATAATTGAAATTAAACATTGAAAGATTAAAGAAACAATGGGGAAGAAAAACCCCTAAATTCCACAAGAATTAAAAATTAAAAGGGAGGGTTATACATTAGAGGGAAATCTTTGGTATCAGGGAGTCTGAACCTCTCAAGTACCTCAGCCAATGGGGAAAGCGAGAGGGAAGAGCAGGTGGGAAATTGGGATAAAAAGGAGGCTGTGTTCTCCAAAAGTTTGAGAGACCCAGGGGAATGCCCCATGGCCTCTCCCTTTATTAGAATAAGGCCAAAAAGGACTCCTCTCTCTCCTTTTTGGACATAAACCTCTGGTGTTTGTGGATTAATTTTCCTGACATCTGGAAACCTGTGTCAGGCCTCACCACCCTCACAGGAAAGAATTTCTTCCTATTATCCAGTCTAAACCTGTCCTCTTTCAGTTGGAAGCCATTCCCCTTTGTCATTCCAGTTCCAGTACTGTATTCACGGACAAAACCATTTTCCTGTGCTTAAATCTGCAATTTCTGAATCAATCCAATTCATCAGTAATGACCAGTGGAGATTTTTCCCAGTCCAATATTTCAGCATTCCAGGGAATGATGCAGTCCGACATTTCAGCATTTCAGGGAAAAAACCTCTCCAAAGGATTTCTATGTACTGGCTTTGGGCATTAATGACTTGCAACGTGGCTGTGTGTCTTTACTTCAGAATTGGGAAAAATATTTCCAATAATTAAATTCTGTTGTTACAGGGAAAAGAAAAGAAAAAAAAAGAAAAGAAAAGAAAAGAAAAGAAAAGAAAAGAAAAGAAAAGAAAAAAAAAAAAAAAAAACAAAGAAAAAAAAAAGGAAGAAAAAAAGAAAGAAAAAAAAAGAAAGAAAAAAAAAAAGAAAGAAAAAAAAGAGCTGTTGTGGATTATAGTTTCCAATGAGAAAAAATCATTTTGGAAAAGCAGAAAAAGCACCATCACTTCAACTATTTATTCTCCTTTTAATGTATTGTATTTAATTAAATTTCTTTAAATATCCATGAAAACTAAATTAAGCATTTAGCTGGCTTTCAGATGAAGGTTTTTATCCACCCTGAGTTCTCCCTTTACTGGATTCCAGAAGAACATTTCTTCAAAAGACTCCATTTAAATGTACAAAGACACTTGAAACAGCTTCCTAATCAAAGCCAAGCATCCCTTAGCAGATAAAAGCAGGGGCCAAAAGCCTTCCTGGCACCCAGGAAGCTCCTCCTGGGATCAGCTTGTCCCAGGATTCTGCTCCATCAGAGCAGTCCTTCACTCTGTGGCCTGGCTGCAATCATTGCCAGTGGAGACTTTCCTCTTCCACTTTTCCCTCTTTTGGGAGGAGGGATGAAAATCTCAAGCAGGATTTCAGATTCATCTTCCCAGCAAAAAATGATCCCTTTTTTTTTTTTTTTTTGGATTCTGGCAGTCTCATCTAGGCTCCTACTCACCTTATACTGGCAGATGTGGGGTTGGTAACTTGAGAGAGGCATTTGGAGGGGGAGAGATCCAAGTGGATGCCTTAATTTGGAGTTCTGGCAGCTCTGCTGCAGGACAGGGTGGGATGGGATGGGATGGGATGGGGTGGGATGGGACAGGATAACCCCAAAACCTTCCTCCTTTCCTAATCACTTTAGCAGGAAGAGGGTTAAGGAGACTGAAGACCCTTCCAGGGGGATTTCTCAGCGTGGTGAGTGCTCCATGGACAAGGAGAGGATCTCAGCTGCCTGTCCCAACTGCAGAAATACTTCACAGCCTTGGAGCACCCTCTGCTCCACCATGAGGACAGGAGCAATTTTGGCATAGGGAAGGGAGGGCAGTTCAATCAAAGGAGATGGTCACAATGACTTCTCTTGAAGTTATCTGAGGCCTGGAAGAACTTTAGGCTTTCAGCTCCCAAGGAAAAATTGGAAAAATTCCAGTTCAAGGAGGTGGACTGTCGCAGACAGTCTTTTCATTAAAAATCTTTCCTTAAGATGTTTTCCTCCTGAGAAGCTGAGAGGCCTCAGGGGTGTAAATAATAATTGTCTGCTGCTGTGGAATGCAACAGGTGCATCTGGGATTGGTCTCATGTAGATGTTTGTAATTAATGGCCAATCACAGTCAGCTGGCTCGGACAGAGAGTCTGAGGCAGCTGCCTTTGTTATCATTCTTTCCTATTCTATTCTTAGCCAGCCTTCTGAGACGAAACTTTTCCTTCTATTCTTTAGTATAGTTTCAATCTAATATACATCATAAAATAATTAATCAAGCTTTCTATTAACATGGAGTCAGATCTACGTCTCTTCCCTCATCCCAAGACCCCTGTGACCACCATCACTGTGGACCACCGTGATTAAACCCACTGGAACACCTCAGTCAGGCATTCCCAGCCAGGAGGCTGCAGGGGAAGCTGCAGAGCTGCTGGAACTCTTGTCTGGCTTTGGAAGCACCAAAGCTTCCAAAGCAGCTGGAGGAATCCTTGCTGCAGCAGCAGGAGGGCTGGGAAACGGGCAGGACGAGGCAGCTGTGAGGCTGAGGGAGGTGGGTGTGCCGGCGGGGAGGGACAGCAGCGTTGCCATACCTGCGGTGCGGTTGTCCCAGGTGAGCTCCGCCAGGCACTGGCTGCGCTCCTCCTCGATCTCCTGCATGATGCTGCACTCGGGCCGCGTGCTGGACGCCTGCAGGGAGGGCACAGAGGGACACAGTGAGCAGAGCCCATCCCCAGGGAGGCATTCCTGGGCATTCCTGGCCTCGTGGGGCAGGCTGGAGCTCTCCAGGACCATTGCACGGATCTGCACCCAGAGCAACCCAGAGCTGCTGAAAAAAAAAATCAGCATTTCTCTCCATTTCCTTAGGAAAAAAAACCCCACAACCTATTTTTTTTTTTTTTTCTGATGATCAATGTGATAATTCACTTGTGGGGAATTTTGGAAGGATTCAAGATGCAGCCTCTGAATTGTTTTTGATGATGTGGTTTATTTTTCTTATCTTCCACATGGGCAGGAAAGGTGAGTTCAGCTCACATCTTCACAGCATGGCTCAGGAGGTCACCAAACCCTTAGTTACAAGACCTTTTAAGGAGTTATTGACCAATAAAACACTGCCAACAAGGATTATTTATGGTTTTAACCCAATCCTTGAATATTTAGTTTTATGGACCCATGCTACAGTGTGAGCTTTCTGAGCCAATTTTGTTATGACACACAAATCCACAGTACTGCATTCTAAACTTGTTTACATCTGTAACCACTTCTATTTTTTCTATATCTTAAACTCTAAAACTCTAAACTTTCCTCTTCTCAGCTTAACATGTTTCTGCTTTAAACTATAAATCCACATTCTTGCTTCTGTCACCCAAGTTTGGAAGCCTTTTCCAAGGTCTCAGCTCAAATCCTGGGTTAAATTCTAAGCTTTGGCTTCCCAAAGTTCTGAGAGTTCCCTGAATTTTGGATTCCAACAGATGAGGAGCAATTCTGCTGCTCTATGCTCTGGGAACCCTGCCTGGCTAACCAGCACCACCAGCTATGTAGGGCAGGGCAGATTTAATATTTATGCCAGGAGCAGTGGGACCTGCGCTTCGTGGTTTATTCCCTGGCTCTCACACTGATTCAAAGCACAACAAACCCCAAATCAAATAAGAGCAGGATCTCTGATGCAGATTAGGAGATCAAGGAGCTAAAAAGGAGGAAATTCCCAGTGAGAAGGCTTTTCCCCCTCAAGTGGTTTCTCCTCAGTCAGCCCTAATCAAGTCTGTAATACAACAGTGGCTATAAATGTTGAGGTAATTAATTGTGGACTCCTCACAACGTGCAATTCATGAACTGCCTCAATCATAAAACGTGGGAATGGTGATTTTTTAATTCCAAAAACAGGAACTCATGCATTTCTCAGTGTCCCCTTGTCACCAACACACTCTCAGGTTGGAGGGGACACCTTGACCATTGCCATGGCCAGAAACTGAGGCTGCTGCAACCCCAGCTCTTCTAAAGGGATTGCAAAGGGCATTCAACAGGGAGAAAAATGGATTTGGAGAAAAATGGATTTGGAGAAAAATGGAGCTGGATTTTCAGAAATCCAGCTGCAAAGAGGTGGAGAGAAGGGAATGATGTCAAGAGAGCCAAGCCTTGGCTTGAGTTCACGCTGTCCCTGTTAAATGTAATGTGGGAAAAAACATCAGTGGGGTGAACTTCAGGAACAGATCATGAGGACACAGGAGAAGTGATTGATTCAGTGTTCCCTCTTGGGATAACCATGTATTTTAATCAGAAATAGGCAGAGAAAATAAATTAAGAAAACAAAAATAATTTCCTGTCTCGTTTCAAAATACGTCAAGTTATTGCTCTGTTGATATATTTGCCAGTCAAGGTTTTAAGACATAAAAAGTCCAGCAATCCTTTGAAGGAACAATTGTTTGATGTAAAATTGGGTTAAGATTAAAAAAAAATTTAACACAATAAATTAATCTCACCATTTCCTATTAACCTATCCTGCTCTCTTCCCTGTTTCATGCCATGCCTGGTTTAGATTTTAATTTCCTTTAGGTTGGGAGTGGGCCTTGATTAGTAGTGTATAAACAAATAATTGTGGTTTTCTAGTCAAATTAAAAATAAATAAAAATACAAACACCAGAAGAAGGGGAATCATTTGGAGCTGTCTTCGTTCTCAAATATTTCTTTTCCCCAAAGGGAAACAGATCTTTGGAAATTTCATCTTGGCTCATCTGAAATACCATAGAGTTATTTTGTTTTGATTTACAGTTCTTCTTGCCATTTTATTTTAACCTTAAAAAAGCACAAGGGGAAGCGTGAGAGATTTGCAGAACACTTGCTGGAAAAATAAAGATTGAAATGTTTTCAAAACATTCTGACTTTTTCAAGGGGAAGTTTTAACTCTCTGGACTTAAACGTTTGCCAAATTCATCTCACGTCTATAAATACCTCTGGTTTTCACTTTATAAATTAATTAATTCATACTACTCTAACTTTGATCAGGGTTGGCAAAGCACTCTGTAGTTCTACAACAGATCTGAATTTTTTTTAGGCTGAAGACTTTACTCCAAGCCCACTAGCAAGTACTTCACTGCCACTTCTTCCCTTCACTAAAATCTCATGCCTGAGTTGGATAATTGTATATTCACCTCAATGGTCTAATATTTACTTCTGAGTCACTGGTTTTATCACCTTTAAAAAAACAAGTGAGCTTCTGTTTTGAAAAGTGGGGTTGTGACAGGCTCAGGTAAATTTGATTATATGTAGAATCTTTAAAATCTCATCATTTTTCGCCATACAATCCAAAAGAAAATGCATCTATTGTGAGAGGCTCAGGTAAATTTGATTACGCATAGAATCTTTAAAATCACATCTTTTTTTTTTTTTTTTGCTATACAATCCAAAAGAAAATATATATCTATGATAGGCAAAAGTCTGAAAAAAGAGTGTCCAGCAGCTAAATACCAAAATACAGAAGATCTTGGATTTGTGGTGCTGGTGCTGACTTCTTGTGAGCTTTCAGGGAAGGTGGGCGCTCACAACAACTCCACATAAAACTGCAGGTTGAGGGCAGAGGGGCTGGAAAAGGTCCTGGGGGCGCTGGTGACAGCAGCTGAACATCAGCCCAGGTGTGCCCAGGTGGGCAGGAAGGGCACTGGCCCTTGGATTGGACAGGAACTGGGGGTCCTGCAGGACCAGGGTGGGAATTGTCCCCTGTGCTGGGCACTGGTGAGGCCACACCTCCAACCTGGGGTCAGTTTGGGGCTCCTCATGACCAGAAGGACACTGAGGGGCTGGAGGGTGTCCAGAGATGGGAATGCAGCTGGAGAAGGGGCTGGAGCACCAGGAGAGGCACTGGTGAGGCCACACCTCAAATCCTGGGGTCAGTTTGGGGCTCCTCATGACCAGAAGGACACTGAGGGTCTGGAGGGTGTCCAGTGATGGGAATGGAGATGGGGAAAGATCTGGAGCACCAGGAGAGGCTCAGGGAGCTCAGTCTGGAGAAAAGTTGCGGCTCTGCACAGCTCCTGACAGGAGGGGACAGCCAGGTGTGCCCTGCTCCCAAGCGACAAGTGACAGGACAAGAGGGGAACAACCTCAATCATCACCAGGGGATGTTTAGTTTGGATATCAGGGAAAATGCCTTCACTGAAAGGGCTGTCGCTATAGGACAGGAAAGAACACAAGCTCACACCTCTGTTCTCAAGGTGAAGGAAAAAAAGGGAAGTTTATTTTCTGACTCCAACATTTATAGTTTTCTAAAAGTGACAGCGGATTGGAGGGTGACAGTGCCACCTCTCCAATGACACTGGACAAACCAACAGTCCATCAACTTTCTCCTCCTCCATAAAGGAATGCAAAACAATGAGTTATTTACAGAAAGTGTGTGAGAAAGTTCACTACAAGAATGTCAACATCTGAAAGCTTAGAAAATCTTAAAAAACCAGAGTGACAAAGGGTTAACCCTGGCACAGGCTGCCCAGGGCAGCGGTTGAGTCACCATCCTCTGGGGACACTTAAAAGCCATGTAGATGTGGCCCTTGGGGACACGAGTGAGTGGTGGCCTTGGCAGTGCTGGGCTAATGATCTTGGAGATCTTCCCCAACCTTAATGATTTTATGGTCCCATAAAGAAAGAGTTGGATGTATCTCAGCTCCTCTGTCAGTGGGACACATCATCCCTCAGTTTTAGCTGAGTCAGAGCTCTATGTTTAGTCTGACCTGATTTTTTTTTAACCATTCCTCCAAGTCCACAGAGAGCAAGCAAACCCCAGCTCTGAAGGCTTTCATCCCACTCCACTGCCTGTGCTTGGATGGCTCCAAACTTAACCAGCCAGCACTCAGCTGGAAAAGGTCAGTGATGTGTGAATTTAATGCCCACAGAGCTTTAACTCAATCAAGGTCAACAAACAGATTCACACTGGAGCACCTGGAGGTTATGGCTCATTTTTCACATTAACTAAAGGAGTAAATAAATAACTCTATCACTCCTCCTTCAACCTCCTCAGTGATAACAGCAATAACCCTCACATGTCACAGCAGTCACTGATACAGGCTGAGAAAGGCAGGTGGAATAAAAATAACACAAAAATATCACAGTTTTGACATCATTAGGAAACACACAGTGTGGGTTTTTTTGCTGGGGGGTCATCAGGGAACAAGTGCAGCTGCCTTAATTCCCCCCTCCCAAGTGACAAAATGCTCATGAGGTTGGGAAGAGCCCTGAAGAACAGTCAGTCCTGCCTAGCAAGAGGAGGAGCTAAAAAATTATCTTTCTTTGATCTATTCCTCCTGGAAAAGTTGAATTAAACTTTACAGACAGCTTTGTACAAACTCACTTTACTAATTCTCCATTTCTAGGAGAATTAGTAAAGTGAGTTGGTACAAAGCTGTCTGTGAAGTCGAATTCTTCTCATTTTTACTATGTTGTGTTGTTCTGTTTGGGTTTTTTCCTATGGAAAAGGCAGAGATTTTGGGTTTTGGCCTCTTTCACTGCAGTGGGCAACTGGCCACACAGACAAAGGGCTGGGGAACACACGAGTTCACTTTTCCCATCCAAGAAGTAAATATAAAGCAAAAAACACAACAAGCTCTGGTTAGCTCATGTCAACATCAGAGGGTGAGCTGTAATCCAGTTTCTTGGGAATACCCATTGTGGGTGAGGCTGAAATGTGTTAACCACCCCTCCAATCCCCCCTGGCATGCCCCAAACACCCTGTAAAGGTGTGTTGGGTTCGTCAGGGGTTTTCCCCCTCTGAAAGATGAAGGGAATGTTCCTCTGGATGTGATTTCTTGCAGCCCTGAGCTCTGCAGCAGCTCTCACGTAACAAGGAGTTGTAACCAAAGTCTTTAGTAATGAGAGTTTTCCTTCCCAACAGATCCCAGGGATTGTTAGAGGATTACTGAGCAGTCTTGCCGCTGCAAATAAAGCCTTTGTGTACGCTCCTTAATGAAACACAATTCCAAAGACTGCCAAGACTTGGAGGAGCTGCAGAAGTGTTTAGTCTCATCTGCAGGGCCAGAATATCCAGGGGACACGTGGCAGCTGCTCAGAGACAGGTGGGAGCCACAGGAGAAGGGCTGTGAGCTCAGCGCGCCCCTCTCCCCTGATCTCAGGTGTGGGAAATGGATCTGTAGGGAATTCTGCAAGCCTGGCAGAAGGCTCACACAGTGTGTGCATCTGTGTGCAAACCTCGGGATAAAAAATACTGATTTAGAAATAACATTGAATAAGACAGCGTTGACAGAGAAACAGAACTACACACAAGTTTCAAAAGATAACCTTACAAATAGGACTGGGTACTTTGGAGAAATAGAATAGGAAAGATGCATTGTAGTGAGACCCACAAAAAGTAATTTTAGTTGACTGGCTTTAAAGCATTTACAGCATGGTGTGGCTAAAGCTGATAGGCCAAGGAACACTTTATAATGTATTGTAATTAGGAAAGAGTTAGCTTCTAATTATAAAAACGTAAATTATAACATCTCTATTGTCTCACCCTTCACATAAAACTAAAAAAAAATTAAAAATTAAAACACCTCAATTACCCCATCTTTAAAGGAAAAATAAAAAACAAAAACAAAAAAAAACCACCAAAAAACCCCCAAAAAACAAAACAAAACAAAAAAAAACCCAAAAAAACCCAAAAAAAACCCAAAAAACCAAAAAAAAC
The DNA here is from genome assembly GCF_035770615.1 of Melospiza melodia melodia. Taxonomy (NCBI): domain Eukaryota; kingdom Metazoa; phylum Chordata; class Aves; order Passeriformes; family Passerellidae; genus Melospiza; species Melospiza melodia. The sequence goes on from NC_086194.1 coordinate 3,308,709, forward strand.
CCCCACCAAAACCCAAACCAACCAAACAAAAAAACCCCAAAAATAAAACAAAAACAAGACCAAAAAACCCCAAAATGAAAACAACACCCAGGGTATTATTCCCGGGCTCACTTGGAGCGCACTGGTTGGAGACTCCGGAGATGAGAACCAGGGTGACCATAGGAATAAGAGGATTTGGGGTCAAACCGAGGAGGAGAACTGAGAAGTTTCAGATGATGCAATCCCACCCCTCAGCCATTTCTGCTCAGCTCAGTGGACACGGGTTCACTCCCAGCTCTAAGTGACAATTTCTCCCCGTCCCCGCTTCCCAGAGCTCCTGCGAAAACAGGAATGCAACGAGACAAGAGCAAGTCGGTTCCAAGAGTTTCTGTAACTTGACTTCAGTCACTGCTTGAGGTTGAGATGGAGTTTCTTAACCCTTTCTCATGTGAACCACAAAGGAAATGAAAGATTTGAGCAGGCAGGTCTTATTTCAAGCATCAGAAAATAACCTCCCTCTGGCTTTCATCCGTACTCTTTATTTGTAGGAACACAGGGCTGAAGGGACTTCTCTCAAAACAACCCTGGCTTTGATTTCTTCCCTAACTTCATTCAGCTCTGTGTTAAAACTTGATTTTTAGATCCTTTTTTGTTTTTTTTTTTCCTTTTAGACATCCTCAGGAAAATACAGCTTTATTCCTAAAACTCCTCTCAGTCAGCCAAAAAATACAGTGTAAAAGGGCAAGAATGAGAAAAGGAAGACACCAAGGATTTTTTTTCCTATAGTGATGACTGACACAATTTCCAACAATAAGGCTGTCAAAAGCTGCAAAAGCTCCAATGCCCTGGGGAAAATAAACTTTGTAAAAGGGAGTATTTATGAAGTATTATAATTATTTGCTCTTCTGAAGGACCATTGTGTAAGAATCCAAAACCATGTTACAAATGTCGTGAAGTAAATTTTAAATATCAGTAATATAGACAGAATGAGAGATAAATCCAAGTTTAAAACACCCCAAACCTTCTGTGTGCCCTTTGTAGGATCAGTCCAGAAAGATTTGCAAACCCAGTGATTTTTAAACAGAGAAAAGTTATTTTCTCTTGTGTTGTAAATAAATTTCTGTGACCAAGCAGCAGTGAGGGACCATGGGCAGCAGCACATGTCCCTGGGAGACTTCCCCAAATAAGAGTGTTGCAGACATCTTTTATGGAAAATCCTTTCCTTAGGATTTTTCCTCCTGAGAAGCTGAGAGACCTCAGGAACAAAATGTAAACAATGATTATCTGCTGCTGTGGAATGCAACAGGTGCATCTGGGATTGGTCTCATGTGGTTGTTTCTAATTAATGGCCAATTTCAGCACAGCTGACTCAGACAGAGAGCCAAGCCACAAACCTTTGTTATCATTCTTTTCTAGTCTATTCTTAGCCAGCCTTCTGATGAAATCCTTTCTTCTATTCTTTTAGTACAGTTTTAATGTAATATATATCATAAAATAATAAATCAGCCTTCTGAAACACAGAGTCAGGTCCTCATCTCTTCCCTCAACCCAAGAACCCCTGTGAACACGGTCACAAAAGAGGCCCAGGCAAATTCCCAAATCTCCTGAGTCCCACTTAGCTGCTCAAACCACTGCACTTTATCATCCTGCCAAACATAATCCTGCCAATGACTGATCCATCATCAGACAAGGAAAGCAGATGTCTTTTCCCAGCTCATCCTGTCAAACAAAGGCAACTTGGCCAAATCCATCCAGCAGCTTGGAGGCTCAGAGCCCCCTTTTAGTCAGATTCTCCCATTTCTGTGGGAGATTTCAGGGAAAAAGGAGAGTTCTGCAAAGGGCTTGGAGAGCCCCAGGGAAAGGGAAGCTGAGCAGCTGTGCTCCTTAACTCCTTAGGGACAAGCTTGCAAATGTCTCTGCTGGGAAAAAAGAGAGGAGTTGAGGTTTTTAAGGAAGAGAATGTCGCAGACATCTTTTATGAAAAATCCTTTCCTTAGGATTTTTCCTCCTGAGAAGCTGGGAGGCCTCAGGAATAAAATGTAAACATTGATTATCTGCTGCTGTGGAATGCAACAGGTGCATCTGGGATTGGCCCATGTTGGATGTTTCTAATTAATGGCCAATCACAGTCAGCGGGCTTGGACAGAGAGCTGAGCCACAAACCTTTGTTATCATTCTTTCCTATTCTATTCTTAGCCAGCCTTCTGATGAAATCCTTTCTTCTATTCTTTTAGTATAGTTTTAATGTAATATATATCATAAAATAATAAATCAGCCCTCTGAAACATGGAGTCAGATCCTCATCTCTTCCCTCATCCTGAGACCCCTGTGAACACTGCCACAAAGAGAACCCTGGAAAATCAGTTATGACACACATCCAGAAGGGAGGCAGCACCTGAGTGAATTCAAATGAGCAGGAGACAGCTCTGATGGCTGGGTGAGCACCTTCTGCTCCTTAAATTACCAGCTGGAGTAGCCAAGGAGGAGTTTCCTCTCCAGGAAGCTCAGAGTGAGGATCTGAATCCAGGCTGGAATAGAGGGATGCTGCAACACTGGCCTCAGCAGTGCTTAGATCTGCATTAAAGCGCTGCAAAATCCCTCATGGCTGAGGGAAAATGAGAGGAACAACAATAATTATCCCAAAAAGAGTAGGGACAGAAAAGAGGGAAAGAAGTGGGCTCCACTACCTGGAGTGCAAATCAACTTGTAGTTTTCCCTGAATTACTGATCATTGACTACTCTTAATTTCCTTTCCCCTTTGGGGAGGGAAGTCTGTTCTTTATAATAAAAATGTTCCAAAATTTACCCATTAAACTATTTAAACCTTCTGGATGAAATTCAACTCCAAAGCTGCTCAAATTCAACTCAAATCTGCTCAGTCAATGACAGGAACAACAGGAAGACAAAGGGAGATTCAGATACAGACCTGCCTGACCCCCAGGGCTTCAGGAACAGGATTTGGAGACCTGTGGGCAAAAATGATGTGTTTGTAATGTAAACATATACATCTTCACACTGATTGTGCTTCCTCACCCGAAGAGAGAAGCAGGAACTTTCAGGGCAGGAGTAACTCCAAACTGAAGGAACTGTCCAAAGCAGGCAAAAGAAAACTGTAGTGCTCCATCCAGGGAGCCTGAGGCTGGGTGGGTGCCCACTGTGCCAATATCTGAAGTTAAATGAGTCAAACCCCACAGACCTAGGCTCATCTAAACAAAATCATTCCCCTCCAGACATCCAGCCCCATCCTCCCCTGGAATGCCCCAAGAGCCTGTGGAGATGGCACCTGGCAGGATCCCTATAAAGAAGTTGAGTGAATACTTGTGAGCACTCTGATTTGTTCACAGGCTGGGTTTTCACTCCAAGATACAACAACTCTGACATGCTGCTGTCCAGGAAAGGCCCAGGGCTCCAGCAGAACGTGCAGGTAAGCTGTTAATGCTGTCCTGAATTTCTGTTCATCCAGCACTGAGTCATCTCCTGAGCAGCCACCTCTTCACTGCCGTGCACAGGAAAAATGCTTCCTAATTCAGAAGGGACTGAAAAACCTCAGATCCCAATTCCTGACAGTCTCCATCCATCCCTCCATCCATCCATCCATCCATCCATCCATCCATCCATCCATCCATCCATCCATCCATCCATCCATCATCCATCCATCCATCCATCCATCCATCCATCCATCCATCCATCCATCCATCCATCTCCATCCATCCATCTCCATCCATCCATCTCCATCCATCCATCCATCCATCCATCCATCCATCCATCCATCCATCCATCCATCAAACCATCCATCCATCATCCATCCATCCATCCATCCATCATCCATCCATCCATCCATCCATCCATCCATCCATCCATCCATCTCCATCCATCCATCCATCCATCCATCCATCCATCCATTCATCCATCCATCCATCTCCATCCATCCATCTCCATCCATCCATCTCCATCCATCCATCCATCCATCCATCCATCCATCCATCCATCCATCCATCCATCTCCATCCATCCATCCATCCATCCATCCATCCATCCATCCATCCATCCATCCATCTCCATCCATCCATCCATCCATCCATCCATCCATCCATCCATCCATCCATCCATCTCCATCCATCCATCCATCCATCCATCCATCCATCCATCCATCCATCCATCATCCATCCATCCATCCATCCATCCATCCATCCATCCATCCATCTCCATCCATCCATCTCCATCCATCCATCCATCCATCCATCCATCCATCCATCCATCCATCCATCCATCCATCCATCACCCCACCCAGCCCTGCCTGCTCTCCACTCCAGTCCATTCCAGCTGTGCCACCTGAGTCTTGTTTTCTTCCTGAATCCAACCCTGATGCCATCCCCAGCAGGTCCACCTGCCATGACATTCAGCCCTGGAGCTGAACTCAGATCTGCCCAGCTTCCCCAGAGAGCTGGGAGGCTTTTTGGGTCAGGATATTGCAGGGGGGATCCCAAATCCAGAGGAGCTGAGTCTGGCAGGTTGTCCAGAAGAATCCTTAACCTGGCAGGTGGGAGATCAGTGCAGAGCCTGGCACAAAATTAAGAGCTTGATATGAACCACAGTGAAGTCCTGAGGCTCTCTTCTCTTCTCTTCTCTTCTCTTCTCTTCTCTTCTCTTCTCTTCTCTTCTCTTCTCTTCTCTTCTCTTCTCTTCTCTTCTCTTCTCTTCTCTTCTCTTCTCTTCTCATTCCCCAGACCTCTCCCACTGCCTGGGATTGGTGTACACACATCACATCCACAAAACCTTTGTTAAACAGGACCCCAGAGGCCTCCTGCAAGGCTGGGTATTGGATGTCACTTATAACCAGGGAGCTGGACAAAGCAAACCGGGCATTCTCCAGTTGTCAGCAAAGCTGCGGTGGTTTGGTCTGAGGAACAGCAGTTTTGGTCACAAAGAGGCAGCTCCTGTTCAGTTTTAGGGGAAGTGAAAGCCCTGAGGTTGTCCAGAAATCCAGTGCAACCACACCACCAGGAAAGGAAGGGCTGGGGTGACAGACACCAGGCTTGCCCTGCATCCCTGCTGGAAACCCTCACAGCTGGAATAAGCACCTGGAGCTTCACCTGGAGCTCTGGGGATGTCTGGAGAGGAGGCAGATCCTGTTCACAGCTACTCACTGCTTTTTTTTTTAATGCATTCATTTAAGGACAGCAAAGGGAAATGTTACAGAACAGCTTTAAACTGAAAGAGAGTAGGTTTTGATTGGGTATTGGGAAGGAAACAATTCACTGGGGAGGCCCTGGCACAGGTTGTCCAGGGAATTTGTGGCTGCCTCATCCCTGGAAGTGTCCAAGGCCAGGTTGGATGGGGTTTGGAGCACCCTGGGACAGTGGAAGGTTTAGTGTCGGTATCACATCCAGAAGAGCAATCAGGAAGAGAAAGAAACAAGAAACAGTGAAAACAAGAAAAAGAGAATGCATAAAATAATCCTTCCCATGGGCTGTGTTGTGGCCCTATTCACAGGGGTCTTAGGTTGAGAGAAGAGACGAGGATCTGACTCCATGTTTCAGAAGCTGATTTATTATTTTATGATATATATTACATTAAAACTATACTAAAAAAAATAGAAGAAAGCCAGCCTTCTGATGAAATCCTAAGAATAGAATAAGAAAGAATGATAACAAAGGTTTGTGGCTCAGCTCTCTGTCCGAGCCAGCTGAGTGTGATTGGCCATTAATTAGAAACAACCACATGAGACCAATCCCAGATGCACCTGTTGCATTCCACAGCAGCAGATAATCAATGTTTACATTTTGTTCCTGAGGCCTCTCAGCTTCTCAGGAGGAAAAATCCTGAGGAAAGGATTTTTCATAAAAGATGTCTGTGACACTGGGTTATCCAGCAGTCACCACAGTGCCCTTCTAGAACACAGACTGGGATAAAATTTTAACCTTCTTGGCTATAAGTATCTTCCACATCTTTTATCAAACCAACCTAAGAGCAATTCCAGGATGATTTTACTATTTGTACATCGCTTCCATTCTAAGCCAGTGGCCCTAAACAGGGCTTGTTTGTGCCACTATTCAGAGCTTGCTGTGAAAATCCAGGTATGTTCCTGGAACAATCCACAAGCACATCTCATTTCAAATAATTCACTCTCAGGTGGCTGCTTCCCCTCAAAGGGGAGCACAAAAAACACAAAGGTGTTGGCACAAGAGGAGTTTGGCTCATTCAGACATTGGGCAGAAAAAGGAATGTTCCCTCTTTCAAATGGAGCAGAAGTGGCTCAGCCAAGGCTCTGGATGAGCACATTACTCATGGCTTTATGAAGCATTTCTGTCAGAGCCCTGTAGTGAATGGTTCCTCACAGATGGTCTGAAGCGTCCAGGTGTGCCTTCCAGGAAGGAGGACATGCTGGGATGAGCTCTCAGGAAAAAGGAATGAGCCTCAGGACAAAGTCATTGTTCCTAAAAATGAGGGAGTCAAGAGTGCTCAGAAGGTTTGGAACCACTCCAGAGCTTCTCTGACAGAAATCTGGACAGGGCCACCTCTCCTCCCTTGCCTGGGGAGGGTGGGAAACAAAAGGAGAAGTCATTTCTAAAATGAGTGGAGCAGAGCAAGGTTAGGACAACTACAGGGATCATTACTGCCATGGAAAAAAAGGATTCACAAAAATGGGGAAAACCATGCAGAGAGCAAGTGAAGAGATCCTGACCTAAGGAATGTTCCTCAAAATGAGGGAGTCAAGAGTGCCCCAAGAGCTTCTCTGACAGAAATCAGCACAGGGCCGCCTCTCTCCCTCGGCTGAGAAAAGTGGGAAACAAAAGGACAAGTCATTTGTGAAGCAGAGCAAGGTTAGGACAACTACAGGGATCATTACTACCATGGGGAAAAATGATTCACAAAAATGGGGAAAACCATGCAGAGAGCAAGTGAAGATTTCCTGACCTAAGGAATGTTCCTCAAAACAAGGGAATCAAGAGTGCCCAAGTGGTTTGGAGCCATTCCAGGCTCAAGAGCTTCTCTGACAGAAAGCAGGACAGGGCCACCTCTCCTCCCTTGGCTGAGGAAGGTGGGAAACAAAAGGACAAGTGATTTGTGAAGCAGAGCAAGGTTAGGACAACTACAGGGATCATTACTGCCATGGAAAAAAGGGATTCACAAAAATGGGGAAAACCATGCAGAGAGCAAGTGTATATTTCCTTCCCACTGACACTTCTAAGCCAGCACAGGATGGACACATGGACAGAGCTGAATCAGAAGAACAGAACATGCTGGAGGACACTGATTACCCAAGGGTCTCCTAGAGGAAAGGTTCTAATTACATTTAAGTTTGCCAGCTTTGAGTAAAGACATTTTTGATAACCCTCCTGTGCCCAATGGCCAGTGCACATGGAGGACATCATGTGTCTGAGCAATGGCTGAGGAGGGACATCCTCATCAGGATTTAGCAGCCTGAGTACAGATTTTAGGAGGAATTTAACAGTCCTGGAGGAGTAAACATTGCTGGACTCAGTAAACAGAACTATCACAGTCCTGTGTGCAGGGTCTGTATGAAGGTATGGGAATAATTCAAAACGTGGTTCCACTCCTGATGCCTGAAAAGGGAGTTAAAGCCACAGGTTGGACAGGCTGTAACATGAGCCTAAGAGCCTGAAAAGGTGACAAATGGGACATGACACACAGGACATGACACACACTCGCCCACACTGTCTAAACCAGGCACGCACACAGTTCTTCCACCTGAGGAGAGCTCTGACATCTCCCCAGGAGCCTGAGGGCCACACTGAATCCTTCTGACAGCTCCCACCACCTCCCTGCCCACAGAGAGATGCTGTGACAGGGCTGCATCCCCCCCACCCACACCTCTGAGCACACAGCTGAGGGCCAGCTGGGACAGGGGATCCCAGAGAAGGCTCAGATGGTGGAAATATCCACATTCCACACTAAAACATGGAAGCTGCTGGGGTGTTTTGGAACACAGAATCATGGAATGGTTCAGGTTGGGAGGGACCTTGGAGATCATCTCATTCCAGCCGTCTGCTCTGGGCAGGACACCTTCCACTACCCCAGGCTGCTGCAAGTCTCATCCAACCTGACCTTGGACATCCCCAGGGATGGGACATGGTGAGGTTTGGCCAGGGAAGTGATTTCCAATAGTTTTAAAGAAAAAATTATCAACCCATCTTGCTTCCTGCAGGGATTCACCACCCTAACCTGGCTGTTGGGTGACAGCTTTGCTGCCCATCCATCCCCAAACAAAACCAACTTCCAGCACCCCCAAACTGTGCTCCACCAGCTCGTGGTGAACCTGATGCTCAGGATGATGGTTAATTCTGCTTTATTCCCCCAGGCATTTCCTTCTGTAATTCCTTGCCTGCTCCAAGTCTCATCCAACCTGACCTTGGACATCCCCAGGAATGGGACATGGTGAGGCTTGATCACGGAAGTGACTTCCAATACTATTTCCAATAGTTTTAAAGAAGAAATTATCAAATTATCTTGCTTCCTGCAGGGATTCACCGCCCCAGCCTGGCTGTTGGGTGAGAGCTTTGCTGCCCATCCATCCCCAAACAAAACCAACTTCCAGCACCCCCAAACTGTGCTCCACCAGCTCGTGGTGAACCTGATGCTCAGGAAGATGATTAATTCTGCTTTATTCCCCCAGCCATTTCCTTCTGTAACTCCTTGCCTGCTAACAGCACAGATGGGGGAAAGAGATTAAAGATGTTTCTGCTTTGTCTGGTTAAAAGGGAAAATATGGAAGAGCACAAATGACACAGAAAATGAGTGCTTTGATGACAAAACCAAATCTTAGTGGTACAGCATCACCAGACCTCTCTCAGGTGATGCCACAGGCTGTAGATCTCTGTGTTTTACAAAGGTAGTGTCTTTAATGTCTTTTGACAAAGAAACCAAAGCAGAAACCCCCCCCCCCCAAAAAAAAACCCACATAAAACCAACAAAAAAAACCTCAACCTAAGGAAACCCCAAACCACAAAACTCCACCTAGAAAGCCACAACAAAACTGTCAGTTGGCCTCTGCCTCCAAAAACTCCTTCCTTATAGAAAAAAATAGATAAAGCAGTAATAAACCCCCCTAAATACTTCACACTCTCTGAATGTCTCTAAAAGACCTTTCCATGTGCCAATGTACATTGATATCCACATCTGTCAGAGATATGAAATATTGAAATGTTCTCCTCAAAACACCCTGGTCTGACAGCAAAGAGACAACAGAAGAAGGGAGAATTTGTGTGGAAAAAGGAGTGGGAAAGAAAATAATTGGGTCCTACTTCCACGGGAACAAGGGAAAGACTTCAAATCTCAATTTAGGAATTCTGGATATGAGGAAAACAACAGAGTAGGCAATTAGGAAGGTAAAACAGATGGGCATCAGTGATCAGGACACCTGGGAAGAGGATCTTGGAAAGAAAACAATGTTTAGAGCAGCAGGAGGAGCAGAAAACCTCTGAGCATTGCTAGAAGTCTCAGCCTGGCTGTCAGGATCAACTCAGCTGAGCAGAAAATGCCTTTGAGCAACAGGGCTAAAAAAAGAGAACAACGGGAAAAGAAACCGAGTGAGATTACTATGCAAAGAGCTGAAATTCAAGAGAAAGCCAAATATAGCACCAAGAAAAGGAGAACCCACAGGGAGCCCCACCCCAGCTTCTGTTCACTGGCTTCTCCAAAGAACTGGAGGTGAAAATAGAATTTTACTAATGCAAAACTGGAACAGTTACACATGAAAATGATTTAGCTTGAATTTAGCTTGATTTAGCTTGAGAGCAACAACAGGGCTGGGTGTAAAGGGGTTTGGAAACAGCACTCAGACAGGAAAAACGTGCTCAGATGGGATGGTGGGAGTGGCACCACCTGGCTCAAAGTCAACAAATGTAAAGCTTTTTTATATATAGGAAGGAGAGGGGGGTGGAAAAGATCCAGACTGCTCTCAGCAGGTTAATCTGGGTTAAATACACAGGACTTTTGAACAGGACTTGAAAGGAAGAGTGATGGAAAGCGGCAGCAAATGGGGATGGGGACAAAATATAAAATGTGGTTTATTGAGAGTATATCATGGCAAGGTAACTTATAAGGTTGTTTTATAATGTAATTCTTTGGGGGGTTTTTGGTTTTTTTTTTTTTTTGTTTTTTTTTTTTTTTTTGTTGTTGTTGTTTTTTTTTTGAGGGGGGAGAGATGAAAGTCAGTGAATTAAATCTTTCTGAACCTCGGTAAAAAGACGGGGCAAACATTGTGAAAAATGGACAGAGAGAGGTAATTTAAAGGATGCTGGTGGTGCCTTTGGAGTACTCAGCCCTTCACAGCCACCTCCTCCTTGCTTTAGCAGCCCCTGCCTGCTTGGCACCTTTTCCATCAGGATTGGATCTTTCCTGGCTCTACCCCAGCATCCCCCGGTCACATCAAATCAGGACAGCAAAAACACTGAAATTAAGGCAAAAAATTTTTTCTAGGATGAAAATAAAAAGTTAGGATAAAAAAATAATAATAAAGTAACAAATTAAAAAAAAAAAAAAGTCCATCTAAACTCAGTGAGAGAGAAAGCAAATGTGTAATCAATCACAACCAGCAAGGGCCTAAACAATAAGATTTCTTCCCAAGGATATTTATTAAATGTGGGGAAAAGGGTTTAAATTGCAGGGACTGAACTCTCTAACGAGACAAATGAGGATTAGAAGCAAAGCTTTGCTTGGGGATGGTTTAACACTGCCAGAAGAGCCTTTCTGGAGTGTCTCTCCCAAATCATTTGGGTCAGCTTGTACTGCAGGTCCAAGGAAGAACCTGATGGTAGGAGCCGTGCAGGTGGTAAAATTAAATATCACAGAGGCAAACAGCTGAGCTCCAGAGACCCTTCCAAACTCAGCTGACCTGGGTCTGCATGGAGGTGATGCTGAGTTTGCCAAGAGTAAAGGGAGAAGGAGTAATTTAATTCTTGGGATTTTTCTTTTAATTATCAGAAAAAAAACCCCACAAAGATTAGGACAGTCCATAAGAGCCTGACTATTTTATCCCTGTTTAAAAGTAAGAAATCCCAGAAATGGTTTCTATAACCTTTTCTCCCATCCTTTATCAGTGTCCCCATAGATCCTGACCCATTCCTGGGCTTCTCTCTGCTGACCATCAAAAAGACTTGACCTGTATTTTGAAACTCTAGATTTCTGTGACTGCAACTTAAGGCTTAAATTTTTAGCTGTACCCTACCACATCTGTGGTTCTAACCAGACTGGTTATGGAGCTTTTTCTTCCTCCTGCTTTCTATTTGCAAAAGTTTCATCAAATACTTAAAGACAAGTCGTGAGTTGTCCCTCAGTGTTTCATTTTCTAGAATAAACATTCCCGATTCTTTCATTTTTTTTTTTTCTTCAACAGCATTTTTCAGACCTTTTATCATTCTTCTGGCCCTGCCTGGACTCCAGTTTCAAGTGTTTTTACTCCAGAACAGATACACGTGCTCCAGTTAAAAGCCTGCCAGGGATTATTTGCTTCTTTTTCCTTGGCCAAAACAAAAGTTTGGTTCCAGTTTCTTGTTTATCTTACTTGCAGCCTAACACAGGCAGCAGCCAAAAGTAAAACAGGTTGTCTATGAGCTCAGCCCAACCTCTGCAGAAAATGAACTAAGACAAAAAACTTAGAGAAACTCTGCTTTTTCAGGTGGAGAAGTTCATAAAGCTGGGGAGGACAAAAAGTCCTGTCAGGAACAGAAACCCAGGGTAATTTTTCCAGGTCCCTTATCTAAGTCTTAGTGACATAACCACCTCTCAGCAAATTAAAATATCAGTGCACCAGATGAACTTTGTGTTCCAGAGTCACAGCTGAACAGGGAAGAGGAACTGCATGGAATAACATCTACCCCAAGGAAAAGCAGAAAAAATCTCAGAAAAAGGCATCCCCCTCCATCCCCTCCTGAAGTGGCACCACATATTCCAACAGCTTCTGGATGTGTATTCATGTTGAAACAGGAGGGTAAAAATACCTTGTCCTACAAAAGCAACACCAAATGATAAAAATAGGAATTCTTAAAAGACAAACCCCAACACTTCCTCATTTTAGTCCCTCTCCCTTCACACAGCCCAGCAGTTCACATGCACGTGGGTGAAGCTCACTGAGGACTACAGTTTCACAAATTCCTGGGAATTCCCTTTTTGATAAGGACTGTATTGTGTTCAAACATCAGGCAGTTTGGACATGGCAGGAATGAAGGTAATCAGGGAATCACAGAATCAGTCCTCTGTGGCTTCACTTTTCCCTGAGGATGTGTACAGCTGACAAGACCAGTTAAACCACAGACCCTGACATCAGAGAATCATTTAGGTTGGAAAAGACCTTTTAGACCATTGAATATAACCATTATTGAGTCTTTTATTAGTAAATTTGAGGATGGCAAAGCCTGGATGTGGCACTGGGTGCCAGGGTTGAGTTGAGCTGTTGGGGCTGGGTTGGACTCAGTGGTCTTGAAGGTCTCTCCCAACCTGGTCATTCTGTGTGATTAACCCAGCACTGTGAAATCCACCACCAAACCACGTCCCCATGGCACCTGAAGAGCAACCAGTGTAAGATCTTCACCTGCAATCCCCAACCAGCAGCAATGTCCTGTCAGGATTTTAACTCAGGATGCAACTGGAAATAAGACGACACTTGCAAAGCCACATAATGGATGACACCCAATGAACCCAGCCAAGTTTACCCATTCAGGAAGGATAAATCTCAGGGCTTCAAAATGGTCTGGACTGGGCCATGGGTGAGGGCTGGAGCTGGCAGGGTTAAAGGTTGCACTTGATGATCTTTGAGGTCTTTTCCAATCTAAAAATTTCTATGATTCTGTGGATACAGAGGTGAAATTGCACAAGCAGATTAAAATCTCCTTTTCAAAACTCCTTCTGCAACAGCTTGAGCTGCCATCAAAGCTTCTAATCGCAAAATGCCTTAGAGGAAATAACCACAAAAAACATCCTAAAGGATTAAGGTGCTTCATTAAAAATAAAAATAATAATGATTAAGAAATCCAGCCCTTTTCCCTCCAGAGTTTGAGCTTGAGCAGATATTTTCCTGGCCACATCACACACTCCTGGATATCCCAGATTTCCCACAGAAGGCATCCACCACAAGAACACTTCAAGCACGGACACGTAACAAACACAGCCCAGAGAATTTTCTGAAAACATTAATTGACATAACCCAGCCAAGTTCTTAAGCTGCCATCCATGCCCCATGGAAAGGAATATGTTCTATAAACAGAGATATCTCCACAAACAGTGATACCAAGCAGGAGATCCCCCTTTTCCTGTGTTCTACTGATTGGAAGCTGAGTTTAATATACAGCACATTCTTTTTTTTTTTTTTTTCCTCTGGTTTTATTAATTGTACCAAGTGTAAATCTGTTAATGAAACAGCACTTAAATTGTTCATAATAACATGAAAACCAACTCTCTGTGAAATGAATGAGGTTCCCCTATCAGGTCCTCTCTGTGGACTGTGGAAAATTTCCCTGTGCTGTTTAGTGTGTTTATTAAGGTTGGGTTTTGAATAAACAATTGTTTAGGGAATTGATCATTGCTCTGTTGATCCTCTGCACCTTTCCAGGGAACACCATCCCAACAATGCCATTAGGATGATTTTATCCTACTCCCCCTGCCAAATTGCCATCCCTGACTTCCAGACAGCACCACCAGAATGTTGTGGGAGCCTAATAAAATATCCCTGCTGTCCCACAAATGATGCTTCTGTAATAAAACCCATCTTCCTCTCGTGATCTCTGCATCCTGACAAAAAACTTCCTTCTCCTGATGACCAGACACCAGTTTGAGGATGGGGAACCTCCTTCCCCTCCTCTTGGTTGCCCTGTTTATGAAATCATGGAATCATGGAATGGTTTGGGTTGGAAGGGACCCTAAAGCTCCTCTCATTCCAGCCCCTGCCATGGGCAGGGACACCTCCCACCAGACCAGGTTATTTTTTTGCACACAGGTCACAGTTCTCCTGGAATGGAAGGGCCAGGCCACCAAAGACACAATGGTGATCCAAGCCAGGCACAGCTTCCCAATGGAAATCATTAACTTGGAGTAAAAACCTCACTGCAGCTCAAGCATGAATTGAACAGGGGGGATCGGAAGTGAAAATAAATAAGTGAACCAACAACCCAGTGTTTACTAAACTAAGGCAAACAGAGATGAAGAAATACAAACAAAGCAGCATGAAATTTAGAAGCATTAGATGAGAACCTGAAGACATCAGGAAAATTCTGCAGCTGGTAAAGATAAGAGTTTAATGAGAAGTTAATATTTTTAGATTTTTTTTTTTTAATTTGATTTGTTTTGAGTTTGGTTTCCTTGGAGATTTTTGAGTTTGGATTTTTTTTTTTTTAACAAAAAAATTACAACAAACAGAATTTTACAGACCGTGCACACTCCAGTAGAGGAAAGTTCAACATGAAATAATTCTGATCTGCATTTGGAAAGCAGCAGGGCAACAGGCATGGCTCTGCTGATGACAGAGAAGCTTTTTCCAGCTCATTAGTAACAAAGGCAGATGTTAAACAGCATCCACGAGAGATAAACATTTAAAATTAGCAGGCCTGGACAACTTGCACCTAAGAGCATTTGTAAAAGCTGGCTGAGAGCTGTTTGAACCCAGCCAAGTGCAAAACCCGGACTCGAGCAAGAACAGACTCAGTGCAGATCTCCAGCACAGCAACCCGGATTTTGGGAAAGAAGTGATGTGGCGGAGAATTTGGGGATTAAAAGAGGCAAATAACTCCACTTTAACTCCAGCGAGTGCTGCTGGGAGAAGGCAAACACGGTTGTTTGCTGGATAAACTGAGCAGAGAGGAAGGACAAGAAGAAAATTCTCCTTTTTTGCACGGCACTGGGAGATCTGTCCCATGACACCACGTCAAGGATTTTAACAGGCCAATAAAAACCAAAGGAGGGTGTGGAAAGGAAGCACAGAAGGAAGTGGAGGAGCCCTGCATCCTTCTGGATGCCCCCAGGTTATCTCAGTGGCCACTGGGAGCACGTTCAGGCAACCCAACCGGGTGTTGAATGTGCTCAGAGACCCTTTGCTATCAGAAAATTCAATCCGGCAGAGTAAATCGCAGTGGGACGTGAACTGAAAACCTCTGAAAACCCATAACCCTCCCCAGATTATCTCCAATAATAGCAAGGGCCAGGGGAAATGTGTTGGGCTGCTCATCTCAGCCCCTTGAAAAGCAGAGTTCAGCAGAGCATAAGCTACATTTTATCAGAAACAGGTGGTTGGACTCGATTTACTGGAGGTAACTGGTGAAAATTAGCTGCTTTTAATAGCTTGCCAAATAAAATAATCTGTCCCTCCCATCAGGGATTACTCTAATCTTAATATAGTTCCAACTGCACAGACTTCCTGGGTTTTGATGTCAGATTTTGGCCCAGGCACTGAGATGTTACATTTTCCTTGGACTTTCTCAAGTAGATGTTGGCTTCCACTCATGAAAGCCCACTTGCTCTTGTTTGGAAAAAAAACCCCACACATTTAAATAATGAAGTTTCAATAATGTTCTCAATTGTAAGAGCAGGAAATGCTGCTCAGATAACCTTGAAAACTCCACTTCAGGGGCATTTCTCTTTGATTAACACTTTGGGTTGGAAAACGCCAGGTCAAGGTCTAACTATCCATGTCATGGAGCAAGAAGAGGCAGAGAAAAATCATACTGATCCTGCTGGAGCCACAGGTGCTGTCAGCTCCCAATGTTTCATCAGGAAACTTGCAGTATCTTCTTTTTTTTTTTTTTTTTCCATATTCAGTACATCCTGGTCTAGTGAAAGGTGGAATGGGATGAACTCTAAAATCTCTTCCCACCAAAGCCATTCCATGATTCTGTGATCCCAGTCAAGAGGAGCAGCAGCAGAGAAGAAAGATGCCAAACCTTTGTAATCCAGCTGATAAATAAATGAGAAATTCAATTTTTTTTCTTTCTTTTTTTTCTGACTAATTTAATGATTTTTTTTGCTGCTGGTTTTGCTGGTTTTTGGGGTTGCCAAAAATGACCAGGAGCTACTGGTATTTCACCAGCACAGACAGTGTCACAGACCTCTTTTTATGGACAATCCTTTCCTTGGGGTTTTTTCTCCTGAGAAGCTGAGAGGCCTCAGGAACAAAATGCAAACATTGATTATCTGCTGCTGTGGAATGCAACAGGTGGATCTGGGATTGGTCTCATGTGGATGTTGGGAATTAATGGCCAATCACAGCCCAGCTGGCTTGGACACAGTGTCAAAGCCACAAACCTTTGTTATTGATTCTTTCCTTTCTATTCTTAGCTTAGCCAGCCTTCTGACATGAAACCTTTTCTTCTATTCTTTTAGTATAGTTTTATTGTAATATATATAATAAAATAATAAATCAGCCTTCTGAAATACGGAGTAAAATCCTTGTCTCTTCCTTCAACATAAGCCCGCTGTGAACACCGTCACACAGACAGTGGCATGGAGCTGGTTGCTGTGCATGCAGGAGCAGACAGAGAAATTGCACCCCAAGGCAGAATTCCTTTGCCTGAGGTTTGCTTCCCCAGTTCCAGGTGAAATTCTCAAGAGCTGGGAGAGCCCATGGTCCAAGGAAAGGTGTCTGAGGGACCTGTCCCCTATGCTGCCCTCAGCATACTGAACTGGCACAAGGCCCTGCCTGGGGCAGATAAATCCAACATCAAAGCTCCAGTGACCACCAAAGCAGAGTTTGGTATCTTAGTCTGCAATCCAGTCCTACCCTGGGGATGTTTTTACAGGGCAAAAGCAGGATCTGAGTTTATTCTTGCTAAAAATGAAGAATGCCTGGAGTCTCCCTGTCCTCTGCATAACATCTCCCTCTGCTCCATGTGTGAGAGAAAGAAATCAATCTTGAATGAGGGAGATGTCCTGCAATTCCAGGGAAGAGACACCATTCCTACTCTTTTTTTTGTTGCTGATTTTTGTTCTTCAAAGCTAGAACATCCATGTCATCAGTTCTGGGCTTGCTGGACCCCACAAACCCAGCCTGGGGCTGGGGACACAGTGAACTCTGGCTGCACCTGGCCCTCAGGAGCTATTTGGATATTACAAAAGAGAACTGATTGTGCAATCCCTGTGCCTGCAGATGTGCTGTGGGATCCCACTTTAACCCTCTTGCTGTCTGTGAATGCCTCATTGTGCCATTGACATTTTCTAAAAAAATCCCTTCACCCAGGATTTTTCTCCTGGGAAGCTGGGAAGCCTCAGAGAAAAGGAAAACAATTCTTATCTCATTTGCTTCTCCTGTGTTGTGCTCACATGTGGAATGTGTTTGGAGATTGTTTACCCACAGGTGATTGTTCCATTGGATTCTGCTGTGAGTTGTTTTCACTCTTTGGCCAATCAGGGCCAAGCTGTGTCAGGACTGGAAGGAGTCAGGAGTTTTCATTATTATCTTTTTAGCCTTCTGTCTGTATCCTTTCTGTATTCTTTAGTATAGCATTCTTTAATATAATATACTATTATAAAATAATCAATCAGCCTTCTGAGAACATGGAGTCAGATTCACCATTCCTCCCTGCCACAGGGCACCCCACAAATACAACCCCCCATCCCATAAAGGAGGATTGCACTGCTTGTGGTTTATCAGACTCATCTAGGTCTTAGCCTCGGAGCAGGGACCTAAAAAGCATCTTCAGGGCTGGGATTTCACAACCCAATTGTTTCACTCTTCTGGCAGAGTTCAACCTTTTCCCTGAGGATCCTCAGAGCTGAAAATGCCTCTCAGTGCCGCAAGCTCACACTGCCAACTGCAGAGGTTGGTCCAGCAAGGGAAGCTCTTCCAGACAAGAAATCCAGGCTATTGCCAAGAGGAAAACCATGCTTAAGGTCAGGAGCCCTTCAGAAACTCCAGCCAGCCCCATGAAAAATGAGGATTTTCTGTTCCACAGCCTGTGCTTTGCTCACTGCAGTGAACTTTGTGTTCACCATCATCTGGTTCCTACCATTAACTTCCCTTAACTGGGTTTCCTGACCCCAGGGGTTGTTTCCTGCCCAGAACATCCCATTCCCAGCCCTGCACACGTTAATGAGGGCCAGTTCTCATTGTAAATGAGAATTTATGGCACTTTTAAACCACAGCCAAACCAGCACCAGGATCCAGCTGTGCCTTATGCATCCATCACAGGTTTATCAGGCTGTGAGCAGTTCTGGCAAAAATTGGCTTCTCCAAGTGTGGAAATGCAGCTTTGCTCCCTAATTTCCCTCCTAAATTCCCAGTTTTGGGCTTCAGGGAACCACACACTCCTACTCTCACCTAGCTGAAAATCAAACCCAGACACAGCTCCAAGCTTCACCAAAACTAATGCCTTGTTCCTGCTAAAGGTGGCCCTGCCTTGCTCAGTTTTTCCTGACAAGAAAAATTGGCTTCTCCAAGTGTGGAAGTGCAGTTTTTCCCCTTAATTTCACTCCTAAATTCCCAATTTTGGGATTCAGGGAATCACACACTCCTACTGTCACCTGGTGAAAGTCAAACCCAGACACAGCTCCATGCTTCACCAAAACAAATGCTTTGTTTCTGCTAAAGGTGGTCCTACCTTGCTCAGTTTTTCCTGACAAGAAAAATTGGCTTCTCCAAGTGTGGAAGTGCAGTTTTTCCCCTTAATTTCACTCCTAAATTCCCAATTTTGGGATTCAGGGAATCACACACTCCTACTGTCACCTGGTGAAAGTCAAACCCAGACACAGCTCCATGCTTCACCAAAACAAATGCTTTGTTCCTGCTAAAGGTGGTCCTACCTTGCTCAGTTTTTCCTGACAGGAAAATTAGCTTCTCCAAGTGTGGAAATTCAGCTTTACCTCCTAATTTCACGCCTAAATTCCCAATTTTGGGCTTCATGGAATCACACAGAAGGGAATCACTCCTCCTCTCACCTGGCTGAAAGTCAAACCCAGATACAGCTCCAAGCTTCACCAAGCTCCCACTCCTGCACTGCCAGGTGGATCCACAACTGCACTTAGGCTTTGTTCCTGCTAAAGGTGGTCCTGCCTTGCTCAGTTTTTCCTGAATGTAAAATTGGCTTCTCCAAGTGTGGAAATGCAGCTTTTCCCCTTAATTTCACTCCCAAATTCCCAGTTTTCGGCTTCAGGGAACCACACAGAAGGCGCAGCAGCAGCAGAACGGGGTGAGGAAAGAGAAGAAGCGCCAAAGCCTAAAATCAAAAGCCTGAAATCATTAGTACCTTTTAATGTGAGCTAATGTAAAGGCTGTTATTGCTGTAATTACAGCTGTGCTTGCTGTCAGTGCTAATGGATGTGCCTTCCATGCTCACAGGGCTGCAGGCAGGGAAGGAACCTTCTCCTTCCATCCTGCACAGCTTTCCCAAGCTGGGCACGGAGCCATCCATCCACAGCTCCCAGCACGCCCAGAGCTGAGCCTTGCCAAGAGCTGGAGGAAAACCAAACTCAGAAACCCTGCCCCGGTGATTTACAGTGACACTCCACACCACAGCTGTGGTTATAGGGCCTGGGAATATTCTTGTGGTTGAATAAACAAAATAAGTGAATAATTTTTAATTTTTTTTTTAATTCTGCAAGAGATTTCAGAGTTCTGGATTGAGTTTGTAGGCATCACCTTGCTGTGCTTCTGCTCTTTTCTGTGTATCAGCCTTCCTCAAGGGGGAGATTTGTGTCATTCATCTCCTTGGTGACACGAGTTGATATCAGACAGTTGTTTCTGGAGGTGTTTGACAGCAGCATCTCATGCCACAGCTAAACCTGGACTAGGTAAGACTGAGCAACAGAACATCTTTATTTGCTCCTAGGTGAACACATATTTTCTACCAAGCGTGGCCAGAAATCCCCTGGATTCAGCCGAGCACCAGCTCCAGGCTTTGCTC
Organism: Melospiza melodia melodia; assembly: GCF_035770615.1. NCBI lineage: Eukaryota > Metazoa > Chordata > Aves > Passeriformes > Passerellidae > Melospiza > Melospiza melodia. The sequence goes on from NC_086194.1 coordinate 3,328,531, forward strand.
CACAAAATTAAATACAGGATAGGAAATAGAGGGAGGTGCTTTCCTCAGCATCAAAGTAGAGCAAAATGCGCAGATTTTCACTGAAAAGCCTTCATTTAAAAGCAAAAAAATCAAGGTTGGCTCCCCAGAGTGCAGCATCCCCCTGGGATGGCACCATGAGCTCCTTAACACATGGAGACAGAGCAGGGATGTCTTAAAGATGGGAGAGGGGAAAAAAAAAAAAATCACATTTCTTCCGAGAAGCAGAGAAATTATCCCTGCCCTGGGATCCAAGCCACTGAGGATTAAAACTCTTTGGAACAAGAAGACAATCACACTTTTTTTCCTCCTTGTACACAAAGCAATTTGCCTCTTCAATGGCATAAGAATTAAATCCAGCTGGAATGGCTTTTTAATTAAAATCATACTTTGCTTATCAGAGTGAGAGCACTTAGCTGATTACAGAGGGAACGTGGCAAACTCTGGCATCCCATTCCCTGTGCCAAACCCTGTGTAACCCTTTGCAGCTGCCTCATCTGAGCTGTCCTCACCCCACTTATGGATCAGAAAAAGTCATGTAGGGCACACAGAGTCTCTGTAAAAGTTGAGACAAAAGGTCCTTCCCGGAATCTGCTGGAGTTCAGTTTGCTGAATCCTGGGAATTTCCTAAGCTAAAAATCTCCATATATTTAATTTCATCTCCTTGGCTGTTTTTTTTTTTTTTTTTTGGGGGGGGGGGGGGGTGTTTGTTTTTTTTTTTATTATTCATAGACAACTGAAATGTTTCTCACTGTCCTGGAAGGCCAAAGGCTGAGCCCATTCCTGGCAGGTTCCCCCCACTCCAATGGTTGGGGAGCCCTTTCTTCCCAAGCATCATCACCCACACTTGCTGCCAGATGGGGACCACAAAATTCCCAGCTCAGGATAGGGACAAAGGGAACGTGGCAAACTCTGGCATTCCATTCCCTGTGCCCCAACTCCCTGTGTAACCCTTTGCAGCTCCCTCATCTGAGCTCCCCTCACCCCACTTATGGATCAGAAAAGTCATGTAGGGCACACAGAATCTCTTTAACAGTTGAGACAAAAGGTCCTTCCCTGAGTTTGCTGGAGTTCAGTTTGCCAAATCCTGGGAATTTCCTTGTTGTCATTACAGTGCAAGAGCTCTATTATCATTACATTGCAAGGGTTCCATATTGCCAGAGTTTCAAACCTCCTTGATGTTTCTCGCGGGCACCTCCTCTAAGCACTGACTTTCCTTTTCCTTGCAGGAGCCAACCAACTCCAGATCCCACCAATCCACTCTTTTATAACACTCTTCTGATTGGCTGCAGGTGTGGCCTGTTAACATCAGGCCTGCTCCTAAACTTCAGTAATTGGCTCAGCTGCAACTCTTTATGGGATAAGATTACACTCTGTACCACCTCCATTTACCCATACTGTATCCCCCTACATTTCCTAAGCTAAGAATCTCCATATATTTAATTTTATCTCCTGGGCTGGTTTTTCATAGTCATAGACAACTGAAATGTTTCTCACTGTCCCAGAAGGGCCCTGAGGCCAAAGGCTGAGCCCATTCCTGGCAGGTTCCCCCCACTCCAATGGTTGGGGAGCCCTTTCTTCCCACACCCACACTTGCTGCCAGATGGGGAGCACAAAATTCCCAGCTCAGGATAGGGTGGGAAACTCTGGCATCCCATTCCCTGTGCTAAATCCTGTGCAACCCTTTGGAGCTGCCCCATCTGGCAGCCACTTATGGATCAGAAAAATCATGTAGGGCACACAGAGCCTCTCTAAAAGACAAAAGCTCCTTTCCTGAATCTGCTGGAGCTCAGTTTGCTGAGTCCTGGGAATTTCCTAAGCTGAGAATCTCCATATATTTAATTTCATCTCCTTGGCTGGTTTCTTTTTGTTTCTTATACAACTGAGATGTTTCTGGAAGGGCCCTGAGACCACAGGCTGAGCCCATTCCTGGCAGGTTCCCCCCACTCCAATGGTTGGGGAGCCTTTTCTTCCCAAGCATCATCACCCACACTTGCTGCCAGATGGGGAGCACAAAATTCCCAGCTCAGGATAGGGACCAGGCAGGGTCACACCCCCTCCAGGTGTCCCCTGAGGAACTCCCCACATCCCTGGGGTCACCGGGAGCTCTCAGCCCGCTGGGGTTGCTCCTGTCACAGCTTCCAGGAGCATTAATGTGCCACAGCCAGGCTCAGGTCAGCCCAGCTAAGCTGATTTATCCTGCTGGCTGCAGGGCAGGATTTTCCCAAGCACAGCCAGGAGTTAAATTCCAAGGGCCCAATGAATACATGGCTGAATTCCTGAGGGCTTTTATGTCCCTGTGTCCTTTGCCTGCTCCTGTGAGGGGAAGGGATGCTGGGGAGATGCTGGAGCTGAGGTCTTGGACTTTGTGCTGTTTGCAGTGATCCTTTGGGAACTGCCTTGAAATAGCCAAGGAACTCAGCAGCACTCTCCTTACAGACAGAAAGGAGATCTGATGCTACTTGCATCAGGAAAGACACAGATTTTAGCTCCACTAAAATGATTTCAGCCACAAGGTGCTGATTTAGGCTGAGTTAACCATCTCCAGGTCAACCCCAAGAACACACGTGTTGCTCTTCATGTGCCTCCCACAAAATTAAGAAAATGCAGCTTTTCCCTTGCACTCCTCCTGCCACACAGGAGTGCTGCTTTCCATCCCACCACTCCAATGCCATCATCCTGCAGGGAAACAAAACCCACTGATAAACCCCACAGGAGACACCTGATGGTGGTGTTGGGAGAGTCCGCAGGACGAGGTGAGAGATGAGAATTTGACTCCATGTTGTCAGAAGGCTGAATATTATATTATATTATATTATATTATATTATATTATATTATATTATATTATATTATATTATATTATATTATATTATATTATATTATATTATATTATATTATATTATATTATATTATATTATATTATATTATATTTCCTAGAACTATACTAAAGAAAGAAAAAGGACACATCAGAAGGCTGGAAAAGAATGAATAATAAAAACCTGTGACAGACTAAGAGAGTCCAACACAGCTGGCTGTGATTGGCCATTAATTAAAAACAATTCACATGTTTGAATAAACAATTCTCCAAATTACATTCCAGAGGAGCAAAACATGGAGAAGCCAAGGCTTCTCATCTTGCCAGGAGAAAAAATCCTGGCAAAGGGATTTTTCAGAAAATATCACAGTGACACCGGATCTCAGTGGCCAGAATTTCTCAGATTCCCAAATACTTTTAAACTCCAGACTTAGCTGTATATTACATTTCTAAGCCTGAAAACGTTCTCCCCCAGTTAAATCTGCTGCTGTTGAAGGGAGTTAGAGAACTCCAGACTCCAAGGCTCAATAGGATTGAAACTGATCATTGTGATAGAACTTTCAAAAGTGAAACTCTTCCACTGTCTGATTTGTGGCACAGGTCATGATCCCTTCCCTGGGTGGGTCAGACTGACCTGAGAATCAGCGAAGTGGCATTTCCCTCCCTCCCAGAAATGGCTCTGCCATCAAATAAAGATGTGGCCATCCTGGCCTGAAAAGAAAGTTTAAAAGCAAGACTTTTTCCTTATTTATTCACCCCTCTAATAAGAAAAACAACTTAGGACTCCTGAACATATCCAGTCTCCTGATGGGAAGAAAAGGGGGAAAGGCTATTCTGTTTTTTGTTCCTCATGAACTAAGAATAAAAATGAGAATTCCCTTCATCCCTCTCAACTTCACAAAATAACCACCTTGCTGAGATTATTCCTCAAGTGAAAGGTTAGAGGTTTTTGTTAAGGGAAAATATCTTTGGAAGGCAGTCAGCAAGGTCTAAAGTGAAGAGACCACTCGCCAATCCTCACATCTTGGCCTTAAGATCAATTAAATCTCATTTCCCAGTAGCCACATGGCCCAGTCTCAGAGGGCAGCTCTGGTCACTGCAGAATTTTAATGGGTTCCCCACTGCAGACCTCACTGCTGGGGTACAAATTCAATTTTAGATTTCTCTCCCTCCTGCCCCTTGTAAGCAGCTCCTGTCCCTGTGCATGTGGGGCTGGAGGTGCTCACTGCACCTTCTCTGGTGAGAAGCACAATTTTTAATTTTGCTGTTGTTACTTTAGCACAGTGTGAAGAGTCTGGGTGAGACTCTCTATTGCTCATACGAGGACAATAAAAAATATCAATCTTCCTCTCCATTCCAGTTATTTTACAGGAAATGGGCCACACCTACTGTGTGAAACACCCTGCTGGGACTGTCACCCTGTGCGACCACTGAGCACATGGCCTGTGCCATCCTGCTGGAAACCATTCCCTGGCTCTGCTCCTTGACAAAACACTCCTTTCTCTTCATGGCCACAATCCCCAGGACACTTGGCTGGCCCAGGAAGGCCAGATGGATGGATGGATCCTTCAGAACAAGGGGTGATGTTGGCAGAGGGCAGTGAGCCCTGTCAAACCTAGAGCAAAGCTGCCCAGCTGGCTTTGAGCTTCTGCCACACACACACACACACCCCCAGCAGGTTCACACACAGCCATAAATTCCAAAATAACGAGCCTGGAGGAAGATTGTCAAAAGAGGGATCATCAGTGGGACCCTTCCACCAGGGATCTGGCAGATCCACAGCACTGGTGGGACTGGGCTCTGAGGAGACACCCTTGAAGTCTCCCAGTACTTAAAGGAGGTTTATAAAAGAGAGGGAAACAATTCTTCACATGGGCAGATAGATATAGGGCAGGGGAAGGGTTCTGAACTAAGAGAAGAGATTTATTAGATGTCAAGAAGAAATTCTCAGCCAAACATTGGCACAGGGTGCCCATAGAGGCTGCGGCTGCCCCTGGATCTCTGCAAGTGTCCAAGGCCAGGCAGGATGGGGCTTGGAACAACCTGAGACAGTGGAATGTCCACGGCAGGGGGTGGAACTGGATGATTTTAAGATCCTTTCCAAGCCAAACCATCCCATGACTCTGTGCTGACTACACAAATCCCTTCGGAGATCCTGCCCATCCCTCAACAAACCACACTGGATTTCTACACTGGATTTTAATTTCCAAGCCAGAGGAAATGCTCCTCTTTCCAGGATGACCTGTTCCCATCTCCTACTCTCACCTGGATGAAAGTCAAACCCAGACACAGGTCCAAGCTTCACCAGGCTCCCATTCCTGCACTGCCAGGTAGGTCCATAACTGCACTGATGCTTTGCTAAAAGTGGTCCTGCCTTGCTCAGTTTTTCCTGACAGGAGAGCAGGAGGGTGAGCACAGCACTGAGAACAGGATCTCATCTCACTCCCTTGCTGCTGCAAACCTTCCCACACCCAGATAAATCCAATTCCATTGAGTATACAACACTCCTGCACCAGCACTGGCTCTTTACTTTAGAATCATAAAATCCTTAAAACCGGGAAAGGCCTCTGAGCCCAACCATAAACCCAGCACTGCCATGTCCACCACTGAACCATGGCCCCAAGCACCACCTTTACACATTTTTTGGCCATTCAAGGAGGGTGATTCCACCACCAACAGGAGCAGCCTGTTCCAAAGCTTGACAACACCTTCAGAGAAGGAGTTTTTCCTAACATTTCCATGAAAAAAAAGATGCTTCCATTCCCCCATGTCACCACGAGCCCATGTCATCCCCATGACATCAATTAGCAATGCTAATCTAGCCAAACATTAATTACAATGCCTTTAGGATGTAGGCAGAAAAAAAAATTAAAAGAAACAAGGCAAAAGGAAGTCTCATTTCCAGGTTGGGTTTTAGGCATTCAGCCACAAGAGCACCCCCAGCAGAAATTTCATTTTCAGAGCCTGGAACTGAGCTCAGCTTCCCAGCTTTATCCTGAACTCTCCATCTGGGGCTGAATTTGTTGGTTCATCTCCTTCTCCTGCTGGTGAGAACAGCCCCAGTGGATGCTGTTCCTTGCCTGTGCTTTTCCCCAGGCTACTCTGCAAGGGAAATCAGCATTTATTTTTAGGTCCATTGCTCTCTGACTGGTTGGGCTCTCCTCCCAGGGCTGCAATATATATTTAATACTTGTTTGCAGAGCTGACAGCCCAGGAAGTTTGAGTGGTGAACTGGCACAGGCAAGAAATCATTAAAAAAGGAGAGGGGCATCAACCTGCCAAACGTTTTAACTCCCTTTCTGGAAAGAGAGACTTGAACAATTCAATTGTTCACGGGATTCAGCAATCCCATGGTGGGGAAAGAAGCAAGAATCAAAGACACAGTTGTTGTTTGATGAGGATGATGATGGTGATGATGGCTTCACTGTGCAATAACAAATCCTGTCAGATCTGCAGCACAGGAACATGGGTGGGATACATCATCCGAGCAATTTTCAGAGGAAAAAAATAATCAGTAAAAAAAAAAAAAAAAAGGCAGTATAGGAGAGAGAAGTGCACCTGGGCTGTTCAGCATTCCCAGCACAGGGAATGTCCTGGGAGTGCTGGAACTTCTGGACATCCAGGTGGGACCAGCAAAGCCAGGGTGTTGTAATTGCAGGGAATACCCCAAGGAAGGCAGGAATGATGAATCTGACTCCATGTTCTCAGAAGGCTAATTTATTACTTTATAATACTATATTATAATAAAGAATACTATAATAAACTATACTAAAGAATATAGAAAGGATACTTTCAGAAGGCTAAAAAGATAATAATGAAAACTCCTGACTCTTTCCAGAATCCTGACACAGCTTGGCCCTGATTGGCCAAAGAGTGAAAACAACTCACAGCAGAATCCAATGGAACAATCACCTGTGGGTGAACAATCTCCAAACACATTCCACACAAGCACAACACAGGAGAAGCAAATGAGATAAGAATTGTTTTCCTTTTCTCTGAGGCTTCTCAGCTTCCCAGGAGAAAAATCCTGGGCGGAGGAATTTTTTCAGAGATGTGAATGCCACACCAGGGATCCAGCTCAGATCTGTGATCACTCCACAGTGGATCTCCCAAGGGCTGTGCTTCCCAACCCTCTGCAGCTCAGGACTCCTGCTCATGGTCACCACAACCTCCATCCTCTCCCTCATCCCATCTCCCCAGGGAATCCCATTCTGGGATCACAGCTCCTGGCCAGACCCTGAGCTCCCCACCACAGCCTGCAGCAATCCCATGGGTTCTTTTCCATTTCTTTCCAAAGCGCAGGGACAGTGCTGGTGAGTTACATCAGGTGTCACCATAATATTTTCTGAAAAATCCCTTCACCAGGATTTCTTCCCCTGGGAAGCTGAGAAGCCTCAGAGAAAAATGCAAACAATAATTATCTGATTGCTTCTCCTGTGTTTTGCGGCTTTGGATTGCGGTTTGAACATTGTTTACCAATGACAAATTACAATTGTCATTTACAATGACAACTGCTTACCAACTGGTCGTTATTTGATTGGTTTCATGTGAATTGTTTTAACTTCATGACCAATCACAGTCCAGCTGTGTCAAGGCTCTGGAGAGTCATGAGTTTTTCATTAGCCTCTTGTGAAGCCTTCTGGCTGTATCCTTTCTCTATTCTTTAGTATAGTTTTAGTGTAGTATTCTTTAAAATAATATAATATCATAAAATAATAAATTAGCCTTCCAAGAACATGGAGTCAGATTCTCAACTCCTCCTTCGTCCTGGGGACCCAGCAAATATCACACATGAGGGATCTTTCCTTCAGGAAAACTCCACTTTTCCTCAGCCCGTTACTTTGCTCCTCTTCCACAACTCAGTTGTGGTTTTTGGAAGACGTCCCCTCAATAAATCCCTGCCTTTGATCCACCTCCCTGTAACAACAACACTCAGCAAACAAATTTGCACAGACAGCCAAAGCTTCAGCTTTGTGGCTGGGTTTAAAAAGATTTCCAGATATTTGCTTGGTCCCTTAAGGCTCAGGTCAAGTAGACCCAAGGCAGAGAGCTCCAACTCTAATTTCCTTTTCTGTCTACAAAACCATCAGGGCTTGGCTGACACAGATCAACCACCAGACATGCCTGGCTCTGGGAACAGCTTTCCAGTGAAAGCAGCACAGCGAAAAGGTGAATTTTAATAAAATTAAAGTAAATAACTGTATGGTTGAAATGGGAGCCATGTGTCGGCAGACAATTTAAGGAGAAAAGCTGTTCCTCTTATTTAATATAATAAAATCATTCCTGTTATTTAATATAATATTTATTTTAATTATTTAATATTTAATAGTTTTAATAGAATGAGGTAACTTAAACTTTTTAACTTTAGTAGTTGTTTCAATAGTTGTTCCTACTATATATTATAATTGTATATAATATATATAATTCTTATTATATATTATATATTATATATATTCCTATTAGTTATAGTTCCTATATTAGTTATAGTTCCTATATTAGTTATTATTTATTAATTGAATATCATATGAATAAATATTATTCATTATACTAGTTTAATACAAACTATTAACATAATAAAACTATTATAATAAATAATAACCTATTGATATTTAGAAAAAATATAATATAATATAATATAATATAATATAATATAATATAATATAATATAATATAATATAATATAATATAATATAATATAATATAATATAATATAATATAATATAATATAATATAATATAATATAATATTTAGAAATATTACCTTAACTTCCTCAAACATTAACCACCAATGTATTATTTATATAACATAAATTCACAAATTCTCATGATAAAAATATTTTTAAAATAGCTTTTTGAAAACTAAAAAATATTTATAAAATATTATTGTATCCCCAAGTCTGTAAGATCCAAATGGAAACAGCTGAGGTTGCAGGCACAAATACACCAACACCAGGCGTCCCTTCCTCCTGGTGTATAAATTTAATTATAGTGCAGATCACACACTTCCAGAGCACCTTCAGCCCCTGGCAGACACCAGTGAAGCATCTCCAAAAGAAGCAGGGACCAAGATGAATGGATCTCTAAAAGCAACATCTCAAAGCAGGGTTTTATTAAGTGCTCTTCCAGCCATGATTGACTGCTGATATATGACCCAAGGTATTTTTTATTTGACTGACTAGCACAGCCAGAGGCAGAAAAAAAGCTTTTAAAGCTCTTTACCCCTGGAACACAGCGAGGAAATTCCCAGCCATGCATTTCATGGGACTGAAAAAACTGTTCTGAGTTCTGTCAAGGTCGTTAATTACAGAAATAAAAATCAAAAAAGAGCAATTAGCACCTGCAGAGACTAAATCAGCCAGGCAGGAGGAGCTGGTGGGGATGTGAAGAGTGATCACCTCTGGGGCAGCATGGAGTGAGCAGGTGGGAAGGAAACTGTGGCATGACATAAAAATCCACATCTCCACGGAGTTTGAGGCGTTTAGTGCCCACAAGAGCCAGGAATGCTAATTTGGGAGCTTGGCTGTAAATCTGTGGCTCTCGTGAAGGATGGGAGAGATGGTTTTGCCACAAGACAACCTCCTCAACCAGCACTCTGATTTCACAACAGATTTTTTTGCTTCTATATACAATATTTTATATTGCAGTACTCTGCACCCTCATTTATCCTTTTTTTACAGAAATTAGGCATGCTTTTAACATCGGGGTAGCCAAAACTTGGATAGAATTTATAGTTTTACAGAAAAAAAGTCCAGTTGGATCACACATGAATCTAAATATTCTACCTTCTTGGTAAGCACTGATTTTCAGGCTAAATCCACAGCAATGGCTTTATTCCTCTTTTATCCCTCAGCAAGTGTTGCTACACCTGAAAGCACCCATTTTATAAGCATAAATATATATTTATATATTATAACTATATACATATATATAAATGTCCATTTTGTTCCAATGGAAGCTGCTATTTCTCTTGATAAAACCTTTCCTCATCTGCATTGCACACAAAAAGGCAAAGATAAGCCTTTGATACACCCTGTGCTGTGTGAATTCCCTGGAAAGGGAGGAAAGAGAGGGGCAAGAAGGAACAAAGTTTAATTTTGCTGGAGATGCCGAAAACAAAACTGTTGGAACAATTCCTGTGCCCCAACCACAAAGCATCACCTCCAGCAGGTGGAAAAAAAAGCTTTGCACAGAGAAATTCTGCAAAAAACCGAACTGTCCAAGGAGAGTCAGGGAGCAAAGAAGGGCAGAAAGGGTGGAAAATTTACTTGAGAAGGATCACTGGAATTAAGTGCACGGCTGAGACCCCAACTGCAGATATGTTTAATGTCATATCCGCCCCAAAAATGCACTCAGCCTTGCAGCCAACATTTGAGCACATCAGAAATTCCTGGAGTAGTGCTTGGACTCCTCTTGGTGCCCTGGAAATCCGGGGGATATCTCAGCAGCAGAATTTTTCTCTGCCTTTGAGGATGTCAAGCACAAAACCAACCTGTTCCTATTGTGAAAATGGGCTGGAAAAGCCCAATTGTTCTTAAAAAGCAGGATGAAAATGGTAAAAAATCCCAATAGATGGATGCAGATGTGGAAGGAAACAAGTGAAAACCTAATTGTTCTTGAAAAGCAGGATGAAAATTAAAAATCCCAATAGATGGATGCAGATGTGGAAGGAAACAAGTGAAAACCTAATTGTTCTTGAAAAGTAGGATTAAAATGGTAAAAAAATCCCAATAGATGGGTGGAGGTGTGGAAGGAAACAAGTAAATTGACTCTTCTGCCATTTGCATTTTACTTTGGCAACAGGAAAACCTCAGGAGCTCTCAGGGAGGGGATCCCAAAGCTCCATCATCCCTCCACAGAACTCCCAGCACATGCTCAGCGAGGGCAGCAAAGCAGCCACATCATTCCTTGCTGAATTATCCCAAATTACACAGGGGGAAAAAGCAGCCAAAAAATGCCAGGCACAGCTCAGGACTGAGCCCAGCCACTGATGGTGAGGAGGATGAAGTGACTTTAGCTACTTTAAACCAGGCAGAGGTTTAATCTCCACTGAGGAGACTCCTGAGGGCAGTGAAAGGTGACTAAAAATTAAAAAAAAAGAAGAAAAATAAAAGAAGAAGAAGAAGAAGAAGAAGAAGAAAGGAGGAAAAGGAGGAGAAGGAGAAGAGAAGGAGAAGAGAAGGAGAAGAGAAGGAGAAGAGAAGGAGAAGAGAAGGAGAAGAGAAGGAGAAGAGAAGGAGAAGAGAAGGAGAAGAGAAGGAGAAGAGAAGGAGAAGAGAAGGAGAAGAGAAGGAGAAGAGAAGGAGAAGAAGTGAAGAAAAAAAGAAAAAAGAAGAAAGAATGAAAAGAAAAAAAGAATGAAAAAGGAATAAAAAAGAGGAAAGAAGAAGGAAAGAAGAAGGAAAGAAGAAGGAAAGAAGAAGGAAAGAAGAAGGAAAGAAGAAGGAAAGAAGAAGGAAAGAAGAAGGAAAGAAGAAGGAAAGAAGAAGGAAAGAAGAAGGAAAGAAGAAGGAAAGAAGAAGGAAAGAAGAAGGAAAGAAGAAGGAAAGAAGAAGGAAAGAAGGAAAAAAGAAGGAAAGAAGAAGGAAAGAAGAAGGAAAGAAGAAGGAAAGAAGAAGGAAAGAAGAAGGAAAGAAAAGAAGAAGGAAATAAGAAGAAGAAAAAAAGAAAAAAAGCAAGTACACGTGTGCCACACAGCCATGAGCAGGATGTACAAGTTCCCCTCTCCCCTGACAAATGGATGGGGTAGAAGGAATAACAATAATCACCACATTCACTAAAAATGAGAGGTGGATGTGGCAAAACAAAGGTGCAGAGGTGTAATCCCCAGCAGGGTTTGGATCCTGGCCATTTCCAGGCTGTGTGCATAAAAATGCTGAGGGTCAGCCTTGAGGCTGCTTTTCATTTCGGTGCAGATGTGCAGAGTTGTATGTTATGTCCTTTTTTTTTCAGGGGTGGTGGTGATCACAAGCACATTTAATTCTGTTTCATTTCCTTCCTGCCTGGCAAGGGGATATGTGCTCCTCAAAGTCTGAGCTGCCACTTGGGAGAGATGAAATAAAACCTGGTTTTGGGTAAGGAATTAAGCAGGCTGCAGGGAGGGGCTCAGCATGGAGGAACTTTCCTTTGTTTTTTTTTTCACTCTTACACCACTCAATAAACCAGTTTGAGGCTTAAGATCTCCAAAGAGAGGTGTCTGCCAAAGGAATGAAGTGCCACGGTATCTGTCAGATCAGAAGGAGGTGACTTTAATTTTGGTGTTCACAGCATCACAGAGCCCCAGAATCCTACAATGGTCTGGGTTAAGAGGGACCTCCAAGATCATCTCCTTCCAGCCCCACAGAGCATCTGCATCTTTCCTCTCTGCCAAGGGATGATGTGGGGATAATTTTGATATTTTTCTATCCCTCCAGTGGTCTGGAAGTGGTCAGCAGCACTGACCCTGCCCTCACTGCTGACCCCACAGGAGCTCAGTGACCATCCCGGTCACTCAGACACCCAAAATGCCAAAATTGGGCTGTCCTGATCGGCCAGGAGAATCCCACCTGCAAGGGAGCTGCCAGGCTGAGCATCCGTGACAGCCAGTGACATCTGGGAGGGCCCTGGGGACACTGGTGGGGATGTTCCACATCACCAGGGTTTAATTGGAACATCTGCTAAACACAGAATATCCCGGCTGGAGCCTCAAACGTGTCTGTTCAAAAGACGCCCAATGGATTTCAGCTTTCAAAAGGAGACACCAGGTATTGACATTCTGCCCTCCAGACAAGAATTGTGTTTAAATAGATTTTTTTTTCCCCATAACTCTTGATGATATGACAAGGATGAGGATGAAAAAAGCTGTGGAGCTGATACAGGAGGAACACTCCAGCTGAAAAAAGAACAGGGTCGTGGGGGTGGTGGCTCAACAAACAGAGTTGGGATCTCTGTATTTAATTCTTTGGCCTCTTCTCCACTTTAAATTGATGCAAAACAATGCAGCCAGCAAAGTTTATCAAAATCCCATCACCCAACCAGCTCGTTAGTGAAACATGTCAAAAATAACCCCAGTTTGGTTCTGAATTAGAAAATAATCACAATTCTGTGCAAACACCAGAATTTAAATGCCAAGCAGCTTTACAGAAGTGTAAATCTCCAGCTCCCAATGCAAACAGTGAAATGGAGAGTTAGACCTGCTCTAGTGAGGGGAGAAATCCACCTAATGCCACTAATGGAAGAATTTAAGGCTGTTAATATCCACTGGTGCAGCTGACTGAAAAAGTGACTGTGTTAATTTAAAATACATCAGGGTCTCTATGCCAAATTCCTGTAGAGGAATAGGGCTTTACATCCTGGAAATCATATATATATATGATATATACATATGATATACATATTTTATATATATATATGATATATACATATGAGATATATATATATACACACACATATATATGGGCATATATATACAAACATAAATATTAAAATTTCTAAATACATATTAAAATATATAAATATAACTACAAATGTATAAGTATATATATGTATATATATACACACTATATATATATACATATAGATATACATACACATACATATATACATATACATATATACATATATATGGGCATGTATATACAAATATAAATATTAAAATTTATAAATGTATAATAAAATACATGAATATAAGTATAAATATATGTATAAATATAAATATACAAGTATATATATATACACACACTATACATACACATATTTATATGTACACACATATATATACACATATACATGGGCATATATTTAAAATATAAATATTACAATGTATAAATGTATATTAAAATATATAAATATTAGTATAAGTATAAATATAACTACAACTCTAAATATATAAGTGTATAAATATATAAATATATATCTGTAACAGTCAGTGCTGGAGATAAGATCTGCCCCAATAAAGTGCCAGCAAAGCAGCACTAATGCGAGCTCTGCAGCCTTGAGCACACATCCCTGCTCACAAAAACCTCCCTAAATTCACTCCACAAACCAACCAGCTCCAAATCCCCCAGCTGGGGGCTGATGCCAGGGCTGCACTGACCCTGGGGCTCTGCATCTGCCTGGCACACGCAGCACCGGGGGCAAAAACAGCAGAGGCAAGGGCTGGAAGAGCAAGGAAATCTCACATCTGCTCGCTCCCCTGCACCTCACCTGCTTGCGCCCAGCAGGGCAGGGCTTGTTCACAGAGAATATTTATTTATTATGGAAATATTTATTATGGAAAGTTTAATCAGAGGTTCTTTGCTATTATAGCTCTCCCCTCGTTAGGGTTTACGCACGAGGCTGAGCTGGTTGAAAGCCTCGGTAAAGGGGATGCTGCTAAGAAAGCTGAAGTTCTGGGGTGGAAGATATTCATGCTGGGTTAACACCATGCTCGTCAGGGGGAAAGTTACTGGTTCATCCTCAGAAAGTTACATTTCTTGATAAAAACTATTTATCCTTAAAAAAACTTATAAGAAATACAACTCTATTTAAGTTATTAAAATAAACCACTACAAAACTGACCATTTATAAAACTATAATAGAAACTAATAAACATCTAAATCCAAACAAAAATTACCATCTCATACATTTAATCCCAACCTTAACAAAAAAAAAACCCAAAAAAACAAACAAACAACAAAAAAAAACAAACAAAAAAACCCCAAACCAAACCAAACCAAAAAAAAAACCAAAAACCCCCACCAAAACCCAAAAAAAAACAACCAAAAAACCCCCAAAAACCTCACCATGCAACTTTTCTTTTACATCTTCAGGAGCTTTTGGGTTTTCTAGCAGCGCTGAAGCAGCCTGGTATTGCCCCATTTAACAAATAAATGGGTTTTACAATGATCCAAGCAGCATCCAATGGCTCTAGGAGCTCAACCCCTTCTCAAAAATCTCCTTAAAACCATCCCCAGGCAATTCCTGAGTGCTAATGAATGAACTCTCCCTGTGTCAGAGTTCTGGATGCTGAGAATTTTAGATTTTCTGTGCTGACAGACTCTCACCCCCAGGGGACCCTGCATTTAACATGAAACCATGGAAAAAACTTCCAAAACTGATTGATAACACTAAGATTAGTGTAGTTGATTAGAAGTGTGTAATATCACAAAACAGAAAACTTAGAGTTTAAAATTTTAGAATATAGTGATATATATGGGACAAGACAGAAGCTTTAAAGCAGTAGCTCCTTGTTCTTCTTTACCTTCTTCTTCATGAGTAGTATTTTGTAATTAGACAAAAAATTCTGCATTGCCAACTTTGAGTGATAACTTTTAGCTTAACTTTTAACTTTTAAATTTTAAAGTTAAAAGTGAAAATAATTTAAGTATAATTTCTTAATTAAATAGTTTAGCCTTAACAAACCTTGTAGCAAACATTGTGAACCATTTTGTGCCTTGTTAATGAAAGACTACAAAACACGCTGCTGTGAGACTGCAACGCAGATAAGACATAATAAACATCTAAAGAATAATAATAATAACGATAGCAGTAATAAAAATATTATCTGATGATAAATTATTTAATAATTAGATAACAAATTATCTAAACAAAAACTATCTAAATAATAAACTATCCTCTCAAGGGCCTTCAATCCCAACCTCAACAGGAGTAGAAGAAATCCCAGGAAAGGTGAAGGATGTGCCCAGGGAGATGAATCAGCCCACAGAAATCCCTCCTGCTCTGGGCTCTCCAAGTCACCTCCAGCTCCTTTAGTCTGTGCTTTTGGCCCCTGACCTGGGATTTTTTCTTGGCTGCATTTCCTAGAGTTTGATTCTTGATTCTTCCCTCTTCTTTCCAACACAGTTGATGAGAGCAGGGAGTTGGGCTACATTTAATCCCACAGCCTTTCCCAGGCATTGGAAAACCACAAATCCCTGTCCCCTGAGGCAGGGTGATGCAGCAGGGGAAGGGACAGCAGCACACAAGTGACACTGCCACGCTGCTGCTGACCTGGGCTGAGGGCAGGGTGTGTGACCTCCTGAGTTCCTAAAACCCAGCTGAGTCCTGCTCCCCACCAAAGCCTGACGTAGATTTTTTTATTCTGCACAGATAATCCGAGCCCTTTTTCCTGAATTTCAGCCACTCAGGGTGTGACAAATCTCCTCCAAGTGCACTCAGGTCTGACTTAAATAAAAAAAGATCATCAATTCTCAGGCCTCGTTTTCCACAGTGTCTGGTGCCCTTCTCCAGGCTGCCAAGAAATGATGCTGGACAGGGAGATCTCCCTCCTGTCCCAAAAGATTTGTGTCTACATTCCAGCCCAAACACCAGAAAATTCCCACTCCTCCCAGACTATCGGCACATCATGTGGAAGATTGATTTTGACAAGTCACCAGTCTCTCCAGTTGTTTCTGCTGGAGACCATCTGGTAAAGGCAAAAACCTCTCTGTATTTTTTCCCCTTTTTTCTCCTCTGAAAATGAATATAAACTCTGCACGTTTGCCATTTCTAAGGCAGCCTCACAGCTGAGACACCTCTCTCCTGACATCACCACTCACTCAGTCTCCACTTGCAATTTGCTAAATGTGCAGAGCATCCCCTGCCCTGCATCCCCAGACTGCCCCGATGCCTCCTTGGAAAGCCAAGTGTGAGAGGCAAAAAGCCACTCAAAAACTCACTGTGAAACACTGAGAACAAAATGTTTTGTCAGCCTCAGGAGCCACCATGGGACAAAAAGCAACTCACCTGAATTTGCATTTCTATCCAGAGCAGCCCTCTGGCTCTCACACCTCTCACTGAGGGGATGGAACCAGAGGATTTTTTAAGGGTTATAAAAGCAGAGGAGATGCATCTCCACACCCAAAATTCACAACCCAGCGCTTTCCCTGTCCATGGTCCCACCTGCCTCCTGCTGCTGAGTGTCTGGTAAAAATCCCTTTTTAAATATCACCCTGGTGGACTCTCTGCTGTTACACCCATCCCAATTCCTGGCTGGCAGTCCCGAGTTTCCCTGCTGGACACAAACCCCTGGGCTGGGAGGGTGTGATAATGATGCTGTGAGTGCCCCTGCTGTCCTGCTGGTGAGTAAAACACAGCTTGAAACACCTTCAAGTATTTCCCTTAGCAAGTTTTCCTCCTCAAGATACTGTTCCCCCTCACTTTTTTTACAATTTTGCCTTTTTATGCCCTAAATAAGAACCCACAATATTATTCTTGCTGATTATGTGTCCTCTCTGAAAACTTTATAGAGAGGCTTTCAGAGCTACCCAGACACAGGGCTGGGCAACTGGTTCTCCTGAATGAAGTCAGTCATGCATTTCTACAAGCAAAAATGGAATAAATCGTACACCCAGTGATACACACAGGGTTTGTGGCAAGGCCTTTGTTAAACACATATTGTAATTGCTAAAGGATCCTTGTGCAGGAACTGGCCTGGAGGGTTCCAGTGAGAACCTTGTGGTTGTTTTGTTTAAAGTATATTTATGTCACTTCACAGATCCTCAATCAATGACAGGAGGAAAGAGACACAGACGCAGCTGAAGTGGCTGTTCTGATTTCGGCAGAGCTCAGATTTCACTGATTTCCCACACTGATCACATCTCCCGATGAAGAATCAGATCTGAGTTGTTTTATTCTTTCCCATCACAAACCTACTTCAAGGCTGGAACAGAGCAAAGCTCTGAAGAAAAGCACAAATTACACCAGCTGGGCAGATCTGGCTAATTCAAGGAGCTTGGAAGTCTGAAGGCACGTGGAATCCACCAACTGCTTCAAATTATCCACATCTCATGTTCTAGACACACGCTGGGAGAAAAAAAAAATGCCTAATTTGTAGCTCTTCAGGCCAAATTATCTTAATCACACCCCTAAAAGCAACACAGAAGAACCTAAAAGGGATTATTGTGCATTTACACCACATCACCACCATTAACACTTGAATTCCAATTTTTCCAAGCTGCCCTTGGCAGGAGAGCAGGACTTTGGTGAGCATGGCCTGATGACCTCAGCAAATGAGATCTGCCCAATTCCCTCTTCTCCACAGCGTGCAGGATGAGAGGGGAAAGTTTATAGCAGCAATTAGAAACCACATGGCTGCAAGAGTTTTATGGTGCTGAACTTGTTGATCAGCCACTTGTTCAGAGGTTTTTTTTACCTCAAGGACGTACCGATAAAAATTATCACAAGAAATTAAATGAAATAAACCCAAACCAACCAAGCTCTGCTGAGCCAGGTCCCAGAGCTGGGTTATGACTGCAGAGCTACTTTTGTTTTAAAAATCAGCCCCAAAACCCCAGGTTTAAGCTGAGAAACAAGGCAGGGATTTTCTCCAGCACTGAGGCAGTTCAGTATTAGTCACCTTGCAGATCAGTGCTGATAAGGAGCATGTGAATCTTTTTAACCCACCAGCATGAACCAGATCCCAAGAACATTAACAACAACAACAACAGAATAATAAAAGGGTTGGAAAGGAAGCAGTGACAGGGTTGCACCCAGTCTTGTGCTGCCCCAGAGCTTTAGGGGTTTGTGCTCATTGACGGCAGCCCAAGAGCATCACCCACAGCCTGATCCTGCCACCCTTGCAGGGTGAATTTCAGCAGCCCTGTGACCTCACCCTCTGCAGGATCCGGCCCCACAGGAGCCCCTCATGCCAACAATCTTTAAAGAAATGGGAATTGTGCCAAGGGCTTCAGTGGAAGCAGGAGCTGGAGCAGCTCCAGCAGCTGATGAGAACGCTGCCCTCTTCTCCTTTCCCCAGCTCCAGCCCTGGACACTTGGGCTATTTTGGATCTTCCCTAAAGCAAGCTCTGTAGAATCCCAAGAACTGATTGCCTGGTCCTTTTTATTTTTCAGTACTTTAATCCATTTTCCCAACCTGTTCATCCTCTAAGAAATTCTTTGGCAATGCAGATGGGTGAGGGGCTCATGGCGACAGCCAAAAAAAAATTTACAATTAAATCCATTTGTTTCATTCCTTGTGGAACAAGGGGAGAAGAAAGGGGAGAAGGAAAGGGAGACAAGTGATGCACTGACACATCTGGGTTAACTTCCACACTCTGAGGCTCAGCTTGCTTGGTCTGACTCTGCTTTAAGACCAGGCTGGAAGATGCTCTGAGCAACTGGTCTACTGAAAGCTGTCCTGCCAACAGAGCTTTGGAATCAGATGCCATTTATTTCCAACGATCATACAATTCTGTGATGGCTCTGTGACCACAAGCAGAGCAAGCACAGGTGACAACCCAATTGTGGAGGGCAACCTCAGCCAGCCCTACAGGATGCTGGGGAGGCAGGGAAAACAGCTGTGGGAGCAGGTTACACGCGAGAGGAAAACTCAGCCACAGCCAGCACCACATCTCCCCCCAAGCCCAGGCTGCTAAATTAAAACCAGTCTCGCTCTAAATCAAACCCTGCGAGGAAACGAGCTGTGAGAACAAAGCCAAATAATGGAACTGCAGACTCCCTGAATGGTCTGGGATGGAAAGGAGCTAAAGATCCTCCGGTTCCACCCGGTGCCATGGCAGGGACACTTTCCCTGGAGCGGGGAGGGAGCTGAGCGTGCAGGAGCCGTGCTGCCCTGTGCCTGTGCCTGCTGGCACGGGGGTTTAGCTCGGCTCAGCTCGGCTCGGCTGGTACGTGCGAGTCCGTGCGGGGCAGCCACAGCTCCAGGAGGAACAAACCCGAGACATCACGGACCCGACAGCGGGGAAATCACACCTGGCAGGGACACGGCAGCCCGGACACATCCCCTGCTCGCAGCTCCGGCTTTGGAGCCCTGGAAAGCGGCTCCGAGCTTTGCCCAACTTCTGGCAGCCGCAGGGAGCGCCCATGCCGGAGCCCCTCGGGAAAACCTCATCCCGTTATCCCCAGGTGTGGGGCGAGCACTGCACGACTCACCGAGCTCCCGAACAGAAACCAAAGAGAACCGAAAGCCACCAAACCTGAATGACAGCGAAACGCGGAGCCGCTTGTGGAACAAAACGCAAAAATCCCGAAGGGAATCCCTGCGGCTCAAGTGGATCCTCTCACATCCCCTCACGGGAGGGGACGCACACCTGACCCTAACGGGGAGCCGGGCGCTCGCTATTTCCCGCATTCCCACGGCCGGGGAAAGGAGCAGATCCTCCCGAAGTTGCCCGAAGTTTGCCCGGGGCGCTCCCCGCTCGGTCCCTCATTCACTCACCGCGGCCAGCAGGCAGCCCAGCAGCGGCACGGCCCCGCGCAGCCCCGGGCCCCGCATCCCGCCCGAGCCCCGCCGCATGCAGCGGGCACGGCACCCAAGGCAGCGGCAGGAGGAGGCACGGGAGGAGGAGGAGGAAGGAGGAGAGGAGGAGGCAGCGGCTCCGAGCCCGCTCGGCCGAGCCCGCACCGCCCCCGGCACCGCCCCCGCCCGCCCCAGGTACGGCCCGGCCCGGAGCACCGGCTCCTTCCCCCTCCTTCTCCGTCCTTTCCCTTCCTTCCCCGTCCTTCTCCTTCCTTTCCTTTCCCTTTCCTTCGTTTTCACCCCGCTTTCCTTGACCTTTATTCATTTTCCATTCCCCTCTTTTCCCCTCTTCTTTCTCCCATTTTTCCTTCATGTCCTTTCTCCTCTCCCCATTTCTCTTCTCGTCCCCCTCTTCTCTAGTTTTCATTTTTTTCCCCTGTGTCTTTTTCCTTTTCACCCCGCTTTCCTTGACCTTTATTCATTTTCCCTTCCCCCCTTTTCCCCTCTTCTTTCTCCCTTTCTTCCGTCTTGCCCTTCCTTTCTTTCCCTTCCTTTCTCCTTTCTCTCCCATTTCCCTTCTTGTCCCCCTCTTCCCTACTTTTTATTTTTTCCTCTTTATCATTTACCATTTCCTTTTATTTCCTACTTCTTCTTTTTTCCCCTCTTCTTCTTCTCTTCCCCCTTTCTCTCCTATTTCCCACATTTCCTTTTCACCATTTCCCCCTTTCCCCTCTCTTCCCTTTTTACTTTGTCTCCCTTTTCATCTTTTTCTTTCCCCCCTTTCTGTCCCATTTTTTCTTTTTCTTTCCCATTTCCCCCTTGTTCTCTATTTACTCCTTTCCTTTCCTTTCCTTTCCTTTCCTTTCCTTTCCTTTCCTTTCCTTTCCTTTCCTTTCCTTTCCTTTCCTTTCCTTTCCTTTCCTTTCCTTTCCTTTCCTTTCCTTTCCTTTCCCTCACATTTCCACTTTTGGGAATGTGACCCAGCACTCTGGAATTGAAAGGAATGATTAATTGATGCATTTGGCTTCCTATGAAATAATTGCTTGGTAAGAAGTGGTTAAATGGGCCAAAAATCCAAATTCAGTGATCTGTATGTATATTTTCCCCAGAAAAAGGCAGAACAATTCCATGTTGCAGGTCACTGACATGGAATTTCAGGATTTCTCAGATTGGAGGAACAGCTCAAGACCAGGCTGACCCTCATTTTTTAATAAAAATGTGGAAATCCTTCCCCTTTCCAGCACACTGGGCAGCATTTCATTTAATATTAAGGGCAATGCTCCTTTCAATTCAAGACAACCCTCAGATCTAAGCTTGCTTTAGTGTAGAAGGCCAAATAAGCACTATAAATAAAGGTAAAAATAAGAGAAATAATCCCCTCCTTGCTGTTCCTTATCCCCAGACCCACTAGATTTTCAAGCTCCAACAGATGGACAGATTTGTTGTTTTGTAAGGCACCTGCTGAAGAAAAAACCCAAAATCCTCAAGGAAAGAAAACAAAATCCTCATATTTTGGAGGCCCTGGAGACAGTTCTCTAATTCCAGGTTCTTCAATTTACTGACACAACTAAGAAAAATGTCATTTTTAGAGAAAAGGCTTAATGGTTAAAAATCCAAAGTTATATCTAGACTTTATCTCTTGTTAGCAAATCACTAAACTATCCACTTTTTAAAGCCAACCTGCAAAGGGTGAGAAAAAAAAACAAAACAGTTTAGTGTTTTTCCCCATACTTTTCTGAAAAAATGTGAATTAATTTGTATTGAAAATATTTCCCCCCCTTTTTTTTTGCATTTGATATGAAAAATCCCCATTCTCTCCCTTGTTTCTCATCATAGATCTAAAGGTGGCTTATAATTGCCAGTGTAAAAAGAGAGACAAGATGTTAATTACCTCAATTAGTTGTACAGAGGTTTATAAAGCTATATAAAGCTCAGTTTGGATCCTAAAATAACAGGGGCAGAGCTGATTATCTGGTCACTGCATCCCCCCACTAATTACAGCCACTCTGGGGTTCATTATTTCATTTATTAATGCAGCCTGAATGCTTTCAAGCAGCCTGATAAGGATAAATTTTGGGGGAAAAGAGGAGGGGAGTGAGGTATTGGTAGGTGCTGCTTTTTTGGGCCCTTTGCAGAGAGTAAATCTGGAGGATTTGGGATTTTCCAGGAAAAGTCTGAAGCACATTTTGCCCCGTGGACTGTGCTGGCTCAAGGTCCAGCTCATTGAGTGTCCTGTGGGTTTGCTGTGTTGAGGGTATGGAATTTTGGCAGCAAATAACCCTCTTGTGGTGCTGCTGGTCCTCAGGGATCAGAAGGGCTGGGTTTAATTCTTGATTAAAACCAATTCAGCTCTCAAGTCTGGTCCTGTTCAACAAGAACTTCCACAGATTTGCAAATTGTTTGTTTTCAACACCATAAATCTGGTTACATTCAATGGAGGAGGAGAGACACAGCCCTGAGCCAACAGAGTTGTGTTCCCCTTCCCTTTCTTTCATTTTTCTTATTTAATTTTATCCAGACTCCTTCTGCGCTATAATTTTTGACCTTGCCAAATGGCTGGAAAAATCACGTGTTACAGGTGTGTCTTCATTTGCATCCTTAGAGGTGTGGAATTAATATGCAAATGAGTATTAATGAGGGGTTTGGCTACTTCCAGTGAGAATTTACAGTGAATACAACAGGTAAAATGAACATTTTGCTCCTCTTCCACCCTTCTGTGCCTCACTGAAACAACATCAGGCTGTGGCACCTCTGCCTCCCTCCAGACATCATCCTGTTGTCACTCCCTGCTCTGGCCAGGTGCAATATAAAAGAGGGGAAATCTCATGTTCTTCTCTTCAATTCTTCTCCAAATTCAGATAATTCTCAAAAAAAAAAAATTTGATCATTTTTTACAAGTGAACTTCACAGCACTTGTTTGATTTGAACTCACCTCCTGCTTGTTTCATCCCTTGCGTCCAGATCTTGCCCTGCCTGTATCAGTGAAATCACATTCCATTTTCCACAAGGCTCTCTGTCAACGCAGGCTGAAAAGCCCCAAACTCTCTGGAGCTTGTGCCACACCTTTGGCATCTTTTTTTGCCCTCTTCTTATCCCTGTGTATCCTCTTTAAAACAAAAATGGGTGTCTGAAGAATTCAAAACGTCAGGTTTATGGCATGGCCTAGTGCTGGTCATGGTTTAAACCTGATTTTTGCATTGGGTGGGTGAGAACAGGAGAATTCCCAGCTGAATTACTCAGGTATTACAATTCCAAGATGTATTTCCACAAATTACTCGGGTATTTCCATTCAAAGATGTATTTCCACAAATTACTCGGGTATTTCCATTCCAGGATGTATTTCCACAAATTACTCAGGTATTACCATTCCAAGATGTATTTCCACAAATTACTCGGGTATTTCCATTCCAAGATGTATTTCCACAAATTACTCGGGTATTTCCATTCCAAGATGTATTTCCACAAATTACTCGGGTATTTCCATACCAAGATGTATTTCCCCCAAAGCATGGCTCTGAAGCAGCTCAGCTTCCATTTCCTCTCTGCTTGGTGCTCACCTCACTGGGATTGCATCCAACACATCCCTCCAAAATTCTTTCCTGACCTTCAGGGCTGGAAGGTGGCAGCTGCTTGGTGCTGAACAGCCTCTCAGATAATAAGTTGATATTGCAGCCTAGAAAGTGATTTTTTTCCCCCCTAATCTCGGCTGTGAACAATTTGAGAAAGCCTTGATCTAATTCCTTTTCCCATCAGCAGCAGCACAGTGATCACTGTCTTGGGCTGGTGCATCTTCCCTGGGTCTGCTTTTCTTCATTACCATTATTTAACTCTCTCCCTTGAAGGTAATTAACATTTCTGATGTGCCATCCTTCACAAAATGGCTTATCTCTCCCAGAGCTGCTTGGGGAAATGTCACAAATAAGAAATTTTTGGTGGACACTAATGGCAGAGTTTGTTTCCTGCCCATGTTTCTTTTTTCCCTCTGTGCCTCTGGCAACCAGAAATGCAAAGACTAACAGCAGTGGTGGCTGGAAGGACAATATTTGAGGGCTGATTCATGCAGCAGTTTGCTGCAGGCTGGATTTGCTGTTCTGTGCCCTTGTTCCCCATTTAGCTTCCTCTCCAAAGCCAACACAATGCATCTGTTCTGCTTTCCACTGGGTGACTTTATTTGAATACAGTAACAGCATCACATCCCCTGAACAAGCTGCAAAATGAATTCCTGTGCATTATTTGCATTGGGGATTAGAGGAAGGCAAACACTGGCTGTGGTGTTTTGCAAACAGCACCATTCCATCCACCTACAGGACTTCATTATTTGCAAAATGAAGCACAAACAATTGTGCTTTTCCTGTGGTTTAAAGCTCCTTATTCTGTGTGAGGTGGAAACACCAGAGTGGCCCTAGGGAAAATCTGAAGTGAGCTGACCACAGCCCAGCAGGGCTGAAAGCTCAAACTTTCTTCTATTTCTGTCCACAAAAGTTTTCCCACGAAGTTCTGGAAATCTCCACCTGTTTGGTGATTAAAGCTGTGAGGGCAGCAGAGGTGGATATTTCATGAAATATCTGAAGAGCAGGAGTGGGATATTTCAATTAAAAGCACCTACCTGATCCCAGCAGGCTAAAATCTTGTCCTTGATCTCTGGGGCAAGGGCAAATTATCCAGTTGCTGATGCTCACCTCACTCTGTAAGCTAAAGATAGCAATAATTACCTACCCAACTCCCAGGAGAGCTGAGGATTAATTGCTTCATAGTACTCAACATTTATTTCCACACAATCAAAGCCACTGGGAGCAGAGGAAAAATCATCTTTGCAATTACTATTACACATCCACAGGGGACTATCCAACTCACAAAATGCTCGGATAAAACAGTTTTCTTAAAAAAATAAGAAAACAATAATAATAATAATATAAAAATATACAAATAATATAAAAATGGAATTATAATAATATAAAAATAATATTAAAAAATAATAATAATCTTGCGTTTGGGCAGAAAAGGAGAAAAAAAAAAAAGAGAGCTCAGGAAGAACAAACCAAATTAAAAAAAAAAAACAAACTATGCAAACAAACTAACAAGCAAGAACTTTCTGCAGGCTGGGGATGGCAGGGATGGAATGAACTCAGGTGAGGAGCAAGCCCTGCGTTATGAAAGCAGAGCTGTTTACACTGGGAACATTGCAGAGCTGCTCCAGGGCACACCACGTGCCCCAGGCTCAGGGGAACAGGGCACCTCTCCCTCCTTTCTCCTTGGGGCTCTGCACAGCCAAGGAGGACAGAGCAGGGGAACAGCAGGTTGTGAGGGCACAAAGCTTCCCAGCACAGTCCTCCGTGTGAAAAACGCTTTTTCACACTGTTTTTTAAAATTTTATATTTTTATATTTTATATTTTTATATTTTTATATTTTATATTTTTAATTTTTTAAAAAATTTTATATAAATAAAATCACTTGTTTTTTAAAATTTTAAAAGTTTAACAGTAATGATATGGGTATAAAAATAGTAGTACAGTTAGATTAATAACAATTTGGACAATTTGAATTAGGATAATATGAGACAACAAATACAAAGAGTTACGGATGTCCAGGTACCTTTTTCTGGGCAGCGTGAGCCCAAAAAAGGACACAGGTTAACAGAGGATTAACCCTTAAAAACAACAGCCTGTTGTATATTCATACACCTCATACATGATGCATTAATTCCATTCAAATACAGGATTCTGTCTGGTCCTGTGAAAAAAGCCAATCACTTGTTTTTAAAATTTTAAAAGTTTAATAGTAATAAAATGTTTATAAAAATAGGAATACAATTAGAGTAATAATAATTTGGACAATTTGAATTAGGACAATATGAGACAGCAGAAACAAAGAGTTATGGACATCCAGGTACCTCTTTCTGGGCAGCACAAGCCGGAAAAAGGTTAACAGGGGATTAACCCTTAAAAGCAACAGCCTGTTGCATATTCATACACCTCATACATGATGCATAAATTCCATTCAAACACAGGATTCTGTCTGGGCATCCTCAACTTCTTCCTCTGAATCCTGACAGCGCCTTTGAGGTGGGAAGAAGTTCATTTCTTCTGATAATGGAGCAATAAATTCTCTTTCTCTGAACGATTCAGGTGTCCTGTGGCTGCTGTCTCACTGCAAATCCTTTCTTTAAAAAAAGTATCCTACATAGCATCGTTTCTATTTTAACATTTTTTATAACCTAAAACTATATTTAACACACTACTTCAGAGAATTAATACAGCATTACTTTCTAACATAACACATATAATATTCATTTGAATATTTGCAAAAAACCAATCATAAAATACACGCATTTTTCACACTCAGCATGGCTACAACCACATCTCTTAAAATCACAGCGCCCAGCAGAGGCAGGTTCTGTCCCACGTCGTGGCCACCGTGCAGAAACATTTTACCCTGACTACTGAGAGGTTTTTATCTCCTCTAACACTCACTGAGAGTGGTTTGGCAGCAGGAGAAGGCACAAGAAGCAGGGAAACCAACACGGTGATAGACACCAGAGATTACAAGAGCTAAATAAAAGCTTGGGCTCAAACACGCTCCAGAGGGGGAGATAAAGCCTGCACCTTATCATTAGAGGATGTGACACAGCTGATGCTTTTGTGGGGGAGGCAGGAAATGGAACATTTTACACAGCCTGGCCAAATGCATCACGGAGCTGCTCTGCACAGGGAGGATTGGCTGCTGGTGCCCACAGAACAAGCCCCACTTTCTTCTGGCTGGGTGATGAGAGTCTCTGTTGTTAAAACAATGAACTGTTTTTAATTGCTAAGCAGCAGGAAAGAGGAATTTCTAGAATATCATTAATTTTTGTGATAAATGTCGCGAGGCTTGGTATAAACTGTCAAGTGTGGTAAACAGTGAATAAAAAATTCAGGGCTCTTCCCAAGGTGTCTGCCTGGACTTGCTGGTGGCACTCAGGGACACGGTTTGTTGGTGGACTTGGTAGTGCTGGGTTAATGGTTGGACTTGATCTTGAGGCTCTTTGGAAGGCTAAAAATTCCAAGATTCTGTAAATTTATTGCTCTTCATGATTCTATCTCTTATCCACCTTTGGCTTCACTATGGACAAAGACCAGTCTCAGAACCTCTAAGCCTGGATGTGCCTGATTTACTGAAACCATTTTTGAGAAGGCTGAACTGCCACATCCACTTCAGGAAGGGTTAAAGAGGAAAGCCCACATTTCAGAAATCAGCATGTGCATTGAATTAAGGAGGATCTGCCTGATCCATGGTTTGTGCTTTGGGGCTGCTGGAGTCCTGAGGGGTGCAAAGAGCCCTGGGGACAGAGGCTCTGATCTGTGCAGAGCCAGATGTGGGAGGAAGGTGGAATAACAGAGTAAATGCTCAGCAAAGCATTTTTGTCCACGCTGTGGAGCATGATCCTGTTTTTCAAACCTGCTGGGCTGAGTTGCCCCTTTCTCTTTTCTAAGCCAAGTGAAAGGTGCAGCTGAGATCCAAAGCACTGGACATCCACCAGGACACTCTTAGGGATTTATCAGTCACAGGAGTGAGTTTTTCTCTTTTATTTTCCTCTCCTCTTCTGAAACGAGCAGCAAGCTCAGGCTCCTTTCCTCTCTTGCCTGCAGAGAAGGAGATCTTTCATCTTTGGTCTGTTTTTTCAGCCTTGGTCCGTTCAGCTCTGTCCAAGCCAGCTGCTCTCACACAGGGCTGGGCAGCCCTGCCCCATGCCTGGACCATGCCAGATTGTTCCTGCAGGCATCAGTCAAGAAAAAAACCCACAAAAATCACAAGGCCAGGATTCAAACATGGTAACAGAGAAGGGGGCAGCCCTGCCCTATGCCTGGACCGTGCCAGATTGTTCCTGCAGGCATCAGTAAGGAAGAAACCACAAAAATCACAAGCCAAGGCTCAAACATGGTGATGGAGAAGGGGGAGAAGGGAGTAAAACCCCCTCTTCCCCTCAAACCCCTTCTTCCCCTCAAACTGAGGGATTTTTTTGCAGCTTGGTAAGAAAATACCTGAGCCTGAAACTTGCTGTTTGTCTATCATCTGGAATTTGGTTGTTTCCACAGGATAAAGATGAAGTCAGGGGCTCTGTGTGTGGTTAGAGGGAAGGAATCTGCCTGGTTGAGGGCTCCCCTGTGAGCTCATTCTCCCACACCCCAAACAAACCAATGTCACTGCAAAGAATCAATTCCTGCCTCTGCCTGCTTGTGCTTTTGGCAGTCAGGGAACACTCCTTGTAAGATTATTGATTTTCCTCCTGCTTGTTTAGCTGGGATATCCCCTTGTTTCCAGCTCAAACCTGCTCCTCAAAATCCTCCTTGCAGCCCTGCTTGTCCCTTTTTTACTCAGCCATAATCTCTGAGAGAGAAAGAACCCAAGCAGGAATTAGAGGGCTGGGAGTTCTTCCTCCAGCCCTCCTTGTTATGCATCAGATTTAAAGCAAGCCTTTCTGGCTGCTGCAGTTCATTTCTCCTGCTTGAACTGATGAATATCCCAGCGTTTGTGCTGCTCATTTGATTCCCTTGCCTGATGCATTCCTTACATTTCTGCTGCCTCCAGGACAGATTTGTGCAAGCAAATTAAGCATCCTCACTATATGTCAGCAAAACATTACATCCACTAATGGAGGGAAGTGTTATGTTCTAAGTCCTTTCAACACACATGAAAAATAAAACTCTATTTCTTGAGGGCAATAAGAAATGACAGCACATTCTCCTGAATTAATGCTGTCTGGGAAGAATTCGTTGCACATAAATGTAATTTTCCAGATAATTTTGATGCGTTTTTTTTTTTAATTTTTCCCCTTTCTCTGACAGCTCTTCTTTCATTGTAAGCAAAAGATAGTTTCATGCCCACAATCTGCCAGACTGACTGTACAAAGCAGGGAAACCCTCTCCTAATCCA
Organism: Melospiza melodia melodia; assembly: GCF_035770615.1. Taxonomy (NCBI): domain Eukaryota; kingdom Metazoa; phylum Chordata; class Aves; order Passeriformes; family Passerellidae; genus Melospiza; species Melospiza melodia. The sequence goes on from NC_086194.1 coordinate 3,357,430, forward strand.
GACTAAATCGTGTTAGATTTAACAGCATTGACAACGACTGATTTTCCATGCTTCCCTTCAATTTCTGACAGTGCAAATGGCAACAACAAAATACCCCAAAAAGTCTCTTTTTCTCTATAAGAGGTGGATGAGTGAATGAGCTGAAGTGTGTGGCATTACTCTGATACCTGTGAGTTGTGAGCCTCTCCAGGAAGTTTGGCAAGGAAGTTTTCCTTGAATTTTTCAAGGAAAAAAGAGATTTTTAAACTGTGGATGCTGCTGTAGTCATCTAGAAAAAAAATCAGGCATATAAACACACACATCCCAAGGAGAGCTAAACATTATCCAAGGAGATGCCATAACACAGGCAATAACTGAGGGAAGCCAAGCATTAGGCTTTTAGGGAAGATAATTGAATTTATTGAGCTTCCCTGACGTGCTGGTGCCTCCTGTGTTACCTGGTGCCTCTGAAAGGGATTTCACAGAGAGGTGAGTGACCTTTCTGAAGGGCACAAGAGCCTGGGACTGGATTTTACCTCCAAGGTGCTGCCTTGAACTCGCTCCTCACTCACGTATCAAAGGCTTGGCACAGCCCCAGCCAAGTTCACTGGGGCTCAGCGAAGCTTTATTTGTTTTAACAGAAAATATGACCCTTGGCATTTGTAACATCAATCTCCACCCTTATCCCTCTATTTACGCTCAGCCCTCTGTGTTTTTACAGCATCTTCTCCCCTGGCTCCCAGTCCCCTCGGAACAGGGCAGCTTTTCACGTTTGTGCCGCTTTTGGGTCAGCAAACAAGAACTTTGGCTGGGGATGGCAAAGAGCAACCACTCCTGCTCCACAGCTCCACGCAGGGAGGGAGTGGCACCTGGGCACGGGGTTTATCTCCAGTCAGAGATAGCCTGAGAGCTGGGCTGTGTGCAGCTGGCAGAGGGGAAATTGTGGATGCCATGGGACACAGAGAGAGAGAGAGAGAGAGAGAAAGGGCCAAGCGTTTCTCACAGCGGCTTGTGAGAATTTTTAGGGAGTTGTAAGGATAACTTGTTCAGTATAAACAATCTGCAGGTGGTGTTTTTGTACTTCATCTTTCTGTTCTTCTCAAGGATGGTGTGTAAGGAAGGTGCTTTTTTTAACTAGCCAACCAAATAGAATCTATCCTATCACTCTATAAAAACTGCGCGGTTCTCTTGAATAAACCTTCTTTTGCTCTTTCCACAGTCCTGCCTCCCCCCGTTCCTGTGTCATTCTCGGTGCAAGAGTGACAAAAATTATCCCAGTGCCAATGCTGAGGGCAATGGGCTTAGGGGATTTTTGCTGTCAGGCAGGCAGTTTTTTGGAAGCAGTTATTGTATTTGCAGGGGGTCCCGTGGCAGGAAGGAATGATGAATCTGACTCCATGTTCTCAGAAGGCTAATTTATTACTTTATGATACTATATTATATTAAAGAATACTATACTATACTATACTAAAGAATACATAAAGGATACAGACAGAAGGCTAAAAAGATAATAATGAAAACTCGTGACTATTTCCAGAGCCTTGACACAGCTTGGCCATAATTGGCCAATGAGTCAAAATAATTCACAGCAGAATCCAATGAAACAATCACCTGTGGGTAAGCAATCTCCAAACACATTCCACATGAGCACAACACAGGAGAAGCAAATGAGATAAGAATTGTTTTCCTTTTCTCTGAGGCTTCCCAGCTTCCCAGGAGAAAAATCCTGGGCAAAGGGATTTTTTCAGGAAACATGAATGCCACAGGCAGTAATATCAATTACTTTTAAAGCATGACCCCACTGAGGTGCTGTCCCCTTCAGACATTCACAGCAGATTCCCAGGAGAAAATGGGGGTGATGGAGGTGTTTTCACTGTAAAACATTGCTAAGGGCAGCTGGGCTAGAAAACTTCCAGTGTCTGTCCCCTCTTGGATGGGATTAGCTCTCTGAGGGGGAATTTAGGCAGCTGTGCCACATCTCGCTCTGTCTGGGGAGGTGAGTGGGCTGGACTCGCTCTGCAGTGAGTCATCCCCATCTCCTTTTACTGCAGCTTCACCAAGTTTCATTTGTTTATTTGTGTGTTCCAGGCATATCTGATCGATGATGTGGCCCTGGAGTCTCACTGCACCAAAGCTCCACACTTCCCATCAAAGTTTTCCAGCAGAAAGGGGGGAGACACAGGACACAGCATCAGACACGCAGATGCAATTTGTAAAACTGGAGATGTTCTTCTTTTACCATTTATCCATGCTCAGGTTGACCCAAGGCTTTCTGTTATTGTGAATATCAAGGATTACAAAATATAAGCCTGTAATAAAGACCAAGATGAAATTCAGTCTTTCAGTGTATTTACAAGTGAGAAAATAATCATAATGATTTTAAACAATGCCAAGATAACACGGAATCTCTGCATTGAGAGTTATAATCAGTTAAGGCTTCACTTTAAGAAATTATCCACAATCAAGGGAAAAATCACTACAGACTTGGTCTAGATTTCAGTTTGCTCAAATCTGTTGAAGTTGGGGAGGTTATAGTATCTAAATTTCAGTTTACACAAATCCTGTTAAGTTGGGGAAGTTATAGGATCTAAATTTCAGTTTACTCAAATCTATTGAAGTTGGGAGGTTATAGTGTCTAAATTTCAGTTTACTCAAATCCTGTTAAATTGGGGAAGTTATAGCTAGTGCTGAAAGCCAAAAGTCTGTTAAAACTATTTCCTCTTTGGGGACTTATTCAGGGCTTTCCTGAACTGGGTCAAAACTATTCCAGAGCACATAATTAGGATTGTGTGTTAGAACAACCATTTGAACCAAGAGTCAAACACGACATTAAGAATAAGCAGGATGATTTTCATTGCCAGACAGTCTCAGTGCCACCCACATTGATTTCCAGGGAAATTAATCATGGTGGAGGTCTTTTGAGGTGATGAAGATAACAAAACCCAGTGCTGCCCAGTGTGCCACCTGTGCCTTTCATGCTGCTCAAGGTTTGCTCTATTCCTGGACAGCAAAAGAGCCCTGCAATAAAAACCAGTATTTACATGTGTTTCTTCAGCTGTGGCCCCAAAAGCAAACACACTCCCTGTCAAGAGCCAGCCTGTAAATAGTGAAGTGTTATCAGAGTGCACCCAAGTTTGCATCTTCAGATAATCTTCCAACTTTACTGGAGCCATCAGTCCTTCTTCACATAAAATGAGAGCACTGCTCCTTTATACAACCTCTTTGTTGGGCTTCTGGGTGGGATTTGTTTGCTTAACCACAGGCAAAAGACAATATTATTTGAGATTCTCCCTCACAGCCCTGTGAACGTGGCAAACAGGGATCTGCAAGATCTGCAGCACATCTGTGCTTTACAGGGTGGCAAAATGTGGGTGGCTGTGTCAAAAGCGTTCTTTCAAATGGTGGTTGTGGTTTTGAGCTCCATGTTACAGGTGTTCATTTGGCTCCTCAGGTTATTAACATTGGGAGTTTAATCACTTCCAGCCATGGAAAGATGGAGATAATCCTGATGAAAACATATGAAAGAAGTCAGATAAACCCCCTTCAAAAGTACCTTATTTCTGTCCTTCAGCAGCAGCTGAGCTCAGGGCTGCAATTTCAGATGTAGCAGTCCAGAGTGTGAATATCTGGGGGATGGATTTCACTGGGATTCAGGGTTTTGTTGTATCCAGCTGTGATTAGGTCAGCAGAAAACACACGTGGGACCTGCCCTGGCTCCTTTCCCCTGGGCAGTGCTCGGATCCAGGAGAGCTCAGCCAGGGCTGGTGAGGTGTCCCCAGAGGTGCCGTGGGTTTGCTCAGGTACCAGCTCACTCCAGGCATTAAATCACAGAATTAATGGAAATCCTGATGCTGGAATGTTCCCAGGCTTTGTGCTGTTGGGAGTTTCAGAGACAACCTGGGAAGCAAAACCCTGAGTTCAAAGCTGGTGCAGTTCTTCAGCTCTTTCAGAGGCTGACCCTTCTGTTTTCCCTCCAGTTTGGTTCGATTTTGGGTTATTTGTTCAAGCTGTAAAACCTTTGAAGTGCAATGGTTATGCAAACAGTAACAACCTGAGCTGAAGTTATCTGCTTGGACTGAATTCTGTTTGGAGTTGGAAATGGGAGCAGTGACCTGTGGGCTCCTGCAAAGAAAGGTTATCAGTGTGAGAGTCAATGCTACTTTGATTTTGGTACATAAATAAAAATTAGAAACTGTCCTACATGTTTAACCCCTTATATTCTTTTCATCTCCAAAGCTTATCAAGACTTCTCCTTTCAAGAGAATATCTTTCCACGTTTTAAAAACTGGAGAAAATAAAGCCAGATCACTTTAAAAATCCACAATTTTCATTAGAAGGATTTAAAAAAATCCTTTTACCTACTCAGTGTTCTATTAACAATCACAGTATGGAGGCAACCTGAATAATATTTACAGAGGCTAAGCCATAAAACCTTTCCATGCTCTGTACCCGTGATCCCCTTTCACATTTATCTCATGGCAGTGATAACATTTGCATAGATATGCTATGGAGAACTTGAGGCAGCCTTCAGGCACCTCCTCTGTGTTTTAAAGAATGCTGTGTGGCAAAATAATTTGAATATCCCTGATATTCCAGTGTGAAGAATTTTGAAAGAATTCAAGATGGGACTATTGTATTTCTGGGGTGCCCCATGGCAGGGAGGAATGATGAATCTGACTCCATGTTCTCAGAAGGCTAATTTATTATTTTATGATGTATATTATATTAATGAATACTATAATAAACTATACTAAAGAATACAGAAAGGATACTTACAGAAGGCTAAAAAAGATAATAATAAAAAATCGTGACTCTTTCCAGAGTCCTGACACAGCTTGGCACTGGCTGGTCAAAAGAACCCACAACAGAATCCAATGAAACAATCATCTGTGGGTAAACAATCTCCAAACACATTCCAAAGGAGCAAAATACAGGAGAAGCAAATCAGATAATTATTGTTTTCGTTTTTCTCTGAGGTTTCTCAGCTTCCCAGGAGAAAAATCCTGGGTGAAGGGATTTTTTTCAGAAAATGTAAATGCCACAGGGACTTCTGAGTTTCTTTAGATGGTGTGATTTATTTTTCTGATCTTCTACATAGGCAGGAAGGGTGATTTCAGCTCACATCTTCACCACATGGCCCAGAAAGTCACAATACTCTAAGTTACAAGAACCTTTTAAGGATTTATTGACCAATACAACACTGCCAACAAGGATATTTGTGCTTTTGACCCAATCTTTAATTATTTAGTCTTATGGGCCCATGCTACAGTGTAAGCCAATCATGTTATGGCACACAAACCTACAAAATCTTCTTGTTACCATTGCAACTACATTTATTTTTACCGTATTTGAACTCTAAAATGCTAAACCTTCCTTTACTTAGTTTAGTGTGTGTCTGCTTTAAACTATAAATCCACATTCTCCCTTCTGGCACCTCAATTTGGAAGCCTTTTTCAAGGTCTCAGATCAAATCCTGGGTTTAATTCTAAGTTTGGCTTTCAGCTCCAAAGTTCCGAGAGTTCTCTGCATTTCAGATTCCAGTATTCCAGATCTGTTGTTTAACACGGTCACAATGCTCAGGGCTTGATTTCTGGCTCAAAAAGTTATTAGTGTGGCATATCTGGGATCATCAGGAGTGTGCTGGCCAGGGAATCCTGCCAGGCTGGGCTCCAGCACTGCAGGAAAACCCCAAACCCTTTGGGTTTGCCCAGAAGATGGTTTGAGGAGGGCACAGGCTGGAGCTGAAGGGAAGCTGAGCCATCCTGAAGGCACTGCCAGCATCCCAATGCTGGCTCTAATCAGGCTCACTATTTATATCCCCAGGCAATTATTCATCAGGAGCTGCATCAGCAGACAAAAAAGATTGATTGCAGCAGAGGAACCAGGGAAACCTCACACCAGCAGCATGAGGAAGGAATCCAAAGCAGGGCCCAGACCTGAGGGAACACAGGTTTCCTCCTCAGAAGAGGATTTATTTCCCACAGTGAGTGAGTCAGTTCGTGGAGGATGAGCCTGTTCTGAGCAGTGGGACTCTGATCTTCCTTGGCTCTAAACACCTCCAAGCATTGTCTGCCCTCAGAAGTGCAGTGTTGTGTAGAAATGTCTCCAGAGATAATCTGGGAGGTTGTGAGTAGATCAGGCTTCAAGCATGAGGGAAGCATGCAACTCCTGGCAATTAATGAATTAATAAATAAACTAATTGCCTGATTAACTTGGGTACATCACCGTGATGACGTGATCAGTTTTCCTCTTATACCATATCTTGTCTGCCAATATTTTTGATATCTCTGACTGGGTTTGAGATGTATTTTTTTTTTTTTTGCCATTTCAAACCAGCTGTGATCACAGAATCTGGAATAGTTTGGGATGGAGGAGACTGTGATGGTGTTTGCAGGGGTCCCAGGACGAGGGAAGAGATCAGAATCTTGACTCCACGTTTCAGAAGGCTGATTTATTATTTTATGATATATATTATATTAAAAGAAAATTATATATTAAAACTATACTAAAGAAATAGAAAGGAGACATCAGAAGGCTAGCAAGGAGAGGAATGGAATGATAATAAAATCTTGTGACTGCTCTGAGTTCTAACACAGCTGGACCTGTGACTGGTCATCAAGTAGAAACAACTCACATGGACCAATCAAAGATGCACCTGTTGCATTCCACAGCAGCAGATAATTATTGTTTTTCTTTTCCTCTGAGGCTTCTCAGCTTCTCAGGAGAAAAAATATTAATGAAAGATTTTTCAGAAAATATGTCTGGGACAGGAGACCTCGAAGTTCATTTCATTCCAACCTTCCATGGGCAGGGACACCTCCCACCATCCCAGGTTGCTCCAAGCCCTGTCCAACCTGGCCTTGGACACTGCCAGGGATCCAGGGGCAGCCTCAGCTTCTCTGGGCAACCTGAGGCCTTGTATTGGCCTCAGATCCTTTTATGGGTTAATTAGGAGTGAAATGTGAGACATCACAGAAGATCACAGAGTAAATGTTTTTAAATTACCAAAGGAACAAGCACAAATCCTTTTATCAGAATACCTCTTGAAAATATCATCCCTCCACAGCCAGCTGAATCCATTTTGCTAATGGAGTTTCATTTGTGCCCTCAAAGTTAATGGGATGTCCTAAAATAACCAAATAATTGGGGTTATTTCCTCAAGGCTTGAGCAGTGATGTGCTGTAATACACAAGCCTTGTAAATTTGTAAATTCGTTACTAAGGAGCCTTCAATGATTTTGACACAAAAATGTGTTCCTTTTTTAAAGAGATGAAATCAAAGGGGTACAAATATTCAGAATCCTTCATATTTTAACAAATCCACATCTACCCCATCAGCAGAGGCCACTCCTTGTCACACTCAGGCCATGCTCCAGCTTGAACTTTTTGACCATATTAAATCCTAGAGCCTGAAACAGCAGCAAAAAGCAGGAAGCTAAACTGGGAGAAGTGACTGGAAATGTTCATGTTCATATGGCTGACAGTGAAATTCCAGCTCACCACCCTCACGGGGAAGATTTTTTTCCCAATATCCAGTGCAGGATGGAGTGGAGGAAAGGGGAAAATCTCCTCCATCAGCTTGTTGGTCACTCTTTTTTTGCTGCAGCTCAGAATTCAGTCAGTGAATCCACATTTCTGAGCCGTTCCATCCACACTCACAGCTCATTTTCTTCAGGGCTGCTCTCAAACATTCTGAAAAATGCCTTGTGGTTGTGGGGCCATTTCAAATCCCCATTTAGTTTATCCCCATTTAGTTTATCCCATGGGGATAAACTAAACCCTAACCCATATTTATTACACACTTCTTAGTACTATAAAACAATAAATAAAAACAAAACAACAAAAAAAAAAACCAAAATAAATCAGAAACTACCCCAATCACTCAAACTACAACCAAAACCCAAATACTCAAATTATAATTAAACCAAACAAAACCACCAATTTAGTGTTGTGGTTCTGGTTTGTTAACTTGAGATTTTGTTGATTTTGAGATTTTTTAGTTACTGTATTATTGAATATGGTGGATTTAGTGTTGGTTAATTCCTAGTGTATTAATTTTTTGTTGTGAGGCAGGATTAGGAGAAAGGTAAAGTAGGTTTAAAATTTTAAAGGGTATAAAGAAAAATTTATTAATAGTAACTAAATGAAAGAGTGATAAGAATTAGAATAAAGCTTTTAGAATATTTTTCTTTCTCTTATAACTTTTTTTTCTAATGATAATAAAAAGAAATAAAATTTAAAATTTTCGTTAGTTTACTATTTTTAGAATAGTTGTTTTAAAATTTAGTTAGGGAGAGAAGGTTTTTTGTTAATGTTATGGATATTTTTTAATAAGGGAAAAATTGGTTTCTTGTGGTTTTTAATTTTATTATGAATAGTAGTTGTAATTTTATTATGAATAGTAGTTGTTTGGGGAAATTTGTAATGCTGAATATTTTAATATAATATTTTACAGCTGTGTTTCTGGGTTATGTTAATTTAACATTATAATTTAACATATTGGGATATTATTTTATTGTCCTCTGAATGACAGTGACAGTGAAGTGTTAGCCTGTAACATCTCTGGATGTTGATATATCCAAAGCCACAGGTCCTATAACTGTGTGGAACCTCTTACTACACAGGTAACTGGAAATTTATGGGCCACCACTAATCATATTTAATTCACATCAATCCCCAGTGAAACCACTGGAATCACTGAGACATCTTTCAGAAATGGAATGAATTTCAAAAAAAAAGCCACTTTTTCATCAAAACCCCTATAAAATCAATCTTCCACTTCAGAATATAGCCCTAAGGCTTGAAGATGACTGAAATTACTTAAATGCAGAAAGAATCTTTAATTACGTGCTCATTTGAGAGGAGGAATGTAAGACTGTGTCCCTGGGTTCATTTTTCAGACTGCTTTAGTAGACTTTGTGTAGAACATTCTCCTCTGATGGTGGACTTGGGAAATACATCCAACATGGATGAAATTAGCCTTGTGAAGAGACCCCATTTCAATTATAGCTGATTAAAATTGGAATAAAATGTTCCTGTACTGGATGAAATCATGATCCATCCTTTGAGCTGTCTGTGGCAGTGACAATCCTGTGACAGATTATATATATTCTATATATGCATATTATACATATCCCTTTCCAATTAGGAAAGATTTGTGGAAGACACACACTGGGCTGCTCCATGGACAGGGCAGCTCTCCATGTGATGGACATGGCCTTAGGTCATATTTTCAATGCCACAAGAAATTTTAGGACCGTGTCCTGTGATTCCAGCATAAAATGGGACAGGTCTGGTTTGGTTGTCAGCAGAAGGAGTCTTGAAGCTGTCAGCTCTGGGGTAATTTATTCACATTGGCGCTTTCTCCCTAATCCCCATTTCTTGGTTGTTTTATCTCTGGAGAAGACAATGTAAATCCTTTCCTCCTCTCCCAAAACAACTCAGTATTTTTAAACCACAATATTTAACTCTGCATGTGTTATTGAAATCTTGGCTGGCTTCAGTTTTTGGTTTTTTTTTTTTGCAGGAATTGGTTGCCTTGGCTGTGTGGGAAAGGAGTCCCTGGAATCAGCTCGTATTTCAGAGATTTTCACACATTTAAGGGCCAGATGGGATCATTAGCTCACTCACCTTGATCTTTTACACAGCCTGTGGGATGGGATTCACCTCAATAAATCAGTCATTTAAGGAATGAAGTTAGAGTTAGAATACCTGTGCCAAAATGAGCTGCCTTCCCTCTGCTCCTTTTGCAGGTAATGGAGAGGGATAATTTCTTTCACAGGGTAATTCCTTCTCCCCTGTGATAGATTTGGGTTTAGGATGTATAAATTAATGGGGCTGTGGCCTTCTCACAGAGGGTTCATCATCCAGTCTTTGCCTGAGGAATGTCAGCAGTTTGTGCCTGAAATTGCCAAGAAATGGAGAATCCTCTTCTTTTCTTTCTTGTGCCGCTGATTTATCACCCTTGGTCTCAGAAACCAAAGTCCAAAGGTGTGACTGCCTGGGCTGATATTGGTTATAAGGGAATTTTGTGTAAGCAGCCCAGGGGAAGATACACAGCTTGCACCATGATGAATCCATCTCCATTCCCTGTTAGTGGCTGCCTGACATCCCAAAAGTCTGAGTAAAGAGCAAAGAACTCCAGAATGAGGTGACAGCAATGACTGCTGACAGGGAAAGGTTTCTGCAAGGGCCACAGGGAGGAGATGGATGTGGAGGGATGTGACAGATGAAGAGAAAATGAGTGTTGAGGAAAGGTTTGTTCAGAGAAATCAGGTTGTGGTGAGCTGACCTCAGCTAGACACCAGGTTCCCACCAGAGCCACTCCATCATTCCCCTCCTTGGCTGGAAGAAGAGAGAAAACAGGAGGAAAGGATTTTGGGTCAATGGAAGGACAGGGTGAGATCTCTCAGCATGGGCAAAGCAGGCTTGACTTAGGAAAAAATAATTTAATGTATTCCCAATAAAATCAGAGCAGGGTAATGAGAAATGAAAACCAAATCATAAAACACCTTCCTCCTACCCCTCCCGTCTTCCTAGGGTTAACCTCATCCTGAATTCTCTGGAGCTGCCTGGAATTGCCTCCTTCAGACATCACTCCCTGCCCTCTCACAGAAGCCACCCCTGAAGTCCCCTGTTACCAAAACCTGGCTTCCCAAACCCAAAACACAGAAACAGTCTGCTACTAAAAGAAGAAGACTGATAAAAGTGAATGATGACTAATTTAAAATCATTAAATCAAGCTGGTTTAATTACAGACCAAATAAATAACCTGACTAATTAATTATGAGGAGATAAACTCAAAGCCCAATGTATGTTTTAGAGGGATAGTGCTTATCTGAGGTGGCATTTGGGGATGACCACGTTCCACTGAAAATAAATGGCCAAGAGGGGACATCTGCAGCAGTGTCAAACAGCACAAAAAACTGAGTAAAACTGATGACAATGACAAGGTACAGACTAATGAAAATGTAGAAGAATCTGTACTTTCTCTGGCAGCTTCTTCTGAAAAATGCCGGATTGGTCAGTGCTTGAGCCAGACTTGCTGTGAAAGTCATATTCTTTGCCACAATAAAGTGCCAATGAAGATATTTTATGACACTTGTTTGACTGGAAAATAATTACATGAACAGGGAATAGCCAGGGAAAAGGTAAAGAATTTAGTTTCATGTCCTGATATACATTAATTCAGACACCATGTCTAACCCTCTGACTGCACAGTTAAATGGAAATAGAAACTCTACACTCTGAGTCATGGGCTTTTCTCTCTTGATCAAAAAGTCTGTGGGATTTGTAACTCAGATGCTGAGTACCTATAAGACATGGTCTGGTTAGATCCTTTAAGGATTTGTCTGAAATAATCCAAGCAGTTTGTAAAGGATCGTGTAGTTAAATCCTGGTCCCTCCCCTAACCACTGGTCCAAGCTGATTTTTTGGATATGGAATGAGATAAAAACAACATTCATGAGGGTCTGGGTGGCCTGCAGATGAGTCAAGCTGGTTAGAATGCCTGTGCCAAAATGAGCTCCCCCTGTCCAGCACCACTGGGGTCACTCCTGACACCCTGTAGACATTGCTGCTCTCCCACCCCTTTCTAGCCCAAGAGGGATGTGAAGAAATTAAAAATGATTGGGAAAAGGGCTACCAAAATGATCAGGGGCACAGCATAACACACTGGCAACTGCCAGCCAGGAAATTCCCAGTTTGTACCGATCCATGGGATTTTCCCACACCTACCTGCACAGTTTGTACTTTGTCATAAGGACACACCCTCAGGGAATTAAAAAAAAAAAAAAAAAAAAAAAAAAAAAGAAATGCAGAGGTTGGGGTTATATTCCAAATCAGTTTGTGGTGGTTGTGTGGTTATGCTGATTTACATGAGTCATATCCAGCACCCTGAGAGTGTGCAATGATTTAAAGGAATGTTTCTCAAGCCTGGGCTTGTCTGGCGTGGAGAAGGAACAGATTAAATCACATTTTGAGGTTCCCTTCATGCTTGTTTGTGTGATGCTGCATCCTGAGCACTTGTCTTGGAACTTTTGTATTGTATTTGCTGAGAAATGCCCTGACAAAGGCAGGAATGATGAATTGACTCCCTGTTCTCAGAAAGCTAATTTATTATTTTATGGTACTATATTATATTAAAGAATACTAAACTATACTAAAGAATACAGAAAGGATACTTACTGAATGCTAAAAAGATAATAAAGAAAACTCCTGACTCTCTCCAGAGCCCTGACACAGCTTGGCCCTGATTGGCCAAAGAGTGAAAACAACTCACACCAGAATCCAATGGAACAATCACCTGTGGGTAAACAATCTCCAAACACATTCCACATGTGAGCACAACACAGGAGAAGCAAATGCGATAAGAATTGTTTTCCTTTTCTCTGAGGCTTCCCAGCAGGAAAATCCTGGGTGAAGGGATTTTTTCAGAGATGTGAATGCCACACTTTTGATTCAGCCTGGGTGTAGAGCAGCGATGCTCCTGCTGTCACAGCGTGCACTATTGATTTACCACGCTGAAGTGAGTACAAGTGAAACGTGGAGATTCATTAAGAGAGACCATTTACGCCTCTGGACTCGATGTGTTTTCAAAATGATTCTCTACAACCTCATTAGTGTCTTGTTCTCATTCATGGATTCACCTGTCGAGCGACAAGAAAATAAACAACAAGAGCAGAAAATTGATCCTTGGCACTGGTGTCTGATTCCTTGGGAATTCAGCATTTGCCTCATCATTCTGGGATGCCAGGTGGATTCACTAAGAGCAGTGAAGCTCTAAAGTAGAAATATTGATGGCTCAAACATTGAGGAAAGAGGTTAAAAATACAGGATTGCTCCAGTCCCTTCCTTAAAAGTACAGCAGTTACTTTTGTTTCATTCCTCATATGCTCTCAGATAAAAAAAGAACATATTTTGATTATTTGTAACAGTGTTTTGGTCTCTTATGATATCCCTTGAATAACTGCCCATGAGTTTTCCAAAAGGTAGTCACAAAGCCATTTTTCATTCCTTTATAAGGGATGTATTTTCTTCAGGACACATGAGTAATCCTCTCTGATGTTTTCTGCCTTAGATCTCTTTTAGCGCTGAAAACTACAAAAAGGTAAATTAAATGTATCCATTTAGATGTTTTTAATTGGCAGCCAACGTCAATGAGAAACTTTGGACTGGATTTACCCAAAGGGAATTGCTAAAAGATTTATGGAGAGAAGTGAGATTTTTATCAAAATGCCTCTTTTTACTATTTTTCCTGAATAGTGTTTGTATGAATTTGATAAATCCCATGTTCACAGCTGAATCTCTCTCTTCCCTGTTTTATGATCTCCCTGGAATGTGCTCTAGGTACAGTCTCCCAAAGACTGAGGTTTTAATGGTTTAGGAAAAATGTTCAGATGGGATTAAAGGTGTTGGGAGCACAAAGGCCTGTGTGGGTGTTGGAATCCATAAGGTTAGAGGATTTTTAAGAAATGGTTAAAAGAAGTATGTAGGCCTCAGACTGAAGTTTTGTTAGCATTGCAAATGCAAGCAGAAAAGTTTCCCATGCAAGCAGAAAAGTTTCCCAAGCAGTAGATGTGATAAACTACAATAGGTCTCTGTGGAATTGGCTTTAGGATGGCAACAAGGTTATTTAATGTATATCTTTAGAACATTAGCATGAATAGAACTCTGTTCTTTGTCTCTTATGAACTGGTCTTTGTTTTAGCTACGATTACGTATGTTTTATAAGATTGGATAGAATGCTTGTCAATATGTGTTTTCTGTGCCGAATTCTAGTCTGAGATGATTTTATGTATTGCTGTATGAGCCCTGTTGGAGGAGACATTTTTTGGTGTGGATCAGTGAGCTGTCATGTCTCCATTTTGTATTTTGAGACTGATGTGCTGGAAATAAAACCAAAATCTCTTCACTGGTCTGGTTACAATGTTATCCATATTTGGATATTTTGCCACGGCCTAGTGGGTTCCTTTTTTAAGGCGTGGGCTCCTGACACCATGGGACTTATACCTGTCCCGTCCCCCGCATGTGGGTTCTGCTCCCAAACCATCAGGAGCTGATTCCCCTGCAGAGCTGGGGCATGGATGCACAAACCCCCCTGGATATGAGCAGGAATCCTCATGGGAAGGTTGGTGCAGTGACAGTGGTGAGGATAAATTTGGAACATGAGGATGAGATTAATCCATAGCTCCAGACACCAGCGTCTGACTCGGCCTCCCTTGGGACACGTTGGGTTAATCCTGAAATGTGCAGGCTGAGTCACACTCAGTAACATCACCTCTCATCCAGCAGGAGGGATTCAGGACTGGCTGCATGGCCAGACCCAGAGAGGGGTGGTGAACAGTGTGACCGTGTCCACAGGGGCCTCAGGTTGAGGGAAGAGACGGGGATTTGATTCCATGTTTGAGAAGGCTGATTTATTATTTTTATTATATATATTACATTAAAGCTATACTAAAAGAATAGAAGAAAATATTTCCTCAGAAGGCTGGCTAAGAATAGAAAAGGAATGAATGATAACAAAGGTTCTGTCTCAGACTGTCTGTCCGAGCCAGCTGTCTGTGATTGGCCATTAATTAGAAACCTCCAACATGGGCCAATCACAGATCCACCTGTTGCATTCCACAGCAGCAGATAATCAATGTTTACATTTTGTTCCTGAGGCCTTTCAGCTTCTCAGGAGGAAAAATCCTAAGGAAAGGATTTTTCATAAAAGATGTCTGCGACAGAACAGTGCTGTATCCAGCTGGTGGCCAGTCTCCGGTGGTGTCCCTCAGGGCTCTGCGCCACCACATCTCCAGTTCAATGTCCTTATTGGTGACATGGATGAGGGGATTGAGGCTTTCATCAGTAAATCTGCAGATGATACTGAGCTGGAAACTGTGTCCATCTGTTGGAAGGTAGGAGGGCTCTGCAGGGAGATCTGGAACAGGTGGATGGATGAGCAGAGTCTAACAAGGTAAAGTTTAATAAGCTCAAGTGCCCAGTCCTGCATTTCGGCCACAATAACCCCTGCAGTGCTCTAGAATGGGGATGGTGTGGCTGGACGGTGCCCACGCACAAAGCAGCCTGGGGGTGCTGGTCAGTAGTGACAGATCATGAGCCAGCAGAGTGCCCTGGTGGCCAATGGCTCCTGGCCTGGCTCAGGGATGGAGTGGCCAGAGGAGCAGGGAGCTCATTGTGCCCCTGCCCTGGGCACTGCTGGGGTCACACCTCGAGGGCTGTGCCCAGCTCTGGCCCCTCAGCTTGGGAAGGACCTGGGGACACTGAGCACATCCAGAGGGGACAGCGAGGCTGGAGAGGGGCTGGGAACACAAACCCTGTGAGGAGCCCCTGAGGGAGCTGGGGGTGCTCAGCCTGGAGAAAAGGAGACTCAGGGCTGCCCCCATCACCCTGTGCAGCTCCTGAAAGGTGCCTGTGCTCAGCTGGGGCTGGGCTCTGTCTGCAGCAGCACTGACACACCCAGAGCACACAGCCTCGAGCTGCACCAAGGGAAATACAGGTTGGACATCAGGAAAAAGTTTTTCACAGAAAGAGTGATAAAGTTCTGGAATGGCTGCCCGGGGAGGTGGTGCAGTCCCCATCCCTGGGTGTGTTTAACAAAGCCTGGATGTGGCACTGGGTGCCAGGGTTGAGTTGAGCTGTTGGGGCTGGGTTGGACTCAGTGACCTTGAAGGTCTCTTCCAACCTGGTCATTCTGTAATTCTCTGAATTCTGTGATTAATCCTGGAGATGTTTTTGGGGAAGGAATGACTGGGAGATGTAGTAAATTATTAGGAGTGAGGGATTTCCCTTGGAAGGAGCCCTGGGGCTTTCAGCAGTGTTTTGGAAGGGGCAGTGCAGGGCTGTGTCTGCAGAGAGCTCCTGGTGTAAAGAACTGAGAATTGCAGGACAGATCCAGGAGAAAATCCATGCCAGACCTGCAGGACAGATGCAATAATTGAGGATGTCACCTTGTAGAGTCCCTGTGGTTCTCCAGGTGTGAAAGGAACCAGCAGCATCCCTTCCCTCTGTCCTGTCCACTCCAGATCCAGGGCCAGCTCTGTCCCTGATGCCTTGGTGGCACTTATGGACTGCACACAAGGCTCTGTGTGCACATGCCAAGGTTTCCAGTGGAAAAGGCTGAAGATCAGCTCCTGACCTCCACCCTGAAGTGATTTATGAGGGCTCAACTCCTGAACTTCACCCTGCGGTGATTTATGAGAGCTCAGCTCCTGAACTTCACCCTGGGCTGATTTGTGGGAGCTCGTACACTCATTTCCCCTAGCTCTGCTGGGAGGATAATCCCAGAGGAGTGACAGAGCTGAGAGTCTGTCTGACAGCTGCCTGAGCCTCGGGGTAGAGTCTGGCTGAACTCAGCTTTTCCATCTGCAGGATGGTGCTGATGATCCTCTTACCTGCCAAGAATTTTGTGCTCTTCACCAGACGAAAGCACAAGGTGGGAGTATCTGGTGCTGATGACCCAGTGAGAGTTTTGCAGACACATTTTGGTCAGTCAGAGATGCTTTTTGGCGCTGATGACCCAGTGAGTATTTTGCAGATATTGTCCTATATATCATGAGTTCTATTATCATTATAGTGCAAAGATTTCATATGGCCAGAGTTTCACATCTCCTCGATGTTTCTCGCAGACAACTCCTCTGAGCACTGACTCTTCCTGGTCCTTGCAGTAGTCATTTGACTCCAGAACCCATCAATCCACTCTTTTACAACACCATTCTTATTGGCTGCAGGTGTGCCCTGCTAACATCAGGCCTGCTCCTAATCTTTAGTAATTGGTCCAGCTGCAAATCATTAATGGGGTAAAATTGCTTTCTATACTATCTTCACTTTCTTATATTGTTTCCCCCTACATGCAGACACATTTTTGGACAGTCAGAGATTCTGTTTGGTGTGTTTGGTGCTGATGACCCAGTGAGTGTTTTGCAGACACATTTTTGGTCAGTCAGAGATGCTGTTTGAAGGCTGTGCCAGCTGCCCTCTTGGGAAGAAGCAGGACAATGCACACCAGAGTCATCTTTAGAGAGAAAAGACTCCAAAAGACTCCAAAAAGGGTGGAAGGAGAAGGAGGCGGTGTCAGCAGGAGAAATTCGCATTCTCAACCAGCTGAAAGAGAAAACAATGTTCTTAACAACTATTTGAAGAAATATAGATAATACAGCAACAAACAGAACCAGAATACTCAGTAAGGAGGCTCTTGGTTTTTTTTATTAGCTCCAGGGTGTTCTCATCTGGAATAGGAACTGAACCACCTCCAAAAACACCCAGGCAATGCAATTGCAGGGACACACTATCAGTGAGCTTTAATAATGAGCTGCTCATGGAAAGGCAGTCTTGGAGGAGGAAGCTCAGGGCTGAGCTGAAGATATTTAGCAGATGGGGAGGATTATTGCAATCCTTATCCAAAGCAGCAAATATTTCATTCTGCTCTAACCAAAGCAGAGGCCCAAGTGGAGTGGCCAGCCTGGAGGTGTAAATGGAAGGGATATTATGGTAATGGAAGAGAGGAGAGGTGAGAAAAGCTTGAGAACTGCTGGGTTAGAGGTTCTGCAGGACAGAAGAGAACTGGTTTTTATTTGCTGAAACACCTAAGCCCATTCATCCAGACTGCAAACCATAGGATGGAATCCTACAATGGTTTGGGTTTAAAGGGGTCTATTTCTACACCATGCCTTCCACCATCCCAGGCTGCTCCAAGCCCCATCCAACCTGGTCTTGGGCATGTCCAGGGATCCAGGGCCAGCCACAGCTTCTCTGGAAACCTGTGCCAGGGCCTCACCACCCTCACAGGGAACAATTTCTTCCCAAAATCCCATCCAACCCTGCATCTTTCTTGGGATTGTTATGGGGCTCTGTTAAGAGTCAACTGGCTTGACTTATAAAATCTAAAGATGATTTGTGGGCTGGTCCTAAATGGGCTATAAGAAGCACAATTACCATCCAAATTAATCACTTAATGCTGAAAACATTAATGTTTAACTTCTGGGATGAGATTTTTGGTTTTTTTTTAGGGAGCCAGAGAATCCCTGCTTAAATTCTGTGGAACTCATACAAGATGTTGAGTACATGGAGCAATAAGTCTCATGTTTACACATGAGCTGTAGCTTTTTGGCTGGGCTGGTTCTTCAAGCTGTGCATTTTTTAAACTGCTTTAGTGGTTAAAAACCACTCTTTATTATTTTGAAATGTAGTGATGCTGGACATGAGCCAATTACATTTTTTTTTACCTAACACTGGGCATAACCCACAGCAGACCTTAATGCCACTCAGTAGAAGGCTGGAATCAAATTTAGAGGCAGAGGGAATTTTTATGGCTCCTGAATGCCTTTTTATGCCTCCTTTTATGCTTTTTTTTTTTTGCCTCCTGAAACCAGCTGGGTGAAAGAAATCATCTGCTGAGGAGCCATGGGAGCTCAAAGGGCATTTGGACACCGTGGGTGAAGATTTGTCATCTCCCTCCAGCTCACAGTGGTGTTCTTAGTCCAGCACGCTCAGCCATGGTCATTAACATGCAAAAGGCACGTGCTCCTTAATTATGAAGTGATATTTTTGGATTATTATTCCCAGCTAGGAGAATCTGCAGAATTTGCTGCAAAGAAATCCGTGGAGGGCATCAGCACCGTGAGGGGAGAAAATGGAACATTGTGAAAGCTTTGCTGCAGCACAGCTGCTTTCCCCGTCACATTTTACGTGTTTGAGAAAGTTTGCAATCCCAAAATATACAGGGCAGGGAGGAATCATGTAAACACAAATCTGGGATAGCAGGAGAAACGTGGCTTAGTGCTCTGAGGGCAGAGAACCTGGAAAATGGAACACTGGTTAATGGTTATCTCCTGTGAAGGGATCACAGGGTGAGGTTAAAAGGCTGAAGGTTTTACAGGTTTTTTTTTTTTAATGATGTCTGCAGTGTGAGATCCAGGTTTTTGGATTGGTCTCAAGTCTGATATAAATAAATGAGTTTGGAAAGTGAGCTGTGAAATCTCAGCTAATTCACAAACTGGCTTCTCTCAGCTGCACAAACCTTAACTTGTGTCAGGATCCAGCCCATGGAGGAGGTCAAAATACTCTGCTGGTGTTGAGTCCAGCCCACCTTCATTTTTTACATTTTTTATATTTTCTTAGGCTGGCACCAGCTGTTGGGACAAGCAGACACGATGGGCAGGTTTGAGTTATTTTTATCCCCACAGCTGTTCAATCAGACTCTCATTTAGCAGCTAAATTCTGTGGATAATCTCAATGTAATTAGAAGGTTTAGGTAAAATTCAGAAATGTGCTTAAAATTTTGGTAGTTGTTATTCTAGAATCAGCACCGGTTACATGCACATAATTATGTTTGGTGTAGTGCAAACTCATTATGGGATATAATTCTGGCCTATGTTGTTTGCAATAGAGATAAAAATTTTCATTTTGCACAAATCCTGTTTCAGAAAGAATATTTTTTTTTTAATCTGTCAGTTAAAGGACTGGGGATTTTCCTGTACAGTTCACAATTTAAAAAAACATAACAAGCTGCTACCTTTAAACAGTCTTATAATGTTGCATTGCTGATTTTGAACAGATTATTGCTAACAAATTATTGTCCATAAAAGAGAATAATTAGGATGAGGGTTAATTCGAATGAATTAATTGGTTGCCATAAAATAATTTTCCTCCTTTTTAGATCATGAAGAAATTAAAGTTTGGGTGTTGACCCAAACAACTTCTTTTCCATATTTCTGGTGGGATTTTTTTTTTGGCACTGCAAAGAAAAGAAGATTTAGCTATTAAGTTGTGAAAAACAGAGCTTGAATGATTGAGGGACCTGACAGGATAACTCCCAGTAGCCTGAGTGGCAATACAGAATTCCACTGGTTTCCAGCCCTGTGTTCCACCACTGGCTCATCCTCCCTCCTTAATATCTCTTGCATTGTCTAACAATTAAATCTGTGGCTTGAAACACAGATCTCTTTCAATTAATGAAATTAATTTTTAATTAGTTTTTCCCCTCCGTCATTATTTATTTAGAACGACACAGTTCTTAGGGGCTGCCCTCACAAACTGAGATCTGCCAGCACACCCCCAGCCAAGGAATATTGATAAGTTGTTTTCCTCACACTTCATCTTATTTATTTCACCTACCAGACATGATCGTGTACTCACTTCCTACTCTGGTGCTGCTCTGTGCAGGAAAAACCCCAATAAATTAAAAATATGTTAAGTGAGGGGGTCAAACCCATGAGAACATCATTAAGTATCAGTGCCCAGATGGGTATCCTGTTCTCAGTGTGTCTAAAGCACCTTCCCAGGGACAGGCGTTGGAATATCAGAGGTTTCCTTCACACAGTCTCCTAAATTTCCCCAGGATGAGGCTTGGGTGTGAAAGAGGCTTGGAGAACATCCTGAGATGTGTTTGCCTGGTTTGTGGATTTTCCTTTTCTGAATATCTCCAATTGTCTTTTGAACTTGTCCAACCTTTTGCTCCAAGCTCCTTCAGAGAGTTCTGCAGTTCCACATCCCTTTTTCTGGCATCTCCTTTGTTTGTTTTGAGCTGGGCACTCACTAATTTGATTTGTTGTGAGGTGATTACTACCCAAGAAGAGATTTGCTGCCTTTTCATCTTCTCAGCCACTGCTCACATCGCTCTGGATTCTGCAGGTGTCCATCATCCCTTCCTCACTCATCCCACTGCCAGGCTGGATTCCAACCTGTCCTGCTCCTTATTCCAGCACCACCAACCCATGATGGATCACCCCTTCAGTGATGGATTTTCCATGAGGATTTCACAGAATTATTATAACGTGCCCAGAACCACACACAATTTTCAAGCTGTGAGGACATTACCCATAGTAAAAATGCCTTCTATTTTCTTCTTCATTTCCCTAGAATATCCCAAATTTCATTTGCTTTTTTGACTGATACTTCTGCTGAATTGACATTTCCATAAGAGAATTGCTGGCCCAAGACCTCATTTTTCAGTGCTGGCAGCTGTGCCAGAGCCTGCCATGATTCAATCCCTCACCAGCTCTCTTGAACCCCCTTTGGGGACTGGAAGGGGCCCTCAGGCCTCCTTGGAGCCTTCTCTTCTCCAGGATGAATAAACCTTTATAACCACAGGAGAGCTGGAGCCTGTGAATGGATTTGTTTGAATGCAGCTCCCAGGAGCCCCCAAATTTACATCAGGACCCATTCTCTTATGACTTTTCTAAACATTTATCACAGCGCTGGGTAAGGCGAGGGTGGAAAAAGGCTGCCATGGTTTTAAAAGGAAAAATCATCATTTAAATTAACAGCAAAATACACAGACCTTCAGCATAAAAAAATTATACATCTCACCCACTCACCTTAAAAGAATACAAAACTAGTATTCAGTAGAGTCAATAAAAGTTAAATTTTCTTATGTGTAATCCACTGTTGGCGGAAGAACATTAGCATTTCAAATAGATTTGCTCATTAAAATGAAGATATCTTCTGATAAAATACCATTTCCTGGGATTTCAATTCTTGCACTAAAAAATGGAAAGAAGTAAAGGCAGAATTCAATGGAAATCCCCCTTCCCTTCCCTTCCCTTCCCTTCCCTTCCCTTCCCTTCCCTTCCCTTCCCTTCCCTTCCCTTCCCTTCCCTTCCCTTCCCTTCCCTTCCCTTCCCTTCCCTTCCCTTCCCTTCCCTTCCCTTCCCTTCCCTTCCCTTCCCTTCCCTTCCCTTCCCTTCCCTTCCCTTCCCTTCCCTTCCCTTCCCTTCCCTTCCCTTCCCTTCCCTTCCCTTCCCTTCCCTTCCCTTCCCTTCCCTTCCCTTCCCTTCCCTTCCCTCATTTTTGGCATTTCAGCAGGGACAGCTGTGCAGAGATGTTGAGGGTGGTGGCCAGGGAATGATGTTCCAAGGTGCCCGAGTTTTTACCAAATTCCTGGGGTGGGTGAGGACTCATAAATGTCCCAATTTCTGGTTATTTCAGTCACATTTGCAAGAACAGCTGCGGAGCACCAATGCAGAATGAAGGGTTGGAGCTATGAATCCCCATCAGTAAAAAAAAAAATCAGATTTTAAATCCAGGGAGTGGCGTGTTTAATCCCAAATTCTGGAAAGTCGGTGGTTTTAATTTCATAAACTAAACACGTATCCTAATTGAAAAACCAAACTAAATCCAAAAAGTCCTGGCAAATGCTAAAAATTACAACCCCGTGCCTCGTGCAATGCAGTTGTTACATTTCTGTTGACGCAATCAGTGTTGTTTATGTCCCTAAATCCCATAAACAACAGCCCAGCAGTAAAGACCAGGCCAAACCCAAATCATGGGTGTGTTGGCAAGAGGCTGGAATGTTGGACACACAGCGTCCTGGGGTGGAAAAAACCCAAACCTAAACCAGAACTGGGGCTGCAGGAGCAAGCTGAGCACCACGCACAGTGTGCTCCACAGGCTTGTTCAGTGGGAATGTTGTAGGGGAATTGTTTTCCTCCTGTGCAACACTGATTTAATGCATTGATGCTCAGTTTGATGCCTTGTGTAGGCTGACCTAGAGCAGAGACTAGTCAAAGTTAAAGAAGAAAGCAGGGATTTATCAAAAGGCCTCCATGGATGCACCTTGGGCAGCACCAGAGCCCAGCCAGGGCTGCACCCAAGATGAACCAAAATGGCCCCAAAATGCACGAGCGCTCCCGGGGTCTCTCCCTGGGATCAGCTCTGCTCCATTTGCACCTTGCAGTTCATTGTCCCATTCCAGCTTTAGCCCAGGCAGTCCCACCCTGCTTGTTTTTCTCTCTCCAGCCCACGGTGTTTGTGCTCCTGGGCTGAGATTTGGATCATTTGTCCTTGGTGCCCAGCTGGAGCAGGAATTGTTTTGTCTCCCTGCTCTGTGCACAGAGCTCACCATGCCCTGATGTGGAGCTCAGACCCACACACTAAAGCAGCACAGAATCTTAAAATATAAAAAATAAACCCTGAGGCATCAAGTTAATATCCTTAAATAAATCATCACCAAAGGCAGTGGGGGAATGCTGATTTCCAGCCATGTCCTGGCCTTGGTACTTTTCCTTCCAGGTCCATTTGTTTTAATTAAACAGATGGATGGTCCCGTGATCTGTGGGTTTTAGGGGTTTGCCCTCATGGAAAGGCTTCAAAACCTCCAAGAGATGATGGGGAATGTGACCTGCAGCCCAGCCCATGGTGATGGAGACTTTCACTGTGGTGTAGCCTTCGGATCCTGCACAGAAGTGCTGATTTCAGCTCCTTATTCATTAATCTCATCAAAGGGGAACAGTGCTAAAGAAAAGCTCACACACAGGAGAGGAAAAACATTAGCCAAGGGTGGCTGAGCACTGGCAGAGCTGCTGGGCACCTGGTGACAGAGCAAAAGAGGGACTGAAGTTCCCAATTCCAGGGAATTTGCTGTCTTGTTTAGGAACCAGGGCAGAACAGACAGATTTCAGGACTAGGATTTCAGCGGTTCAGTTAGTAGGGCAGTGAAGAAGAGGTAAAATATTTATTTTAATGATGCCAGGATCAATTTCATCCAATATCAACGATGTTAGCAACAGTCTTTATCCCAGCAATGCCATCAAATCTGAGATTACACTGCAGTTATTAAATCCATCCTTTAATCTGATAAATGTAGTGTGAGGACACTACCAATGTGCTCATAATCCCTCTTTATCTCTCCACTACTGGTGGCTGTAGCGTTGAGTGTGAGAGAGAATAAATGAGATTTGAGAAGCAAGATCAATAATTTTGGGCAGCAATACCTGTCTGCCAGCTTCAGAGATGAGAGAAGACAGAAAACATGTGTTGATGTTTCAAGGAAGTCAGAAACATTATCCACTGTAGTTTAAAGGTGGATTAGCTGAACCAAGACAATTTAATAATTGGATTTTTGCTGTGGTGGTTAATTGTACCACACTGATAATATCCACAGCCAAATGTTGCAGGTTCTTTCCCTTCATGGCTCCTAATGGATGGAAAATGGGTGTAGGGGATTATTAGTGGGATTTAATATGTACAGATACACCCCAAAATGTTGTTATCCCTCTGTGAGATGAGTCGCACCCAAAAATGTTCTTTGAAGAGGTATCAGCCTGACTGGGAGAAAAACAATGTTATTTTAGGTACTGTGGAGAAAATGGATGGGGATGGCAAGTGGAAATGATTGGCTTCTCAAATCTGGGATTGCAAAGAGGGGAACCTGCCTCCAGTTCCTCATTTCACAACAAACTTCCTATGTTGGGGAATCTGTATCAGAGCACAACATTGGAGGTATTTAGATTCTTCTGACATCTTCAGAACCTCCTCTCAGACACTGCCTCTTCATCCCAAAGTCCAGCTCTGTCATGAAAACTCTAATTCACCTGTAAATACATTCACAGAATGGGTAAATGCTGAGTCTTATCATATTTTTGCCAGGGTAGGATTAAATGCGTGACATGGAATTTCGAGTTGGGACTCAGATGTTTATCAGTTCTTATCTCTGTCACAGTCTCACAAACCCTGAGTTCTGCAGCACTTCACTCTCACAAACTAAAAATGGAGCCCCATCTCTCTCTACAAGGCCTTTAAAGGATCAACTCTCCAATTAAGAAATGACACCTCAATTATTTTTACTTTTAACCCAATAACCAACCACCCATGGCTGTAATGGGGACTTTTTTATCCAATTACACAAAACCACCCAAAGCCATGGAGAAGAAGGTGAAGAAGAAGGAGGAGGGGAAGGAGGATGAGAAGAAGAAGGAGGAGAAGAAAGAGAAGAAGGAGGAGGAGGAGAAGGAGAAAAGGAGAAGGAGAAGGAGAAGGAGAAGGGGAAGAGGAAGAGGAAGAAGAAGAAGAAGAAGAAGAAGAAGAAGAAGAAGAAGAAGAAGAAGAAGAAGAAGAAGAAGAAGAAGAAGAAGAAGAAGAAGAAGAAGAAGAAGAAGAAGAAGAAGAAGAAGAAGAAGAAGAAGAAGAAGAAGAAGAAGAAGAAGAAGAAGAAGAAGAAGAAGAAGAAGCCTCCACCCCAAAACCTCCACCTTGCTTTATATCCATTACTGTATTCCAAACCCTTAAACTCTGAGTTTCCCACCCTGTGATCTCACACACTTCTATTCAAACTCCACACCCACAATCCCAGTTCTATCATTCCATTTTGGAAGCTTCTCCACGGCCTCAGGTCAGTGCAGTGTTCTCTTGGGGGTCAGTGCCTGGCAGCACAGAAATCTGAAATTCTCAGCACCCAGGGTTCCAACAGATGAACATAAAAATCCTGGGAAAAAAAAAAAATTGGTGAAGCCAGAGTCATTTATTTGAGGCTGTTTCCACATTAATCAGTGGCTCTTACAGGTAAAACTCAAAAATCTACCACTGGAAAAGTGGAGCCCCCTGTCCATTGCAAGGTTGAGGCAGTGACTGCCATGAGGTGACACCAACCTTCAGCTGCATCAAAATCTCTGTGAAAGCTTCTGCCATGACAGGGCACACTGATAAGGAGTGAAAAATGGAGATGGAAAATCAGCATTATCAATCTGGAGTATTAAACTGGAAAATACTTTAAGAGGGGTTATCCAGGCTGTATATTCACAGGTCTCATGTGATCTGTCAGGCCAAGATTAAAGTGTCAGCCCTGTTTTGAGGGTTTCTGAATATCCACAGTGCCCCAGCGACATTATTCTGAAACTCATAAATCTTTCTAAAGTATGTATTAAGCAAAAAAAAAAAGAGGGATTTTCAAGGTTTTCATTGCTGTGAGAGTAAATTTGGTGAATTTCTTTTCTTAGCACAGCAGAAAGAAGAGACTTAAAACAACCATTATTCTATTTTTTTTGTTTGAAGTTAACTTCTATACTTTTTTTTTCATATGCTAAGATAATGACAGTTTACAACAGATAGGTATACAACATTTGAGTGTAAATCAACTGGAAAAAATTAAATAACCTGTAATATTGACATAAAACTCAAGTAAAAAAATAATAAAAAACTGAAGGGATTGAGAGCAAGTCAAATGCACATCCTTGGGGGATTTTAACAGAAGAGAAGGCAGCAGTGCTTTCACCATTCACAGAAATATGGAATGTCTGAGCAGAATCCATCAGCTGCTAAGCTGGAGCAGAAAAATGAAGAATTTGTGACATCCAAAAGCTGCAAGGTGTTCTCTCACAAAGATTATGCATTCAGGAAATTAGAATAATTCCTAAAATTCTGAATGAGCATCGATGCTGATTGCTGATTTTCAAAGTCTGAATATAAAAACCTACAAAGAAATGGAGCCATGAGTATGAGCCTGTGTTCAACTCAAGCTGGGAAACCCACAAATAGTGTGGAATTATTTTAGGAATTATGGCAGATCTAGAACCAGGAAAATGTAATTAACTGAACCTCAAAAGATAGAAAACAAACCATTCCCACTCTAAAATTGTCAAGTAATTTTCAGAGTGAAGGCTCATAGGGTTAATGAGAAATGAACAGAAAGGAATTGTAAGAACTTCAGCAAGATCAGGGCAAAAATCAGGATTGACAAGGTTTGAAACATCATTTTGAGATACAAGACAATCTCTAGGATACAGTTTCAACTTCTAGTCCAATAAATAAACGAATTTCATAAATAGTTGCATAAAAATAGTTTGGAGAAAAATAAAACATCATTCCAGCCAGAGCTGGGTTCATTAGGGGTGAAACGTGAGACGCCACAGAAGATCACAGAATAAACGTTTGTAAATCTCCAAAGGAACAAGCCCAAATCCTTTAATCAGAACACCTCTTGAATCCATTTTGCTAATGGAGTTTAATTTGTGCCCTCAAAGTTAATGGGATATCCTAAAATAACCCAATAATTGGAGTTATTTCCTCCAGGGCTGAGCAGTGATGTGCTGTAACACACAACCCTTGTAAATTTGTGAATTTGTTACTAAGGAGCCTTCAAGGATTTTGACACAAAAATGTGTTCCTTTTTAAAAGAGATTAAAAAGAGATTAAATCAAAAGGGGTACAAATATTCAGAATCCTTCATATTTAAAAAAAAAAATCCACAATTATCCCATAACCAGAGGCAGCACCTTGTCACACTCAGGCCATGCTCCAGCTTGAACTCTTTGACCATATTAAATCCTAGTGCCCTAAACAGCAGGAAGTTAAACAGGGAGAAGTCTCTGAAAATGTTCATGTTTATATGGCTGATAGTGAAGGAGTAGCTGATTTATAGCTGCAGATTTTATTAAAAAATATAAATTTAAATTGCACCCAAAAAATGATAAATGTGAGGTGAAACAGAATGTTTTCCTATGATTTGTTCAAAACAATTTGAGGTGACCAAGAACTGTGTGGAAAGAAGAGTTTTTCTCCCCTCCCTATAGTTTTTATTTAAATAATCCTTTTTTTAAATTCTCTTATTCTTTTCCTGTTGTGTGTGAGGAGAGGGGTTGGTTAATGATCAAAATTTTAAAAAGCTGTGCTCGTCTTGAATTGTTGTCATTCCATTACATACTAGTGCAGTTAGGTACAAATCACAATATCTTAATAAAAAGTAAGGAAATCAACAGAATCCCTAAAAATACCATTATGTTGCAACGAGGGAATTTTTGATTTGTGTTTTACCCTTCAATCTTTACAAGATCTATCGTGAACCCACCTTACCATTTATGCACTTGCTTACTTTGGAGCTGAGTCTCACCTGCCAGAGTTACCAGGATAATTTTAACATGAGACTTAATTATTTTAGACTAAAATATCACCACCAGCACTAGGATGACCACACAAGCTCCCCACCAAGAACTGAGATAGATCCCTTCCCAGAACTGCTATTTGGTGCTTTTAGAGAGGCATGAGTTAAAATACCCATGCAGAAATTTATTTACTACAGGAGTTTCAGAAACCTGGCGCTGCTTTCAGCATAATTCTGTAAAATAAGTGGAATTTCATCATTACAGCCTGTGAGATCTGTGAAACACGTGGCATTTGCACATAGACCTCTTTGAGTTGTGTTTAATATTGGTTTGGAATAAGGTCAGAATTGCATTTATTAAATAGCAGGGGAAATTATTATGCCATTTTACCTTATTTTGTGCTCATTTGGTCCTAATGATTTGATCTGGTACAACCTAAACTGAGGCACCTGAATAATCAGATCAAACAAGTGGACCGTAAATATCAACCAGAGTCAAAAAGAAAGGAAAGGAAGAATTTTTGACATTAATTTTCCATGCTAAGCTTTAACATAAATTAAATATTACTATTTATCCAGCTTTTAATATCATTGTGGAGCAAAATTCAGCTGGGTCCCAATGTAGCACTACTTGTTTAAGATGTCCAGGGAAAAGCAGAGAAAAATGTTAATTAGAGGAAAGCTTATTGAAATAAGATTTTCCTCTGTTTATTAACAGCCTAGAGGCTTAGAGGGGGGATATGCAGCAGACTTTTAATTAAACTGTTTACTTTTAATGGGAATTTGCTAGAGTTCATAGTCAGCAATGTGTTAGTGGGACAATAAAGTGCTAAGAGTGGAAAATGTCCATTTTGGCAGGAGTCAGAGGAGGAAAACAACAAAATAAAAAATAGTCCTGGTTGCAGTATAATTTCACAGAATTCAATGAATCACGGGGTTGGAAGATGTCACTGTTAGGTCAGACATGACACACACATGCATGATCAGGGTCCAAGAAGAAAAAACTTCTATTCTGTGTGTTCTCCAATTTATATACTCTTAACAAAGCGTGATCTTAAGTCATTAACTACATCACAATAACTTATTACATTCATTAGTACAAAGCAATTAACGTCAATATAATTGGCAAAAGTTTTACAGAAATTTAATAAAGCACGTATACACATCTACTTATGCACGTAGCCTAGCTTACAAAAATTTTAATGTATTTTTTCTAATCTATTTCCATGGTAACAGTGTTATCTTCTTCCTTGCTACACTCAAAAATCATTAATTGTTATTTCTTCTATTAACTCAGCTTTGCTTGCAACTCAACTATCAAGACCCTCCATAGAACAACACCTTCAGGATCATCGAGTCCAACCCAGCCCCAACAGCTCAACCAAACCCTGGCACCCAGTGCCACATCCAGGCTTTGTTAAACACACCCAGGGATGGGGACTGCACCACCTCCCCGGGCAGCCATCCCAGAACTTTATCACTCTTTCTGTGAAAAACTTTTCCCTGATATCCGACCTGTATTTCCCTTGGTGCAGCTCGAGGCTGTGTGCTCTGGGTGTGTCAGTGCTGCTGGAGAAAGAGCCCAACCCCACCTGACTACAAAATTTGGTATTTGACCACACAATATCTGGGAAATTTCTTCAGGGTTGTTAGAAAGCAACAAGAGGCAAATAAAGATTCAAAAAGAAAACTCAAGCAACACCAAGCCTGGCACATGAATATCTTGCATGGCCTTGTGGGTCCATGGCAGAATCATCCAGAGTCACCCAGAAAAGGCAGATTTGGAATTTCCAGACTGGCAGAGACAGTGCCCTTATTGCTCAGCTGATTGAGCTCATCCTTGGTGTAAGGGTGGGGCATGGATCATCTCACCAATTTTGGGCAGCATTTATAGGATCACCCTCTGAAGATGCTCATCTCTCTGCTTTGAGTTAGAAGGAGCTGGAACAATTCTCTGCTAAACAGGTATTTGCTTTCAGTATTGGAGAAGATGAATTCCATTTTGATGAACAGAGATTACTGTAATTGGGATACTTTCAATGTGGGGTTGTGGCACTCAGATTCTCTGAAAATATCCCTTCACCAGGGTTTTTCTCCTGGGAAGCTGAAAAGCCTCAGAGAAAAGGAAAACAATTCTTATCTCATTTGCTTCTCCTGTGTTTTGCAAATGTGGAATGTGTTTGGAGATTGTTTACCCACAGCTGATTGTTCCATTGGATTCTGGTGTGAGTTGTTTTCACTCTATGGCCAATCAGTGCCAAGCTGCGTCAGGACTCTGGAAAGAGTCAGGAGTTTTCATTATTATCTTTTTAGCATTCAGTAAGTATCCTTTCTGTATTTTTTAATATAGTATAGTATTCTTTAATATAATATAGTATCATAAAATAATAAATTAGCCTTCTGAGGAATGGAGTCAGATGCATCATTCCTGCCTTCATTGGGGCACTCTTATTTACAATATAGGGTGATTCTGAATGGAGTGAAATTACCTTTCTAGAACTGTATTGAAACATCTGCACCACTGTAAGTCAAGTTGTTCTGTAAGTAAAAGAAATACGGATGTTTTAGGCAGTATTTGTCTGACCTATTCAGATACCCAGTTTAGCAAAAAATTGATTCTGTTCTGTACTCTGTCAACTGAAGTTCTACTGCTGCAAAGCCATCACTCTCCAGACCTTCAGGATGGGCCAGAAAAATTCCTGCCTGGGGTGGTTTCAGTGACTCCCACACTCACAGACAACAGGGTTGGACAGGATGATTATATATGGAAGCTTCTTACAGCCAAGTGCTTGCCAAAGACAACGAAACCAATAATCACTTCTTTGGGCACTGAATTTAATCAGAACCACCAGAACTCTGCAGAAGACTTTTTGTCAGAGCTCTGACAGAGGAGAAGCCCGAGGTCTCATAGGGAGCTGGCAGCTCTCGGGCAGGAATCAGCACCATGGACAGGGGCAGCCACATCCCTCCCAAAATCCCAGCTCAAATTTGGAAGCAAATGCCCCTGATTTCAGGGATCGGGGATTTATGGATTTACACAATGGTTTGGGTGGGAAGGGATCTTAAAGATCATCTCATTCCACCCCCTGTTATGGGCAGGGGCACCTTCCAGTAGACCAGATTATCCCAAGCTCCATCCAACCTGGCCTTGGACATTTCCAGGGATCCAGGGGCAGCCACAGCTTCTCAGGGTCTCCTCACCCTCAAAGCCAAGAATTCCATCCCAATAGCCCATCCAACTGTGCCCTCTGCCATTTTATACCATCCCCTCTTGTCCTATCACTCCATGCCCTTGTCCAAAGTTCCTCTTCAAGTTTCTTGCAGCCCCTTTAGGTTCTATAAGGATCTAAGGATCTATTGCATTTATTCTACTTTTTTTTTTTTTTTTTTTTTTTTTTTTTTTTTTTTTAATGGAGGATCTGAGTGGCACTCAGAAGTATTGGCTGTGACATCTGCATTGTCTTAGCAGGAAATACAACAAAACCCCTGTTGTGCACAAGACAAAAAAAAAAAAAAAAAAAAAAAACCAAAACAACCAAAAAAACCAAAAACATACAAAACCTGCCAATTTCAACAATGAAACAATAATAGGGCATAATTACTCAGTATCACACAGGAAAATTAGAAATGTGTTCTTTCATGTCTTTTATCCTCAAAGTTGTACCATTCTGGCCTTATCTTGTTCTTTTGTTATGAGCAATGTCAGTAAAGAGAATTTTGATGCAATTCTTGGACTGCTGTTCACATCATCACTTGATCAAGTTACAAGGTCATAACAGGAGACCAAAGCTAATCAGATGAGCAAACTCAGGTGACTTGACAACTGCCAGCTGAATTGTTTCATTATTTTGATTAGCAAATGCCTCAGGAGTCATCTTGTATTTACAGGGAAAATGAGAAAATGCCATTGTCCCCTGCTTGTTTCCAGAATTGCCTGTTCCCGTCTTGACTGTGAGATTTTTATACGGATTTTTCCCTCCCTGTGCTGTTTATCATCAATTTGCTCAACTTTATTTCTCCAGGAGAGAAACTGCATTTTGCTAAGGAACAGTGACAAAAGGAGGAGGTGTCTGCCCGTTTCTGTTTTGTGAATAGAGGAAATCCTGGATGTACCTCTGAGCATTACCAGGACAATCCCCTACCTCCAATTCTCCTGTGGGGTTTGGGTTTTTAATGTAATAAAGCACCCAAAGTCTTTACAGTGATTTTCATGCACAAATTCACTCCTCTCAATGCTAACGACCTTCATTAAGTGGTGACTGGTGTAAATAAGCTTAGGCTATTTAGGATAATGTGTGTTTCATAGGCCTGCTAGATGATAAAATTTCCTTATTATTGCAAAGTTTATTGCCTTTGCATTTTCTCCTGACATTTTAAGTGAAAAGGGGTAAATTTTAGAGGTTTCTCTGACTGCTTTCACAGGTGATTACATTCCCAAGACTTCATGAGTCACCAGAGATTACCTTTTAGGCCTCTGGCAAGTATAAAATAAAATATTGTGCCTGCAAATCCCCATGACCTCGGCAAGTGAATCAGTTTACCTCTACTGATATAACTGTACAGATTTTGTCCAAAGAAATTAAAAGTTGTGGCAGATAACAAGTTCCGGGGAGCTGAAGGTTGGTGCCTTTGTGTTTAGATCCTGGGGTTTTGTGGTGCAGTTCCATGGGCTGCTGGATGCTGTTGACTTGTTGGTGCCTGCATCCTCTAACCCTATAAAAATGGGATCAAAGTAATGGAAAAGCAGCATCATCAGCCACAAATGTTCTTCATCTTCTTCCTCACCTGTGCTTTGATTGTTAGAGTCTCTTTTCAGGTGGGAGTCTCTCAGATTGTGCTCTGAGCAGGGTTTTACATCAGAACCAGTTCTGGCAGCCCTGCTGTGGGCAGGAGGAAGGAAATTCCCTGTGCTTGTTACAAATCACAGCCAGGACTCTACAGAGGTATCCTGGTTTGAAAAGACAGGTTTCTGCTAGGAAAGGCAGGAGCCTCCCTTGA